>NC_073396.1:28714598-29914598 GCF_028641065.1 Leucoraja erinaceus
GACAAGATGGGTCCCCCTTGAGGTGGAAACATGCGGTGTTCACAGGGTACTTTGGAAGTATGGGTACTATTGGAGGTATTCCGTTGTCTCTGGTTGCACCGCGTGGGGTTGAGAGTATTGTGAATAATGATTGTAATGTTGTACTATAATGACACGATATAATGTAAGTTTGTTTTGTGTATGACGATCTGTTGTATTATTTGATGTGTTGAATAAAGTCTTTGAAAAAGAAAAAAAAAAAAAACAAGATGGTTCCGATCATTTGCATGTTGAGGGGCACAAGCAATGGTATAAAATCCTCAGTGCTTTGTGCTGAACCAAGAGGATAGGCAGCTGACAGTTAGTTCCCTGGGGTTCTCAACATATCTCAGACTTCTATGCCAAGATGAACAGGAGGTCAGACATTGCCTCAGCATTGAGACTGGCGGTGAAGAACCGATATCCTGGGGGAAATGTCCTAATGCACTTGCATCTGGCCCTTCAACTTCACACCACGGAGATTTGGCAGAGCAACAGAGACTTCATCACATTGCAATTGCTGACTCATCAGAAGTAAGTAAGTGCATTAAAAAATATATATATTTGATCGTAATTTTATTTTTAACTTCTGAAATTGCTTTCAATATTAAATTCATTTGAAAACATTTTGCATGTCTCCATCAAAAATACTCAAAAATATTTGACAACCAGCCATCAAGAACATTCAGGGGTTTCATAAATTCATAAGGCAGAGGAGCAGAATTAGGCCATTCAGCCCATCGAGTCTGTTCCACCATTCAATCATTTTTCTCTCTTAACCTCATTCTCCAGCCTACTCCTCATAATCTTTGACTTCCTTAGTAATCAAAACCCTATGAATTTCTGCTTTAAAAATACTAATGACTTGGCATCTACAGTTATCATTGACAATAAATTCCACAGATTCACCACCCTCCGACTGAATAAATTCTTCTTCATCTCCATTCCAAAGGTATATAATTTTATTCTGCAATGTCATATCCACGTCCACTCTATCTAGGCCCTTCATTATCTGGTAGGTTTCAATGAGATTCCCTTCATCCTTCCAAACTTCAGTGAGTACAGGCCCTGTGCCGTCGAACACTTCTCTTACATTAACTCAATCATCCCCTGGATCATTTTCATAATCTTCCTCTTAACCCTCTCCAACGTCAGCACATCCTTTCTCAGATATGGGGGTCAAAACTGCTCACAATATTGCAAATGTGGTCTGACCAGCGCCTTGTATAGCTTCAGCATGATATCCATGCTTTTATATTCTATAAATAAATGCTAACATTGTATTTGCCTTCCTTGCCACTGGCTCAACGTTCTAATTATCTTTTTAGGAATCCTTTCAGGAAAAAATACAGGCGTCACAAAGGAAAGCTGGCATCTTGTGTTGTAGTATCATGACCAGTTGCATCATGGCTTGGAATGCCAATTCTAATGAGAAGGCAAGAAGCTACAGAGAGTGGTGTGCTCAGCCTGGTCCATCATGGCCACATCCTTCTCCACCATTGAAAGCATCCACAAGTGGCGCTGCCAACAAGAGGATGATATTTATTATTAAGACCAGGACCTCTTCTCATGAGGTCAGAGATACAGAAGTATTTTTTTTTCCTTTTTTTTTATTTTTTAATTTTTAATATTTTTATTAGAAGTACAATAAAGTACAGTAATACACATCACATATATCTTATTATATTTGTTGTACCACTTCATTTTTTGAGCTTTAAGAAATAAAAGAAGGAAGGAAAGTGAAAAAGAGTCGTGAAGTTGCAGGAAAGTGTTGGGAAAAGAAAGCCCCTTAGAAAAGAAGTTAGAGAAGGAAGTAAAGAAAGGAAATAGACCCTAGAAAAGAAAGAAGAAAAAAAAAGAGAAACAATCGCTCTATTATAACACAAAACTCCGCAAAAAAGAATATACCAACCGTGTTTTTTACCCCCCGTTACCAGATCCTGGTACCATTTATTTTTTAAATTACTATTGCACCTTATGCTTGTAATAGTTCCATAAATGCAGACCACGTCTTTTGGAAGTGGTTTGCTTTGCCTGCTAGGAGGAGTCTCATCTCTTCCAGGTGTAATGTTTCGAACATGTTTGAAATCCACATTTTTATTGTTGGTATAGGAGCATTTTTCCAGAATTTGAGCCTAAGCTTTTTTCCCCCATTATTAGCCCGTAATTCAGTAAGTTCTTTTGATACACGTTTAGTTCGGGGCTACCTTTCGTTATTCCAAAAATAATCCATTCTGCTTTTGGTACAAGTTGTATTTTAAATAATTTTATGAAGATTTCAAATATTTAGTTCCAGAATTTTGGGATTTTTATACAAAAAACAAAAGAGTGCGCTATGGTAGTTTCTTGAGACTGACATTTATCACAAATGGGTGAGATATTGGGGAAAAGTTTATTTATTTTGGTTTTTGAATAGTATAGTCTATGTAATGTTTTGAATTGAATCAAACCTGGAGTGAAATGGCCCAAAGCTGTTGAAAAGAAAGAGTGGGAGACGGTCAACAGTGACCTTATACATATCTTGGAGCAACAAGCGGGCACAGCAGTGGAAAAGCTTGAAAGGATGGGCAACACAATCTACAGCTACGGAGAAGAACGGTTTGGGGTGAGTAAAGGGAGAGGTGGAAAGAAATTACCAACACCAATCAAGTCCAGGAGGCAGCAGGAGATCGAGAGGCTAATCAGAGAGAGGAGACAGTTGAAAAAGCAATGGAAAAAAGCAACTGACGCAGAGAGAGAAGGTATCATGCTACTCCAAGAGGACATCAAGAGCCGATTGGCAACCTTGCGAAAAGCAGAGAACTTGAGGAAACTTCGCAAGAAGAAAGAACACACAAGAACACGGTTCTACAAAGACCCTTTCAAGTTCATCAAAGACCTCTTCGCAAAGGAAAAAAGTGGAACTTTGAAAACATCGAAACGGGAATTGGAGGAACACCTGGAAAAGGCCCACCAAGACACGAAAAGGCATGAGCAGTTAGTCATCCCACATGACATCCCGCCTATTCAACCACCTGAATTCAACCTGGACACCAGCCCTCCAAGATGGAAAGAGGTAGAGAACACTGTCCGGCGGGCAAGAGCAGCATCAGCTCCGGGGCCAAACGGAGTACCATACAAGCTCTACAAGAATGCACCGGATGTGTTACGCTTTCTATGGAAGCTCATGAGGGTGGTGTGGAAGAAGCAAACAATACCTAAGGCGTGGCGAAGGGCCGGGGGTGTGCTAATACCTAAAGAAAAGGATGCGTCAGACATCAGCCAATTCCGGCCAATATGTCTCCTAAACGTTGAGGGGAAAATATTTTTCAGCATTGTATCACAAAGGCTGTCCACCTATCTGGTAACAAACAAGTACATTGATACATCTGTACAGAAAGCAGGAATTCCAGGATTTTCGGGCTGCTTGGAGCATACAAGCATGATCTGGCACCAGATCCAAGCAGCTAAGGACAAAAGAGACCTACATGTGATCTTCCTCGATCTGGCCAATGCATTTGGTTCAGTTCCCCATGAACTCCGTTGGGAATCTTTTGCCTTTTTTCCCATGTACCAGAGCTCATCACCACACTGGGCAAGAGCTATTTCCAAGACCTGCAGCTGTGCTTCACAACAGCTGACTTCAGTACAACATGGCAGCGCTTGGAAGTAGGCATCATGGCAGGCTGCACAGTCTCACCCTTGGCCTTTACAATGGCCATGGAAGTCATCATCAGGGCCTCAAAATGGGTGGTAGGCGGTGAACGAACAAGGGCTGGGCTCCGTCTGCCACCCATCAGGGCATACATGGACGACATGACAACACTAACCCCTACTGCAGCATGCACCAAGCGGCTACTTGGAAAGCTGCAGGAGAACATCAAGTGGGCCCGAATGAAAATTAAACCAAGTAAATCTCGAAGCATTTCCATAGTCAAGGGGGTGCTTAGAGACACAAGGTTCTGTATCGGTGACGACCCAATACCAACAGTGTCTGAACAGCCAGTTAAAAGCCTGGGCAGATGGTACAACGCAAGTCTCAAGGACAAAGAGCAGGTGCAACAACTAAGGCAAGAAATTGTCAACGGCCTGAAGAACATCAATCAGACCCAACTGCCTGGGAAACTGAAGCTCTGGTGCCTACAGTTTGGACTCCTTCCTCGGACGATGTGGCCACTGACCGTTTATGAAGCCCCAATAACAACTGTGGAGAAGATGGAGCGAACCATAACTTCATACGCGAAGAAATGGCTCGGGGTCCCACGATGTCTAACTAACATCGGCCTATATGGCAAAGGGGTCCTGGAACTACCTCTCACTAGTCTAACAGAGGAATACAAGTGTTCTAAAGTAAGACTTCAGATGACACTGAGGGACTCTAGAGACAAGACCATCAGTGCTGTTGCGCCACCCCTAGTAACTGGCCGGAAGTGGACACCATCTGATGCAGTACAGCAAGCTTCATCAGCCCTGAGGCACAAAGACATCGTGGGGCAAGTCCAGCAGGGAAGAGGAGGCTTTGGCCTTACGACAAGTAAACCAACTTGGCGAAAGGCCACAACATCAGAGCGGAGGACATTGGTGGTCGAGGAGGTGCGGCGACAGGAGGAGGCCGCAAGAAGTGCAAAGGCGGTCTCTCTTGCCAAACAGGGGCAATGGATGCAGTGGGAAGGTGTGGAGCGGAGGAAGATCAGCTGGAAAGAACTATGGGAAATGGAAGCAAGCAAGATCAGCTTCATCATCAGAGCGACTTATGATGTGCTTCCAACACCAAAGAACCTCCAGCAGTGGTACGGCGTGGATCCAACCTGTGCCCTCTGCCCAACTCCAGCAACCCTGAAACACATCATGGTAGGCTGCAAGACCAGCCTCACGCAAGGGAGATACCCGTGGCGGCATAATCAGGTACTAAAAAGCCTGGTATCAACCCTTGAGAACAGGCGGTGTGCGACCAACTCCTTGCCTCCGAGAGCAAGCAACCCCCCCCGCCTAAGGGCAACAACCTTTGTCCGAGAAGGACAGAAAACATCTAAACATCCTTCCACCAGATCAGAAGAAGGAAACCTATGCAGGGCCCGTGACTGGAGGATGCTGGCGGACATCGGCCGACAACTAGTTTTTCCACCTGAAATTGCTTCCACCAACCTCAGGCCAGACTTGGTGTTCTGGTCCCCTTCACAGAAGACTGCTTACATCATAGAGCTCACAGTTCCATGGGAGAACTGTGTTGAGGAGGCCTATGAGCGTAAGAAGCTGCGCTACGCAGAGCTTGCAGCAGAGGCAACGCAGCGTGGCTGGAACACCAAAGTCTATCCAGTTGAAGTGGGATGCAGAGGATTTGTTGCGTCATCTACCATCAGACTGCTGAAGGAGCTTGGAATCCACGGTCAGGCTCTGCGGAAGACCATAAGATCACTCTCAGAGGCGGCTGAAAGAAGCAGCCGGTGGATTTGGCTCAAGCGGAAAGACCCATGCTGGGCCCCAAGTACGTCAGGGTGAATCTTTGGGATGGTTTGACACGGGACACGCGCTGAGGGCTAATCATCCTGCAGCGGGCCGCCCTTGTGGAGGGTGTATAGTGTTAAAAGGCCGAAACATCCAGTGATGCAAGGGTACACTACTGATGATGTGTCCTGTGCCCAACTATCCTGAAGGTTACACAGGCCAAGATATGTGTATCACCCCCCCGCCCCCCACCGATGTTGAGCGTTACCACTCTCAACAATCAATGGATGTCGTGAAATGCTCCCCACTTATTGGCACAAGGGACTTTTAACATCTAGTCCTGTGTATTTGATTCTGACTATGTCGTACGTTGATCGAGCATTTATGCAGATATAGTAAGTGTTTATCCCAGCTCTCTTTTGAAATTTTTATAGCCTGTTCTTTTTCCCAGTCTCTTCTAATACCATCAGTTGTAGGTATTTCTATATTTAAAATAGTGTTGTATAAGTATGATATTCGGTTTGCTGATTCAGCCTTTGTCTTCATTGCTTCATCCAGTAAGTCTGGAGGCATGTTATGATAGTCTTTTGTGTATTTTTACAGATAGTCATGGATTTGAAGGTATTTAAAATATTGATTATTTCTCAAATTATATTTCAGTTGTAATTGTTGAAATGATAATAATTTTCCCAATTCATACAAGACTCCGAGTGTTTTAATTCCCATTCTTTCCCATTGTGTAAATGATTTATCTATAATTGAAGGTTTAAACGACGGATTATTGACTATTGGCATTAAAAGAGATAGATTTCTTAATTTTAGATTCTGTTTTATTTGTTTCCAAGTTCTAATTGTGCTATGTATCATTGGATTTTTATTGTAATTTTTGTTATTCAGATTCATTGGTGAGAGGAGAGTCGCTCCTGTATTACACGGAGAGCAGTCCTCTCTCTCCATTACAATCCAGTCCACCTGCTGGGCAGAGTTGTCCAGCAGGTGAATCATATTTTTAATATTTACTGCCCAATTATAGTACATAAAGTTAGGGAGTGCTAGACCACCCATCTCTTTTGGTTTACTAAGGTGTATTCTTTGTATTCTGTGGGATTTATAATTCCATACAAAATTTGTAATGTCTGAGTCCAATTTTTTGAAAAACTTTTTTGGAAGATATATAGGTATTGATTGAAATAAATATAGGTTTGTGGTAAAAAGATCATTTTTATAGCATTTATTCAACCTATTAAAGACATCGGGGGCGTCTTCCAGAATTTGATTAGATTATTTAGTTTCTTAAGTAAGGGACTATAATTGGCATTAAACATAGCGTGATAGTTTCTAGTAATTTAAATTCCCAAATATTTGAATATTTCTGTGGCTATTTTAAAGGGGAATTTTAAGAGATGTGTTGAGTCTTTCGGTTTTATCGACATAATTTCACTTTTGTTCCAGTTTATTCTGTATCCTGAGAAAGATCCAACGTCCTCAATTAGATTTAATATGTTTGGTATACTGATTTGCGGTTTTGCGATGTACAGTAGTACATCGTCTGCATATAAAGATATTATGTTATTTGAATATTTTGTATTATAACCGTAAATATCCGGGTGTGTTCTGATTTTTTCAGCTAAAGGTTCAATTACCAGAGCAAATAACAGCGGTGATAATAAACATCCTTGTCTATTGCCCCTTGATAATTGGAATTTCGTAGATAGTATATTATTAGTTAATATTCTAGCCGTAGGTTTGTTATATAATAATTTAATCCATGCGATGAAGTTCTCTCCCATTTGAAATTTTTGCAATACTTTAATCATATAATCCCATTCTACTTGATCAAACGCTTTTTCTGCGTCCAATGAAATGATTGATAACTCTTGTTCTTGAGGTTTGTGTGAATGCATTATGTTAAGCAGACGTCTCAGGTTATTAAATGAGTGTCTCTTAGGTATAAATCCCGTTTGATCCTCGTTTATTAATTTACTAACATATTGACTTAGTCTTCTAGCTAGTGTTTTCGCTAATATTTTTTGATCCGTATTTAACAAAGCAATAGCACTATATGAGCCTGGTTCTTCTATATCTTTATCTTTTTTAAGTATTAATGTAATCGTTGATTCTGCTAGTGTTTCAGGTACGATTTGTTCTTCAAAATGTTCTTGTTTTGTAATTTGGAATAGTCTTATAACTTTCTCTGACAATAATTTATTTAGTTTAAATTTCAGTATTAAAATTTTATTATGTTTATCCATAGTTGGATCTTTAGCATTGTCTATATCTAGTCTGATTTGTTCTTCTAATTGTCTTTGTTCGTTCTTATTCTTTTTGTTTTGAAAAGCTTTATACGAGATAATGACTCCTCTAATAAATGCTTTGAAGGATTCCCACAGTAAGGTGGGCGATATATCTGGTTTATCGTTTGTCTCAAAAAATAGTTCCATCTATTTTGTTAGATATATACTCCCTTGTGGGTCATTTAGAATTTGCGAGTTAAACCTCCAGAACGATTTGTTCATAGACATTCCTTCTAATTTTAAAACGAAAGTTAGCGGGGAGTGATCTGAAATCGTATTGGTGTGATATTTAGGGTTCATAGTATAAGGGATTAGTTTTGTATCCACTAGAAAATAATCTATACGTGAGTAGGTTTTGTGTACCATTGAATAAAACGAGTATTCCCTTCCAGTCGGATTCGCGATCCTCCATACATCTGCTATGTTTGTATTTTTTATATATGTATTTAAGAGTTCACTAGTTTTAGATTTCATATTACCTCTTTGTTTTTGCATCGATTTATCTAAGTACGGATCTAAAACACAGTTGAAGTCTCCTCCAATTATAACATTTTGGTAGTTAAATTCTGCGATTGTATTCAGGATTTTATTGAAAAATTGAGGATTATCAAAATTGGGCACATATATATTTACCAACGTGATTGGCGTAGCATGGATCTCTCCTGTAACTATAAGATATCTCCCTTCCTTATCTGATATAATGTTCTTTGATTTAAATGGTATTCCTTTGCGAATAATAATTGCGGTGCCTCTGGATTTCGAAGTATGTGAAGAGTGATATGTTTGGCCTATCCAATTCGCCCTCAATCTCATCTGATCTTGGTGTTTAAGATGCGTTTCTTGTGGAAAAGTAATGTCCGTGTTATATGATTTCAACTGAGCTAGTATCTTGCCCCTTTTAATTGGTTCATTAATACCCCTTATATTCCAGCTACAAAGTGTGATTCCTCCCATTTTCTTTTGTTTATCGTCTTGCATTTTCGCTGATTTTAATACCCTTATTTATTATGGTGCATCCATACCTCAGGACTCTGGATATTTGGGGGGCGTTTATATTACTGACTTCCTTTGGTAGATCCCTTTTGCGATTGTCCTTGAAAAAAAACCACATAGTTGTGACATATTGTGATAAAAAAAATTGAACAAGTAAAATTACAGTGTCTGGAGTATTCGACATTGTAGTGAGTGTCCCACATGTCTGTGGAATTCGACATCTATTCGACTTCCAATGTTGATGTTATACAATTAGCTCCGCTCCCTTTATTACTCTTAACCTAGGAGGGCGGTACCATTTCAAATATAGATACAAAAGTATGAAGGCCATACTCCACCAGGTGCAGGAACAACTACAACCACCAGGTTCTTGAACTGACCCACACGACCCTAATTGTACTTGGCAATGGACCACTAGGGACCACCTCTTGAGTAGCCATTGACTTATTTTCTTTTCTAGTTATGTTTTGCATTAATGTCTTGCTTTTTTTAAGTCTTTTTTTCTTTTTACTGTCTTGCAAAATCTAACATGTGATTTATGTATAATGTAGGTTTTTTACACGTTATCTGAATGCATGTGCTTGTGATGCTGCTGGAGGCAAGATTTTACATCATATCTGCACCTTAAATACAATTGGCAGCATTTTACCCAGTCAAGCTCCTCAGTCAGCCAACATTACCTCAGCAAACAGACCCAATGTTCCTGTAACCTAGATCCTTAAGCCATTGTAGTTAAGATTGAAAGTAGAAGTTTAAGAATAATTTTTCTCATAATAATATATATTTTTTTTAATTCAAAAAAGAAGTTTAAGAATAATTTCTATGCGACCAACTAACCTGTATTCTTCCATGACATTACAGGCCAAATAAAGTTTATAATGTTAATGTTAATCTCCACAGATTAATATTGAAAATAGTTCTATTTACATTCAGACAGACTTCCAACTCCGATAGTCTCAAGCATTAAATTTCAGCATTGACGACAAGTACAGTCCTGAAGATGGACACAAAATGCTGGAGTAACTCAGCGGGACCGGCAGCGTCTCTGGAGAGAAGGAATGGGTGACGTTTCGGGTTGAGACCATTGTTCAGACCTCGACCCGAAACGTTACCCATTCCTTCTCTCCAGAGCTGCCGCCTGTCCCGCTGAGTTATTCCTGCATTTTGTGTCTATCTTGGGTTTAAACCAGCATCTGTAGTTCCTTCCTGCACAAGTGCAGTACTGGCCGGGGAGGGAAGAGCAGGACACCATTACCTGCTTGTAATATCATCAGTTCTCAGCCAGCTGTCAACATTTAGCCAGAAGCAGCTATCAGTTTTCCAATTTACCATCTGTATTCCCATTTATAACAATGGTGTTTATTGTGTTAGTGCAGGGGATAGCTAATGAAATATTGAAGAAGTAAAGGAATGTAGAGAGTGGATTTGATATTTAGGTTATTGTCTAACATAAGTTGGACATAATTGAGACAAAGAACAACCTCATTTGTACAAGAGTATTATTGTCCATTTACTGTGGACAGCTTAACCCAGAACGTTATTCAAGGCTGTTATTTTGAAAACCCAGAGAGGGAATTGAAAATCAGAATCTGTTACCAACATCAAAAATGCACTGTGAAAAGACGATGCTGGGACATATATCATTTATGTCCATTGTACATTTTAGACACGTGTGGATCATGTATGATAGTGTTGTGCCTACTTCCAATGTCTAACAAATGCGCTCTAGTTTCTCTATCTTCGTTGCTGCTTAGTGTCTAACACAGTCCTGGATTTTCCGTGCAAAATACAGCTATTGATTTTGGAAATTCAGTTTGTGCTTCGGATCACGTTTGGCTGCAATGCCATTCTGCCCACTAGGTGGCATGTTCAAAACACTGCAAAGAGTCTGTGATTATGTAAAGGGCCTGTCCCACTGTATGAGGTAATTCAAGAGTTCTCCTGAGTTCTCCCCTGATTCGAGCTCGTGTAATGTACGTAGCGGGTACGTAGGAGCTCGTGGATGTCACGTAGCGGCACGTACGAGTAACAGTAGGTACTCGGGAAATCCGGTAAACTCGTGACATTTTTTCAACACTGTGAAAAATGTCCACGAGTAAAAAAATACTTATGATGAAAAAATTGTTACTTTTTACTCGTACGAGCTTCTGCGTACCCGCCACGTACATTGCACGAGCTCGAATCAGGGAGAACTCGGGAGAACTCTTGAATTACCTCGTACAGTGGGACAGGCCCTTAAGGGACGTATTACTTTGGAACCAATCACATTCCTTGTAGTGTGTCTCAGAGTGCTTCAGATCCTATAAAATGCTTTTTGACATAGAGTCACTGCAATAATATAGAAAATACAGCAGAACAACTTGCACAACTCCAGAGACCTGGGTTCAATCCTGACCTCGGGTGCTGTCTGTGCGGAGTTTGCAGGTTCTCTCCGTGTCCGCATAGGTTTCGGCCGGGTGCTCCAGTTTCCTCCCACATGCCACAGATGTGTAGGTTTATAGAGTAATTGACCACTGTAAATTTCCCCAATTGCTTCGGGAGTGGATGAGAGAGTGAGATAACATAGAATTATTGCGTACGGGTGATCGATGGTCGGCGTGGATTAGTTGGGCCGAAGGGCCTGTTTCCATGCCCTATCTCTAAACTGAACTAAGACAAGATCCCACAGGCCGTGATATCATTATAATATTATTGGAAGGTCACATATTGTCCCAGACACCAGGGAGGCCCCTCACCTTCCTCAAAATGATACCTGCGCCGTTTCTGACATTCACCTAGAGAGTCACAGGGCCTTAGGTTCAAATTTTATCTGAAATATATCATTTTCAACAGATCAGCACTCCCGCGGCACTGCATTGGAGCGTTATGGATTATAAGTCCCACTCCAGACACAACATAGGGAGAAGAACGAAGAAATTATTGAAGGATTCATGTAAATATGAGTTGATAAGTTCATAAGTTATAGGAGCAGAATTAGGCCATTCGGCCCATCAAGTCTACTCCGTTATTCAATCATGGCTGATCTATCTTTTCTACTTAATCCCATTCTCCTGCCTTCTTTAGTTTAAAGGTTGACATGAAGTGATTGGGACTCAAGGATGCAATTTTGTGCTAAACAATGCATATTTCCATAATACTGGTGCTCAATGAGAGCAAGGTGACATTCCTCAACAACTACTGAATGGTGGCACTCAAGTCCATTATGATGAAGTGTTTTGAGAGGTTGGTTATGACACAAATCAACTCCTGATGTACCACTGACCTAGACACACTCCAATTTGCCCTCCACGCACCAGATTGTTAGCAGATGCAATCTCACCGAGCTCTCCTCTCTGTGGGGACCACAAATATGATGAAAATGCTTCCTAAAGCTAATTTGGAATATGGCAAGTTCCAGTCATACAGTGATACAGTGTGGAAACAGGCCCTTCGGCCTAACTTGTCCACACCGACCAACATATCCCACCTACACTAGTCCCACCTGCCTGCGTTTGGCCCATATCCCTCAAAACCTGTCAACCCCTCCACCTCTATTTTTTTCCTATCTGAAGAGGGGTTCCGACCAGACATGCTGCCTGACCCACTGAGTTACTCCAGCATTTTGTGTCCATCTTTGCTGATTTGAAGTGTTGAGGCAACTGGTGGATCTGAAATGTTCACAGTTTTCTATCCCCACAAATGCCGCTTGGCTGGCTGAGCTCGTCTAGCATTTCTGTTCTTGTCTCCGACAGCGTTTTTTTTGTTGATTTGACCGGGCTGGTACAATGGTTACTACAAACCGAGATGTTGTTAGGCTCGATGTGCAATGAACAACCATTGCACACCAATAGACTGCCACTGTATGATATTCCAGAGTAATTAATCTACTCTGCTACCATAGCCCTCAGCAATAGCAGTGCTGTTCAGTTTGCCCTAAAGCAATCTGATGATCGATGAGACTTCCAGTTAGCCTTTTAGCATTTTACAAGGAAAGATTGGCTTGGTTATCTAAACAGACTGTACTACAGCTCCAGACATGAAATCCTCGCACCATGTTCCTTGTCAATTTGGCTATGGTTTCAGGTCACAGTGATTGTGAATTTAAGAATGACTCACAAGAGCAGCATGGACTCTAGTCAGTTACAATCCACTCTGTGAGTGCTTGAACCTGCACAGTGGCAAAAATCAAACGTAAATGAAGAACATTCATTGAAACTCGGAAACTGATTCATGATCAAAGTGAATCTCAATAAGTGGACAGTTCTTCAATTCTGGTGGTACAGTGACTGAAAGCAAGTTTATGAAGTGATTCTGGCCGCATGTGAGGCAGATAAAGTAGGTCAGTTTATTGATATTCCAACACCAATAGCTATGAGAGTCAGTGAGTTTAGTTTAGTGTGGAGATGCAGCGTGGCAACAGGCCCTTCGGCCCACCGAGTCCGTGCCGACCAGCGATCCCCATACACTAACACTATCCTACACACTATGAACAATTTACAATTTTTATCAAAGCCAATTAACCGACAAACGCGTTCTGGCTCATCCATGTAACCTGATGACATTGCTTGGAATGCTAAAACAAACAGTGTTGGAGCTACTCAGGTGACATGGATGAACAGGAACCAGGTCAGGCAGTTTACTGTAGTTTATTTTATTTTATTGTCGGGTGTAAGGAGGTACAGTGAAAAGCTTTTGTTACGTGCTAACCAGTCAGCAGAAAGACAATACATGATTACAATCGACCCATGCACATTGTACAGAAACATGATAAGGGATGTATGGTACCTATGGAGGGATTGGATAGGTAGCGTTATGGGTTGGGACCCTTCATCAGACTATGAAATGAAACGATGAGAAAGGAGAATGAAAAGATGAGTGTGGGTGGTAGTTCCACACGGAAAATTACAGCCCTTTGGCATATACCTCATTAGCCAAGCATTAAGTAGTTGAGGGAATTAAATTATACAATAATTTTACAACGTGGAAGATTTGAGTTTCTTTTTAAGGGTGTGACACATATTCCACTCAGTTCCCCGAGCAAAATGAGTGGGGAGAGCTCCATAAAATAACCCTACAATTACAGAAAACTTGAAGACGGACTTGGGAATAGTGAGAATGTGAATCTTTTTATAACAAAGTGCAGTTCGACCTTTAAAATCATGTCCCAAAGACAACCCTGAAGCCCTTTGAGCCCACACCGCTATCAAGCAGTGCACTAGCCTACACGTCCCATATTATTCCTCCCACATTCCCATTAACTCACCCAGACTCTAACACCAGGACAATTTACAGTGACGAGTTAACCTGGCAATCCACATGCCTTGGGGAGGTGGGAGGAAACCCACGATCCTAGGAAACCTGTTCAAACTCCGCATACTGTATGTCCATGTGGCCAGGACTCGAGGGCCTGAGCTATCGGGAGAGGTCGAGCAGGCTGGCACTCTATACCTTGGAGCTCAGGAGGATGAGGGATGATCTTATAGAGGTGTATGAATAAATTTACCGCTACTTTCCACGCTGTATCTCTGTATGACTCTATAAGCAGCTTCAGAGATCAAGAATGAACCCAGGTCACTGGAGAGGTGAGCTGCAGTCCAGTTGCAACACCAGTACTTTGGTCTTTCAGGGAAGGATTGAGATTAGTTTATTGACATATACACTGGAGTGCAATGACATTCCTTGTATATCCAGGAGGAACGATTTATTGAGTGGTTACATTATAAAAGTTCCTACACATCATCAACACCAACATGGAAGAGTTGGAATGACTGCCCACTGTAGCGCTGAAGCAATTCTCCAGCTGAGCGCCTGAGACCACAAGAATCCGTCATCTCTTGGACCTAGTGTAAAGATTTGCGTGACCCGTGGCAGGCTGGCATGTGGTGCAGCGGTAGAGTTACTGCCTTACAGCGCCAGAGGGCCAGGTTCAACCTTGACTACAGGTGCTGTCTGTACGGAGTTTGTACAATCTCCTGTGAGTTTTCTCCAGCTGCTCCAGTCTCCTCCCACATGCCACAGACGTACAAGTTTGTAGGTTAATTGGCCTCGGTAAGAATTGAAAATTGCCCCTTGTGTGTAGGGTAGTGCTAGAGTATGTGAATCGCAGGTTGGCGCGGACTCTCTGGGTCGAAGGGCTTGTTTGCGCACCTTATCTCTAAACTGAAGTAAACTAAAGTTAACCCATGGAATGCTGAATCCAGTGTTGTCCTCACCCAGTATTCTGTCATATTTATTTCAGTGTCCATGGGACAACCCTCAGCTGCTGCAGCCACTGCCATTGCATTGTAAGGTGGCCCTGCCAATTGAAAATGTAAAACAAAAAATGCTGAACATCTGGGGGCCTTTGATCAAGTACAACAGGTAATTAGGTCATTTGTGGCTGGCCATGATTTGTCCTTGTCCTTACTCATCTACAGCTCTTCACCTCCCCTCCCTTCCCCTCACCTTCAGTCTGAAGAAGGATCCAGCCCTGAAACATCACCCATCCTTTGTCTCCAGAGATGCTGCCTGACCCGTTGAGTTACTCTAGCTCTCTCTTGAAAGTATTCAGGGAACCGACCTCCACTGCCCTCTGAGGCAGAGAATTCCACAAACTCACAACTCTCTGTGTGAAAAAGTGTTTCCTCACCTCCGTTCTAAATTGCTTACCCCTTATTCTTAAACTGTGGCCCCTGGTTCTGGATTCCCCCAAGTCGGGAACTTGTTTCCTACCTCTAGCATGTCCAAACCCTTAGTAATCTTGTATGTTTCACTAAGATATCCTCGCATCTTTCTAAATTCCAGAGTATACAAGCCCAGCCACTCCATACCCTCAGCATATGCCATCCCGCCATCCACCATTTTTGAATGTACTGCTGTAGGAATTTGTCCCAAGTACACTCTATAAGCTTGTTCCCATGGCCAGTTTTATTTCTCCCTTGGGGACAATAGACAGTAAACAAAGTGCCGATATTGATTCCCCATAGATTAGGGATGTGTGAGCATTGGAGAATCAAATGCCTAATTTTCTGCTAATGAAAATGAGCCATTACACCAGCCAAATAAAGATATACACAACAGAACCAGTTTATTAAACACAAATAATAATTATCTTATGCCTGAATAGTCTTGATTATTAACATTGGAATTCTATCAAATACTAATCTTTTTTCAAATGGAAAAATATTTCTTTACATGGGATTTTTTCAAGTCCCCACCAATCAAATGCCTGAGCCCAAAGGAGGTCACCGTTTCTCACAGAACTCAATCCCTGTAAATCCCATCCAATTTTAGTCAGTGTTATGATATACTGAAATCGATTTAAAAAATAATTTCCAGCACTATTTTTTGCAATGTTGGTAGGCATGTTTGCTTTTTTTATTTTGTAGGTTTTCCATCAGATGCTCCTGACCTTCCTAGGTATTTGCAAAGTGTTCAGTCTCAGATTGTACTGCAGTCTTTGTACCATTCTGCTCTTTGGCACTCGTTGTTTATTTATTGTTGTATTTAATGTTACCATGTGTATACTCTACTTTATGAGCTTCATGCAAACAAGGAACTTCATTGCACTCTGGTGTATATAACAATAATCTAATTTAAATCTGAACCTGAATCTATTATAAAGGGAATATCAACCTATATATATATATATATTATATCTCTATTATTATAAAACTCTGATCTTGGGTGTTTGTGTAGTTGTTTATGCCTTGAGTGTGTGATTCTCTTTTTCTGCAATTCACATCTCCTCGAAAACCCGATGCGATATCAGTGACATTTTTTACATATTCCGGTAGAGATTTACCTCGTGATGTCATAAATCCCCTCATCTGAATATTTGAATCATCATTTCCCAAGTTATTTGCTCAAATTCTTCATAATCTGAGATCTTTTTAAACTCTAACGAGCTGGATGATGTCACAATGGCTCCTCTCGCTCACAGTCAACTGGCCGTCCGTCCCCAGTGCGCTGCCCAGCCGCCCTTTCCCGAGTGACGTTAACCCCCTCCCACCCCCCCGAGTAAAAGTCAGTTTGTCACCTCCCGACTCACAGTCGACAAGCACTCGGTCAACCGTCCACAGGGCTCTGGGTTGAAGCTGTTGAAAAAACAAAGTACCCTCGCGCTTTGGCTCGGGTTTCCCAAGAGAACCCGAAAGATGCCGAGAGCTATGTACTAGAGTCAGGCACTGTACTAGAGCTCTCTCTCACTCTCCCCGGGCTCTCTCTGCTTTTTCGCAGCCAGCTCGCTCACCCGGCTCCCCCTCCTCCTCTCCCCCCTCCACCTCTCCCCCTCCTCTTCTCTTCCCCTCCTCCTCTCCCCTCTACTGCCCCCTCTCTTCCCCCTCCTCTCAACCCCTCCTCTATCCTCCCTCGCTCCCCTCCCCTCTCCTGCCCCACTCTCTAACACCCCCTCCTCTCCCCCTCCTCTCTCCCCCCCGTCTCTACCTTCTACTCTCTTTCCCTCTCACCATCCTACCATCCCCCCTCTACCCCCCCTCTCTGCACCCTCCTCTCTCTCCCTCCCCCTCCCCCCCCCTCCTTCCCTCTCTCTCCCCCTTTCCCCCCCCCCCCTCCTCCTCTCCCCCCATCCTCTCCCCCCTCCTCTCCCCCCTCTCTCTCTCCCCTCTCTCTCCCTTCCCCCTCCTCCCTCCCCTCCCCCCTCTACATCCCCCTCTCTCCCCCTCCTCTCACCCCCCTCTCCCCTCCACTCCCCCCATTACCCCCTCACTCCCTCCACCCCCCCCCCCCTCCCCCACTCCTCTCTCCCTCTCTCTCCCCCCCGTCTCTCTCTCTCCCACTTCCGCCCCTCTCACCCCCTCCTTTCCTTCTCTCCCCCCCCCCCCCCCCCCCACCCCTGTCCCCCCCTCTCCCCTCCCCCTCCCTTCCCACCCTTTCCCCCCCCCCCTCTAATATATATATACAAATAGAACATTGGTTATTTTTAATCCTGGCAGAGGAATCAATGTCTGTTGATTCATACTGTTTTGGTGATGACCTATTAAATTGTGAGGCTTCTCAGCTTAGATGAAATCTACTAAACGTTTTCAACTCTGAGAGGCAAATGGAATCCATTGGGATTTACACTCTTGACCATTTGCCAACTATCTGTAACCTAACCTGATTAATGAGACCAGAGATGTAATGTTGAAGCTCCATAAAGGCGCTGGTCAGGTTGTATTTGGAGTACTGTGAGCAAATTTGGGCCCCATACCTGAGGAAGGATGTACTGGCTCTGGAGAGGGTCCAGTTGAGTATTACAAGAATGATTCCAGGTATGAGTGGGTTAGCATATCATCGGTGGTCACTCAAAACGAGTATGAATGTCCTTTCCTCTCCATAGGGTCGTCTACATGTGGGTCTGCAGATATTTGTAGAGGCCGATCCGCGATCCACACACCTTGGTGCAACGTGGGCAGTGGAGACTGGAGGTGGTTGGTAGTCGTCGAGCCCCCTTCTCTCTCACTCCTTACGGTGCTGTCACTTTATCTCTGCGACATGGCGTAGTTCCATATCATGACATGCAGCTCCTTCCTGCATGGATTTCCCCCAGGAGCTCCTGTCCAGTGCAATGTGCTCCCAGTTGCTCGATGTGATGTGGAATTTCTTCAGACTATTATTTATGTAATGGTATATGGCTACACTGGTCTGTTTTGTAGTCAATGCCTACTATGTTCTGTGGTGCTGAAGCAAAGAAAGAATTTCACTGTCCTATTGGGGACACATGACAATAAACTCTCTTGAATCTTGAATCTTGAATTTTGAATCTTGATGTTGGTCTTGAAACGTTTCTTTGGCCCGCCGGGGGCACGCCGACCTTCCTTCAATTGAGAGTGCAGGATTTGTTTAGGGAGATGTGTGTCTCCCAGCTGATCCTCATAATCTTTCATAAGGATCTTTGATGGTATTGTTCCAGGGCTCTCAGGTGCCTGCTGTAGGTGGTCCATGACTCGTCTCCATACAGCAGGGTGGAGAGGTCAATGGCTCAGCAGATTTGTTTGGGCCTTTAGGGCTCAGTCTTCATTGACTGTTTTTCTGAGTCTGGGCGTAGGCTCCGCTGGAACAACTCAGGCGATGGTTGACCTCAGAGTCAATGTCAGCTGTTGAGAAAAGTATGTTGCCAAAGTAGGGGAAGTGGTCAACGTTTTCAAGAATGGTGTCGTCCACTTTTATAGTGGGCTGGGTAGATGGCTGGATGGGTGCAGGTTGATGTAGGACCTTGGTCTTCTTGATATTTAAGGTTAGGCCCATGGATCTGTATGCTTTGGCAAATGCTTTCAGGATGCCCTGGAGGTCTTCTGCAGCGTGTGCTGCAATTGCACAGTCGTCCGCGTACTGAAGCTCCACGATGGCGGTTTCACTGACTTTGCTCTTGGCCTTCAACCTATTAAGGTTGAAGAGCCCGCCATCAGTTCTGTAGAGGATTGGGATCCCTTGTGGCAGCTCTTCACCAATGAGGTGAAGTATGGCAGCAATGAAGATGACAAACAGGGTGGGTGCGATAATGCATTGCTGTTGGACTCCCGTTTCCACGGTGAAGGGCTCGGACTCAGAGCCGCAGTTGCTAAGCACTGTGACCGACATGCCATCATGTCGAAGCCTCAATATTCTGATGTACTTGTCGTGACAACCATACCTTGATAGTATGCTCCAAAGAGCATGGTGGTCTACTGAGTCAAAAGCCTTGGTCAAGTCTATGAAGGCCATGTACAAAGGCTGCCTTTGTTCACGGCATTTTACCTGGAGTTGGTGTGCTGTGAATACCATGTCTGCTGTACCTCTGGATGGGCGGAAGCCACACTGTGATTCTGGGAGTACCTCCGCAGACAGTGGGAGAAGTGGTATGAAGAGTGTTTGACAGCACTGGGACTCTACTTGCTGGAGTTTAGAAGGTTGAAGGGGGGCCTCATTGAAACTTACAGAATAATGAAAGGCATAGATAGATTGGATGTAGAAAGCATGTTTTCACCGGTGGGTGAGTCTAGGACCCGAGGTCATAGCCTCAGAATTAAAGGGCGCTCTTTTCGAAAGGAGATGAGGAGGAACTTCTTTAGTCAGAAGGTAATTAATCTGTGGAACATTGCCACAGAGGCCTTCAGTGGATATTTTTAAGGCAGAGATAGGCAAATTCTTGATTATTACGGGTATCAAGGGTTATGCGGAGAAGACAGGAAAATGGGATTAGGAGGCAGAGATCAGCCATGATTGAATGGCAGAGTAGACGCCATGGGCCGAATGGCCTAATTCTACTCCTGTAACTTGTAAACCTACTCAAGCATTACCACTGGGTAAAACCAGGTCTCCGTTAATGCTCTGAATGTCCACCGTTCATAATAGTTTTCATTTACCATAAAACAAAAGTGGAACATGGTGCAGCCTCCCAGCAGGTCTGGTGGGATGTGCAGAGAGAGAAACTGAGTTGATATTTCAGCTGAGGACCTCTTTTCAGATTCCTGGGCCCCTAGATATACAGAGAGGTGGTGAGTGCAGGAGTGGAGAATATTTGTGAGGGCAAAGGTATTTAGAGGGAAGCTAAAACGGCATAGGTGTTGTCAAATTTAATGACTGGATCTGACCATTACTTTTCATACCAATGCTGTTGGGAACAATCCTTCTATTTATTCCTCCCTCTCTTCCCTGTGCCCTACCTGGTGTGCACCCATTTCTTCCACCATCTCGCCACCCCTTTCCCCTTCACCCTATCCCCTTCCACCTCTATTCCTTCCTCTGACTTCACATTTCACTCCTCTTCTCTCCTTATGTCACCTTTTCATCTCTCACTATTTTCATCTCTAGCCATCTGCCAAACAAAATCTCCCTCATCTGTATCCACCTATAATTTACCAGGCTTTACCCTCTCAGTCTGAAGAAGGATCCCGGCCCAGAACATCACCTATCCATGTTCTCTAGAGATGCTCCCTCACCCGTTGAGTTACTCCAGCACTTTGTGCCTCTTTTTGTGAAAACAGCATCTGAAGCTCCTTGTTTCTCCATTGCTTTTTCAACGGTAGCATTAAAAGGCTTATATTGGTGACAGAGGCTAATGAGAGGTGGGTGTAGGTCTGCTGTTGGGATGGAAGGAAAACGAAGAACATCATGGGAGAAGGAGGACTGCCATTCAGGAAGAAGCTGAGGCAGGTTCCAGTTTAGGAGAGGAGATAGGAAAATAGGAGAGGAATGAGAAAGGAGATGAGGAGAAATTTCTATAGTTGGAGGGTGGTGAATCTGTGGAATTCACGGCCACAGAAGGCTGTCGAGGCCATCAATGGATATTTGTTTGGTGGAGATTGATAGGTTCGTGATCAGTGCAGGTGTCAGGCATTGTGAGGAGAAGGCAGGAGAATGGGGTTGAGAGGGAAAGATAGATCAATCATGATTGAATGGTGGAGTCGAAGTAATGAGCCAAATGGCCCAACTCTGCTTTATAGTATAACATGAACTTACAACCTATGGTTTGAATTAGCTATCTAAAGCTTACATTTGTCCATTAGTTGAATAAAAATGGCCTTTCCCGCCTCCAGTCAACTCCCCCCCCTCTAATTTCAGTCTAAAGAAGGGTGCCAACCCGAAATGTCACCCATCCATTCTCTCCAGAGGCGCTGCCTGACCCGCTGAGTTACTCCAGCACTTTTTGTGCCTGTCTGCAGTTGTTCAGTTGGGTCTAACTTGGTGGTGGGCTCTTGAGTGGATTCCCGGGCTCCAGCGCTGAGCAATTGCTGCAGTTGTACACTCCACGTCAGCTCCTTCGTGAATCGAGCTTCATTACACGGGCGAATAATAAGCAGCCAGCAAGTTGCGACTTCTGTGATTGCGTCCACACCCAAAGGAATTCTGAACTCGGCGGCACTGGTGTGGAGACATGCCTGCATTTCCACAGAAAACTCCAGCCGTTTCTCCACAGAATCAAGCACTTCCAGTAAGTTTCTTATCATCTTTAAAAGGAATCTGTGACCCTGTTAAAACATATTCTCAATCATTCGACTTTACTTGGCCAGAGTCTAAATATAGAGGCAGTGACAGAGATATTCATTTCCTCCTCACGATTTATACATAGATCGTGCTTATATTAAATTTAAGTCTACAGACCGATGAAACAACGAGCAGTGCCCTCAATATTCAAAGTCCACAGTCCCTGGTGTGAAGCTAATAAACATGGATCATCCAGGTGGCTGTAGTATATAGGACGCACAAAGACATTTTGACAATCATTTCAGAGAAAGAGGAGTTCAGATATTTTAACTCTTCTTCTTCACTTGGTTTTCAGGCACTCTACTGCTTTGCCATTCAACATCAAGCTTGAGCCTCCACCTAAATGCCACATTCCCACTCTCTCTCCATACCCCACTTCTTTGGTGTAGAGAAGGGGGTGGCACAGTGGCACAGCAATAGAGCTGCTGCCTTACAGCCCCAAAGACCCAGGTTCAATCTAGACTACGGGTGCTGTCTATACGGAGTTTGCACATTCTCCCTTTGACCTGTGTGGGGTTTAACCGGTTGCTCCGGTTTTCTCCAACACATTTCTCCAACATTTCGTTGTCTCTGTACTGTACACTGACAATGACAATTAAAATTGAATCTGAATCTGAATCTGAATCTGTACCAGATTTGTAGGCTAATTGGCTTCAGTAAAATTGTAAATTGTCCCCAGTGTGTGTACGATAGTGTTATTGGGTGGGGATCACTGGTCGGTACAGACTCAGTGGGCCGGCAGGGCATGTTTCCGTGCTGTAGCTCTAAACCAAACTAAAACTGAATCTATTTTGCTCCTTCTCAAACATATTTGGAATGTCTTAACTCACGTACAGTGATTAAGATCCAAAGACTTTTATTAGCAATACAGCATAGGTAACTTCATCTTAACACACAACTCAAGGCTGGGGAAGAAAGCGATAGAAGGCTTTCTATTAAACCAGTGGGCGGAGCCACAGTATGACTCATAACTTGAGTGACACTGATCTACAATATTCAATGCCTTGGCGGCCATTGCTCTGTGGAACAAAATTCTATGGACTCACCCACCTTCTTAGTGCAAACATTTTTGCTCCTCTTTGTCTTAAATATCTCATTCCATTTCCTGAGACCGTGATCTCTTTCTCAGCCAACATACTATTTGCTTCAAAAACGACACTATGTGCGGGAGTACTCAGCGGGTCAGGCAGCATTCCTGAGGAACATGGAAAGGTGACTTTTCTGGTTTGGACCCTTCTTCAAACTGATTTATATCTGGACAGACTGTGGAATGGTCCCGAACCGAAACATCACCTATCCATGTTCTCCAAGGATGCAGCTTCACCCGCAGAGTTACTCATGCACTCTTTTTTTGTAAACTAGCATCTGGAGTTCCTTGTTTCTATTTGTTACTATTTGCATTCTTAGGTGCTCGCTCAATCTGAATGTCTGCTTTGAGTGATTGTTGGACCCAACTATATTTTAACATCATCTTCTAATCTAAACTATTGGTATTTAAAGAATGTACTGCCTTTCCGGTTGCTCTGAAAGTACCCGCAAGGTCAGTGGGATTGATAAGAGGTTGGGCGATAATATGTGATAGGGAAATACATGAGGGAATGGAACTGATGGGATTGCTCTGAGAGCCAACATTAACTCTATGGGTGGCATGGGTGGCATGCACATTGGTGCAGTGGTAGAGTTGCTGCCTTAGAGCACCAGAGACCCAGGTTCGATCCTAACTATGTGTGCTGTCTGTATGGAGTTTTTATGTTCTCCACGTGACCGCGTTGGTTTTCTCCCATTTCCTTCAAAGACGTACAGGTTTGTAATTAATTGGCTTTGGTAATGCTTGTAGCTTGTAGGTTGTCCCTAGTGTATAAGATAGGGCTAGCATATGGGGATCGCTGGTCAGCACGGATTCGACAGGCTGAAGGGCCTGTTTCTGTGCTGTATCTCTAAATTAAACTAAACTAAATGAAACTATGGGCTGAATGGTCTCCTTCTATGTTATAAGGAACATACATTATTTATCCAAGTAACTTTGCTTCTGCCATTATTTACCCACTCACTTAAGTTGTCAAAATCATCCAGAAGCCTCTATACATCTTCCTTACAATTCACAATCTCATCCCGTTTCATGTCATCAACAAATTTAGAAATATTCAATGCTTTCATCTAAATCACTGTTGCATGCTGTAAACAGCTGGGTCCCAAGTATTGCTAAGTATGGTACGGCTGATACAAGCAGCAATAGCTCCTCCTCTCTGCTTCCTATCTATCAGCTTATCCATTCAGGGCAGCATGGTGGCCCAGTGGTAGAGTTGCTGCCTTACAGCGCCCAAGACCAGGATTTAATCTTGACTGTGACCGCGTTGGTTTTCTCCGTTTGCTCCGGTTTCCTCCCACATTCTGAAGACGTGCAGGTTTGCTGGTTAATTGGCTTCTGTAAATTGTCCCTGGTGTGTAGGATGTGAAAATGGGATAACTGGCAGGGTGATTATTGGCAGGCCTGTTTCCACGCTGTAACTCTAAACTGAACTATACTAAATTAAACGGAACTGAACTGAACTGAACTGAACTGAACTGAACTGAACTGAACAGAACCAAACTAAACTAATCCAAATGAAACCAAACTAAAGTAAACTAAACAAAACCGTTTTTTGCTCCACATCATTCAAGTAATGCCTATTAAGCTGGCCTAGAGTGCTGTCACTCGGAGATGATGAAGCCTTCTAGCTGCACAGTTGCAAAATGCTCAGGGAGTCCTCCCCAGTGAAGGGCAGCAGCCTCCTCCTAGCCCTGCTGCATGCAACAGGCCAAGGCAAACTGAAGGCGTTGCCAAGGGGCTCCTGTAGCCAGATAGCAAGTTTGAATGGAACTGCTGGCAAGCTGGCAGCATGATCCATCTCAAACTACGGTTAGATCCTGACTACGTGAGCTGTCTGTACCGAGTTTGCACGTTCTCCCTGTGACCACGTGGATTTCCTCCAGGTGCCTCTGGTTTCCTCCCACACTGCAAAGACGTGTAGGTTTGCAGGATCATTTACCTCTGTAAATTTCCCCTAAAACATGCCCCTAGTAGAACTAGTGCGTTGGTTGATGCAGATTCGGTGGGCCGAAGAGCCTGTTCCGTGCTGTATCTCAAAACAAAAAAACCACTCCTGAGTGAATTGGGACACAAGTGGAGAGCCCTCCTTCCCTTTCTCCCCTCCACCTCTTTTTCTCCTCTGCTACCTTCCTCCTTTTATTCCTCTCTTCCCTCCCCACATTCCCTCTCTCACTCTCTCTCTCTCTCTCCCTCTCTCTCTCTCTTTCTCTCTCTCCCTCTCTCTCAAATGTATCTGCCTCACTCCTCCAGAACCCTTGAGCTGTTCCGGGTGCTCTCTGCTATTCCCCTGGTCCAGTCGGACTACACAAGGAATATTTAATAATGTGCCTAGGAAAAATTGCTTTGTGCAGTGGTCTGTGAAGTTGGAACAGCGTTCTTCAGCAAGTTCCAGCCCTCCTGAAAATATTTTGGGACTATATTTAGTTATTGAGTAGTACAGCACAGAAACAGGCCCTTCAGCTCACCCCGTCCATGACAATCAACCTGCCCACTTGAGTTAGTCCCATTAGCTTGTTTTGCTCATATCGCCCCTAAAACCTTTTTTCTATTAATTTATCCAAATATCTTTTCAACATTATATTTGTACTCGCCTCTACCATTTCCTCTGGCATGTCGTTCCACCATCCTATGAGTGAAAAGTTGCCTCATTATTACGAGCAAGAGGAAATCAATCAGCAAGTGTAAATAGCTGAAGACCATTGTTTCAGAGTGGGTGTTAGTGGTCCCAGCCAGCTTCATAGTGGGTGTTAGTGGTCCCAGCCAGCTTCATAGTGCCCGAATGAGTGGAGAGCAGAGAATCATAGAGTAATAAAGCACGGAAACAGGCACATCAGCTCAACTCATCCATGCCAACTGATCTAAGCTTGTCTTTTTGGCCTGCATTTGGCCCATATCTCTCTAGACCTTTCCTATCCTTTTAACCATCCAATAATTTTTTAGATACTGTTTTTGTTCCTGCCTCAACTACCTCCTGATGGGACTCATTCCATATGTCCATGACCCACTGAGTGAAAAAGTTGTCCCTCATGTTCCTATGAAATCTCTTTCCTTTCACCTTAGACCTATGTCCTCTGGTCTTTGATTCCCCTAGCCTGGGTGAAAGATTCAATGCATTCAGCATATCAATTCCCCTCATGATGTTATACGTCTACTTCCTTTAGCTTCCTGCGCTTCAAGGAATAAAGCACTAACTTGCCTCATTTCTCCCTGCAGCTCAGGCCCTAGAGTGAGTAAGAAGACAGTCTTTCCTTTGGAGGGAAGGCAGGACTGGTATTACACTGTAGGCCTGGCCTATATATGACTTTAGATCCATCATTGTGGTGGAAAATTAACATTCAATGGCTTGAGGTCAATTAGTGATGAACAATAAATATCTGTGTTGCCAGTCCACAACCCACAAACAAATAAGGATAAAGTTATCTTAATACAGTATGTGACATCTAAAATTGTAGCACTGGAACCAAACAGTTTTTGCTTTGTTGACCTATGCCAAGAACTTGCTGCACTGCATCCAAAGGATATGAGTCAGGGAGCCAATACATAGAACAATAGAACACTAGAGCAGAAGAACAGGCCCTTCGGCCCACAGTGGGGAGACGGTGGTCATGATGGCCGATCTCCCAGTTCAAGGCTATCCCATTGCAATTCAGGTGTGCTGATGCCAGCGATGCCCCCAAATGCGAGATACTCAAGTTGAGGTAGTGAGGGGCCGCGTTCACGCTAAATGGGGCGGCAATGTGACGTGGGGGTAGAGTTGTTGACTTAAGTGCCAGGCGGATATTATAACATGGAAACATAGAAAATAGGTGCAGAAGTAGGCCATTTGGCCGTTAAAGCCAACACTGCCATTCAATGTGAACATGGCTGATCATCCAGAATTAATAACCCGTTCCTGGTTTTTCCCATATCCCTTGATCCCTTATCAGTGGAATGCCAAACAAAAGGTAGTAACATTGTCTGCAGGACCACATAAAACATTTGATTAAACATTAGCTGCCTGTTATACATCTCCTTGATCCTGGGGCATCGCGGTGGCACGGCGGTAGAGTCGCTGCCTTCCAGTGCCACAGACCTGAGTTTGATCCTGTCTATGGGTGCTGTATGTACGAAGTTTAAACGTTCTCCCCGTAACCGCGTGTTCCAGTTTCCTCCCACAGTCCAAAGACGTGCAGGTTTGTTGGTTAATCTGGCCTGTGAATTGTCCCTAGCGAGTAGGATCGTGCCAGTGTACAGGGATCGCTGGTCAGCATGGACTCAGTGGGCCTATTTCCGCGCTGCATCTCTAAACTAAAAACTGAACTAAGCTAAACCAAACTAAACTAATATCTGTGCAGGCCAGTGACCATTTTCAATTGTAGAAGAATGCAGCATTTGATTAGAAAAATTACATTCTATAATATATGGAAGAGGAGAGTTTCAGCTTTTGGCAGGGCTGAAAATAGTAAGATTAAACGAGAACTTACCAGTTTGAAGTTTGATCTGTATTTTATGAGGAGTTACGATGAGGGATTACGTGAAGAACCCGTCCAGCACGCATGCGCGACATACTTCAAAGCAGCGGTGTGGAATCACAGAAAAGATACAGTAATTGAAATAAATATAGTAAAGAAAAGGAGAGCTTAGATACCAGTTTGATCTCTATTATTGAGGGTGGGAGCGGAGGGCACGTAATCCTTCATCATAACTCCTCATAAAATACCGATCAAACTTCAAACTGGTATGTTCTCATTTAATCTTACTATTTTACTTCGGAGTCACGTGAGTGACTACGTGAAGATTTTAAAGCTCTGTGATTTCAAACCGTGTAACAGTTCATACTTCACTCGCAGCCGAAGTCATTCGAGGGAGGAAGTATGTTATCGTAATCAACCATGAATCTATTTGTAAAACAATAATGGTGTTATTAACAACAACAAGACCAAATGCTCCCCCGTGCTTAAATTATATAGTTGCAAATTCTAATACCTTTTCTGCAAACGATACAGGTTCTGCCAGCGGCTTGTTATAAAAGTTTGGAACGTATACTCCCTAGGCCACCCCGCTGTAGCCAGGATGTGGTCCATAGGCACGTCCATCCTCTTAGTCACTGATGTGGATGCTGCCCTGGTGGAGTAAGATTTATACACGTTAATATGTACACCAGCAACTCCCAGTACCTGCTTGAGCCACTTGAGATAGTTTGGTTCGTCACCCGACCATAAGGTTTCTTGTGGCTGATCCATAAGACTTTTTCTCTCCCTCAAGGATTACTTATTGTGTCGATGTAGTTCAATAAGTGGGTCATGACACATAACCGTGGTTCAGGTGGGTATGCCCGGAATTCCATGACTAGACCTGATGTTCCTGGTCTGCTCTGTTTGACCAGCCCCTAATGGTAAATGTAACATGGTCTAGTAGACCATATTGTCCAATCATAGATGGAGGAAACTGGACTCTTTGTGCTGAGACAAGGCCATCAGCATGACCGTCTTCAGGGTGGGCTGTTCCAGGGTGAGGGACCTGGCTGGTGACCATTCCCTAAGGTACGTCAGGTCCACACTGACATCCCAGATTTGGGTGTACCTAGGTCTGGGGGATTAGAGTTGAATATGTCTCTCCTGAATTTGATCACCAGCGGGTGGTACCCTATGGCCTGTTGTCCTGGTGCCCGAGTTAAGTAGGCTGACAGAGCACTTCTGGCTGTGTTGATGGTGCAGTAGCTGAGTCGTTCATTGTGGTGAAGACCTGCCAGGAACTCCAGTACAGGTTTTGTTGTAGTTGAATGTGTAGTTCCTGTATTTGAATAGTATCTTCCCACTTCTTGATGTTCGCCAAGTATGTTCCCTTGTGGATATGCGATGGGATGCTATCATCGTGTCGATAGCGCTATTTTGACAATCCAGGCCCAGCAGTGGTCGTCCCAATTCTGCAACCCAGGCTCAGTAATGGTCTTTTCAAATCTGCAACCCAGTAGATTAATTTATCGTGGCATGTGCGTAGTACCCGACTGATGAGGCCATAGTACCTGACTGATGAGGTAGGAAAAAGGGGGGAGAACATAGATTAAATTCCCGCCCCCCCCCCACCCTAGTTCAGCGGGAATGAATTTATTGCCACTGCCTCAAAGTTTGGTTTCATGCGACATACATCGGTACGTGGTGATTCAATTGAAATACAGGGAAATCGATATCTGGTGTTCCATATTGTTTTGTAATTTCAGCAAATACTGTATTTAGCTCACCTGGGAGATAAGTTTGCTGATGGTCGAATATGTTTGACGACCTACGGTTACCAATTGTTAAATAAATTATCACATGATATCGATTAATTCTGCCCAAGTGGTTGGTGTATGCCACCACTGTGATGTTGTTAATTTATAAACGAACATGCAAAATGGTGCACTACAGAATAATATGCGTTATCAATAGAACGTACTTAATATTCACAACTAGGTTTTACGCCCAGTGTCTATAGTGATGACGACTCCAGATTCGTCCATTTGCCACCATGTTCTGGGTATGGGTATTTAGTTTAAAACATTAGCAACTTAGCTCTAATGGAAAGGTTCAAGTTAAGTAGCTGGAAATGCTGCTGCTAACTCCCAATTACTTTTTATTTATTTATTTATTAGTTATTTATTTCAGACAGAATAAAAGAATAAAAAGCAAATGTGAAACAGCATACAAAAAACAAAACAAAAAGATTTATAAAGTGTCATAAACAATATCTATAAATAAATGAAATCGTATGTGTCCAAAAAGGAGCAGGAAGAAGCCAAAGCTTATTAATTCCCACCCCTTATTCAACTGCTTGTAATTATCTCATACAGTTATATATACACCATATGTACACCAGCCACTATATGTACACCAAATTATTTACATTTGAACACTAATCAAATATTTACAAAGCCATACAAAAAAGAAAAAAAGAAAAAGAAAAGAAAAAACCCGCAAATACTATACAGTATCTTAGTCATACTTACAACCCATCACTCTATAGTCACCCTTCCCAATATAATCAGTATAACAAATATCACAATCATCTATCCTCATCCCAATATCCTTTTAAACAAGTGTTTTTGTACATCTTTTTAAACTGAATTATGCTTGTGCTAAGTTTTATCTCCTGTTCCAGACCATTCCACAAATTCACACCACAGATTGCTATGCACATACTTTTAAGAGTTGTTCTGACATTGAGTTTTTTTTAATTATGTTCCCCTCTCAAATTATACCCACCCTGTCTTTCCATAAACAGTGTTTGTATATTTCTTGGAAGTAAATTATTTCTTGCTTTGTACATGATTTGCGCAGTCTTAAATTTATCCAGATCAGTGAACTTCAGTGTATGTGACTTTAAGAATAATAAATTGGTTCTTTATTGGTAAATAAATTACTCAAGCCACTGTTGAATGGTTGGTTGATTGATACCATTAATTGTTACAGGTTGTGTCATATGCTGACTCTCCTTATGGCAATGTTATAGATGTGTGGGTAGAGTTAATTGAATACCAGATAGTCAATAGTAGTGGATGGTGTCAACGTAGATCTATCTGGATAGAATGACAGGCTCAGGCTAAATAAGTATAGTACCTAATGCTGTTGATTAGCTATTCCCATGGATTTGTCTGTCGTAAAATCATAGAGACATGACATGACGATATGTTCCTTAATAGTGTCAGGACTGATTTAAATATCTGGGAACAGTTTTGGCTGATATTAGCCATAGTCGACAATTTATACTGCCATAGTTACCCCATCCAGGTAAATAGGTATCTCCGAAATTTTATGAATGGGTACTGAATAGTATGCATCTTTAAACTGATGTCTACCATAAAGTATCCGAGGAAAGCCATGGTTAGCAGTTACAATTTTCCATAAGTGTGTAACCTGGTGAAATACTCAAGTGGAAAAGTCAATGATGGTGCGACATTCACCATCTTGGGTTTTTTGGTACCAAAGGTTCATATAGGCTTCTTTATGACCCCTAATATATCTTTTCCAATTAGCTAGTCCCTCATGTTCTTTTTTAGTGGGAGGGTGGACCCCTATGGGGTGCATGCTGAACTGGTAATATATGGTCCCTAGATAAGAGACGTATCAGATGTTAAACTGATAAAAACAGATACTATACTTGATCTTGGCCAAAAGGCCGAGAAATGATGGGATTCTTAATTCAATTTTTATCCTTGAATACTTTTGGTATATAACTACCAAGTGTGATAGTTCTTCATGTTCCCAACCCAGGTGTGATTCCCCCCCCCGTTAGTACTAACCCTTCACCTTTTATGTGATGGTAGGGACCATACTTATCTGTCTTCACTGTTGTTTAGTGGTGTGTTCATTTCTTCGGTTTCTGGTTCCTTGTCTGTAGGGATGGTGTTGTTGGGGGGTGGCGCATTTTCCATGGGGCCCGCTCTGGACCCTGGCCTGAAAGGGCTTACTGGGGGTTGGCATGCGGGCCCTGAGCTTTCACCAGTACTATTAAGTAGACGCCGACTGGTGGACATGTGGAGGTACTGCCGTCTGGTTTTGTGTGGTGCTCATTCCAGGCCCTGCCCTCTTGATAGCTCAATAGCGATAAAACAGAATTCCTCCTCATAGGCTGCAAATCCACACTCAGCAAAATCAATAACCCCACTCTCACCATCGACGGCACCACTGTCTCCCCATCTCCCCAGGCCCGCAACCTTGGCGTGATCTTTGATTCCACCCTCTCCCTTGAGCCTCACATCCACCATGTCATTAAAACCTCCTTCTTCCACCTCCGCAACATCGCCAAAATCAGACCCTCTCTCACACCTCCCGCTGCTGAAAGACTCATCCATGCCTTCATCTCCTCCCGACTGGACTACTGCAACTCACTTCTCCTTGGCATCAGCTCCACCTACATCAACCGACTCCAACTGGTCCAGAACGCAGCCGTCCGACTCATCACCCACACCAAATCCTGGCATCACATCACTCCAGTCCTCAAACAACTTCACTGGCTTCCCATCTCCCACCGGATCACCTACAAAATCCTGGTCCTCACCTACAAAGCCCTCCACCATCTGGCCCCCCCATATCTCACTGACCTCCTCTCCCCCTACCAACCCTCACGGTCCCTCAGATCCACATCAGCCGGTCTCCTCTTCATCCACAAGTCCAACCTCTGCAGTTTTGGGGCAGAGCCTTCTCCAGGGCAGCTCCCAGGCTCTGGAACTCCCTCCCCCAATTGATCCGCAATTCCGTGTCCCTCACCATCTTCCAGTCCCGCCTTAAGACCCATCTCTTCACCTCTGCCTATCCTTAGCCCCACGTCCCCTTCCCTTTTCTTCTGTGCTTGAATTGCCTCATATTGTGTTTTGAATTGAATTCTGTCTTTAATTTGTGTACTAGTCATGTCTCTACTATTTATTTCATTCCACTTACATGTTTTTCCTCTACTTGCTAAATTTTTGTAAGGTGTCCTTGAGACTCTTGAAAGGCGCCCATAAATAAAATGTATTATTCTTATTATTATTAATGCCGAATATTTTAGATACTTCATCCAGTTTCTTAGGCTTGGTTTGATAACTTAGCCAGATAGCAGGATCTGTGGTTGTGAGGTCGGCGTTCTCACAGTCCTGTGAATTTTAGGTTGAGGGCAGGTTTTATAACTTTCTGAGAAGTTGCGGAGCATCTGTGAACAGTAGGGTCAGGTGTTTTGCCATACTACCCTGCCCCTCTGGAATGAGCATGCGAAAGTGATAGCCGACGTCAGGGGTATCAAATGCAATTTGGGTTTTAAAAAGCTATGCTCAACGTCCCCCCCAATAACGGTGGGCACTTTGAGTAAATGCAATTTAGGGGAGGCGTGATGAAATCCAACGCCTCATGATTACCTGTCTTGGAGAGTTTTTTTGAAAAGAACAGGTAGTAAGCTGGCCGCCAGTTGAGACTGAAAAGCCATCTCGCTAGTGGTGGAGCCACATAGCAGCCACACCCAGCAGCTCTTCCTGATCTTGTACCTCAAGCATACTCCCGATGTTGTTCAGCCAGTGACCCCTCTTCTTGACCAGCCCAGCCCTGGTCACCATCGATCCCTCGACAAGGGAGATGGCCAGTGCTGTAGGCACTGGAGTGGGAGTGTTATACTCCCTTGGCGAACTTGCCCCAGCTCCTGAGGCAAGTCTCGCTGGAGTTTTTGGCTCCATGACCTTGCTCTAGGCTTGGAGAACAGACACTTACTTGTTTCTCATTTGAAGTGCCGATTCCATCTTCCGTGTCTGTCTCCAGCCCGAGGTTTGGTTGCTGACTTTGCTCTAGAGGCTGCCTGGCGTTTTCGGGCGGCATTTCTGCGGTTCTCGGGCGGCGAGTCTCCTTGTCGGGAGATGCAGGGATTACCGTGCCGGTTTTTGAATTTCCCTCCAGTCCGCTGCTGTTGGTCAGACAGCTGTTAGCGGACTGGGCATCGGCTCAGTACCCCGACTGTGGACTGCAGCGTGTGCGGTCCTGGTGCCGCCTCTCGCCCCCTCCACTCATGGAACGCTCCTTCCCTGGAGATGAACGGGGGCGGTTTCCTCTGTTCTGATTTGCTCTCTCCAGTTCCCCTGGAACAACAAAGAGGAGCAAAGTCACGGGTTTAACCTGTAGGTAAGTACTTACCTAACGGTCCGTTCTTTCAGGCTTGTAGCGGGAGCGTCCGTATTCCCGTTCATCGCTGTTGCATCTGCGTGAACGCAATGTCGCGCATGCGTGCTGGACGGGTTCTTCACGTAGTCACTCACGTGACTCCGAAGTAAAATCAGGTTGTTGTTTGTTCTCAGTGTGTAAGCTCAGTATTTCAACATATGTCAACACCATCTCTTATTGACTTGTGTGTATTCCACATCCCTCCATTCCCTACAGATTCAAATACCCGTCCAAAAACCACTTAAATTTCACTATCATATCTGCCTCGACCTCAAAACCTGGCAGCGCATTCACCTTATCAATATGGCATGCAGTGTGATTCACCTTACAAATGTGTACATGAGAACTAACAACTTCTTAGTTCCCATAAAAGACACAGTTGGTCCCAATTTTCATTATCTGACCTTCATTGTATTATTAATGGCTACAATCAAAGTACAATATACACCAGATAAATGTGTCTAAACTAGCAGATAGACACAAAAAGCTGGAGTAACTCAGCAGGTCAGACAGCATCTCTGGAGAAAAGGAATAGGTGACATTTCGGGTTGAGACCCTTCTTCAGACTGAGAGTCAGGGGAAAGGGATATGAGAGGTATAGATGGTGATGTAGAGAGATATAGAACAAACAAATGAAAGATATGCAAAAAAGTAACAATGATAAAGGAAACAGGTCATTGTTAGCTGTTTTTTAGGTGAGAACTAGTACAGACAATGAGACTCGACAAGACGACTTTGAAGCTGGTACAACTTGGGTGAGGGAGGGATGGTGAGAGAGGGAATGCAGGAGTTACTTGAAGTTAAGAAAATAAAAATTCATACAACTGGTTTGTGAGCTGCCCAAGCGAAGTATGTGTATCCATCTACTTCTTGTTCTCTTGGTCTCTACTGCTGCTGCTGGGCATAGGACAACTTGGTGACTGCAGGTTCACTATAGGGACAAAGTTGATATTTCACAGCTAGGCAGGCTGTTTCCAGCTGTCTAGTATTTAGTGACGACTTCTGCAGCAAGTGTGCCCCAGAGCTAGATTTTCCACAGAGTGGATCTCATCAGTTATAAAAGATGTAAGCCTCGCCAGATGAATGATTTGTGCAAACATATCATTTTCACAAAGGACTTTTGGCTTGATTAGTAGTTGGCCATGAACGATAACCCTTCCATATCTCTCTCCGTACTGATTCGGCAAATGATTCCTAATTCACCAGAGTCATATATTATAAATGGACCTGCCATTTGCAATTTTGTTATGGTTTGCGTAGAAAGTGCAAATCGCATGACAAGACATACAAAACTGTTTGCCTTGCCAATAAAACGTCTGACCACACTTGTGGGTCTCGGCTGCTGAATTGACATCAAGTAGAGATATTTATAACAACGCTCAAATTGCATCCCATTCTCAGACCCCCTTCAGCCCTGCACAAAGACATCTAATTCAATTAGCAAATGTTTCAGGCTCCAAGAGAGAGCAACCTCTCCCCACTTTGTCAGTGGGAATCAGGATATCATTCAGGACGATTGCCCCTGTGGAATGGAGGAGAGTGCTTTTTGAAAGGTTTTAAGAGAGGAACTAGCAGGCCAGTGACCATTTTCAATTGTAGAAGAATGCAGCATTTGATTAGAAAAATGACATTCTATAATATATGGAAGAGGAGAATGTCAGCTTTTGGCAGGGCTGAAAATGAGGTTGTTGTTTTGTTCTCATTGTGTATTCTCAGCATTTCAACCACTGAGAACACAAAAGGGTCTGTCCCATGGCGATTTTTTTCAGCTACTGTCGGCATCAATGACTGACGTATCCGGTCACAGAAAAAGCCGCGGCGTGATGCGGCATAACCTGGCGTGAATACGTATTGACGCGCGGTGTTTCCTCAAGTATCGCAACATTATTTTTGTCGCCGCTGGATTTTGAAATGTTCAAAATCTTTCGCCGACCCTGATACGCCAGTCAATAGCGGCGGTATTCACCGAGAAAATCGCCAAGTGGGACAGGCCCTTAATGCACAAATCACACCGTCAATATTTCCTGCTTTTACTTTCACTTCTTCTCTTCAATTTTAAGACCATTTAGCTTCAAGCGGTTTCTATTTCAACTATTATCCAATGGGCCAAACACATTAACCTTCATCTCTGTCGGTTGGTTTTCAAGTCTCACTCACAGTTGCGATCCGATCAGCAGACATATCTCTCTGCTGCTGCCATGCAATTTAACACAGAAGTGAAAGCATTTACACCTAACTGAGAGTGAGCAGAATAAGTAGACTGCCGTGTCGAGCAGGATACAGGCTGCACTGTGATTTTAAAATCCTTGGATCTGTCATTCAGTTAAGAGACTTTTTCGTGTTCAATTTTCCTACAGATTGGAATACTTATGGTCATAGAGTAATAGAGTCATAGTCATGCAGCATGGAAACAGGCCCATCAACCCAAGTTGACCAATATGTCCCATCTACAATAGTCCCACCTACCTGCATTTGGCCCATACCCCTCCAAACCTATCCTATCCATGCTCCTGTCCAAATGTTTCTTAAACGATGCAATAGTACCTGTCTCAACTACCTCCTTGGGCAGTTCCATACACCCATCATCCTTTATGTATAAAAAATAGCCCTCATGCTCCTATTTAATTTTTCCCCCTTCACCTTAAACCTATGACCTCTGATTCTTGATTCCCCTACTCTGGGCAAGAGACTCTGCATTTATTCGATTTAAACCTCTAATGATTGTGTACACCTCTATAAGATCGCCACTAATTCTCCTGCACTCCAAGGAATAGAATCCCAGCCTGCTCAGCCTCTCCCTATAGCTCAGGCCCTCAAGTCTTGGCCATATCCTCATAAATCCTGTACTCTTTCCAGCTTGACAACATCTTTCTGATAAAGTGGTTTCCAGAACTGAACACAATACTCTAAATGTGGCCTCATCAACGTCTGATACAACTGTAACTTGACCTGATTGATGATTTTCAAGGCATTCACTGAGCTGCCCCTTCCCTAGAGGTTGTAGCACACTCAGCTGTAATGGCAGCCACGTTGTATTGATTAACACCAGGAGAATATTGATGAATCTGGAGACTCTGAGCAATTGGGAAGCTTCGCAGTGCAAGGCAGGACCTGTGGAGAAAGTGTTTGTCTACAATGACATGGAGAGGGTGAGGACAAGTGGAGCAAGAGTGTAGTGAGATATTCCAGGCAGATTAAATTCCCACACAGCGTAAGGGGAGTGATTCCGACATTCTTTTCACAAGATTTAATAAACGCTAGCGGTGGGCTGGTAGGAGGGTGGACTGGGGTAATGCCATCAAGGCCGACCGCAGGAGGCGCTCTGGGGTGCAAAGATGGCCGGTGAGGAGCGAAGAAGAGAGGGACGTTGGTTTACGGGAACTGCTCCAGAACATCGAGCGCGTGGACTGACCAGACTTTGGACGTTGAATAATGGTGAAAAGATGGCGGCACCAGCATGTGTAATACGTGCTAAAATAATTTCACTGTGCAGTTGCATAGGTGACAAACAAACCACCTTTGAACCATTCAACCATTGAAGCATTGAATCTTTGAACCTGAGGGGCAACCTTGGTACCTCGAGGGTGGTGGGATGAGCTGCCAGAGGAGGTAGCTGAGGCAGGTTTAACTCCTCTGCATTTAAACACTGCATTCAAAAAACACTTGGACCAGTACATGGATAGGAAAGGTTTGGAGAGATTTGGGTAAAACTCAGGAACATGGGACTAGCTTAGATAGGGCATCTTAGTGACCATAGATGAGTTGGGCCAAAAGGCCAGTTTCCATGCTGTATGACTTTATGACTATTTCAACACACTAGGGGCAATTCCTATTCCTCGCAAGTCTTTGTAATATGGGAGGAAACTGGAGCACCCAGAAATATCCTCGCAGTCCGTGCTGTATGACTCTATGACTCAACAACACCAGAGGTAACTAGGTCTGACTGTTGTGTAGAAAGGAACTGCAGATGCTAGTATATACCGAAGATGGATACAAGGAGCTGGAGCAACTCAGTGGGTCAGGCAGCATCTCTGAATAAATAGGATGGGGTGGCATTAAGAATCCTGACTCAAAAAGTCAAGCATCAATTTTCTCCAGAGATGCTGCCTGACCCGTTGCGTTACTCCAGCACAGTGTATCTATCTTAGGTCAGACAGTTCACTGGAATGGAACGCAGGGTTGTTTGTATAAAGTTAAAGTATAAAGTCTACTTTATTGTCATTCAAACTTTTAGCTTGAATGAAATTGCGTACCTTGCAGTCATGACAGAAAATAAAATAACAGAACACACAATGAACACAGTTTAATATCCACCACAGTGGGTTTACCAGGCATCTCCTCATTGTGATGGAAGGCAAAAGTCTTAGAGTCCTTATCTCTTCCTTCCTTGTTCTCCCTCTGCGTTGGAGCGATCCAGGCTTTTGATGTGGGGCCCCCCGCCGGGTGATGGTAAGTCCCGCGGCCAAATCCGAGCACCGAACACGGGCCGGTTCAAACTCCACAGCCCGGGGCGGACAAAGCTGCCACCCTCCAGTGGACGAAGCTGTTGTTGCAGGAGCTCCAGAGAATCGGTCACCAACCTGGGACCTGCGAGCTCCCGACGTTGTCGTCCACTGGGCCCACGGCAGAAGCCTCCGAGGCTCCAAAGTCGGGCCGCCGCCGCAGGGCCACCACAGTCCCGGTCGGCCAGCTTCGCGATGGTGAGTCCTGGCTCTGCCTCCGGAGCCTCAAGGTCAGTTCCAGTTGAAGGCCGCCAGTTCCATGATTAGGCCTCAGCTCAAACGGAGACGGGGATACGACAAACAAAAGGTCACATCCCCCCCGAAGGAAGAGACTAAAATAAGTTTCCCCCACCCCCCACACATGCACAACTAAAAATAAACTAAAACATACATCCAATACGACAACAAAAGAAAACGAAAAAATGGAAAAGACAGACGGCCTGCAGGCAGCGCCACCACTTCCTGAATGGTTGTTGGAGCGGTTGATGCCATTGAACTGGAGTTCATGGTTAAAGAGACAAGATGGAATAGACTTGATATTGCAGCTTTGGAGGGGAAATTCTGGTCTCCCCCTTCCCACCCTCAGCCTTGATGGAAATGTCAGAGTCTGAGGAAAAGGTAGACCTTGAAACATAAATCCCATTTCTCTCTGCCCTGACATATCAGGGTCTTGCAGCATTTTCAGAGTATATTTCAATTGGCATTGGATCTTTCAAAATCTCTTCTTTGGAATAATAATAATAATAATAATAATAATAATAATAATAATAATAATAATAATAATAATAATAATAATAATAATAATAATAATAATCATAATAATAATAATAAAATGTATTTATTGGGCGTCTTTCAGACATCTCAAGGACACCTTGCATAGGTTAACAGGAAATATAACATATAATCAGAATAAAATAAATAATAAAGACATCACAGAAAGCACAAATTAAAAACAGAATTCAGTCCAAAAACAAAAATCAATAACACAATGTGAAGAGAGAGCAGCGGCAGCTAAAGCGCGCCACGTCCACTCTCCCTTTACGGCAGCCATCTTGGACAAAGACTAACAGGATTACCTTACAGACAAAAAATCATCCCCCCACATTGGATACCACTATGGGGGAAGGCACAATGTCCAGTCCCTATCCCAAGTTCACCCCAAAGTCAGGCCTATTGAGGCCAGCGCAATTGCCTCTACGGAGGCCTGATGTTCCTGGCCGTTCTCACCGGGTGGTCTTGCCCCGGCGTCGGGAGAGTCCTCTCAGCGGCTGGGCCACCTGGAACGGCCGCTATCTAGCTGGAGACTGCGGCTGCCGAAGCCGACAAGGCTGCGCTGGGTTGGAGCTCCCAGGCTCCCGATATTGAAAATGGCACCGCCCGCTCCACTCCGCAGACCCGCAGCCCGGAGGTGTTGAACACGGCGGTCTCAGCTCACCAGAGCTCCAGCGAGTCGATCCAGTGCGGCGACCCGGGCAAGGCATCGCCCGCTCTGCTTCGCGATAGCGCTCCAGTGCTGTGCTGCCACCGAGGCCGAGGAGCTGGGCGGTCCCCGCCAGGAAACGGCACTCCAAGCCCGCTGGTAGGCCACGAGGACGGGTCGACGGGCAGCCCGGAGAAAAAGCTGCCTCACCGACCAGGTAGGGACCTAGAAGTAAAATTAACCCCTGCCACCCACATTACAAAGTCCATATCCCCTACGGACAAAAAACAGGACTCACTAAAATCTTTAAAACAAGCAAATTAAAACGGACGGCTGCTGGCTAGCAGCCGTTCCCCAAGATGGCTCCTCCTCCTTCTGTCTTAGTCTTAATGTTCAACAAATATAGATTTTTGACATTGCAATCTTTGTGGACCAGTGGATGCAGATTTACAATGATATCCACACTTTTAATACATTACATTTTACATGGGTAGGGAAAATGGTACAATTGCAATTTGGGAGGTGATTTTCTGGATGAGTAAGGAAGATCAAAAGCCATTACTGAACCAAATGGATGATAGTCTATTGCAGTAACTGACTGCTCAAATTAATTACAGCACTGAATTTTGTGATCCAGATGGTCAGGAATGTGATTTGCGTGATTATGGTAAAATAAATGTGATCAATGCAAATGTGATGAAATGCTGACCCTTGGTTTTGTGAAAGCTAATGTATCTGTAATAGCATAATAACAAAACAGGTTGGTGTAATAGGGAATATTGTGCATTGGAAGTCAATCCAGCAGTTCACAGTAATGGGTGTTTACAAATTTACTGAGCATTTGTTAAAGTGCCTTTTCCTGATACAAGAAATCATCTTATCGCCATTGTATAGGGAGGGATATGTGAGCAACAATGCTGGTCTTGTCAGCAACATTTACACAAATAAATTGCTCCTAGCTGCAAAAGTATTTGAGGCAGTGAAGGTAAACTCCTAGATAGACACTGCTACATGGGTGCTACACGGGTGGGTTTAAACTAAATAGTGGGGAAGGGGAGGTGGGGGGTGTGGGGGGGGTGGGGGGTTGATGGAGACAAATTGGAAATACAAGGATGGGAGTTAAAGGGAAAGAGAGTATAGGAAAGGTTAAGAAAGACACCAGAATTAACGGGACAGAAAGTTCACAAAAGGATAGGATAGTATGGCCAAGCGAAACAGGATTCAATGTGAAAGGTGAGGTGAGTAATGGAGTAAAGGTATTATATATGAATGCACAATGTATAAGAAGTAAAGTGGATGAGCTTGAGGCTCAGTTAGAGATTGGTAGATACGGCATTGTGGGAATTACAGAGACATGCCTGCAGGAGGATCAGGACTGGCAACTGAATATTCTGGGTTATATGTCCTATAGAAAGGACAGGCAGGTGGGCAGGGGAGATGGGGTAGTTCTGTTGGTGAGGGATGAAATTCAGTCCCTTGCGATGGGTGACATAGTATGTAGTGTATCTAGACTTTCAGAAAGCATTGATAAGGTGCCGTATGGGAGACTGGTGACTAAAATTAGAGCACATGGTATTAGGGGCAGGGTGTTGACATGGATAGAAAATTGGTTGGCAGACAGGAAGAAAAGAGTAGGAGTGAACGGGTCCTTTTCAGAATGGCAGGCAGTGGCGAGTGGAGTGCCGTAAGGCTTGGTGTTGGGGCCGCAACTGTTTACCATATATATTAATGATTTGGAAGAGGGAATTAGGAGCAACACTAGCAAGTTTGCGGATGACACAAAGCTGGGTGGCTGTGTGAACTGTGAAGAGGATGTTAGGAGGTTGCAGGGTGACCTGGACAGGTTGAGTGAGTGGGCAGATGCGTGGCAGATGCAGTATAATATAGATAAATGTAAGGTTATCCACTTTAGCGGCAAAAACAAGGGGTAAGATTATTATCTCAATGGGTTAGGTTAGGTAAGGGAGAGGTGCAGCGAGACCTTTGTGTCCTTGTACGCAAGTCACTGTAAGTTGGCGTGCAGGTACAGCAGGCAGTGAAGAAAGCTAATGGAATGTTGGCCTTCATAACAAAAGGATTTCAGTATAGGAGTAAAGAGGTTCTTCTGAAGTTGTACAGGGCTCTGGTGAGACCATCTGAAACTATTGATTATTGGGATACAATCAAACCTTTTATTTATCTGGGATCAGCTCTGAGACAAAAGATTAGACCTCTGCTATTCTCAGCTGAAACTAACAAAGTCACAATGATGGATGAACAGTATTCAGCGTTGCTCCACTAAAAACCTCTCATCTGTAAATCTTCAGTCATTTCCAAACTGATGCTATTGCCCAAAGACGGGAAATCTACTAATACCATCTCTAGTTATGGAGGCAGATGGGATTAGCATGAGTTATCAAGTGTTCAGTTATGGTATCAACTGCCAATGGACACAAGGTGCATTCTGTGCATTAAAGGGCATGTGGATATGCAGAACCTGCATGCACAAGTCCAAGGTGATACACTTTGGTGGTGGTATAACTCGGGTTGTTTAACCATAAGTATTAGGAGTACCCACTGCAGATTGCAGGGATAGCACCAAATAGCAACAAACCGAATAGGAGATGGGAAGTATTGTTTATTCTTCTTTACGTTTAACTCGGCACGGATGACTGACACATTAAAATTCAGTTTTATGGGATTATAACATCAAGTTAAAATTCCATTTACTGTGCCTGAAGTACCTCCTCATCATTTGGCTGCGGAGAATATAAACCACTCTTTCCGGTCTCACCCTCTGACGTCTAGATTATGAAGGTATCATCAACTAAAAACCTCCTAGGCCTAGGGACACAGAGATATGGGTTGTTAACATTGTGCTACGTCATTTCACTGATAGGCACCAGCAACATCCCTGTCCTTGGTCAAACTCACGTACTAGTGGTTATGCCATAGCATTGAGTACAGCGCTACGGGTCCAGTCATTGCTACACTGGATAGAATGATCATATCTGTGGGCTATAATAACATGTTTTGTTTATGATTATTCAAGCAGAGTAGACAGGGACACAGACCAAACTAGATGTTGCATATCGCATAGACCTAGGGTTGCATGTGAACACGCATCTACACCAGTATGTCAAGGCCCCTAAGAGCCTCATAGACTCTGACTAGCAATATTGTTAGTTACATAAAACCTCGTTAGAAGGAATCACTACAAATCTTCTCCAGAGGGTTAAATGGGTCTGGCATATACAGGAGTGTACATTGAAATTGAGTCCCACTCTACCAGGCCCATTATACCTCAGCAGCAGGCTTATGGACCACATCCTAGCTGCTGCAGGATGGTCAAACTATTAATCTGTACAAATATTCAGCATAAACCCATTGCCAGATCGGGGGTATTTGCCAACTCTATGTTAGGTATGGTTCATACTTCCTCCAGTTTGAGGGAGGTTACGATTCCCACTATTGTTCATTAATAGCATCAACATGTCTATATCTATGTCATATCTGAATGCTATGTTAATGTTCACTCATCATTGGCCCACTTATGCTGTGTATGACGCCTGGACTCGTTTCCACGGCATGAAATCACAGAGCTTTAAAATCTTCACGTAGTCACTCATGTGACTCCGAAGTAAAACAATGAGATTAAATGAGAACTTACCAGTTTGAAGTTTGATCTTTATTTTATGAGGAGTAACGTTGAGGGATTACGTGCCCTCCACGCCCACCCTCGATCATAAAGTTCAACTGGTATCCCATTTCTCTAATCTTACTATGTTCAGTTCATTTACTATTATCTGTGATTTCACACCGCTGCTTTGAAGATTTACACGCATGCGTACTTGCGGGTTCTTCACGTAATCCCTCAATGTTACTCCTCATAAGCTAAAGATCAAACTTCAAACTGGTAAATTCTCGTTTAATCTCACTATTTTCTATATTTCCATGTTTCTATGTAAAATGCTGGAGTAACTCAGCGGAACAGGCAGCATCTCTGGAGAGAAGGAATGGGTGACGTTTTGGATCGATACCCTTCTTCAGACTGATGTCAGGGGAGAGGGAGATACATAGATAAGGAAGTGGAGTGTGAAAAGAGGATGGAGATCAAGGAACATGCAGAATAAATCATCGTTAGCTGGATGAAGATAAACAACAAAGCAAACAGAGATAAAATTGTGCTTGGTGAACTATTTAGTTGCTGTCAGGGAGGAATGAGTGCAGTTATAATGGTCCTCTGGGAAAGTTATGTAATCTATCTGCTGACAGTCTACTGTCAGTAAAATGATCCCTCTTAGGACCTGTTTTGAGTCTACACCCACATTGATGAGTTCAAGGCATAGCTTGTCAAACTCCAGAGGAGTATGATGAGAGTGATGCCTATGTAAGTGTGTCATGTGAAGAAAAGTCCTATGGTCTTTCAGCTTGGAAACGGGCCTTCTGCCCACACTGGCCAACAAGTCCCTTCTGCACTAGTCCAGCCTGCCTGCGTTTGGCCCCTATCTCTCTAAAACTGTCCTGTCCTTATGCCTGTCTAAATGCTTCTTAAAAGTCGCAATAGTACCTACCTCAACTTCCTCCTCTGGCAGCTCATTCCATACACCCACCACCCTTTGTGTGAAACAGTTACCCCTCAAGCTCCTACTCAAGTTCCTCACCTTAAATCTATGTCCTGCAGTTCTTGATTCCCCTACTCCGGGCAAGAGATTCTGTGCATCTGCCCGATCTATTCCTCTCATGTTTTTGTATACTAAGAATGGCTTGAGAAAAAAAAGAGACAGTAGCATTTCAAACTTCATATTTTCTTGACATAGAAGGAGGACATTTGGCCCGTGGAGTTTATGCCAGTTTTCTGTGCTATCCCATCAGGCTCATTCCCCATGTATTTTCTCCGTATATTTTTCTCTCGCACATGAATTGGTCGGCAGTTGGGAGAGGTGGGCAGATGTTGGTGAGTGACACAATATTACAGTCTGTATCAATGACGCATCGGAAGATTTGCTGCCTCACAATGCCAGAGACCCGGGTTCGATCCTGACTACATACAGATGCTGTTTGTAAGTTCTCCCCGTGAACTGCGCGGGTTTTTTCTGGGTACTCCGGTTTCCTCCCACACTCCAGACGTACAGGTTTGCTGGCTAATTGGTTTGGTAAAATTGTAAATTGTTCCTTGTGCATGTAAGACAATGTTAGCGTGTGGGGATAGCTGGTCGGTGCGGACTCAGTGGGCTGAAGGGCTGTTACTACACTGCATCTCTAAGCTCTAAGCTAAACTAAACTAAGGCTTGTTTGATGTGTATCCAAGTTTACAAGTGGTCCAGTAATGCAGACACGTTGGTACTTTGCAAAGGAACCTTTACAGATTAAGTGTGTAGTGCCGGTATGGGCAAGTTGGGCCGAAGGGCCTGCTTCCACGCTGTTAAACTATGATTTGATCAGTACGGGTCATATAGTCACAGTGTGGGAACAGACCCTTTGGCCCAACTTGTCCACACTGGCCAATATGTCCCAGCTACACTGGTCCCACCTGCCTGCGTTTGTCCCATATCCCTCTAAACTTGTCCTATCCATGTACCCATCTAATTTATTCTGAATCGCTGCTATAGTCCTTGCCTCAACTACCTCCTCTGGCATCTTGTTCCATAGACGCACACCCTTTGTGTGAAAATGTTACCCCTCAGATTCCTATTTTCCCCTTCACCTTGAACCTATGTCCTCCGGTCCTCAATTCACCCACTCTGCGCAAGAGACTGTGTGCACTTACCAGATCTATTCCTCTCATGATTTTCTACACCTCATCCTCCTGCGCTCCAAGGAATAGAGTCACAGCCTACTCAACCTCTCCCTATAGCTCAGACCCTCGAGTCCTGGCAACATCCTCGGAAAATTCCTTGGTCAATATTTCTCAGAGCTTCACAATTAAACATGTGGTTGCAGCATTCATTACTATAATGATACAGAGAAAATACAACTCATACACACAGCCGAGTTTGTCAAGCAACACTTACGGCCACAGGCCAATTTGTCATTTTATGCTGGTACGGGTTGACAGATTAAATGTGTCGGAAGGAACTGCAGATGCTGGTTTATACCGAAGATAGACACAAAATGCTGGAGCAACTCAGCGGGTCAGGCAGCATCTCTGGAGAAAAGGGACAGGTGACTTTTCGAGTCAGAACTGGCAGATCTTGATCTTGACATTTGCCATCTTGAAACCAGGAGAACCACATGCTTTACTTTATCATAGTATTTGTGTTGTATGTAGTGCATTTCATATGAAAGATGGAATCTGCCCCAATGACGCAGTCTTCTGTTGAAAATCTGGGCTAATGATGTGCGTGGTAATCCTGGCGTGAAGATATAAAGCACCACTACTTGAATCAGAGAGAAATGTCTCAGATATAGAAGTGAGTCAGATATAGAAGAGCAGGCGGTGAACAAAGTGGAAGTCACTCTGAAAGCAGAGGCAGTCTGATACACTAACTGCTATTCTAAATTCCACCCTGGCTTGCTCAAGCTCCTGATATCATCTCATGAGGAGTCATTCAAATTGGTAGAAAACTATTTTTAAGATTGATATGATATTGATGTCCGATGTGGTGTAGTATTGGTTCAGCGGTGAAGGACTGGAAATAAAACAAAGGGCATGGAGGATTTTTGTGCCACTGCTTCTATTTCTTCTAATACAGGATTGCACACTTTTTTAGCAAACACCGCCCCCTCCTTTTCCATCCTAAAGACAAGATAATGGAGCATTCTTTGAAATCGTTTTGGGATCTGGGTGAATCATCTGCTTAGATATGAATATTTATTGAAAGACCACTAAACTTTAATATCTGAAGCATGTGGCTCCTCCAACGCAGCACGGGAATTGTTTGTTAACAAAAGCCGCATGAAATACTGGCTTACTTGAAGAAGGGGAAGATAAATGTGCAGAGAAAACACAGAAAAAAGAATTCAGGTTGAAATGCTCCAAGGTTTACTTTGGAGATACAGCGTGGAAACAGGCCCAGCAATCACCCTGATCAACTGGTATTTTAGACTTTACTTTAGGCTTTAAAGGTACAATGTGGAAACAGGCACTTCGGCCTACTGAGTGCATGCCAACCAGTGATCACCCTATCCACTAGCATGATCCTACACACAATGGACAATTTACAGAAGCCAAATAACCTACAAACGTGAACATCTTTGGTGTGTGGCAGGAAACTAGAGCTCCCGGAGAAAACACACAAGGTCACAGGGAGAACGTACAAACTCCACACGGATGGCACCCATAGTCAGGAATGAACCCTGGTCTCTGGTGCTGTGAGGCAACAACTATAACCCTGCTCCACCATGCCGCCCTTACAGAGTTCTCTGTATTATTCTGCCTATTCCTCCATCAACTATGCTAAGGCTGATGATCCTGCCACTATAATGTTGCTGTGTTGATAAACTGGACAGAGGAACTTTTATGGGAAGACAATATACTGGGGATGGGAGACTGGTGACAGACAAAAGCTTACCTCTCTGGTCACCAAAATCTTTCCTCCTTCCCTTTCTATACCAACCTGCCCAACATGCCACTCCCCAGTTGCAAGCCCAGCCAAAAGCATTGACATTTATATCCACCTCATCACTAGTCCATTCATATTGCAGTTATTATTTCCTTTAACTAAATAATTCCTTTAATACTCCATTCCCATCGGTAATTGAGTGAGATACAGTTCCACACCAAGTTCACAGATTAAACAAAACTCAATCCATTATAATTTCAGTAGATATGATACCTTATCTTCAATATTTCATATGATTATTCTGCATCAATTTATTTAGCATTAACTTTTATTAAAATATGGCTGCATAAAAACTATGTAACTATCCTGATTTTATTTTGGCAAGTCAGTCTTGAATGATGGTCATTATAAAACTGCTACATTATACATCTTTCTTTTAGAGTAAATATTAAAGTTCATCGAGGTTGATTTTAGTGGCATCTGCCCCTCAAAATGATAGGCGTCTTGGTATTTCTGCCGCATATTTAATAATCCCTCACAGCCATAACCCGCTAGATTAAAGCCCATTTTCTACACTTCAGAAGCAGATAACCAGTTCTTTCATCTCCAGTGGTCCTGACTAGACATTAAATATGGATCCAGGGTGAAGAATTCAGGTGCTAAAATAGACACAAAACGCTGTAGTGTCTCAGCAGGGCAGGCAGCATCTCTGGAGAGAAGGAATGGGTGAGACCCAAAATGTCACCCGTTCCTTCTCTCCAGCGATGCTGCCTGTCTCGCTGAGTTACTCCGGCATTTTGTGTCTATCTTCAATTTAAACCAGCATCTGCAGTTCTTTCCCACATATAAAGAATTTAGATGTGTTGACAGCAAGAAAAATTCCTGGATATGTTGACATGGGTAACTCTCTTTCTCTATGGCATGTTTGGACAATGCTATGACCTTTCAGAACATGATCCAAGGGTCAGTTCCCGCCATAACTAGAGAAGGCTATGTAAAGGCAAAAAGGAAACACAACCCCTACTTTCTTCCTTTCTTCTCAATAACCATCACCGCGGAAGCAACTTAAAAAGGCAACCAGCATCATCTGGGTCCAACACCACCATGACCACAACCTCATTTCACTCCTACCACCAGGAAGAAAATATAGGAGTCTGAAAAACGACCTCAAGGTTCAAGGATATCTTATTCCCAACAACGATCAAGTTCCTGAACACTACATCAAACTTTCGACTTCAGACATACATCGTGGAAGCAGGCCGTTCGGCCCACCGAGTGCATGCTGACCAGTGAGCACCCCATGCACCAGCACTATCCTACACACTAGGGACAATATACAATTCGCTGAAGCTAATTAACCTACAAACCTGTATGGCTTTGGAGTGTGAAGGAAACCGGAGCACCCAGAGAAAACCCACGCGGTCCCAGGGAGACCGTACAAACTCCACACAGACAGTACCCGAGGTCAGAGTTGAACCCAGATCTCCATCACTGTGAGGCAGCTGCTCTACCAATGTTGTGTTTATTATTATGTGGCCCTGATACCCACTCATATCCTTACTGCACACGCCCTTTTGTCAATAGCATGATGTACTTGAAAGTGTTTTTACTGGTGAGGTGACAGAATTACTAAATAGTTTCATTCAATTTGAGAAGACCAACACTTTAGCAGCTTTTGTGCCTTTTGGAACTCGGCATGCTTCTCAATTTCTGCTGATCATCCTAATTACACAGGAGTTTCCACCTGCAGTGCTACGAGCATCATTCAAGATTGCCAGGAACAGAAGGCTTACCATTGAAAATGAATGCACATGCTGGAAATCTGAAATAAAACAGCGTTATTGATTCAGGTTAAAGTCCCTTCAGGTTTGGTACTGGAGTTCTGCCTACCACCATGAAATGCTGGCCTTATGAAAAAAATTGCATCTAGATAGTTTCTTGAGCTCATAATGTCGTGAAGTGTTCAACCTGAAACTTTTAAAATGGAGTTCATAAGTTTATGTCATAGGAGCAGAAGTAGGTCATTCAGTCCATTGAGTCTACTCCGCCATTCAATCATGGCTGATTTGTCTTCCGCACTCAACTCCATTCTCCTGCCTTCTCCCCATAATGCTTGGCACCATCACCTGATAAGTATGTTCATCTCCACCTTAACAATACCTAATGACTTGCCCTCCAAGGCCATCTGTAGCAGCAACACGCTACAGAGAATTTGCACATAATAAGGTCCAACAAACAGTAAAGATATGGAAACAAGGAACTGCAGATGCTGGTTAACAAAGAAAATGTATAACATTCTGGATTAAATCAGTGGGTCTGTTTGAAGAAGGATCCCGACCCCAAATGTCACCCATCCATGTCCTTCAGGGATGCTGCCTGACCCACGGAGTTACTCCAGCTCTTTGTGTCTTTTTTAACAGTAACGATATAATGACCACATTATCTATTTATTAACTATGTTGTCAGAAGGATCGATCTTCTCAATCGTCCTTCTCGGCAACCGAGACTACCCTCCTTTTCTTCATAGGGAGCAGATAAAAACCTGATTTGATATCCTATTTGAAGGAAAAACAAAACCTTCACTGTTGAAGTGAGCTTTAAATATTATTTGCACCTATGAGTTCTTAAATGTTGCTGAGAAGGTCAGAATTTATTGTCCTCTGTTTGTAAATCTGGCTTAACAATATTCCTTGCCACAATCCTACAGGGATCAGTTAGGAATCAACCGTTGACTAACTGGTTTGCTCACTTAGTCCATCCTGGAGATCTCCTCCAACCTTGCCCACTCGATTTGGATATGATGCATTTCAGCAAGAATTTGCTGCAGATATTTTCATTTCTATTCCATGCTGTTGAATCTCGATCTGACAGCTCCCGGAAACCAAGATTTGTTACTAACCTCCAAATCTGTCTAGATGGAGGTTGCATCTTTGTGGGTTTTCCATAGGTTTTCAATATTTCTATCAAATCCCAAAGATGTGCTGATTAGTAGGTTATTAAGAATGTCCACTAACATAGGCTGGTAGTAGAAGAATCATCAGCAAATTGATGAGTGTGCAAGAGAGAATCACTGGTCGATGGGATTGATGGGATAGCTGAAGGGGCTAGCACTGACAAATACATTGAACAGCATCCTTCTATGTTGAAAAGAACTATGAGAATAAAATATGTTAAAAAAAAATAGCCGTGGTGCAACTCAATGTCACTCAGTTCACTAAGATTTATTTTTAACTTTTACAATGGGGGACCCGGTGTGGGGGGGAGGGGGCGCCAAGAATGAAAGGGGAACCAGCAGAGGCCCGCATACTGCCACGTGCGGCGGCTGGCAGAAGATAGGACCGTTTGGTGAACTTTTATAACAACGTTGGCACCGGAAACGGGGCGACTCTTGTGTACTGCCTCTAGAGACGAGGTCTGCTGTATGATTTTACAGGGCTGTGTGCAAAACAAAGCATTTCACTGTACCTAGGTACATGTGACAATAATGTATCAGTGAATCATTGAGTCATGGATCCTAGCTAGTAGCAAATGTATTTTACAGAGAACAAAACTATCTGCTAATGTCCCATTTCATTACATGAGCCTGAATCTTGTGAAGTCTGAAACCACTTCATAAGTTAATCATAGAAAACACAAAACTAATGGGAACCAATTGTCTCACATTTTATTCAGCTTTTCTAAAGTAAGTGGGCCAAGTATTAATAGACCGTACATCACACATGGACTGTGTACCATAGGCTTTGTATCCTAATCAGATCTAATTTCATTCCTATCCCCCCCATTTTCTGTTCGGGACTTGCGATTGTGGCAACAACTCAGAATTTGTTCACATTAGAACTCTGCATATTTATAGGATTAATCCCAAACCTGAACCCAATCCAAGCCCAACAACATACAATATTTTCTACATTCTACAATACATTTCTACAATATTTTCTACTGAACAGCAGCAATTTACAGGAGATTTAATTCAAGGAGGAGGAGATTGATGAAGGTAAGGCGGTGGATGTTCTATACAAACACTTTAGTAAGGCTTGTGATAAGGTCCCTTTCACTAGGCTGATCCAGAAGATTACAATGCATGAAGCGAAGGAAATAGGCAACGTTTCAGACTGTCTTCTCGAAACCCGTCTTCAGACTGTCTCCTCCCCTTCTCAGCTCTCTCTCAGCCCTCTGGCTCCTCCTCTTCCTTTTTTCCAAACACCGGAGAGCATAGCTATAAGGTGAGAGGGGGAAAGTTTAATGAAGGTTTGTAGGGCAAATGTTTTTACACAGAGAGTGGTGGGGGACTGGAATGCATTGCCTGGGGTGATGGTGGAGGTAGATAAGATAGTGGTGTTTAAGATGCTTTTGGGCACTAAAGTGCAGGGAATAGAGAGGGACGAGATCAAGCAGATGAGCACTTTAACTTGGCATCATTGTTGGGTTGAAGAGCCCGTTCCTAAGCTTACTGTTCTATGTTCTATTTGCAGAAAAGCAAATAATAAACCCCCCTGCCGTATATACTGATCAAGAACAGAGGACACAAGCTATGGTATTTAGCAAATCACCCTCTCTGGGAGAAAAGACTGGGTCAAGTTAAAACAGACCTCGACCTAATTTTTTAATCCACAGCCAGCCTATCCCAAACTAATCCAAACCTGACACATACAGAAAAGTGGCATGGTTTCAAGAAATTATGTTTCAATTCAGATAAGACTGAAAAGAGTATAAAAAGATAAACATGAACATGGGCAAATTTAAATTTACAAAACCTCATCTTCTTAATCCCTGATAAGAAATAATAATTAATTTTGAATAACAATTAAGATTAGCACCAGGAAGAAAATCTACATATTTCAAAAGTTTGCTGAATTAATTCATAAACCTGTTTGGAGCAGTTCGCTGGAACTAAGAGGAAATTGGATATGTTGGATCTAATGTAATTAACTAAAACAATAATATAATTAGTAATACAAGAAGGAACTCGCTATAGCAAAGTGGTTGCAATATCATCAAGTTTTATTCAATTGTACATTCTGTTGAGTGAGAAACTAGAGTTTAGAACTTAAAGTGACTTACACCGACACGGTAGCTAAGGGAGATTGGGAAATTAGATTAAAAATATAATGATAAATAAGCAATCTTCAACATTAAAAGGCATATTTCATTTCTGTCAATTTATAGACGTTTCAATAAAAAATAAAATCTCCACAGGCAAAAAATTCCATCAGTTGGTAATTAAAGAAGTTCAGGTTAGTATTAGATAACGATAATTCCCAAAGAAACTCTTTCAAGAATACTATTTACACTTCTCTTTTGAGAACAAGAACTTTAACTAGACGGTAAATGCTGGAGTAACTCAGTGGGTCAGGAGGCATCCCTGGAGAAGATGGATAGTCAACATTTCGGGTTGGAACCTGAAACATCACCTATCCATGTTTTCCAGAGATGCTGCCTGACCCACTGAGTTACTCCAGCTTTTTGTGTCTACCTTTGGTATAAACCAGCATCTGGTTACGTCGAGCAATCCTTGTTCAATACATATTTGTAGGTTACGTCGAGCAATCTTTGTTCAATACATATGCTTGCCTATTTGTAGGTTACGTCGAGCAATCCTTGTTCAATACATACCAGGGCCCCATCCCCGACCTCTACCTCCGCTACATCGACGACTGCTTTGGTGCCACCTCCTGCACCCGCACACAACTGACTGACTTCATCCACTTCACCACTAACTTCCATCCGGCACTCAAATACACCTGGACCATTTCCGACACTTCCCTACCATTCCTTGACCTCACTATCTCCATTGCAGGCGATAGACTTCTAACCGACATACACTATAAACCCACTGACTCCCATGGCTATCTGGACTACACTTCTTCCCACCCTGCTTCCTGTAAGGACTCCATCCCCTACTCCCAATTCCTCCGTCTACGCCGCATCTGCTCCATGGATGAGGCGTTCCACACCAGGACATCTGAAATGTCCTCACTATTCAGGGAACGGGGGTTCCCCTCCTCCACCATAAATGAGGCTCGCACTAGGGTCTCTTCCATACCCCGCAACACTGCTCTCTCTCCCCATCCCCGCACTCGCAACAAGGGCCGAGTCCCCCTAGTCCTCACCTTTCACCCCACCAGCCGTCACATACAAAAAGTAATCCTCCGTCAGTTTCGCCACCTCCAACGTGACCCCACTACTCGCCACATCTTCCCATCTCCCCCCATATCTGCCTTCCGCAAAGACCGCTCCCTCCATAACTCCCTTGTCAATTCTTCCCTTCCCTCTCGGTCCACCCCCTCCCCGGGCACTTTCCCTTGCAACCGCAAGAGATGCAACACTTGTTCCTTTACCTCCCCCCTCGACTCCGTTCAAGGACCCAAGCAATCGTTCCAGGTGCGACAGAGGTTTACCTGCATCTCTTCCAACCTCATCTATTGCGTCCGCTGCTCTAGATGTCAGCAGATCTATATCGGTGAGACCAAGCGGAGGTTGGGCGATCGTTTCGCCGAACACCTCCGCTCGGTCCGCAATAACCAAGCTGACCTCCCGGTGGCTCAGCACTTCAACTCCCCCTCCCACTCCGCCTCCGACCTCTCTGCCCTGGGTCTCCTCCATGGCCACAGCGAGCAGCACCGGAAATTGGAGGAACAGCACCTCATATTCCGTTTGGGGAGTCTGCACCCCGGGGGCATGAACATCGAATTCTCCCAATTTTGTTAGTCCTTGCTGTCTCCTCCCCTTCCTCAGCCCCCCTGCTGTCTCCTCCCATCCCCCAGCCTTCTGGCTACTCCTCCTTTTCCCTTTCTTGTCCCCACCCTTCCCGCCCCCCCGATCAGTCTGAAGAAGGGTTTCGGCCCGAAACGTTGCCTATTTCCTTCGCTCCATAGATGTTGCTGCACCCGCTGAGTTTCTCCAGCTTTTTTGTGTAACCTCTGCAGTTCCTTGTTATTGCTATCTTTAGCTGTTTGCTCTGAGGTTATAAAGCAGTAAAGATTCAACATGGTAGTTGGGCATTTTATTAAACAGCAATTAGTATAAGAACCAGGAGGTCATGTTACATCTTTATAAAATCTTTTGGATTATTGTGCGCAGTTCTAGTTGCCCCTTTACAGAAAGGGTGTGGGGGCGTTGGAAAGGATGCAGAACACATCTATCAGAATACTGCCTGGATTTGAGGGTATTGGCTTTAAGGAGAGGGTGGACAAACTTTGACTAGTTTCTGTGGACCGTTGGAGACTGAGAGCAGACTGTATAGAAATATATAAAATGATGAGAGGCATAGATAGGGTAGATGATCTGGACTGTTGCCAGAGATGGGAATGTTAAAGACTAGAGATCATAGTTTTAAGATCAGACGGGGAAAGTTTCCATGAGATGTGCAAGATGTTTTCTACACAAAGAGTGGTGGGTGTCTGGAACGAGCTAACGCTGCCAGGGCTAGTGAGAGAACCAATTCCAGTAGTGGCATCCAAGAGGCTTTTGAATAGGCACATGGATATGCAGAGAATGGAGGGATGTTGCCCAAATGGAGGCAGCAGAGATTAGTTTAGCTTGGCATCAGGTTCGGCACCTACATTATGGGCCGAAGGGCCTGTCCCTGTGCTGTAGTGTTCTATGTTCTATATATATATTTAATGGGAGGCTGGAGCTTATGGTCCTGTCCCACTTTGGCGATTTTTCAGGCGACTACCGGTGACTGTCAGAATGGAACACACACACACACACATATCGCTTCCTTCACCAGCCAGTTATGCAGGTGGGGGACAGGGCAAGTGGGGAGAGGACTGTCTGAGTGAAATTCACACGGTGAAAAGCCAATGTGATACAGACACACACCATGATGAACAGGAAAGTTGGCGCTATAATTGAAACTGTGAAAGCACAGTGTACGGGAAGGGTCACTTCATTTAAAAGAGGGGGGGAGAGGGGGAAGAAGGGGGGAGAAGGGGGAGACAGGGTGGGGAGAAAGAGTGGAGACAACTTTTAAGAAGTCAGAGATACACGGCTATGAAACTTAGCGGACAAGTTAAAGTTCAAGTGAGTTTATTGTCATGTGTCCCTGTATAGGACAATGAAATTCTTGCTTTGCTTAAGCACACAGAAAACAGTAGGCATTTACTACAAAACAGATAAGTGTGTCCATATACCATGGTATAAATATATACACACATGAATAAATAAACTGATAAAGTGCAAATAACAGAAAGTGGTTATTAATAATCAGAGTTTTGTCCGAGCCAGGTTTAATAGCCTGATGGCTGTGGGGAAGTAGCTATTCCTGAACCTGGTTGTTGCAGTCTTCAGGCTCCTGTACTTTCTGCCTGAAGGTAGCAGGGAGATGAGTGTGTGGCCAGGATGTTGTGTCACAACTTGTGTTTCTTAGCCTGCTTCTGAAACTCTGGCTCAATACATAGAATATATCTGAAAAATGGTCTCAAACCGAAACACACCTGGGACAATTTACACTTATATCAAACCAATTCACCTACATACCTGTACGTGTTTGGAGTGTGGGAGGAAACCGAAGATTTTGGAGAAAACCCACGCAGGTCACAGGGAGAACGTACAAACTCCGTACAGACAGCACCCATAGTCAGGATCTAACCCGGGCCTCTGGTGCTACAAGCGCCGTTAGGCAGCAACTCTACCGCTGTGCCACCGTGCCACCCGTAAGTCTGAAGAAGGGTCTTGACCAGAAACATCACCTATTCCACTTCACCAGAGATACTGTCTGATCCGTTGAGTAACTCCAACGTTTCCTGTCTATCTTATGTCTAGATCTCCAAACAACAGCATGTTATTTCTATCTATTCAATCAGTTCCCCTTAATATCTTGAAATCTTAAATTCTATTTCCACAAATTTTCCAGGAAATACATTAGATGTGCAATGGAGGTAATGGTTGGCACAAGAGACTGCAGATGATGTAATCTTGAGCAGAAGACAAAACTGCAGAAACTCAGTGAAGCAAAATAAAATTCAATCGCACCTCTTCCGAACACAGAGATCTCTGCTCACTCAGTATGAACATAGGATTCTCCACTTTCAAATAACCCCCCTGTCCCTTCGTCATTTCTCCCCCCCCTGGTTGTTGCAGTCTTCAGGCTCCTGTACTTTCTGCCTGAAGGTAGCAGGGAGATGAGTGTGTGGCCAGGATGGCGTGGGTCTTTGATGATACTGCCAGCCTTTTTGAGGCAGCGACTGCGATAAATCCTCTCGATGGAAGGAAGGTCAGAGCCGATGATGGGCTGGGCAGTGTTTACTACTTTTTGTGGTCTTTTCCTCTCCAGGATTAACATTAACATTACCGGCCAGTTTTCCTTGGTTCTGAAAACTACTGTTTACATTTTTTTCCCCAATGAGCAATAAAATTCACCGGTCAGCACCGGCGACAACCTACGAGAACCGGCGACAACCTATGACCTCCTGGCAACCCACTAACACTGTACCTAGGTCACGAGAATTCTCGTTACTCCCCATGGTGTCAAAATTCTGGTCACCGCTAATTTTCCAACATGTTGAAAAATTAGCGCTGACCAGAATGAAGCCGCGACTAGTTCCCAGAATGCAGGAACTACTCACCACCTTGCAGGCAACACCCCAGCAACCTCCGGCAAACATGTGGTGACCTTGTGGCGACCTCATAGTCTCCTGTAGTTGCCTAAAAAGTCGCGTAAAAAGTCGGACAGGCCCATTAGGCACAGCAGGGGGTTTAGACACTGTTCCATTCCACTTTCTATTTAGAGACATGGCAACTATAATGCCGAAGATTGACACAAAATGTTGGAGTAACTCAGCGGGTCAGGCTGCATATCTGGAGAAAAGTATTAGGGGACGTTTCGGGTCGAGACCCTTCTTCAGACTGAGAGCCAGGGAGAAAGAAACGAGAGATATGAAAAGGTACAGAACAAACAGCTGGCACCAATGACTCAGGAAAGGTGGAGCCCACAATGGTCCATTGCTGGCTGTGGAAGAGGTGACAATGAAGAGATACAAACAGTGAAAACTAGCAAGACAACTGGAATGGGAGAAGGACGGAGAGGGAGGATATACAAGGGTTACTGAAATTAGATAAATCAATACTCATACTGCTGGATTGCAAATTGCCCAAGCAAAATATGAGGTGCTGTTCCTCCAATTTGTGTGTGGCCTCACTGACTGTAGGGAGGCCCAGGACAGAAAGGTCAATGTGAGAATTGGAAAGGGAGTTTAAATGTTTGGCAAACAGGAGATCGCGTAGGCCCAGGCAGACTGAGCGCACTCTAATGCAAATGCATTGGTCCGTAGCTCACCATTAGAAGATAGTAACCATCGGAGTTCACAGATAGAGTTGTACTCAGCCACTCATGAAGAAAAATACCTCCGTTTTTTTATAAGCATATTCATGATTCACTTTATCTATTCATATTTATATTGTAAATCAATTCAATCAACAGATGTGTTCACTGCCAAGAGTAATCCATTAATTACATGGGGACTGGTATACAATGCTGATGTGGGGCTTATACATTTTATAATTTAATTAATATGTCCTTCATTTTTCTTCAAGAACAAATGATGCAGCAAGTTAGATTTAGATAGAAGAGGAGGCAGTTTATCTACTGGATTCCACCTCATGTTTGTTAGATTTGTATCGGATCAGTGGTCTCATACTTCGAACATCCATCTTTCCCTTATTAATGGGTTCAGTTAACAAAATCTATCAAACTAGTATTACCAATTGCCAACTTGTGTTTCTTAGCCTGCTTCTGAAACTCTGGCTCAATACGTAGAATATATCTGAAAAATGGTCTCAAACCGAAACACACCAGGGACAATTTACACTTATATCAAACCAATTCACCTACATACTTGTACGTGTTTGGAGTGTGGGAGGAAACCGAAGATCTTGGAGAAAACCCACGCAGGTCACAGGGAGAACGTACAAACTCCATATAAGAGGGGGCTTAGCTGTGTGCTAAGCCCCCTCTTATACTGTCTCTACACCTACGACTGTAGTCCGGCCCACAACAACAACCGCATCGTCAAATTTGCTGACGACACTACTGTGGTCGGACTTATTTCAAAGGGAGACGAGGCAGCCTACAGAGAGGAAGTCCTGAAGTTGACAACCTGGTGCTCAGAAAACAATCTGGCTCTGAACACCAGGAAAACAAAAGAGCTCATTGTCGACTTCAGGAGGCACAGCACCGACTTAGCCCCCCTACACATCAACGGCGAGTGTGTGGAGAGGGTCAACACCTTCCGGTTTCTCGGCGTCCATATCGCGGCTGACATCTCCTGGACGGACAACACGACAGCGGTCATCAAGAAGGCTCAGCAGCGGCTGCACTTCCTGAGGGTCCTCAGGAAGCACAACCTAGACTCTAACCTGCTGCTGACCTTCTACCGCTCGTCCATCGAGAGCCTGCTGACATACTGCATTACAGCATGGTATGGCAGCTGCACCATGGCAGACAGGGAGAGGCTTCAGAGGGTAACCAGGACAGCGCAGAGGATCATTGGTTGCCCTCTCCCCTCCCTGATGGACATCTACACCTCCCGCTGCCTTAGCAGGGCAAAGAAGATCACCAAAGACAGCTCCCATCCTGCGTTTGGACTGTTCGACCTGCTGCCCTCTGGAAGGCGCTATAGGTGCATCAAATCCAGGACAAACAGACTCAGGAATAGCTGCTTCCCGAGAATTATATCTACCATGAATTCAAATCCACACATTCACTGACTACACCGCCCAACACGGACTTCCATCTGTATATATGTATATATGTATGTAGCGCCGTAGAATTTGTGCACCTATTCCCCCCCCCCCATCTCCCTTCTGTTTTGTTTTCTGTTTCTTGTTTTTTGTGTAAAATTGTATGTATGCACTGAGTACGAGCAGCTTTCAGTTTCACTGTACATGTATAGTGACAATAAATGACATATCTATATCTATATCTATCTATACAGACAGCACCCATAGTCAGGATCGAACCCGGGTCTCTGGTGCTGCAAGCGCTGTAAGGCAGCAACTCTACCGCTGTGCCACCGTGCCACCCGTAAGTCTGAAGAAGGGTCTTGACCAGAAACATCACCTATTCCACTTCACCAGAGATACTGTCTGACCCGTTGAGTAACTCCAACGTTTCCTGTCTATCTTATGTCGAGATCTCCAAACAACAGCATGTTATTTCTATCTATTCAATCAGTTCCCCTTAATATCTTGAAATCTTAAATTCTATTTCCACAAATTTTCCAGGAAATACATTAGATGTGCAATGGAGGTAATGGTTGGCACAAGAGACTGCAGATGATGTAATCTTGAGCAGAAGACAAAACTGCAGAAACTCAGTGAAGCAAAATAAAATTCAATCGCACCTCTTCCGAACACAGAGATCTCTGCTCACTCAGTATGAACATTGGATTCTCCACTTTCAAATAACCCCCCTGTCCCTTTGTCATTCCCCCCCCCCCCCCATCCATCCTCATTCACTGTGTACACCTTTCTCCCATCACCCTTTTCCTATCCCTTCCTCCTTCCACTCATCTTCCCCCTACATACTCCGAATCCCTTTTATCCCACCTCTTTCCCCTTTTCCCCCATCCGCTTCTGCCCATATCCCTGCCTCCAGCTTTACATTTCACCCCACCTTTTCCTTCCTTAGCTGATACCCATTTCACAGCTAGCCTTTGTCACTATCTTCACCCATCTGCTAATCACCTCTCCTCACCTATATCCAACATACACTTGACAGGGTTTGACTTGCCCGCACCAGCTTTGCCAGCTTCCTCCCCTTACTACATCGATTCGAAGAACGATCCTAACCCAAAACATAATGCGTACATTTTGCTCCACTGAAGCTGCCTGACGAATTGCGTTCTTCCAACATTTTGTCTTTTGCTTAATTTGTATAATCGCTCCACATTAATTAATCCTGAGGGTCCAGACCTCTACCTGGAGTCTGCCCATTCTCCCTGTGACTGTGTGAGTTTCCTCTGGCCGCTCCCGTTTCCTCCCACAACCAAAATTCACGCGTGTTTGTAGGTTATTGGCCGCTGTAAGCTGTCCCTAGTGTGTAGGGAGTGTATAACAGGGTGGGATAACACTGTCACTCATGTGAGAACAGGTGATTGATGCTCGGCATTGACTTGGTCGACAAAGAGCCTGTTTCCATGCTATATCTCCAAACTATCTCTTAGCTAAACTAAACAATGGTCAAAGATTCATGTCGTACTACCTCAAAGTCCAACTAAATCCACAAATGCTCACAGTTCTCTGACTGAGATGTAACCTAGTCTTTGCTCGGTGATGAGATTTGCAAGATTACAAGATCCTGCAGACAAAAAGGGTTTTGGAGCAAGGAATGATATTTTTTCAGGATTCTCTACTCCTGCTGGATGGATAACTTAGTTGAAAGGTTTTGGCTGCAGCATGAATGGTTCAATGGTCTGAAGACCCATCCCAGGACTCGATAAGAGTAATTGCACAATCAGTTGTTCCATAAAGCAAATGCAGTCTGAAGAATGGTCCCAACCTGAAACGTCACCTATCCATGTCCTCCAGAGATGCTTCTGAACACAAAGTTGCTCCAACGTTGAGTTTAAATGCAGTGTAAAAACCAGGACCAACAAGATTTTTTTAACCTACAGATGCTCGGGCAACAAGATTTTTTTAACCTACAGTATATATTAGACCAATCCCTTACCCCAATATAAACCATTACGGTATCCATTTAAATTTATTCAGCCAAATCATCTTTAATATTCATTGTAGAAACATAGAAACATAGAAAATAGGTGTAGGAGTAGGCCATTCGGCCCTTCGAGCCTGCACCGCCATTCAATATGATCATGGCTCATCATCCAACTCAGTATCCTGTACCTGCCTTCTCTCCATACCCCCGATCCCTTTAGCCACAAGGACCACATCTAACTCCCTCTTAAATATAGAATAGAATAGAATAGAATAGAATAGAATAGAATAGAATAGAATAGAATGGAATGCTATTTATTGTCATTCAAACCTAGGTTTGAACGAAATTCCATTTCTACAGTTTTTTACATTACAAACACAATCCAAGATCCACACTTAACACAGTTTACATAAACATATAGCCAATGAACTGGCCTCAACTACCTTCAGTGGCAGAGAATTCCAGAGATTCACCAATCTCTGTGAAAAATGTTTTCCTCATATCGGTCCTGAAAGATTTCCCCCTTATCCTTAAACTGTGACCCCTTGTTCTGGACTTCCCCAACATCGGGAACAATCTTCCTGCATCTAGCCTGTCCAACCCCTTAAGAATTTTGTACGTTTCTATAAGATCCCCCCTCAATCTTCTAAATTCTAGCAAGTTCAAACCGAATCTATCCAGTCTTTCTTCATATGAAAGTCCTGACATCCCAGGAATCAGTCTGGTGAACCTTCTCTGTACTGCCTCTATGGCAAGAATGTCTTTCCTCAGATTAGGAGACCAAAACTGTACGCAATACTCCAGGTGTGGTCTCACCAAGACCCTGTACAACTGCAATAGAACCTTCCTGCTCCTATACTCAAATCCTTTTGCTATGAATGCTAACATACCATTCGCCTTCTTCACTGCCTGCTGCACCTGCATGCCTACTTTTAATGACTGGTGTACCATGACACCCAGGTCTCGTTGCATCTCCCCCTTTTCTAATCGGCCACCATTCAGATAATTGTGTTAAAACATTTAATTTAGACTTTATTTGGCTTCCAATTCCTACAGATATGTCATAAAAAGCATTTTATCGGGTACATCCCAGCTTGGTTTGGGAATATCTCCATCCAAGGATATAAGAAGTTGCCGAGAATTGTGGACGCAGCCCAGACCATCACACAAAACGACCTTCCTTCCACTGACTCCATCTACACTTCACGCTGCCTCCAGCACAATCAATGATGAGTGTGTCCCTGGTCCCTCACTCTTCTCCCCACTCTCCACTCCCATCAGACAAGAGATACATTAGTGTTAAAATGCACACAAATCCAGATTCAGGAACAATTTCTTCCCAGCTGACATCAGGCAACTGAACCATCCTATCAACATCCTAGCAACTCAGCGGGCCAGGCAGCATCTCTGGAGGAAAAGAATAGGCAGTGTTTCGGGAGAGCAGTCCTAATCCACAATCTACCTCAATGGAAACCCTCGGACCATCTTTAATCGGAGAGAGACACAAAATGCTGGAGTAACTCAGGGGGTCGGGCAATATCTTTGGAGAAAAGGAAAAGGTGAGGTTTTGGGTGGTGAACCCTGTCTACAGACTGAGTCTGAAGAAGGGTCTCGACCGGAAACCACCTATTCCTTTTCTCCAGAGATGCTGCTGACGCGCTGAGTTACTCCAGCATTTTGTGTCTATCCATGGTGTAAACCGGCATCTGCAGGTCTTTCCTACATATCTTTAATCGGACTTTACTGGACTACATCTTGCACTTTACATAATTCCCTTTATCCCGGATCTGTACACTGTGAATAGCTCGATTGTAATCATGTATTAGTCTTTCCGCTGACTGGATATTTCCCCTTTCACTGTATCTCGGTACATATGATAACAACTAAACTAAACTAACAAAACTAATTGGTTTTAAGTTTTTTTATTATCTTATAAGACAAATTACAGCTCAACACATTAACCTTTCATCTCTGGCCTTTGTCACCTAACTGCCAATCAAACCCCACCTGTATCCACCTATCGCTTGCCAGGCTTTGTCCCGCCCTCATTTATTTTCAGGCTTTCTTCCCCCCCCCCTCTCCCCCCACCCTCGCTCCAATACAATGTCTGAAGAAGGGTCCCAATCCGAAACGTCACCCATCCATCTCCTCCAGAGATGCTGCCTGAAATGCTGAGTTGCTCCAAGTGTGTATATTTTTGTAAACCAACATCTGCTGTTCCTTGGGTGGGTGCCTATTAGATTGGGTGCCTATTTCTTCACAATACAGTTGAAAGCTTTGTGTCAGTCTTGCAAATAATTGAGTTTAATATGATTTTTGTGAGGCAAAATCATGCAGCTTTCTTCTGCCAGTGCTTCTTATACACCGGATGCATCTGAGTTACAAACAGTAGGTCTGTAGAAGGGTGTTAACCCGAAACGTCACCCATTCGTTCTCTCCAGAGATGCTGCCTGTCCCGTTGAGTTACTCCAGCTTTTTGCGTCTATCTTCTAAGTTACATAGAAGAACCATTAGCAGAAAGCAGGAATATCTGCAGGAACCTATTTATTATCATCTTCCTGAATTGGAACTAACTAATGCAGCGTGGCATTATGCAACATGAAAAAACAGTGTCCAGAAATACTGATAGCACTCTGGCTGACGTTCTAATGGCAAGAAACATGAAATTCATTTCCAACGAGATTCAAGGTGGTCTAAAAGAGATTATTCTTCTGCTGGTACTGGTCCACCACTTATTTTCCAGCACCCTTGGTTCCACAACTTTCTGCATTATCCGTATTACCGGACTTACAGAAATCACGGTCTTGGGGGGGGGGGGGGGGGGGTGGTGCCAGGATATCAGGTCGCAAAGTCGGCCACAGAAGGCATAAGGAATAGGAGTAGAATTAAGCCATTCGGCCCATCTAGTCTACGCCATTCTATCATGGCTGATCAATCTCTCCCTCCTAACCACATTCTCCTGCCTTCTCCCCACAACCTCTGACACCTGCACTAATCAAGAATCTATCTATCTCTGCCTTAAAAATATCCACTGACTTAGCCTCGACAGCTTTCGGTGGAAAAGAATTCCACAGATTCACCACCCTCTGACTAAAGAAATGTCTCCTCATCTCCTTCCTGAAAGAACGTTGGCTATGGGATCTGCCGGCTCCATTCAGGACGGTGTTCCAGGTCTCCGGCCACAGCCAGCAAATTTGACCTGCAATCTGGAATGGATCTGCTGGCTCTGGCCAGGCTGGAATTCCAGAGCCCTGGCCACAGGGGGAAAATTTATACTCACCGATCAGCGCGGAAATCCCAATGAGGTCGAGAACGGCTGCCTCACCCGGCCTAGACACCACATTTGTGGGGGGAATTCTGGGGAGAGGGGGTATTATGTCTGGATTAAAGGAAGGGCTGGGCCACCAGTAACTGGAAAATCTGTGGTGAACCTTTATTTAAAAATGGAAAAAATGTACATGATTATTTTTGCCACTGTAGATGTTTACTGGAATTTTGTAAACATCGGTCTTGGCTTATTTTTAGGGATACACCACGGAAACAGGCCCTTCGGCCCACCAAGTCTGCGCCGACCAGCGATCACTCTGTACACTAACACTATCCCGCACACTAGGGACAATTTACCATTTTACCGAAGCCAATTAACCTATAAATCTGTACGTCTTTGGCATGTAGGAGGAAACCTGAGCACCCGGAGAAAACCCACGCAGATCACAGGAAGAACGTACAAAGTCTGTACAGACAGCAACCATAGTCAGGGTTGAACCCGGGTCTCTGGCGCTGTAAGGCAGAAACTCAACCGCTGTGCCACCGTGCCGCCCCAGTCGACAGACTTCATTAGTAACCAGGATCAAAGAGACGGCTGGAAAATAAACAAAACTGAAAAACAAGAAGAGATTCTTTCTAACAAGATCAATCATCAAAATAACAACCATCCACACAGTCGGTGGTGCTAGATTGTAGCATTATTGCCCGCCAGGCTGCGAAGATTTCCATGTGCAATACGTTTCATAAATAGGACAAGATTAGGAGGTCATTTGTACTTTAATTCAATTCAATTCAATTTATTTGTCATTTGGACCCCTTGAGGTCCAAACGAAATGACGTTTCTGCAGCCATAAATTACAAACAAATAGACCCAAGACACAACATAATTTACATAAACATCCATCACATTGCTGTGATGGAAGGCCAAAAAAACTTATCTCTCCACTGCACTCCCCCCCCCCCCCCCCCGATGTCAGAGTCAAAGTCGAAGCCCCCGGCTGGTGATGGCGATTGTCCCGCGGCCATTAAAGCCACGCAGGGTGATGCAAGGTCGCACACCGGGTCTTGCTGTTAGAGCCCCCGGCGTGCGCTCGCAGAGTCCCGCGGCCATTCCAAGCCACGCGGGGCGGTGCTGTAAGGCCCCGCTCCAGGAGCTCTTCAACCCTGCAACTCGAGCGGGAGAAGTCGCCGTAGCGGGAGCCCTGAAAAGCAGTCTCCCTCCAGGGACCCGCAGTTGCAGCCCCCGAACCTCCGCGCTCCACCACCGCTCCACCCGCTCTGGACTCGGCCAGCTCCACGACGGTGAGGTGAGTCATCGGCACCAGAACCCCCGGTCTTCTCCTGTTGGAGGCCGCTCCTCGTTGCAGCCCCAACGACAACGGAGACCCGACAAAGAAAAGGTCGGCTCTCCCATGCAGGGAGAGATTAAAGTTACCCCCTCCCTCCCACCCCACACCCACCCCCCCCACACACACACCCCAACAAAAAATTACAAAAACTACATAAAACCATAGACAAAAAATAATAAAAACGCAGACCGGCTGCAGAGGCCGCTGCTGACGAGAGTCGCGCTGCCTGCTTTTAATCAACATCAAAGCTGAATACATCCTGTCAGTACATTATACTTGTTTATTTTTTATCTTCCCCGTACATTCTTAATGATGGCGAACATACTTCAAAAGCTGCATTCCAGGATCGTGCTCTGTTCAGTAAATCCAGTGAATGGATTTCCAGGGGAGAGCACTTTTAATATTTCACAGCACTGTGTGGCTTGCAAATAAATAATGAGAGAGTAAGTCTGAAGGGAGTTGGTTGTATCCTTGTGCAGGTGGAATGGATATAATTGAAAGGACTTTTTGCATTTGCTTTCAATTACACCATGGTGTAACTGGTAGAGCTGCTGCCTCACAGAGCCAGGGACATGGGTTCAATCCTAACCTCGGATGCTGTCTATGTGAAGTTTGCACATCCTCCCTGTGTCCATGTGGCATTCTTCCAGGTGCTCCGGTTTCCTCTCACGTCCCTTATGCTCCTGTCCCACTTAGGAAACCTGAATGGAAACCTCTGGAGACTTTGCGCCCCACCCAAGGTTTCCGTGTGGTTCCCGGAGGTCCCAGAGGTTTTTGTCAATCTCCCTACCTGCTTCCACTGCCTGCAACCTCCGGCAACCACCTGCAACCTCCGGGAACCGCACAGAAACCTTGGGTGGGGCGCAAAGTCTCCAGAGGTTTCCGTTCAGGTTTCTTAAGTGGGACAGGGGCATAAGACGTGCGGGTTTCGAGGTTAATTGGCCTCTGTAACATTGCCCCTAGTGTGCGGGGAGTGGATGAGAAAATGGGATAACATAGTGTGAATGGTCGGTGTAGATTTGGTGGGCGGAAGAATTTGTTTCATGCTGCAACTCTAAACTAAACTAAATTAATCTAGAGTAAAGCTTTCAGTCTTTTCTATCTAATAAAATGCTTTTACCAAACTTTAACGTAACAAAACTCAAAATCAAAGCAAGCCTCAAAAAATGGCAAACTATTAATAGCAGATGATCTATTTTTTGAAATTTATTTCGTTTCAGTTACACAATTACAGTGGTGCAGTGGTAGAGTTAAGCAGTCGATGGTAGAGGGGTACAGTTGCTGCCTTACGGCGCTTACAGGTGCTGTCTGAACGGGTGCTGTCTTGTGGGTTTTTACCGAGATCTTCGGTTTCCTTCCACGCGCCAAAGACATACAGGTTTGTAGGTTAATGGCTTGGTATAAGTGTAAATTGGCCCTAATGTGTGGAGGATAGTGGTAATATGCGGGGATCATTGGTCGGCGCGGACTAGGTGAGCCAAACTGCCAATTTCCCCCCTGTATCACTAAACTGAACAACAGACAGCTCAGTTCACAGATAATTGTGATGAAAATCAGAGGGAGATGAATTGAACCGGCTTTCCCAATTGAGGTTAATGCAATCTAGACTACAAGGGTGTTGGAAAAGGATGCAATTGTAACTACTGAAAGGATGTTATTAAATAGTCAAAATGAACAAAGCTACGAAGAAAATGTTGGCATGGCATGATTTTCATGTGGGATTTTACTCAGATAGCTCTTTTAAGATGATGCTAAAGATACAATGGGCCAATTGACCTCTCTCTACATTGCATAATTCAACAATTTTGTAGATTGAATTGACTGAAAGATACAGCATGGAAACAGGCCCTTTTACCCACTGAGTCTATGCCAACCATCAGGCACCCAGTTCGGTTCAATATGTCCTATGTAGATTAACACAGGGTCAACGGAATAATGAAATGTTTTTGACAAGGCAACGGGTCACCTCGGCAATGATATTACAAGGATAAACTTAAGGTAAAAAAAGATAAGACAAAAGTGACATTGGTAGATAAAAAACAATAATAAATAAAATAATCAACATATTTGATGCGTTTATGAGTTCAGAAGCCCATTCACACGGGTTCTGTGTTATTTCACGTTTATATCCACTCCCTATACACTTGGGTCTGAAGAAGGGTTTCGACCCCAAATGTTGCCTACTTCCTTCGCTCCATAGATGCTGCCGCACCCACTGAGTTTCTCCAGCATTTTTGTCTACTCTATACACTTGAGGCTGTTTACAAGGGTCAATTAACCAACAACCCCTCATATCTTTGCGACGTGGGAGGATGCCAGACGAACCCCATGAAAACAGGGAGAATGCAAACTGCATGCAGACAGCACCCGAGGTCGGGATTGAACCCAGGCCTCTGGCACCGTGAGGCAGCAGCTCTACCCAGTGCGCCACTGTGCTGCCTTAAGAGCGTGTGGAACACTTAGTGATGTCTTGTAAGGGATGGAACCTTACACGTTATGAGTAACGTTCATTTTTATATCCAGCTGAGAAGTTAATCACAACGATATGATGGAACCCAGTGGGGTAATGGTCGGTATAAATGTGACCAGGGGGATTTCATGTGATTGAAACCAGTGAATAAGTACACAATAAATATTTATTATTTTTCACCAGAGAAAGCAATCTCTCTTTATCTTCGTGTTCATTATGTATTCATGGTATTGTTGTCTTCATTTTGGATCAGTTCTAAGCAGAGCTTAATTGCCCAGTAGAAACAGTTGAAATGATAAAGCTCGAATATACGTAACTTAAACAGCCATCAACGTGATTAAAGTCTTTGCTCATGATCCCAATCACCCATTTTACTGATAAATAAATGATCTAAATGTGAACCTCCTTCAAAGGCATATTAAGTAAAATAACATTGCTGATATTATTTGTAGATACAATATTGCTTGATCTAAAGCATTCATTAATTAAGAGCTCTTCAGCAAGTAAATAAGACTGCATTGCTACTTAATAGGCTATCACAAGGGGCTTTGGCAAACATAAGCACACATGATATTATCTTGGTTAGAAAGTCATGAGGATTTAATGTCAGTTATTAAACTAAAAGACCAGATCATTCACCTTCTGTACTGCAGTCCATACGTCACCATTAAATGTGCCAGAGTCTTCTCGATATCCCCTCTCACCTGTGTATAGGCTTCAAGTAGTAGAAACGAGGAACTGCAGATGTTGGTTTATATCAAAGGTAGACACCAAATGCTGGAGCAATTCAGCGGGTCAGGCAGCATCTCTGGAGAAAATGGATAGGTGGCGTTTCGGGTCCGGACCCGATGATAAGTTGGGACTTATGAAGAAGAATCCTGACCCAAAATGTCACCCATCCTTTATTTCCAGTAATGCTGCCTGACCCACTGTGTTACTCCAGCACTGTGTCCATCTGTAGGCTTCAAGTGCCAGCCTGAATCAATAATAGCACATTCACCTGCAAGGCACAAGTGTTAAAGCTTCACTCAGGACCAAACCAGAACCCATAAACGCAGTTATTTTTCAGTGCAAAATAGATGGGATGCTGCAATACTACAGATGCTTAATAGGAATAAAAGCTAAATTCTGGCGCTATCTGCCTGTTCCAGGCATTTTATCCATCAAAGTAATGAAACTGCATGCTCATGATCCAAATCACCCATTTTACAGAGGAATAAATATTGCAAATGTGAACCTCCTTCAAAGGCATAGCTGCCCCCCCCCCTCCTTCTGTGATTCATCCTTTCTTTATTGCTCTACATCACCATCTATATCTCTCGTTTCCCTTATCCCTAACCAGTCTGAAGAAGTGTCTCGACCCGAAACATCACCCATTCCTTCTCTACAGAGATACTGCCTGTCCCGCTGTCCCAGCTTTTTGTGTCTCTCTTAAGTAAAATAACATTGCTGAAATTGTTTGTATATCTAATATTACATGATCTAATGCATTCCTAATTTAGTGCTCTTCTGCAAGTAAATAACATTGCATCACTTCTTAATAAATGGATAGTGGAGATTCATTCCAGACTTCCATGAGGGCTCATTCTTGAAATGGAGTATCAATGTACAGATGCTGTTATTTCATGCATGTAACCCCTCATGACATAAGTGCACATGTTGGGACTTTCTTCTATCAGTGAGCATTCTTTGAGTGAATTGTTTGAAGGGATGGACTATTGCTCTCTCAATTTAACCTGGTTTTAGTTCCACTGAAGATGCTGGCATTCTGGTTAAAATACCTGATGCCAATAAGTCGACCAGCAGTCAAAAGCCAGAAAAAAACCTTTCATCAATCTTAAACCAAGCGAACAGTAAATGTCATTCAATCATTGCTAAGCACATAATCGAAACTATCACACTCCACAAGCTTAGCCTTCACAAAGTGCCGCACATCAGACGATTTCTGAATTATCATCATTCTGCATCGCAGGGTTTGTCGTGATTCTCTATAAACTATCCATCTCATATTCTAAACCAAATGTCTTTAATGCTTCCAGATTTCATCACGTTTTAAGGCTTTTTTGTACCTTTGAGTTTCAGATTAAACAGACTTCAGGTCTGCTATCTATTTGGCAGAATCCATTAAAAAATTTGCTTTGACCTGATTATTCAAATCACATTGTTTATAAAAACCATATCGTCAGGGATGTGACAGATTAAAACCAGGTTATTCTTTTGTTCACATTCAAGAGACACAAGCAAAAATTAAAACTTTTTTTTTTTTTTGAAAGACCTGGGGCACAAAGCTTTTACCAAATTGCTTCCAGTTCCAGTCCGGAGAATCAGAAAGTGAGATTTTCCAATAATTTGTCATTTCAACTGGTTTATTTTAAAACAACCCTGATATGGGAGACCCAGGAACTCGCGGCATCGGCAGGTTTTGCATTTGGCACTAATTGACGTTCATTTGTCAGACTTTGGAAGGATGATTAACGTTGCCTGATCTGTAATTTCAAGCTTCACTATTTCAAGAATTACTACAAAGCAGCGTTCTCACTGAAGTGTTCAGGTGGTATTATGAACTACAACAAGGCAACAATTGAGCGGTTTAGAACAAGTCACCTGTAGCTCTCGAGAAAATAAATGAATTATGAATTTAACTTACTCAGGCAGACATGGATGCCTGAATGGAAAATCCCAATTGAAGCACTGCAGTCCCACTGCAGGTTGATGCTCTCATGAAGGACCATGTCGTGCATATCAACACAGTGCACCAAGTAAGTAAGATGGTTAAGGACTTTTTCGGGGTGCTTACCTTTATTTGCTAAAGCATATTAAATATTTAAGAACGGAGGTTTCCTAAACCACATAATACACAAGTTAGGTCTCAGTAGATTGCTGCTTGCAGGTCCGGTGACTGGATTACAAGATTAGATGGTCACGGAGAGAGTTAAGAGTAGTAGTTTTACTTATGAGTTACCATTGTATGATTCAACAGATGAATTACACTGAATGTTTGATTGAACGCAGTGAGCTGAATGGCCAGCCAATCTTATTTCAAGGCACGAGGGGAATCAAGCAGTATGGAGAGATAATAGGAAAGTGGATTAGTAGAAGCTGTGGCTTGATCTTAGTGAATGGTGCACCATGAATGAGGATCGTGTAACCTATTGCTGTTTCTTGTTCTTAAACACTGAACTGTCTTTACCACGCAAATACTCAATAACATCAATACAGATCCACCACAGATTTTCCGGCAACTGGAGGTCCGGCCTCTCCTACAATCCAGACAAAATTATGAGAGAGCATTTGAAAGACCGCCCGGAAGTCCCCCGAACATGTGGCGCCTAGGCCGGGTGAGGTGGCCGATCACGACCTCATCGGGACTTCCGCAGCCGATCGGCGGGTCGAATTTGCCGCCTGCTGGCAGATCCATTCCCATTGCAGACTTCCGAGACCAACTCCACAGTCCGGTATCTCAGCTCCAGAGCAGCCTAGACGGACCGTCAAGTGCAAGGGCCGAACTCGGCATCATCTCCCATGCCACTATATTGAGTAATTTCATTGCAAACATTAAATGTCATGTGTGTGCTTCAAGTTGAGCTGCAGTTTTTATAGCAATGGGCAGGCTAGAAGTCCATCAATTCAGACTTGTTGTCCGAAAGCATTCTTGTTCCCTCCGCAGTGTAGTAGTTCATTCTAGTAATGGGCACTTTGAAGTGTGGCTTTGTGCCATTGAGTGGTTATTGACTTTAAGATGATACTTTCCACAAATATCTAAGCACCGATCATGAAATGCATGATTTGATTAATATAAACCCTTTGGAAAATAAATAACTTCAGTACTAAAGTAAGACTGCCAACCTAATCTGCTTAAAAGAAACAGATCCACAATGCCCTGGCTCGCGAGAGAAATAAATTATTTTAAGTTTGCTAAAATTATAAATGGCTCCCAAGAAAGCTGAAGGTGCCTATGTGACTGATCAACCAGTCTGAGTCTCAACCCGAAACGTCACCTATTCCTTTGCTCCAGAGATGCTGCCTGACTCGTTGAGTTACTCCAGCATTTTGTGTCTGTAGATTGGTTATTTCCTACTAACCAATTGTAGTGTTTGTTAGTAGTTGCTCCACCTAATATGTGATTTATATTGCCAAGACCTTGCTTACATTATTCAGTCTGAGTAGCTGCTAGTTACTGTAATGTCCTGCAGCCCAATGCTGTAAGTGGACTTTAATAAATATGTGTTGTATCTTGATGTGTACACGAGTCGACTCGTTACATGGTGTCAGAAGTGGAATTATAGTCAAGGGCCACAAGGCAGTTGTCCCACCTGTCCTCCGGGCCAAGTATTTAGACGCCGTCCACAGGGGCCACCCCGGCGTGGAGGCAATCTTACAATGGATTTTACTGGCCTGGTATGACCAAGTACATACATGACAAAACTGAAGTCTGCGCCATTTGCAAAAGTCTGACGCCACACCAGCAGAAGCAGCCCTTACTGCTGCACCCGGTTCCTCCTCTACCGTTGTCCATGGTAGCCACCGACATATTCGAATGGCATGAGAAACACTATCTGTTTCTTGTCGATTTTTATTCGGACTGGTTTGACATTGATCTTCTCCTTTCGCCAGCGAAGTGACTGGGGAGGTGACAGGGGATGTGACCAGGGACGGCACCGGAGACCCGCCGGGTAGAGGTGGTGAAGTAGGCGAGCTGGACGCCGAGCGCCATGGAGAGGCCGTAGGGATACAGTCTCTCGTAGTGGAACTGCCGGCCCGGTAGTGGGATGGTATACAAAACGCGAGACTTCTGGATACGGAGTCGCAGGATGCGGTTCCTTCACAGGAAGGAGATGTATCCAGAAGTCTCGCGTTTTGTATACCCTCCCACTTCCGGGCCGGCTGTTCCACTGCCAGAGACTGTGTCCCCCGCGCTCTCCATGGCGTTCAGCGCCCAACTCGCCTACTTCACCACCTCTACCCGGCGGGTCTACGGTGCCGTCTCTGGTCACATCCCATGTCACCTCTTCAGTCACTTCACAGTCAATTGGCTTCTGTAACCTGCCCCCAGTGTGTGTAATGCAAAGGTGGGATAGCATAGAACTAGTGAACGGGTGGTCGATAGTCGACGTGGACTCGGTGGGCCAAAGGGCCTGTATTGACGCTGTATGGCATGGGCAAGAAAATTATTAGAAAATAATGCTGAAGCACTAGTTAATCTGTACTTGGGGAGGCAGGCGTTGATCAAGGATAGTCAGGAAGGTTAGGAGAACATCCTGGCTGAATTATTTGATTCAATTTTTCAAAACTACTAAATCTGTCAGTGAGGGATGTGTGGTTCATGTAGTGTGCCTGCATTCCAGTAAACTTTCAACAAGGTCCCACATGAGAAACCAAGCAATTTGGTGGCTTGGATCTGAAACAGCTTGGGGAAAGTGAACAAACAGCAATGGTCAAGGGTGGTTTTTGAAATTTGGAGGTCATGACTAATAATGCACCACAGCATGGTGGCGTGGCGGGCAAAGTTGCTGCCTCACAGCGCTTGCTGTGCCAGAGACCAGGGAACGATCCCGACAACAGGTGTTGTTTGCACGGAGTTTCTATGTTTTCCCTGTGATCACGTGGGTTTTTCCCCGACATCTTCTTACGGGTTTATAGATTAATTGGCTTGGTATAAGCGTAAATTGTCCCTCGTGTATGTAGGATAGTGTTAATGTGCGGGGATTGCTGGTCGGTGCGGACTCGTTGGGCCGAAGGGCCGGTTTCCGCGCTGTATCTCTAAACTAAAGTAAACCAGTAGTATTTGTTAAAAACATAAACTCTCTGGATATGAATGTAGGATGTATGATTAATAAGCTTGCAGATGACAAGAACATTGGTACAGTTCCTGAAAGTGGGCCAGGTACATCTTTCAGAACAATATTAATGAGTTGGTAAAAGAGTTGAACAACAGCAGATGGAGTTCAGTTCTGAAAAATACCAAGAAACACACAGTGAAAAGTAGGAAGTACTAATGGATAGAGAGAACTTGATGTGCTTGTTGAAGGATCCCTGTAGGCAGCAATGTAGATGGTTAAGATGGTTAATAAGGCATATAGGATACTTGCCTTCATTCGACAGGGCATTGAATATAATAGTAGGGAAATTACTGTACAACTAATTACTATATTATTCAGGCACAGCTGGAGTATGGCGTGCAGTTCTACTCACCACATTATTAGCTACGGTAGACATAAATGCTGGAGAAACTCAGCGGGTGAGGCAGCATCGATGGAGCGAAGGAAATACGCAACGTTTTGGGTCGAGACCATTCTCAACCTGAAACGTTGCCTATTTGGTTCGCTCCATAGATGCTGCCTCACCCGCTGAGTTTCAATGCACTTTTGTATTTATCTATGATTGTGTTTACCTACAGTATGATTTATTACTGGATTGTATGCAAAATAAATAATTTTACTGTACCTAGATACATAGGTACATGTGACAATAGAGCATCATCATCATATTTGCACTAGTATTTTGGTTATTGATTTCATGAATGTTGAAAATTATTATATTTAGAAGTGTGCTATTGAGTTTATGGCCCTGTTTAGCTGCTGCAAGTAGGAATTATATTGTTCCATTGTTAGTAAAAATTAAAATTAAAATTAGTTGTTGCACTGTGGGAGGTCAAATGCAAAGGGAAATATACAATTAATGGCAAGACCCTTCACAGTATTGATGGTGTGAGGGATCTTGGGATCCAGGTTCGTAGTCCCTGAAAGTGGCAACACAGGTAGATAGAGTGGTAATGAATGTGTATGATATGCTGTCTTCATTGGTCAAGGCATTGAATATAAGAAGCAGGAATTTATGATACAGCTTTTATCGGACTTTGATGAGGCTGCTTTTGGAATATAGTGTGCAGAACTGGTTGCCCCTTTACAGGAAGGCTGCGGAGGCTTTGGAAAGGGTGCAGAGGAGAATTACCAGAAGGATGTTGGATTAAGGAGTTTTACCACCAGGGAGAAGTTGGACAGCTTTGGAGCGTTTTCAAGGGATATGGGAAAAAAGCAGGAACTGATTCTGGATGATCCGCCAGGATCATCTTGAATGGCGGTGCTGGCTCAAAGGGCTGAATGGCCTACTCCTGCACCTACATTTCTATGTTTCTCTGGAACGTCAGAAGTTAAGGGGAGACCTGATGGAAGTATATACAATTCTGAGTGGCATAGTTAGGGTAGACAAGCAGAACCTTTTTACCAGTAACTATCAAACACTAGAGGGCATAGCTTCAGGATGAGAGGGGTGAAGTTTGAAGGAAATGTGTTTTTTTTCACTCAGAGGATGGTGAATGCCTGGGACAAGCCTGGGACAAGCCTGGGGAAGTGGTGGCAGCTGATATGATAGTGGCATTTTGGATAGGCAGATCGATATGCAAGGAATGGAGGGATATGGATTATATGCAGGGAGATGATGAGCGTGGCAGAAGTGACATAGGCATCATGTTTGGGACAGATGTTGAAGGCCAAAGAGTCTGTTCCTGTGCTGTACTGTTCGATGTTTTATTTCTAAACAATCTTGACTCTCCTCTCTTCACATATTGCTATGTTACATTCAATGACATGGCAAAGCAAGCCCCTCAGCCCACATAGTCATTAAGATGCTGCACAATAACTCTTTAACATGTAGAGGCTACCTCACGATTAGTTCTCTGATCACTACCACATTGCAATTTGCCTAACAGACTGATGTATTTTTTAAGTGTTAACAGTGTCAATCATTCAATGCTTCATTGAATGTAAAATACACTTTGGACCGGGAAACTGCCCAAAGGCTCAATAGACAATAGACAATAGACAATAGGTGCAGGAGTAAGCCATTCGGCCCTTCGAGCCAGCACCGCCATTCAATGCGATCATGGCTGATCATCTACAATCAGTACCCCATTCCTTTCCTTTCTCCCCCCTGACTCCGCTATCTTTAAGAGCCCTATCTAGCTCTCTCTTGAAAGTATCCAGAGAACTGGCTTCCACCACCTCTGAGGCAGAGAATTCCACAGACACAACTCTCTGTGTGAAAAAGTGTTTCCTCATCTCTGTTCTAAATGGCTTACCTCTTATTCTTAAACTGTGGCCCCTGGTTCTGGACTTCCCCAATATCGGGAACATATTTCCTGCCTCGAGCGTGTCCAAACCCTTAATAATCTTATATGTTTCAGTAAGATCTCCTCTCATCCTTTCAAATTCTGCTCCATTCTCTCAGCATATGACAGTCCCGCCATCACGGGAATTAACCTTGTGAACCTACACTGCACTCCCTCAATAGCAAGAATGTCCTTCCTCATATTTGGAGAATAAAACTGCACACAATACTCCAGCTGTGGTCTCACTAGGGCCCTGTACAACTGCAGAAGGACCTCTTTACTCCTATACTCAACTCCTCTTGTTGTGAAGGCCAACATGCCATTCGCTTTCTTCACTGCCTGCTGTACCTGCATGCTTACTTTCATTGACGGATGAACAAGATCCCGTTGTACTTCCCCCTTTCCCAACTTGACGCCATTTAGATAATAATCTGCCTTCCTGTTTTTGCTACCAAAGTGGATAACCTCACATTTATCCACATTAAACTGCATCATCCATGCATCTGCCCACTCACCAAAACTTGTCCAAATCATCCTGCATTCTCATAGCATTCACCTCACAGTTCACTCTGCCACCCAGCTTTGTGTCATCTGAAAATGTTGTAATCCCTTCAGCTAAATCATTAATATATATTGTAAAAAGCTGTGGTCCCAGCGCCAAACCTTGCGGTACCCTACTGGTCAATGCCTGCCTTTCTGAAAGGGACCCGTTAATCCCTACTTTTTGTTTCCTGTCTGCCAACGAATTTTCTAACCATGTCAGCACTCTACCCCCTAATCACCTGCCCGGAGAGGAAGGAGTCGGACAGAGAGCTACTAAATAGACCGGCTGCAAGAGGGAGTAGAGTGGGCCGCTGGAGGCCCCGCAGCAGCCTGGGGCTCGACTGGACCAGGTGCAGCTCCCTGAGGCCGAGAGCGTGGATGGGACGCAGCCTCCAGCGGTGGAAGACACTAATGGCTAGGCTTGGCCAGGCCGACCCTGCAACACCACCAGGACAACGGGCCTTCATGGTCCGGTCAAGAACCCTGCACTTACAACAACTGGGACTTGAAAATGGTGTAAAACCCGGCGACTCTGTATGCTGTCTCAGTGTACTACTGCTATACACTGGTACTGTATCTGAGATGCTTGTCTAAGATATATCTAAGTGCTTCCTTAGTGATACTTGGACTAAACTGTGTACAAAAATGAATGTCACTGTGCCTCGGTACCTGTGACAATGAAGCATCATTGCTCCAGTGAACATGCTCTAATCTCATCAATGCCAGCATATCCTGGTTTACCTCCTTCATTCCTTCGCCATCTTATAATCACAACAAATGCCCCGACCCCTGTGCGGAATGATCCACACCAGCTACTGCTTAAACATCACCTTATTGTTGATTCAGATTCTATTATCAAATCTCTACATGGGTTCACCTCTAACATTCCCAATCTACCCAACTCGCTGAGGTTTCTACAATTCCTTTCTTTTGACCTCTTGATTGTCACTTCGTTTATCTGTTCCTCCATTGACACCTAGCAGTCTCTGAGCCCAAACATAGATTTCCCTCTCTAACCCTGCCCCAATCTGTTAAACTCCTTCAATCCTGCCCTTCAACCAATCTTTTCTTCATCTCTTCCAAGATAGGTCAGAATCAAGTTTGGTTTCATGCTGAGGAAGCAGTAATGAACAAGGGTCCCAAACCCAAAGAGTCACCCATCCATGTTCTCCAGAGATGCTGCCTGACCCACATATCTTTGAGTTACTCCAGCACTATGTGTCTATCTTTGATATAAACCAGCATCGGTAGTTCATTGCTTCTACATAAGAGTTTTGCATGGTGCTTTTACATTGGGTCTTTTTTTGTAAACCAGCATCTGCAGTTCCTTGTGTCTCCATACTTCTCTGTTTTGGCATCTTTGGATTATTTTCTTTTGCAGTCGTTGTGTAAGTTGGAGTTATTGTTGTATGCGGTTAAAGCACTGTTTAGAGATACAGCATGGAAACAGGCCGGGAAACAGGCCCTTCAACCCATCGAGTCAACACCAGCCACACTAGTTCTATGTTATCCCACTTTTGCTTTCACGGCCACGTGCTACACACTTGATGCAATTTACATCAGCCAATGAACCTACAAACCCACACATCTTTGGGATGTGGGAGGAAATTGAACCACCCAGAGGGAACCCATGCAGTCACAGAAAGAATATGCAAACTCCACACAGACAGCAACCGCTGTCAGGATCAAACTCAGGTCTTTGGCTCTGTCATGATTCGTTATTGAAATCATAAAATGTATTAACACAAATATAACCCTATTTATGGGTTTTTAATTAATTTACAGAATTTAAAATTCTTTCTGCAATGTTTCAGTCTCTCTCACTGGTTTGTTATAAATAACTGGAAAGTTCTTCCCCTGACCCATCCTGCTGCTTCGAGGTCTTGTTCCATGGGCACATCCAGTCGTACTGCCGCTGATGTAGCTGCGGCCCTGGTGGAATGAGATTTGAACACATTAGTATCCACCCCAGCCTGCGTCAGTAGCTTTTTCAGCCATCTTGAGATCGTCTGGACCCGACACTTTTTTGTGAGGTTTCTTATGGCTGATCAAGCAGTCCCTTCTCATTGCCTCTCAGGTTTTTAGTTTTCACCATGTATAGTGATAGATGTTTAACTATACAGAGGCGGTCATCTGCAGGGTATGACCTACAATTGGATATTGAGGCCTGCTGATCCCTGTCTGTTCTGTTTTTACTAGTTCGTAAATATGGAACGTAATATCGTCAGGTGAGGAGGTCAGTTGTCCAGTCTGTGCAGTGACTGAACCCTCTGTGCCGTGACCAGTGCCATTACCATGACTGTTTTTAAAACGTTAGTCTGTATAGGGACAGGGTAGATGCTGGTGACCAAGTTCCTGAGTGCTTTCAGGACAATGCTTACATCCCATATATGGGAGTACCTGTTTTTTTTGGGGGGTTTTGTGTTAATATTCCCCTCATGAGCTTGGTTACCAGAGGGTGAGTCCCTACGGTGAACCTCTTGTCCCTTTGCCATAGGTATGTCGACAGGGCACTTCTGGTCTGCGTGTGATGTCACTGTGCTGAGCCCCTCATCAGATGACCAGATTCCAGAACAGATGTGGATGTTGATATTCTCTGTTGGGATTTGGTTCTTATGGTAGTACGTTCCCACTTTCTGATGTAGACCATGGTTTGACTCTCTTTGGGCCGCCGAGATGATTGTTTGCTGTTCGATCCGTGCGTTCTGTTAAACTCCTTCAATCCTGCCCTTCAACCAATCTTTTCTTCATCTCTTCCAAGATAGGTCAGAATCAAGTTTGGTTTCATGCTGAGGAAGCAGTAATGAACAAGGGTCCCAAACCCAAAGAGTCACCCATCCATGTTCTCCAGAGATGCTGCCTGACCCGCATATCTTTGAGTTACTCCAGCACTATGTGTCTATCTTTGATATAAACCAGCATCTGTAGTTCATTGCTTCTACATAAGAGTTTTGCATGGTTCTTTTACATTGGGTCTTTTTTTGTAAACCAGCATCTGCAGTTCCTTGTGTCTCCCTTTGCTTCATACTTCTCTGTTTTGGCATCTTCGGATGATTTTCTTTTGCAGTCGTTGTGTAAGTTGGAGTTATTGTTGTATGCGGTTAAAGCACTGTTTAGAGATACAGCATGGAAACAGGCCCGGAAACAGGCGCTTCAACCCATCGAGTCAACACCAGCCACATTAGTTCTATGTTATCCCACTTTTGCTTCCACGGTCACATGCTACACACTTGATGCAATTTACATCAGCCAATGAACCTACAAACCCACACATCTTTGGGATGTGGGAGGAAATTGAACCACCCAGAGGGAACCCATGCAGTCACAGAAAGAATATGCAAACTCCACACAGACAGCAACCGAGGTCAGGATCAAACTCAGGTCTTTGGCTCAGTGAGGCAGCAGCTAAGCACATAATTGCGAGTTTTGTTCTATATAAACAGCAGTTCATTGAGGCATGAAGAGTTAACCCGAAAGCTGTCTGAAAAAGAACATTTAAAATCCCAGCTTTAGCCACAGTCAAGCATGAAAGGGGTAATATACCGGGGGGCATTATATGGCCAACCACACAGATCAGTATTAAAACTGACAGCTGTTTCTACAAGGCATCTTTTAAATAAATAAAAATAGTAAGATTAAACGAGAACTTACCAGTTTGAAGTTTGATCTGTATTTTATGAGGAATTACGATGAGGGATTATGTGAAGAAGCCCGCTAGGACGCATGCGTGTCATTCTTCAAAGCAGCGGTGTGAAATCACAGATAACTGTAATGACTAAACATAGTAAGATTAGAGAAGAGGTACCAGTTAAGTATATATGATCTGGGTGGGAGCGGAGGGCACGTAATCCCTCATCGTAACTCCTCATAAAATACAGATCAAACTTCAAACTGGTAAGTTCTCATTTAATCTTACTATTTTACTTCGGAGTCACGTGAGTGACTACGTGAAGACTTCAAAGCTCTGTGATTTCATGCCGTAGAAACGTCCATGCACACGTCTGCCTTGACTGTGGGAGGAATAGTGTTAACATAATTGCACATGATTCGTTATTGAAATCATAAAATGTATTAACACAAATATAACCCTATTTATGGGTTTTAATTAATTTACAGAATTTAAAATTCTTTCTGCAAATGTTTCAGTCTCTCTCACTGGTTTGTTATAAATAACTGGAAAGTTCTTTCCCCTGACCATCCTGCTGCTTCGAGGACTTGTTCCATGGGCACATCCAGTCGTACTGCCGCTGATGTAGCTGCGGCCCTGGTGGAATGAGATTTGAACACATTAGTATCCACCCCAGCCTGCGTCAGTAGCTTTTTCAGCCATCTTGAGATCGTCTGGACCGACACTTTTTTGTGAGGTTTCTTATGGCTGATCAGCAGTCCCTTCTCATTGCCTCTCAGGTTTTTAGTTTTCACCATGTATAGTGATAGATGTTTAACTATACAGAGGCGGTCATCTGCAGGGTATGACCTACATTGGATATTGAGGCCTGCTGATCCCTGTCTGTTCTGTTTTACTAGTTCGTAAATATGGAACGTAATATCGTCAGGTGAGGAGGTCATGTTGTCCAGTCTGTGCAGTGACTGAACCCTCTGTGCCGTGACCAGTGCCATTACCATGACTGTTTTTAAAACGTTAGTCTGTATAGGGACAGGGTAGATGCTGGTGACCAGTTCCTGAGTGCTTTCAGGACAATGCTTACATCCCATATATGGGAGTACCTGTTTTTTTGGGGGGTTTTGTGTTAAATATTCCCCTCATGAGCTTGGTTACCAGAGGGTGAGTCCCTACCGTGTAACGCTCTGTCCCTTGCCATAGGTATGTCGACAGGGCACTTCTGGCGCTGTTGATGGCACTGTAGCTGAGCCCCTCATCATAGTGGAGGCATGCCAGATATTCCAGAACAGATGGGATGTTGATATTTCTGTTGGTGGTTTTGTTCTTATGGTAGTACGTTTCCCACTTTCTGATGTAGACCAGATATTGCTTCTTGGTTGACTCTCTTTGGGCCGCCGAGATGATGTTTGCTGTTCGGTCCGTGAGTCCGTGTAGAAGCGGTATCTTTAAACTCTACAAATTAGCAGGTTCCAGCTTTATGGCTTGGATGGCTATCCCATCACGGGATGTAGTAGTAGATCTGGTCTGTGTGGGATTGTAATACATGGTTCGAATACCATGTTTTGCACCACTGGGAACCACGGTTGAGTAGGCCAATCGGGTACTCCCAAAATACCAGACGCAGAGTCTTGTTGTATTTTCCTTCATACCCGACTGATGAGGCAGGAGGGAGGGAATGCGTAAATAAACCATTTCCCCCAATGCAACGAAAATGCACCTGTTGCCGTTGCCCCAGGGTCTGGTTCCCAGGAAACATAGTTAGATATCTTCTGAATGCGACAAGATCGATATCCGGTTTCCCGTATTTTGCTGTGATTTCAGCAAACACTGTTTTGTTTAACATCCATTCAGTGTTTACATTAAATTTGCGTGACCTGGTGTCTGCCACTTAACTTAGTCTCTGTGGTAGGTAAGTGGCTGATATCCAAATATTTCTTTGGATGCACCATTGCCAAATTGAATTAGCGAGATTGTCACATGATATTGATTTGTTGCCGCCCATGTGGTTGATGTATGCTACCACAGTGGTATTGTCTATTTGTAATCTAACATGCTGGTGGTGTGTAAGTCCATGAACTGCACCCAACATTTCCAAGTAATTTATACCCAGTCAGTAAGAAGGATGCCTCCTGCACTGTCCATCTATCTCCACAGCTGGTGATGGTATTGGTGGCTCCCCACCCCAGTGCACTGGCATCCGTTTGTAGTACCATCGAAGGGTTACTGACAATGATAGGGTTGGAACAAAGCCAGATGTTATCGATCCACCATTTTAGCTCCGTTTTGGCTTGAATTGGTAGTCTCATAGGTCTGTTAAAGTGACCTGCATTGATTTTTAGAGCTTGAATTTTAGCTCTCTGTAAGTTTTGGCAATGTAAAGGTGTAAACAATGTAAAGGTCCAAATTGTGTGGCTGGGAAAGCAGCCACCATTTTACCAATTACTTTGGCTACCAATCTGATGGATGGATTTGTGATGTCAATGAGGTTGCTACAAACCTCTATTATTTCTCTGGCCTTTCCCTTGGGTAGTGTCACCGTCTTGTGAACTGAATCAATGGTGAATCGCAAGTAGTCCATAGACTCTATGGCATATCCCCGGATACTGCTTAAGACGTAAGTATCGGATGTTAGCATGCTCCATGCATTTAAAACGTAATACAGTCTTCCCCTAACCTCCATGCTTCCCATATTATTTGGGGAACCAGACCCCCTACCTCCATTGTTACCAGTGGCAGGACTACTTCTTCCTGAAGTTCTTCCGTTGCTGTGCTGGTGGTTGGCTCTTCGGGTTGGTTGCTGGTGTTATTGGGGTTCCCTGCATCTTCCAGGTGGGTCGACTTGGCCATGGCCTAAAAGACTAATGTTTAGAGTGCCAAGCCCTCGAACTTTCACCAGTTCTGCCAGTGGGTGCGTAGGGGTGTTGTCGTAGGTTATGGTGGGTTTTTAGCAGGGTAGGTTAACCCCAAAGTTCTGGCTTCTTCGTCCAGCTCCTTTACCTGCTTTGACAAGTTGCCTCCGAACAGGAGAATGGGCGGTTTGGTGGCTCTAGGCTTACACAGCCCCGCGAATTTTGGATTTAGCGTTGGCTGTATGGCACTTTTTCTAATGCTATTTAATTCGTGCTGAGTGTTGCATAGCAGTGCCTGCGCGTCCTGTTGGTCTTGGGACATGGCCGTGGTGCCACCGTACGGGCAAAAAGCGGTTATTCCTGAAGTTTTAGTAACTTCAGGACTTTTTGAAACTTCACATCCATGCTTCTGCCCGTGGCCCGATGTGCTTCCAGATGCAGCTGTTTACAATTGGCACATTCAGGGAAATGCAGTTTCCTGGTGTTAAATGTTTCTGTTGTATCCAGCACAGCCTGTTCCTGTAGCTGGTTCAGTGACATGTAGTCAATGCTTGTTGCAAGCTTAGGCTCCAGGTTTGCCCCTGTTTGGTCTGGCTGCATGAAGCTTACCACCATATCCAGCAAATGTTCTTTCCCCTGCACCCCATGCACACTGGTGTTTTCTTCCGCGGTCCCCTCTTCCAAGTCAGCCCAGAACTGACTCGAGGTGCTCCCCTCTGATAAGGTGGAGACATTGTGCAGCCCTTGAAAAGGTGCTGCTGTGGGTTTGATATAGTGCCCACAGTGGCCTGACTCCAAATCCCGGAGCCTGTCACGCTGGAGCAGATGCTCCAAACAACATTCCATATGGGTCCAGCACTCTCGGTCGCTGGCCTCCCGCGGTGTATCAGAGTTGGACTCCTCCGAGTCCACGACTCTGTTTGTTTTGTGTTTTGCCTGCCGCCCGGCCGCGTTGATTTGGCCGGCGCGGCGGCTACACAGGGCACAGCTGATCCCACTACGGGTGATCTAGTGCCGACGGCTGCTTTGCTGGCTGTCCGCTGGTTCGCGGTCCTCCCTGACCAGCTTCGTCGCAGCCCTCGTTTGCTTTTTGCCTTTCTCCCTGTAGTAGGCAAAAGACGGCAGAGTAAGAAACCTTACCTGCATTAGCGGCTTTTCAAATTGCCGCTGCGGGGGAACGTCCTTCCACCGCGTCTGACGTTTCGCAATGCGTGTAGCGTAATGACACGCATGCGTCCTAGCGGGCTTCTTCACGTAGTCACTCACGTGACTCCGAAGTAAAATCATAAGAGTTAGATATAGCTCTTAGGGTTAAATGAATCAAGGGATATGGGGGAAATGCAGGAACCGGGTACTGATTTTAGGTAATCAGCCATGATCATATTGAATGGCGGTACTGGCTCCAAGGGCTGAATGGCCGACTCCTGCACCTATTTTTCTATGTTTCTATGTTTCTGTAATAGTGTAACATTTCATTGTACTTTTTTAAACTAGGTCGCATGGGTTGTTTAAAGAAGAAATGCAGCATCTTTTGCAACATTTTTGGGTTGCTCCTTGTTAAGGAAAATAGCAGAGACAGAGCTACCTGCAGAACATCCTTTATCCAAGGCCTAAGCCCCAGCTTATAGCAGTGCCTGGTGCAGCAAAGTATACACACTGTACTTTGTGGTACATATATGCTTATCTCCTCAAAACCTTATCTACTGCATGCATTGTTCCCGATTTAGCCTCCTTTACATCAAAATATCCACTGACTTGACCTCCATAGCCTTTCGTGCAAAGAATTCCACAGGTCACCCTCTGACTAAAGAAATTTCTTCTCACCTCCATCCTAAAAGAACATCCCTTAATTCTGAGGCCATGACCTCTCGTCCTAGACTCTCCCATTCGTGGAAAAATCCTCTCAACATCCATTCCATCCAAACCTTTCACTATTCTATATGTTTCAATGAGGTCCCCCCCTCATTCTTCTAAACCCACTCATTCCTCTGACCCTATCGCTGAACACTTGTGCTTGGTCCACCAAGGCCTGCTGGATCTTCTGGTTGCTAACCATTCGCAGACTGGCCTTTCTGAACTATGCCAGGGTGAGGCCACATGCAAACTGGAAGAATAGCACCTCATATCCTGCTTGGGTAGCACCTCATATCCTGCTTGGGTAGCTAACGGTATGATCATTGAATTCTCCAATTTTAGGTTACTAATCAACAAACAAGTCCCTCCTTCCGCCACCCACTCTTTCCTGTGCCCTATGTGGACTTGCATCTACCTATATTACTTCCTCCATCTTCACAAGTCGCACGTCTTCTATTCTTATGCCACACATTTTCCTATTCAACCCCACCCGCTGACCATCAGAACATAAGATATAGGAGCAAACATTCCCTGTCTTCTTAGGTAGGTTTCCAAGCTAGATCTGATCATCTTCATGATTATAATTAATCAACATTATCTCAGCCATTATGGTTCGATTTCAAAGTTTAGTTTAGTTTTATTTAGTTTAGAGATGCAATGAGGAAACAGGCCTTATGGCTCACCGAGCCCACACTGACCATCGATCACCCGTTCACACTGGTTCTATGTTCCATGTTATCCCAGTTTCACATCTTACACACCAGGGGCAATTTACCTGCGCGTCTTTGGAATGTGGAAGGAAACCGGAGCACTCGAAGGAAACCAACGCCGTCGGTCACAGGTTACGGTTACGAGTGTGCAAACTCCACACCGTTACCACCTGAGGCGAGGATCGAACCCAAGTCTCTGGCGCTGCACGGCAACACCTATACTGTTGTGCACTGTGCGAAGTAATGAACTGAATTATCCTGTGGCATCTTACTTCTCCAAAGAGTTGATCAAATATGATTTCCATTTCAATATACCGTCTCGACTCTGCCTGGCTGCTTCGAATTACTCCCAGCGCACTGTTATAACATCATTACTACCAGCCACGAATATTTTCTCAATCTTAAACGTTAAGCCAATTGCCCTGGAGTTTCCTACTTTGCCTCCCTCATGTTTTAACTAACAGAATTACTTTGCCATTTTCCAATCTAATAAAACCTCACCAGCACCGAGGGAATTTTGGAAAAATAAAACCAGCACATCAACACTCATATGACCCACTTATTTTAAGAGCCTAAGATGAAGTTGATCAGGACCTGAATAATTGTCAACTTGCAGCTCCAACTTACTCAATAGTTGTTGAGTCAAACTTTCCACTTTCCCATCTTTATATTTGCTGAGGATACCGCCAATTGTTGAATTAATAATAGATAACGATGCCAGAACCACAATATTGCTTTGAAGAAAAGATCAAGGAGCTAGTTGTTAATTTCATGAAGGGAAAACAGGGACAATCCACCATTTACGGGACAGCAGTGGAGAGTCATCAGCTTCAAGATCAGATGCGTACACATCTCTAATGCTCTGCACTTGTCCCAGCACATTGATGCACTAGCATACTGTAGAAAGCTCACCAATGCTTCTGTTCCCGATGGTTCAATAGTACTTTATTGCCATATGTACCTACAGTAATTCCAGCAAAATTCTTGTTTTGCCTGTTATGCATTAGGCATGATCATACTAAGTATAAAAGTGTAAGATAGTAGACCACATTCAGTCCGTATACAAAAGTCACGTTTTAGCTGGCATTCTGTAATTTTCAAGTTCCGAATTTTTTTAAATTGTTCAAGTCTTAACTTGCCCATTTAGGCTGTGGGCCGAGCATCAAAAATGTGTCTAGAAATCAGTTTTCGTGACACCAGTCACCAAACTACATGAAAATTTCCACAGATTTAGATGAAAAATAATTCAGAAGGATGTCATAACTCATCATTGCCGAAAGTTGCACGTTAATTAATTAAACTAATTAGAAAATGAGATCGGGAAAGTAAACACCATCTAGTGGCCAAGGCCCATATTACATGATGGGCAACCTATTTCCGTGTTTCAGTCCATATATATATATATATTAATGGCAGGGGTGACCATCCCCTGTGGAGGATCAGGCAGAGGCTACAAAAAAAAACATCTCATAGTCATTAAGTCTGCATGGACTTCAATTCATAACATTTCAACCTCTTCTTAATGTTAATGAGAATAACACTTACAGCCATGGATAAATTAGTTCAAGTTCAAGTTCACATACACCAATTCATTTCTACATAATAATAATAAAATAATAATACATTTTATTTTTGGGCGTCTTTCAGAAATCTCAAGGACACCTTATAGAGATTAACAGGAATAGAAAACATATAATCAGAATAAAATAAATAATAAAGACATCACAGAAACACAAATTAAAAACAGAATTCAGTCCAAAAACAAAAAATCAAAAACACAATGTGAAGAGAGAGCAGCGGCAGCTAAAGCGCGCCAGCGTACACTCTCGCTACCGACAGCCATCTTGCACAAAGATTAACAGGATTACTTACAGACAAAAAAAATCATCCCCCCACAATGGATACCACTGTGGGGGAAGGCACAATGTCCAGTCCCCAACCCCAAGTTCACCCAAAGTCAGGCCTATTGAGGCCACCGCAATTGCCTCTACGGAGGCCCGATGTTCCTGGCCGTTCTCACCGGGTGGTCTTGCCCCGGCGTCGGGAGAGTCCTCTCAGCGGCTGGGCCACCTCGAACGGCCGCTTCCTAGCTGGAGACTGCAGCTTCGAAGCCGACAAGGCCGCGCCGGGTTGGAGCTCCCAGGCTCCCGATGTTGAAGTCGGCGCCGTCCGCTCCGCTCCGCAGACCCGCAGCCCGGAGGTGTTGAACTCGGCAGTCACAGCTCACCGGAGCTCCAGCGCGTCGATCCAGTGCGGCGACCCAGGCAAGGCATCGCCCGCTCCGTTCCGCGACAGCGCTCCAGCGCTGTGCCGCCACCGAGGCTGAGGTGCTGGGCGATCCCCGCCAGGAAACGGCGCTCCAAGCCCGCTGGTAGACCACGAGGACGGGTCGACGGGCAGCCAGGAGAAAAAGCTGCCTCACCGACCAGGTAGGGACCTAGAAGTAAAATTGCCCCCTACCCCCCACATTAAAAAGTTCATTTCTCCAAGGGACGAAACACAGGACTTACTAAAAACTTTTTAAAAAAGCGAATTAAACGGATGGCTGCTGGTTAGCAGCCGCTCCCCAAGATGGCTCCTCCTGCTCCCCCACCTAAACATCAGCCATTTCTTACCATTTCTCACTCCAATGGCAGCCTATAAAGTGCAATGAATATTCCTCCGTTTTTCTCCCGTGGTCGGGACCTGGAAACGGCCGCTACCGACGGCATTATGTACAGCCACTATGTACAGCCTCCCCCCCTGCGTTTGCGAATCGGACGCTTTTTAATTGAGACTGCGGCTTCACTATGTTAAATACATAGGCCCCGCGATCGGAGCACTTTTTCCCGGTAAGTTATCGCAGGCAGCTCCGAGATTAGATGGTTAAGACTTATTACTCTACAACAAGCTGGCATTGGTGAAAATGTTTAATTTACCTTGATATTGATACATATAGTTTAGGCCCTCAACTGCATGAATGAATGAATAAGTGATGAGTGAATTAATGACTGAGTGAGTGAGTGAATGAGTGAATGTATGAGTGAGTGAGTGAGTGAGTGAGTGAGTGAGTGATTGAGTGAATGAGTGAATGATTGATTGAGTGAATGAATGAATGAATGAATGAATGAATGAATGAATGAGTGAATGATGAATGAATGAATGATGAATGAATGAATGTATGTATGTATGAATGGACGAATGAATGAATGAATGATGATGAATGAATGATTGATTGAATGAATGAATGAATGAATGAATGAATGGTTGAGTGAATGTACACTTAGCTCATTTTTTCACATTATAAAGGGTGCAATTAAATTAATTAAAGTCCATACTGATTAATTTTCATAAATTCAGACTTTAGATCTTACCTTTCAGTTTGAGTTGATTCACAAAGTTTCACAACTTTGTGTTGCAGTACCTCAGCAGGGACTTTGCTTTCAAGGCTTTCTTCCATTTCTATCCACTTAGCTGCACATTCTTTATTGTGTATTATTTATTATGTAAAAGAATATGTGTGTTATGATTGTGTTTATAGTTTGTTTGGTTGTTTGGTTGTTTGTCTTTTTGCACAAAAGTCCGTGAGCATTGCCACTTTTCATTTCACTGCACATCTCGTATGTGTATGTGACAAATAAACTTGACTTGACTTGACTTGACTTGACTTGACATCTGATTTAGTTTAATTTAGTTTAGAGATGCAGTGCGGAAACAGGCTCTTTGGCCCACCGAGTCCACACTGACCAGCGATCCCCGCACATTAACATAAACCTGCGCGCACTAGGGACAATTTTCACGTACGTATACCAAACATTTGCATTTGGGTGGCCACGGTGGCACACAGTAGAGTTGTTGCCGTGCAGAGCTTGCAGCACCGGAGACCCGGGTTCGATCCCGACTACGGGTGCTGTCTGTACATTCTCCCCGTGAGCACGTGAGTTTTTTCCATGATCTTTGGTTTCCTCCCACACTCCAAAAACATACAGTGGCTTGGTGAATGTGTAAATTGTCTCTAGTGTGTGTGGGATAGTGTTAATGTGCGGGGATCGCTCATCAGTGCGGGCTCGGTGAGCCGATGGGCCTGTTTCCGGGCTGTATCTCTAAACCAAACTAAACTACAAGCTTACAAATCCAAATCAATTAACCTACAATTCTGTACGTCTTTGGAGTGCGGAAGGAAAACCAAAGATCACGGAGAAAACCCATGCGGTCATGGGGAGAACGTACAAACTCTGCACAGACAGCACCCATAGTCAGGATCAAGCTAGGGTCTCTGGTGCTGCAAGCGCTGTAAGGCATCAACTCTACTGCTACGCCACCATGCTCCCTGATCTTCTGACGTTCCTGTATAAGAATTTCATGATTTCAGTTCATATCTGGTGCCTGTGACAAATAAGCCCTTGCCACTTTAAACTCATTGTAGTAAATATTGCACTAGCAACAATGGAAAAGCTATCAATTATTGGCTGCCGCATTACTAATGCTGCCCTTGCCCCAACATAACTTAATGACTCAACTTCCTAACATTAATGGATTTAGTCATAAATACATCCTCCAACGCCATCATTTGTGAGATCAAAGAAAGCAAGCATGCAAAATAATTCTTCATGTTCCAATCAAAGGTAATTGATTCAAACACCACCAGGTGGCACCTGTTCGGGTCTCCTCGCCAGCAGTCTGTCTCATCCCTTGTCTGTTTTTATTATTTTAAGTACGTCTTGAATGTTTGTTTTAATATCTCTTGGTATGTTTTATGTGGGGGGTGGGGGGGGGATCGGGGGAAACTTTTTTCAGTCACTTACGTCGACGGAGATGCGATTTTTCTCCGTGTCGCATCTTCGTCCCCACCTGCGGCCTACAACGTGGAGTGGTGCGGCCTTTCCTGGAGACAGGCCCGGAGCTTCAAGCCGCAGCGTGGACTTACCATCGCGGATCCTGGGATCTTTAGCCGAGGATCGCCAGTGTTGGATCTCCGACCGTGGGGCCTGGGGACTTTAACACAGTAAGCCGCAGTCTCCGGTAAGAAGAGGCCAACTCAAGTGCTCCATGCCGAGTGTTCCGATCTGTCCTGACGCTGGAGTTTCGATCAGCCCGTCGAGAGGGCTTGAACAGCGGACTGTAGGCAATGGCAAGTGCGCAGGGTTCAAGGCCCCCACCAGGGGTGAACAGAGGAGGAAGATGGCTGAACTTTATTGCCTTCCATCACAGTGAGGAAAGTCGATTCCACTCTGATGGATATTTATGTCAAACTTTATGTTATGTGTTGTGTGTAATTTTGCTTTTTTTTAATTGGTGCATGCGACAATTAAATTGAATCTTGAATCTTGAAGATCAGATACTGGAATCTTGAGCGAAAAACACAAATCTGGAGTAACTCAGCAGATAAGGCAGCATCTCTGGAGAACATGTGACCCTTCTTCAGACTGATTGTTGCAGGGGTGAGAAAGCTTGAAGAGAGACAAAGCCAGGCAAGTGATGTCTGTTTCTTCCTCCACATATACTGTTTGACCTGACGGAGATAGTGGTGGTGGAGATGGAATACAAAAGTAACAATGATACCACAACGGTACATTGTATTGCAGGTGTGGAGTGATGCACACACATTTTGGCCCTCCTAGCTCTGGACGAAATACATATACTGGAAGTGGCTCAGAGAAGGTTCAGGAGGCTGCTTCCTGAGATGGTGATGTCTTTTTCGAGGATTGATTGAGCATTGGGGCGCATACAGAGTGAAGTTCAGAAGAATTAAAGTTAACCCCGCAGGAGCTTTCTACCCCTGAGAGCACATGAGACTCAGAGGAAGATAGACAAGGTGGATGCCAAGGAGATGTCCTCCCCACTAGGAGAACCCAGAACTAGTGACATCAATTCAGAAAAAGGGTCATCCATTTAGTTCAGTTTATTAGTTTAATTTAGAGATATAGCTCAGACGCACCGACCAGCGATCCCCGTACATTATCACTATCCTACACACAATTTTAAATGTTTTACCAAAGCCAAATTAACCTACAACATGTACATCTTTGGAGTGTGGGAGGAAACCGGAGCACCCAGGGGAAACTAGCACGGTCACGGGGAGAACGTACAAACTCTGTACAGCACCCATAGTCAGGATCGAACCCGGATCTCTGACGCTGTGATGCAACAACTCGACCGCTGCGCCACCGTGCCCGATGTAGACTTCTCTTCAGGGTTTGAGAATCTTTGGAGATCTCACCTCAAGGTTCTCCCGACAAAATAATAATTAAAAAATGAATTTAAACTCACGTCTTGTCTGAAGATGCAACAATGGACACGCCCATTGGGATCAGATTTTACACATGATCCTATGGGGAGTAACATATTTAAGGCATTGAATGGCTGCTTTAGTTGTCCAACCAGGATATTTAAAAATCTTCCCTGTGAATTATGGTGATATTGAGTAGGCCATCCTTGAACTATATAACATTAGTTCTGGACTTTAACATGCACCGAACATCATTCCCTTTATTCTGTATCTGTGAACAGCTCGATTGTAATCATGTATAGTCCTTCCATTGACTGGAGAGCATGCAACAAAAAAGCTTTATTTGGTACCGGCCCTGTAATCGCTGGAGTTTTGAAGAACGACGTGGGAACATTGAAACATACAGACTAGTGCAAGTCTTGGATAGAGTGGATGTGGTGAGGATGTTTCCATGAGTGAGAGAGAGTCTAGAACTAGAGGTCACAGCATCAGAATTAAAGAACTTTTTTTTAGGAAGGAGATGAGGTGACATTTATTTAGTCAGAGGGTGGTGAATCTGTGGAATTATTTGCCGCAGCATGCTGTGGAGGACAAGTCAGTGGATAATTTTAAGGCAGAGAGGGATAGATTCTTGATTAGTGCAGGTGTCAGAGGTTATGGGGATAAGGCGGGAGAATGGGGTTTGGAGGGAGTGATAGATAAGCCATGATTGAATGGCAGAGTGGACTTGATGGGCCGAATAGCCTAATTCTACTAAGATTCCTTATGACCTTATGACCTTTTCACTGAACCTCGGTACACGTGACAATAAAGTAAACTAAACTAAACTAAGCTTCTATCACTCGGCAGCCCCCCCGGCACACCTACTTACGTCTGGCATTTACTTGTGGGGGAAGTGGCTGCATGTTGAAACACACAGCATAAGTTGACTCATTTATCTTAGTTCATTGGTAGAAAAGTTAAAGCAGAGTTGACAGTATTTTTTCCCTCACAAAGAGCTCTGGATTACACTGGCCAAAAGGATGCTTTTAACAGGTATAGCAATGAACATTTGAATGGCTGTATGCTACAAGGCGGTACATCAAGATGTGGAAAATGACATTGATATAAATAGCTCCATTCTTGACTGGCATGGGTGAGATGGGCTGAACAGTTTCCTTCCTGCAGCATGAATTAATCAGAAAGACTAACACAGTCCACAATGTCACACTACCACACTACCACATCAGCATGTTCTAGCCTAGAGTCATACTCATAGAATGATACAGTGTGGAAACAGGCCCTTCAGCCCAACTTGCTCACACCTGCCAACATGTCCCAGCTACACTAGTCCCATCTGTCTGCACTTGGTCCATATCCCTCCAAGCCTGTCCTAGCCACGTATCTGTCTAACTGCTTCTTAAATGTTGAGATAGCCCCTACCTCAACTACCTCCTTTGGCAGCCTGTTCCATATATCCACCACCCTTTGTGTGAAAAGGTTACCCCTCGGATTCCTATTAAATCTTTTCCCCTTCACCTTAAACCTTCCCTGTCCCTTTATTTAGCCTGAAAATCAAATGTAACACATACCAATTTTCACCCTGAGCTACTTGGCAATTATTGCTGCAGAAAATACTGCCAGAAATTCATACCAGGATCATGTTATTAAATCATGATTTCAAAATTCATGAATTAATTTGCAGCTTAATTTACATTCCAGAGTGAATGTGTGCTGCAGGTAGTATATTTTGGAAAAAGTTTAATTCATCCAAATGCCCCTCTGAAGCAGACTAACACAACTGTGTTTAAATATTTACAGAGAACAGCAGTGCAAGCATTAGTAAGTCAGAAAAAACCCTTACCCAGCACATAATTCTAATCCTATACTGTATTAGCTTGTGGTCTCTCGTAGCACTTACAAGTCGCTCTACGATCCCCAGGGAACACAGTTGGCTTCAAGTACATGAGAAGGCTCCTTCAAATTGGACGACGTGGAATTATTAAGTTCAATGACGTGAGCAGTGTGCAAGACCAACAGAAAATTGAAAGCACTGCCAGAGACAGGAATTAGAATGAACCGTCCCAGGGACACTGTACGAGTTTGCTACCGGTGGTCATGTGTGTGAATGGATCCAATTATTGTCTGAGCTAGTAACACTAGCTGAATGGCAAAGGTTTGTGAACGTGACCGGAAGGACAAATGAAGCTGTGCAGTGTCTTCATTCTAATGAGCCATGGAACCTGTCATTCATTCCTGCCAAGAACAGAAGCGTCCCATCAGTGTTTCCTGTTTAATTCCCTGAGATGGAGTGCTTGCTTTGTGATAATGAAACGCTAATCTTAAACATGCACCTCTCGGGAATTTGTTTTTTTACCAGAGTTAAACGTAGTGTCTGGATCTGCTACGTTAATTGCACCGATGCTGTCAGAGTTTAGTACATTGTTTAATACAATGCGGGGCAGAAGTCCAACATTGTTGCTTCTCCTAAGTACAGGGCCGACTGAGCGCTTTCAGAAATTCAATGTCATTGACTCTAATGGATTTTAGAGGTAGAGTTCAGCAGAAGATTAATTTCTATAGCAGTGAATTAAATATACCTGTAGGTGATCGGGAAGGTCGCCAATGCTTGGAGGCCATGAAGCAGACCAATATTTTGCCGCAAGGATACTTTAGACTTTAGACATTCGAGATACAGTGCCAGAAGAGGCCCTTTGGCCGACAAAGTCTGCATCGACCAGCGATCAAGTCAAGTCAAGTCAAGTTTATTCATCACATACACATACGAGATGTGCAGTGAAATGAAAAGTGGCAATGCTCGCGGACTTTGTGCAAAAAGACAAACAAACAAACAACCAAACAAACTATAAACACAATCATAAACACACATATTCTTTTACATATTAAATATTGTGGGCGGAAGGAAAAAACGTTCAGTAAAGTTAGTCCCTGGTGAGATAGGAGTTTACAGTCCGAATGGCCTCTGGGAAGAAACTCCTTCTCAACCTCTCCGTTCTCACAGCATGGCAACGGAGGCGTTTGCCTGATCGTAGCAGCTGGAACAGTCTGTTGCATGGGTGGAAGGGGTCTCCCATGATTTTATTGGCTCTGGAGTTGCACCTCCTGATGTATAGTTCCTGCAGGGGGGCGAGTGAAGTTCCCATAGTGCGTTCGGCCGAACGCACTACTCTCTGCAGAGCCTTCTTGTCCTGGGCAGAGCAATTCCCAAACCAGATGGTAATATTTCCGGACAAGATGCTTTCCACAGCCACTGAGTAGAAGCACTGGAGGATCCTCGGAGACACTCTGAATTTCCTCAATTGCCTGAGGTGGTAAAGGCGCTGCCTTGCCTTGCTCACGAGTGCTGCGGCGTGTGATGTCCATGTCATATCCTCAGAGATGATGACTCCCAGATATTTTAAACAGTTCACCCTATCCACAGGATCCCCATTTATCATCAATGGAGTGTATGTCCTCGGATGATGTGCCCTCCTAAAGTCCACGATCAGCTCCTTAGTGTTTTTGATGTTCAAGAGGAGGCTGTTGTCCTAGCACCAGAGTGCTAGATCAGCCACCTCCTCCCAGTAGGCTTTCTCATTGTTGTCTGAGATCAGGCCCACCACCACAGTATCATCAGCAAACTTAATTATTGAGTTGGAGCTGAACCTAGCCACACAGTCATGTGTGTACAGGGAGTACAATAGGGGGCTGTGGACGCAACCCTGGGTGAGGGACTTCGATGTATTCCCTCCCATCTTGACTACCTGGGGCCTGGCAGTGAGAAAGTCCAGGGCCCAGGCGCACAGGGAGGTGTTGAGCCCTAATTCCAGTAGCTTCTCGGCCAGTCTGGTGGGGACTATCGTGTTGAAGGCTGAACTGAAGTACACCAGCACGATTCAACACACTAGGGACAATTTTACTGAAACCAATTAAGCAATAAACCTGGATGTGTTTAGAGTGTGGGAGGAGACCAGAGCGCCCAGAGAAAACCCACACGGTCACAAGGAGAACGTACAAAGTCTGCACAGGCAGCATCCGCAGTCAGGATTGCATAATGCTCTCTAGTGCTGAAAGGCAGCAACTCTACCGCTGCACCTCTGGGCCATCCTATACATTTAAGTGAGGCATGACAAATGTTACCATTGGCACTGACAACTTGGAAGTGGCTGCTCAGGACCAGGGCAGGTGGAGAAAGGACCACCAGGCGGGTTTCAAGCATCACAACAGCATGTAGTTCAAGACCCTGCAGGCCAGGAGCCAACGCCACAAGATGGTCACCAGCAACAGCAACACACGCGCCAATCCAACGGGCCAGAGCCAACTTCACCTGTGGAGGAAGCCTGTTGAAGTTGGGCCTAGTCAGCCTCAGCAGGAAGTGCAACCACAGGTGAAATATTCCCCTCTCCACACTGAACATGGTCAAAGCCACACCATCATCTCACCCAGATGGACGAATGCCAACAAAATAGTAGGTTAACGGAGTGAGGTTTAATCTCTGTTTCTCTCTGTTGAACAGTTGGCTGGGGTTTGGATAGATGCAGTAACTGTCAGATCACCCATGAACAGAGTTAACACTTATTGGAATGCCAAATGACGAACAAGAGATAACACTACAGCCCTTAATATTTCATAGGTTCTGCATCATGAATGTATGCACTAGTGATGGCTGATATCCAGACTGAAGCAGGAACTTGAATAGCAACATTGAACCAAGGTATCTATTACCTTGGGAACAGTGGTGGCACAGTAATTCTGAAACCTACATGAACAATGCAGAGATATGAGTTCAAATTCCACCACAACAGCCATAGATTTTAAATTCAGCTAGGAATCTGAAATTTAAGAAAGAGCTGATAGTCACTGGAAGGATCATGAATCTTTGTTCTTTAAACCTATCTGCTCCGCCAGTGTCTTTCAGGGAAGGATAATAACTATTCTTAATCTGCCAGGCTGATATGTTGCTACTGAATCCCCAATGTGGGAGACTTAGTTCAAGAAGGTGGTTTATCGCCACCTTCTCAAAGGCATCTAAGGAAAGAGAATAACTGTTGGCCATATAACTCATACCTATATCCTGAAAAAATAATTCTAAGAAACTTAACAATGATATTCCGTTTCCCAATACATCTACCGAGACGGCACAGTGGCGCAGCGGTAGAGCTACTGCATTACAGCGCCAGAGACCCAGGTTCGATCCTGACTACAGGGTTTGTACATTCTCCCCATGATCTGCGTGGGTTTCCTTCGAGATCTTCAATTTCCTCCCACACTCCAAAGATATACAGGTTTGTATGTTAATTGGTGTGGTATAAGTGTAAATTGTTCCTAGTGTGTGTGGGATAGTGTTAGTGAACAGGGATTGCTCATTGGTGCACACTCAGTGGGCTGAAGGGCCTGTTTATGCACTGTATCTCCAAACTAAACTAAACTAAAATCTCCTCTTGATCCAATAGTCTGCGTTTTCACTTGTCTATTGTCACCTTCTTCATCCAACGCGATCATTCTTTTTGCCCAACTTTACAATAAGATGTTTCTTTTTGCCCTGATCTTAGCCTGTACCTTCTTTAGCTTAGGATTGCCTTCCTTTAGTTAGCTTATTATCATCACATGTACACGTGTACAATGCAAAGCTTTTGTTTGCACAATATCCATTCAAAGAAAAGACTACTCGATTACAGTCAAGCCGTCCACAGTGCACAGATCAATGATAAAGGGTGCAAACTAAAGTCCGATAAAGTCTGATTAAAGATAGTTCAAAGGTCTCCAATTAAGTAGATGAGGGGGCAGAACCACATTCAAGCTGATGAGAGGACCATTCAGTTGCCTGAGTAGAAACTGTCCTTGAATATAAAGTTTTGTCTTCAGTCTATTACCAACTCTGATGAAGGGTTATTATTTATTCAGTTTTCCTCTCCACGTGTGCTTTCTCAATCTCTGTTTATTTTGAAGATATCAAATTTTTATCTTGCTTTTCATTATAATAATATATAATTGGAACCAGAAGGTTTCCCACTGCGATAGCTGGAACACTTTTACATAAATTATTCAGATCGATTGACCTCCCCGAGAAATCGGTCTCCTTCGTGCAAAATCCCTGAGGAGACAGGATGACCTGTTCCATGATGGCTCTGGGTTCTAAAATTATCTTAATCTGGTCAAAGTAAAACCCACAGACTCTTCCGAAGGAGTTTCCTGATTGCAAGAGCAGTGAGGAGGAGAGTTTGGAAGATGGATGCACATTTTACTTCCATGTGTGGACTAATATTAAAAATGAACCTCGAAAAGCAGTATTAAAATATGAGAGGCGCAAGAGGTTGCAGGTGCTGGAATTGGAAGCAAGGACCGAACTGCTGGAAGATCTTAATGGTCAAGCAGCACCTGTGGAGGCAAAGGGATGGTCAGAGTCAGGATGCAGGGTCTCAGCAAACAGCTGGCCATCACTTGCCTCCGCATATGTTGCATTGCCTGCTGCGTTCTTCCAGTGGCTTGTTTTTGCTTAAAATATCAGTGTATGTATTGCCAAACCATGTTAATCAGTGAGATGGAAACAGGGTGGGATGTTTGACTCAGCCCAAACTGTCTGGAACAGAAAGCACAGATCAGTTCTCAGGACAGGCCATTCAGCCCACAATGTTCATGCTGAATATGATGCCAAGTGAACCTAATATCCTCTGCTTGCACGTGATACATATCCCTCCATTACCCGCATTTACATATCCCTATCTAAAAGCCACTTAAATATCACTATTGTATCAGCCTCCAGCCATCACCCTGGCAGTGCGTTCCAGGCACCCATCTTCAGATTCAGATTCAGATTCAGATTCAAACTTTATTGTTATTGTACAGTGTACAGTAGAGACAACGAAATGCAGTTAGCATTTCCCTAGAAGAGTGACATAGAATATGAGCAATCAATAAATATGCTTACGTGCATAGTCATAGTAGTGCAATTATTTTTTCCTGGTGGGAGGAGTGTCCGGTCCGGGGGGGGGGGGGGGGGGGGGGAGGGTTGATAATGGCAGTGCACCGAGGTACAGTGTTGAGTAATGTGACAGCTGCAGGGAAGAAGCTGTTCCTGGACCTGCTGGTCCAGCAACGGAGAGACCTGTAGCGCCTCCCGGATGATAGGAGGGTAAACAGTCCATGGTTGGGGTGAGAGCAGTGCTTGGCGATGCTGAGCGCTCTTCGCAGCCAACGCTTGCTTTGGACAGACTCAGTGGAGGGGAGCGTGGAAACCGGTGATGCGTTGGGCAATTTTTCAATCAGGTCTCACCTTAAAGCATCATGGCATTGGGGGTTCTATTGATGTGGATAGAGAACTGGCTGGCAAACAGGAAGCAAAGAGTAGGAGTAAACGGGTCCTTTTTCTTCTGCAAAAAATTTTTTTGCAGTGCTTTCGGGCTCGGAGACAAAGCAGTTGCCATACCATACTGTGATACAGTTGGTAAGGATGCTCTCGATGGTGCAGCGGGGTGAGAAGTTCACCAGAATCTGGAGGAGTTAGATGGCACCAGACTTCTTCCGTCTCCTCAGGAAGAGTCATTGAGGTACGCTGGGTGAGCCTTCTTGACCAGAATTGAGGTATTGTGGGTCCAAGAGAGGTCATCAGAGAGTTGTTGACCCCCAGGAACCTGAAGCTGGAAACACGTTCCACCTTCGTCCCGTTAATGTGGATGGGGGTGTGCGTGCCGCCCCTAGACTTTCTGAAGTCTACAATGAGCTCCTTGGTCCTTTAAAGTTCATGCCCACAGAGAGTGGTGAATCTACTCTTGGCCATCTACCTATTTCATGGCTATAAAGATATTTTTTGTGGCCAAGGGGATTCTGGAGAGAAGGCAATACAGGTCTCCCCATGATCCTCCGAGGCGGTGCCAGAGAAAAGGGCCGAATCCTACTCCTGCACATCTCTATGTTTCGTTTCTATACCCTCCCTTATCCAGGCAGCAGCATCTGGTAAACATCTCTCACACCCTCTCCAAAGCCTCCACGTCCTCCCTATGATGGGGCAACCAACACTGCATACAATACTTCAGATGTATCGACCCAAAGCTGCAGATGCTGGTATATACCAAAGATAGGCACAAAATGCTGGAGTAACTCAGCGAATCAGGCATGTTCCTGGAGAACATGAATAGAAAATGTTTTGGGTGAGACGTCTTCTTCAGACTGGGTTGAAGAGGGAAGTGTGAGTAAGAAAGCTGGGAGGGAGAAGATGCATGGCAGAGCAATAGGTGAACAACCAAGTGGTTATTTAAGAGGCAGGTCAAATAACTTTCTAGACACAGAAAGCTGGAGTAACTCAGCGGGTCAGGCAGCATCTCTGGAGAAAAGGGATAGGTGGTGTTTCCTGTCGAGATCTGAAGAAGGGTCTCAACCTGAAACATCACCCATCCCTTTTCTCCAAAGATGCTGCCTGACCCGCTGAGTTACTCTCGCATTTTGTGTCTACCTTCGGGTTATACCAGCATCTGCAGTTCCGTCCTACACTCTAATAATTTTCTCCTCCACTTGTACTTGAGCTAGATAGAGCTCTTAAAGATAGTCAAGGGATATGGGGAGAAGGCAGGAACGAGGTACTAATTGTGGATGATCAGCCATGATCACAATGATTGGCGGTGCTGGCTCGAAGGGCCGAAAGGCCTACTCCCGCACCTATTGTCTATTGTACCATTTACAATGGATACACTACACTATTTCCCCTCTCTCGCACCACTTGTACCATTTACAATGGATATATAATTCACAATGTTTCCATCCCTGAGCTTAACAACTTGCAACTCTTTATCCTCCCGGGCTCACACCTATCTCTTCATCTCTGGCCTTTGTCCTACTATGTGCTGAACAAATAACCCCCTTGACTGTGTTCGCTTATTAACGGCCGTGCTCTGTCCTGCCCCTTCTTCCTCCCAGCTTTCTTTCCTGCCCTGTACAATCAGTCAGTGAGAAAGGGTTCTGACCCGAAATGTCACCTCTCCATCAGCCCATGTTCTCCAGGGATGCTGCCTGACCCACTGAGTTACTTCAGCATTTTATGTCTATCAAAGCTGCAACATGATATCCAAATTCTTATACTCAATTACCTGACCGATGAAGCAAACCAATTGCCTTCTTTTCCAGACTATCTACTTGTGTTGCCACTTTCAGAGAACTATGTACTTGGACCCAAGTTCCTTCCGTACATTAATGCGGCTACGGTCTTGCTATTTACTCTTCCTTCCGACTTCCCAAATTGCAACAGCTCACACTTGCTCAGATTAAACTCCCTCTACCATTTCTCCATCCATTTCTGTAGATGATTTATGTCCCACGATAAATTTTGACCAGCTTCCTCGACTGTGGACCAAACAAATTATTCAGAAAATATAATGTACTTTAAGAAAGGAGAAAACATCAGCAACTTTAATTTATAGATACAGAGTGGAAATAGGCCATTCGGCCCACCGAGACCGTGGCGACCAACAATCACCCCGTACACTAGTTCTATCATCATCATCATCATTCTTTATTCTTTATTGTCATCATGCAAAGCAACAAATTGTACAGTGCAAAATGAGAAGACGTTTCTCAGGGAATACCGGAGTATCGCACATAAAAACTTAAACATTTCACACATAAATAAAAACAATCCAGTTCCTGATAAAAACAGTACGAATAGTTTAAAAAAAGTGCAGGTAAAAAAGCAACATTAAAATATAATTTTAAAAAGTCATAAAATGTCCAGGGCAGCTGATTTAAGTGACCTGAGCCAGTGCCAGAGTTATTACTCAGTGCCAGTTATTAAATTGTCAGTGCAAAAGCCACAGAATCAGGTGGAATGACTGCTTAGCTGCCTCACAGCCTGTGGAAGGAAGCTGTTTAGCAGTCTGGTTGTCCGGGCTTTGATGCTGCGGTATCTCTTTCCTGATGGCAGGAGATCTAGATGTGTGTGGAGTGGGTGCAATCTGTCCTTTGCTATGCTCAGTGCTTTTTTCAGGCAGCAGCTCTGGAACAGTTCTTGTACCGAGGGTAGCGAGACACCAATGATCCTCTCTGCTCTCCTCGCTACCCTCTGCAGAGACTTCCTGTCTAGGCAGTTACAGTTGGAGTACCACGTGTTCATGCAGTATGTGAGTACAGACTCCACCGTGTAAAACCCTGTAAAAAGTCCTGAGGATATAGGTGGGAAGTGAGACCTGTTTGAGTTTCCTCAGGTAGTGCAGTCGCTGATGGGCCCGTTTGACAATCCCAGTGATATTCCTGGACCAGGTGAGATTATCTGTTATTTGCACTCCGAGGAACTTTATGCTCTCCACTCTCTCCACCGTGATGCCACTGATGTTGAGGGCTGTGTGTTTGGGCTGCGACCTCCTGAAGTCGACAATCATCTCCTTTGTTTTTTCTACGTTTAATTCTAGATTGTTGATGCCGCACCAGTCCACTATCCTAGACTCGAGGAACAATTTACAGAAACCAAATAATCTACAAAACTGAACGTCTTTGGTGTGTGTGAGGAAACCAGAGAACTCAGAGGAATCCATGGAGTAACAAGGAAAATATGCAAATTCCATACAGGCAGCAGCTGTAGTCAGGATCGAACCTGGATCCCTGGAGTTGTGAGGCAGCAACTCTACTGCTACGCAGCCGTGCCGCCCTGAATATCTCTGAATAAACATTCTACAGAAAATGATATGAATGAAGGATATTTACAGAGAAATTTTATGCGTAAAATCAAACTCAATCACTCACACAAATGTTGCAATCACGCTTGATTAACAGTGAATTTTCCAATCTTCATTCTGATTGACTATAGCTTTGTCATACTACAAAGCCTCAAAATGTACCTAAGTGCAGGGAAATGCTTTGCTTTGCATACAACCCGGTAAAATCATACAGCAGCTCTCACCAAGGCAGTACACAAGAGTTACATAGAAAGTCTACAATGAGCTCCTTGGTCTTCTTGGAGTTAAGGGCCAGGTTGTTGTCAGCGCACCATGCTGCTAAGAGCTGGACCTACTTCTTATAGGCCGACTCATCGTTATTGCTGATGAGGCCAATCACCGTTGTATCATCTGCATACTTGATGATGGTGTTAGTACCATGTACAGGTGTGCAGTCATAGAAACATAGAAACATAGAAAATAGGTGCAGGAGTAGGCCATTCGGCCCTTCGAGCCTGCACCGCCATTCAATATGATCATGGCTGATCATCCAACTCAGTATCCCGTACCTGCCTTCTCTCCATACCTTCTGATTCCCTTAGCCACAAGGGCCACATCTAACTCCCTCTTAAATATAGCCAATGAACTGGCCTCGACTACCCTCTGTGGCAGAGAGTTCCAGAGATTCACCACTCTCTGTGTGAAAAAAGTTCTTCTCATCTCGGTTTTAAAGGATTTCCCCTTTATCCTTAAGCTGTGACCCCTTGTCCTGGACTTCCCCAACATCGGGAGCAATCTTCCTGCATCTAGCCTGTCCAACCCCTTAAGAATTTTGTAAGTTTCCATAAGATCCCCTCTCAATCTCCTAAATTCTAGAGAGTATAAACCAAGTCTATCCAGTCTTTCTTCATAAGAGAGTCCTGACATCCCAGGAATCAGTCTGGTGAACCTTCTCTGCACTCCCTCTATGGCAATAATGTCCTTCCTCAGATTTGGAGACTGAGATTTCAAAACTGTACGCAATACTCCAGGTGTGGTCTCACCAAGACCCTGTACAACTGCAGTAGAACCTCCCTGCTCCTATACTCAAAGTTGCCACTGGCACCAACAAAGCTACAAATAGTTAATGAACAGTCAGATAGAAACATAGAAAGTAGGTGCAGGAGTAGGCCATTCGGTCCTTCGAGCCAGCACCACCATTCAATATGATCATGGCTGATCAGCCAGAATCAGTGCCCTGTTCCTGCTTTTACCCCATATCTCTTAATTCCGTTAGCCCCAAGAGTTATATCTGCTCTTAGCTGTATCATCTGCGCGCAGTGGTAAACCTGGTCTACCGCCGCATTTGGCAGCAGGCGGCCCCACTCTGGGTCCCCCTTCGTTCTCGGCGGTCCCCCACCGGGTTGCTCGCGATGGCCCTCCTCGCTCACCCAGCAGAACAGGTCTCCCTTACACACACGGTGGTGCGTGTCTCCCTACGCTCTCCACGGTGCCCCGACACCCGCAGTGGCACACAATGAATATCCATTCTGTTTTCCACATTCGTAAGTGCCCAAGTCTCAAATGTAGCCTTGTAAATTATCTATCACTGCTGTTGATCTCATACAGTTTATGTTTCTGCTTTGGGATCAAACCATTTTTTTCTTAAATTGCCCTTTATGGCCAACAGATTTCATTGATATAAGCAATAGTTCAAAATGCACAGGTCCAAAGAAGAGTAATGATATTGTTTTGAAGGACCCTCTGCTATATTTCAACAGGGAACAAAGGTGCTTCAGATTCTGAAAGCAACTGATGAATTGTTTATCTACAGACATAAAGCAAGCAGGCACTCTTCGAAATAATGCCAGATGCAAGATAGATGTTGTAGCTACAGATATGGTGAATCTGCTTCTTTAGTTATGTTGTAATTGGCGAAATGAAAAAGCATGTAGCATAGAACAGTACAGCAAAGGGACAGGCCCTTCAGCCCACCATGATTATGCCACACATGATGTTTAGCTGAACTGATCTAATTTGCCTGCACATGGCATCTCATCCCTATCCCTCTATTCCCTGCACTTCCATGTGCCTATCCAAAAGCCTCTCAAATGCCACTATAACATCTGCCTCCACCTCAATCCCTGGCAATGAGTTCCAGGTCCCCATCACCCTCTGTGTAAAAGACTTGCCCCACACATCTCCACTAAACATTCCTTCTCTCATCTTATAGCTACGCCCTCCAGTGTTGGACATTTCCACCCTGGGAAAAAGGTTGTGACTGTCTACCCTATCTATGCCTCATAATTTTATACACCTCTATCACCTCTATCAATTTTTAAATTATATGACTGACCTGGCCAGTGAAATTTCACTATACCAATTGGTGTATGTGACAATAAATGAACCATATGAACCTTATGAACCTTAAGTCCCGTCAACTTCCACTGTTTCAGAGAAAGGAATCCAAGTCTATCCAACCTCTGGTAGCTGAAACCCTTTCATCCTGGCAGCATTCTGGTAAACCTCCTCTGCACCCTCTCCAGAGCTTCTGCATCTTTCCTGTAATGTGCAAAATGCATTTGTTTTACTTTCTGGGATCCAACGTCTGGTCAAAATGATTACACAGGATCCCTCTAATGTCATTTATCCATCTGTAGTCCTTATTTTTTTTCCATAACACAAATGAATTGAATAGAACATATAGATTTATCAGAGACATAGATAGGTTAGACAATCAGAACCTTTTCCCAGGATGGAAAAAATCAAATACTAATGCATAGCTTTAAGGTGAGAGGGGGAAAGTTTAAAGGAGATGCGCGGGGCACGTTTTGTACACTGAGAGTGGTCAATGCCTGGAACACATTGCAGAATCAAGCCCTCAACATCGCAGCCGAAGAACTGGCTCCAGTTTTGCAGTTCATTTTTCAACAATCGCTTGACTCGGGCGATGTTCCGCTGGATTGGAGGAAGGCCAACATCACTCCTCTCTTTAAGAAGGGTTCAACCACCAACCCAGCGAATTATCGTCCTGTTTCACTAACAAGTACTTGCTGCAAATTGCTGGAGCATATCATTGATAGTAATCTGATGCGTCACGTGAGCAAACACAATATTCTGGCCAACAATCAACATGCATTTAGGAGGCATAGATCATGTGAGCCTCAGCTTATCCTGACGACAAATTACCTGGCCAAGCACCTTGACAGTAACGTCATCATGGATTTAGTTGTGCTGGACTTTTCTAAAGCATTTGATGTCATCCCACACCAGAGACTGCTTCGGAAGCTTGACTTCTATGGTATTCATTCCAACACGAAACGATGGATTTCCAGTTTCCTGACAAAACGTCTTCAGCGTGTGTGTGTGAACGGAAAGAGCTCCAATTGGCATCCAGTGTTGAGTGGTACACCACAGGGCACAGTACTTGGCCCACACCTATTTTTGCTTTACATAAATGACATCCATGAAAAAGTTGTAAGCACGACCAGACTATTTGCTGATGATTGTTTGCTGTACCGTCCAATTAAGTCAGCTGATGATGAAGATGCTCTCCAAAAGGATCTCGATACTATGGTCGAGTGGTCACAACAATGGAGCATGCAGTTCAACCCTTCCAAATGTGAAACCATGCATGTCACCAGAAAGAGGAATCCAGGCGTCACATCCTACAATATACTTGGTGCCACCCTTGAAGAATCCAAACAAACCAAGTATCTTGGCATCAAATTGCAGAATGATCTGCGTTGGAATGGTCAGACTCATCATGCAACGGTGAAAGCCACAGGTGTCCTAAACTTCCTGACGCGCAACTTTCATCATTGATCAACTTCTGTCAAGGAGAAGCTATACTTCACCCTCGTTCGACCTCATTTGGACTACGCAGTTGCAGCTTGGGACCCATACACAAATAAAAACATTTCATCCATCGAACGTGTCCAAAGACAGGCAGCTCGATTTGTTACTAACACCTATGAGAGAGAAGCGAGTGTCACCAAACTTCTGAATTCTCTGGGGTGGAACCCTCTCCAAGACAGACGTGAAGCTCACCGTTTGACCTGTTTTTACAAAATGTTAAATGGTCAGCTCGACATAGATCACAAGACCTACACCAAACCCAAACCAATTAGGAGCAGACGAGGGCATTCGATCCAATTTGTGATCCCAGCTACAAAGACAGATGTCTACAGCAATTTGTTCTTCCCCCGCACAATTAAAGCATGGAATAATCTCCACCCTACTATAGTTACCCAACCAGATGCAACTAAATTTAAAGTAGCACTTTCTTCCCAATAACCCTTTCTGGCTTAATCCCTCCCTTCACCACCTCCAGTTTAAATTCCAGTTGGAATATTTTGGAGGACCAAGAAACCAAGAACCAAGAAGAACCAAGAACCAAGGGGCTGATGGTAAGGAGGCAGATACGATAGTGACATTTAAAAGATTTTAAAAGATAGGCATATGTTTAGTTTTTAGATTAGTTTATTGGTACGTGTACCGAGGTACAGTGAAAAGCTTTTGTTGTGTGCTTTAGTCCAGCGGAAAGACAATACATGATTACAATCGAGCCGCCCACAGTATAAAGATACATGATAAAGGGAATAACATTCAGAGAAAGATAAAGTCCAATAAAGTCCGATTAGTCCAAGGATCTCCATAAGGTAGATAGTAGCTCAGGACTGTGCTGTCGTTGTTGGTAGGATGGTTACAATGAATGGAGGGATATGGTTTATGTAGGAATTGGTCTTGGCATCAAGTTCGGCACAGACATTTGTGGCTGAAGGGCCTGTTCATGTGCTTCCTGGGCACTTAGCCAATTGGTTGCCTGTATCATCTCCTCAGTCGCCCAAAGAGTCGTACCTTTTTTCTGGTCATCGCTGGATTTTGAAATGTTCAAAACCTGTCGGCAACAGTCGCCGCCCGTGGGCTTGACCCTAACGATTGTAGCCTGACGTAGGTGCTATCACCAGAATGACGTAGGTTGTCGCCAGGTGACGTAGGTTGTCGCTGGTGCTGACTTTGGTGAATTCCATTGGCGACTACCTACGTCAACCTTTGTCAACCGGACGTCAACTGAATTGTCTTAAGTTGTCTGCAGTTGTCGCCGACAGGGTCGTACCTTGTCGTAGCTTGTCGCGGGTGGGCGTAGGTTGTCGTAGGTGTGGTCGTAGGTGGACGTCCTAATGGGTCGACGGTTGTCGGTAGCTTGCCGTAGCTTGACTTCGACTAGGTGGTAGGTTGTTGTAGACATTGTCGTAGTGGGGTTCCAGTCGCCAGTTTTGTTGCGACTTGATACGACTATGTCAGTCGCCGGCAGTCGCCGAGAAAACCGCCTAAGTGGGACAGGCCCATTACATGACTGTGCTCCAGAAATTCATCTTCATTTCCACTAAATATACAGAACAGAAACTGAAATCCTTGTATTCTGCAGAACTCTGAGCCAATTCCATAAAATGTTGCTGAGCTTTTCCCATTGCTGTTGAATTTGAAGGCAATTAGCTCCAAAATGTGTTATTTTTGTTTGTGGTGAGTGTTTCAGACTTCCTACGGTGCATCTGGGACATCAATATACTGTACACTGGCACTGTTGTGGTCTGGACAGACTAGTTAAGCATAGTCTGAACATTTGCCATCCTTACTGCTGCCCTCACTATTACACTTTTTCCAATCAAATACTTTTAAATTCCCCAGTGATGGCAATGCGATTTGAACTCAAAGCGCCACTTTATTGGTTTGCTGGAGCAGCGAATAAAGCAACGTGCTGACATCAAGTATTATACCTTTAAGCATGAAACACTTTACCGCATGTTAGTGAAAACAACCAGCAGTTCTTTAGCATCTAAAACATGTGAAAAACAAAACAGAGCTAACCTTTCAGATCTAAAACACTTCGTCTGAACGGAAAAAGAAAGAATTAGAAAGATAATTTTCAGCTGCTTTGGGTTGGAAGTGTGTAAGAAGGAACTGCAGATGCTGGTTTAAACCGAACATAGACACAAAAAGCTGGAGTAACTCAGCGGGACAGGCAGCATCTCTCATTACTTCTCTCCAGAGATGCTGCCTGTCCCGCTGAGTTACTTCAGCTTTTTGTGTTTATATTCGGTTGGAAGGGGATGAAAGTACGGAGAGGCAGAAGGAGCTGGAATCTGGAACAAAAACAAAAGTGCACACAATCAACACAAGGAAAGATTAACGAGTGGCGTTCTCTTTGTTTATTTCAATAATTTGTGTGGGTTGAAGCTGACATGTGATGCATCAGTTTATGGTGGAGGTGTAATAAAAATCCATATGATGGATTACGGGCAATGGAAAACCCATGGATCTTGTCTCACGGTTTTACAAAGAATGAATGCAAATTGACAAGGATGCACTTGGAGTCAATCTGATTTTACTGGGCAGATGCTTTACCTAAGTAACAAATCAAAAGACTCAAACCTATTCTAGTTCCGTCAAAATGCAGAGATCAGCACTTCTTCTATAGCAGGTCACTTGAGTACAAGACTTCGGGCAGAGTATCATTTTGGCTATGTCCCATCCTTCGCGTGAGATAATCATAAGTTCATAAATTCAATTCAATTCAACTTTAATGTCATCGCACAAATACAAGTACGAGTACAACGAAATGCAGTTTTGCGTCAGTCCATAGTAGTTGTACATAAAGAAATAAAAAAAATAGAAAGAGAGAAGATACAGAATAATCAAAAAATACAGAATAATTAAACAATGGGGACGGAGGGACCGGAGAGATCTATCGTCGGGACTCCGAGTTCAGCAGTGTAATTGTATTGTTGTAGAAGCTGTTCCTCATCCTACTAGTACGTGACCTGAGGCTCATGTACCGCCTCCCTGATGGGAGGAGGGCAAACAGTCCATGGTTGGGGTGTGAGGGGTCTTTGATGATCTCCCCAGCCCGTCTCAGACACCGTTTTCGGTGGAGGGCATCCATGGCGGGGAGCGGGGCACCGATGATGTGCTGCGCGGTTTTCACCACCCGTTGTAGTGCCTTCCTGTCCGCAGCAGTGCAGCTGCTGTACCATACCGTGAAGCAGGTGGTCAGGATACTCTCTATGGTACAGCAGTAAACGTTGGTCAGGATCCGGGGGGGCAGGTGGGCTTTCTTGAGCCTCCTCAGGAAGTAAAGGCGCTGCTGTGCCTTTTTGATCAGATTCTAGGATCAGAATTAGGCCATTCTGCCCATCAGATCTACTCCGCCATCTATCTTTCCCTCTCAACCCCATTCTCCTGCGTTCTCCCCATAACCCGACACCTGTACTAATCACAAATCTGCCAATCTCTGCCTTAAAAATATCCACCGACTTGGCCTCCACAGCCCTCTGTGGCAATGAATTCCACAGATTCACTACCCTCTGACTAAGAAATTCTGAGGCTATGGCCTCTGGTCCTGGACTCTCTCACTAGTGGAAGCATCCTCTCCACAATCACTCTATCCAGGCCTTGTCACTTCAACCTGACTTTTAGATTTATGGGATTTCCTGGTCCTTGTCAGCTTCTGGAATCGCAGGCAAGACACAGGAAGTCCCAATGTTGAAGAAGTCTATGAACAGACATTGAAAGGATCAATAGAATTTAACCAGTGAACAACCAAGTAACTCAAACTATTCTATGACACAGTGGCGTAACGATAGAACTACTGCCTTTAAGCACCGGAGATCCGGTTCGATCCTGACTACGGGTGCTTGTCTGTACAGAGTTTGTACATTCTCCCCGTGACCTGCATGGGTTTTCTCCGAGATCTTTGGTTTCCTCCCACACTACAAAGACGTACAGGTTTGTAGGTTAATTGGCATAGTATAAATGTAAATTGTCCAAAGCGTGTTTAGGATAGTGTCAGTATGTGGGGATCGCTGGTCGGTATGGACTCGGTGGGCCAAAGTGCCTGTTTCCATGCTGTATCTCTAAACTAAACTAAACTAAGCTAAACTAAACTAAACTACCATCTCTACAGTGAGCTGCACTGAGGGCAGGGATGCACCAAACAGGGTCATAGAATGGCAACACCGACAACTTTAAGAGAAAGGTCTTTGGACAAACTTCATGCAGAACCCACAGGATGATCAGTATGACACCAATTGCAAGTGGCTTTGTTGAAGCAATGACCTTGAATCAATAGTTAGTTCACTAAAGTTGTTGGAGTAATTCACCAGAAACCATACTGCATTTACCATCGTGACATCTCTGCCCTTCTCAGAAGATACACGTAAACATTTGTGAAACAAGGGACAACAATTTCTCTGACATACCTGATAGTCATTCAAAGTAAATTGAAGTGAAACACCCGGGTTCTTCACCAGTTTATTTGAACGTACAAGTCGTCAAGTTTATTGTCCGTGCGGTAATTGTCCATGCAATTAATAATCTTGATTGCATCGGTATTACAGACACGTGGAAGTACACAAAACAAATTATACATCAATTATACCTAACATTTCTGAAAGAAAGACAGAGTCTGATAACAGTGGGGAAGAAACTGTTCTTGAATCTGTTGCAATGTGCTACGACCTTTCGTACCTTCTGTGGGAGAGGTGGGAAGACAGAATGAATGGCCCTTGATTATGTCGGCTGCTTTCCCGAGGCAGTGTCAAGTGTAGATGGAGTCAAAGGGGAGGAGGTTGCTTTGTGAGATGGACTGGGCTATGTACATAGCTCTCTGCAATTTCTTGTTGTCTTATTGAAGACCAGTTACCAAATCAAGCTGTGATGCATCTTGATAGGATGCTTTCTATTGTACATTTCTAGAAATTAATAAGAATCATGGAGACATGCTGAATTTCCTTAAGGGCCTGTCCCACTTACGTGTCCTTGGCATGCAAATTACGCGACCTCGTCGTCGCGTTGAGGCGCATGGGCATCGTATGGCCGTGCGGGGCCGGTCCCACTAAGAAGCGCGGAGGGGTATGTAGTTGTGCGCGACATCGCGCGGGGCTCCGAAATGTTTGTAGCGAACAAAATCCTCGCTGCGCCAACGGCCTATCACGTAACTGATGGCCAAAGTGGGACAGGCCCAAGACCCTGGCGCGACACAACGTCTCACCTCCAACAGCAGCAGGAGCAGGCAAACGATCGGTGAGCTCAGCCTGGGGCCGTTGCGGTCCGGATCCACCCCCACTCCTACTCCCAGAGCGGGACCAAGAAAATTGAAGAGAGACACAAAATGCTGGAGTAACTCAGCGGGACCAGCAGCATCTCTGGAGAGAAGCAATGGGTGATGTTTTGGGTCAAGACCCTTCTTTCAGATTGAAGAAGAGTCTTGACACGAAACATCATCCATTCCTTCTCTCCAGAGATGCTGCCTGTCCCGCTGAGTTACTCCTGCATTTTGTGTCCATCTTTAAATGATGTCACATGCTCCAGGCGGCTGTGCGGGCGCATGAAATCGTGTACGACCTTCGCGGGACCGTCGCGCCTCAACGCGACCATGAGGTTGCATAATTAGCATGCCAAGAACACGTAAGTGGGAGAGGGGCTTTAGTTTTCTGAGGAAGAAGAGGTGTTGGTATGCTTTCTTGGCTGGTAGCATCAATGTGATTGGATTTGGACAAATTGTTTGTGATGTTTATGCATAGGAACAAGAAGTCTCAACTACCTCCACCAACACTGTTGATATAGACTGGGGCATGTAATTTTTCTCAGGGTGGAAATGTCAGAGACTAGGGAAGCATAACTTTGAGGTGAGAGGGGCAAGATTTAAAGGAGATGTGTGGGCCAGGTTTTTACACACAGAGAGACGTAGGTGCCTCAGACACATTGCCAGGTATGGTGGTGGAAGCAGCCACGATAGTGGCATTTAGGAGGCGTTTCAATAGGCACGGATTTTTATGTTGGCATTGTGTGATGTGGGGGGGCGGGGGGGGTTATGGGTGGAAGGCAGGGGGGGAGAGGACTTTTTGAATCTCTCCCTGCAATGGAGACCCGACTAGATTGCTCGAATGCAGGGTCTCAGGTTAGTCGTCACAGGCCGCAACGAGGGCAGAAGAGATTCCAAACGGGTTATCAGTTTAGCACAGACACTGGTGTGGAAGGATCTGTCCCCGTCGTACTGTTCTATGTTCTATGTCTATGTTCCAACAATGCTTCCTGGAGGAGCTACTGCTTCAGCTGATGCTTTTTTGTGTTGTCCTACCGGAGATTAACCTCTCTAATCCTTGCAACGGCAGGTTATTCTGTGGACGTCCTTTCGGGAGGTCCCGGTACTTGCCCATAACCGCTTTTCCTTATTATCTGCAGACATGATGGTCTCAAATGATGATGTCCTTTCTCAATTGATGTTCCTGCACATTCCTACAAATTTGCCCCGCGCGGCTGGAATGGCCGCGATACATTGGCCAAACACACCGTCTATATTACTAAAAGACCCGATCTTGACCGCTTTTAGCACACTATGCTGCGATTTAATGACAGAACGGGCCACCTATGGCCATCGCCAGGCCACCTCGCTATGACCGACTATGACTTACGGGGGCGGAGGGGGGGAATTTTTCCCAGAGTGCAGTGGAGAATGTTAAGTTTAAAATCACCATTCCATCACTGCCCCTGCTAGAGGAGGGGGAGGGATTGTAAAACCAGTTGTGTGGCCTCTATTTGTGTCAAGATGGCGGCTGCAGAAACGGGCGGGCCGTCTGTGTATGGCAGCCTCCCCGGGTCCAAATCTCAATTAAATTGACTCTTTTTTCTCTTAAAAAAAAAAAAATTTGAGTGTGAGGTCTTCAATGTAAAGGAGATGTGTGGGCCAGGTTTTTACACACAGAGAGACGTAGGTGCCTCAGACACATTGCCAGGTATGGTGGTGGAAGCAGACACGATAGTGGCATTTAGGAGGCGTTTCAATAGGCACGGATATATTAAGGCATTGATAGATAGATTCTTGATTGGTCAGGGTGTCAGGGGTTATGGGGAGAAGGCAGGAGAATGGGGTTGAGAGGAAGAGATAGATCAGCCTTGATTGAATGGTGGGGTGGACTAGATGTGCCGAATGCAGGGAATGGAGGTTAGTGCATCACATGCTGGCAGAAGAGATTAGTTTAACCTGTTATCATGTTTAGCACAGACACTGTGGGTGGAAGGATCTGTCCCTGTGCTGTACTGTTCTATGTTCTATGTTCTATGTTCTATGTTCCAACAATGCTTCCTGAAGTCAATAACTAGCTGCTTCAGTTTGCTGATATTGATGGATTTTTTGTTGTCCTGCCACCAATTATTAACCTCTCTAATCCTTGCATGTACAGGTGGCTTGGAGGTTATTCAGTGACCGTCCTTTCCAGGTCCCAAGTACTTGCCCATAATTGCTCCTCCTTATTATCTGAAGACATGATGGTTTCAAATCATGGAGATGTCCTTTCTCAATTAATGTTACATGCACATTCAACTAAATTATCATGTGTATTACTATGGGATATAGATACATTGGCCAAACACTGTAGTCTATATTACTAAAACACTGATCTTGACCGCTTTTAGCACACTATGCTGCGATTTCCGACAGAACGCCGCCACCTACGGCCATTATTTTTGGCCACCTCGCTCAGAGCCCGACTACGCCTTATGGGTGCGGAGGATTTTTTCCATCGATGACAAATCAGAGAGATATTAATGTTTTAAAAAAATTACCATTCTCTCTGCTGCCCCTGCTAGCGGGAGGGGAAGGGATTATAAAACCAGGAAGTGGTGTGCCTCACTTAGTCAAGATGGCGGATGTGCAGGAGTGGGCGCCGTCTGTGTATGGCAGCCCGCCCGCAGTCCGGCTCTACACCTTTTTTTATTTTAAGTCCTGCTAAAAAATGTTAGTGGAGGTCTTCTATGTGGGGGCGGGGGTGGGGAGCGGGGGAAACTTTATTTCTTAGTCACCTACCTGGTCGGAGAGGCAGCATCCCTCCAAGCTGCTTCTTCACCCTGTCCTCGCGGCCTACCATCGAGAATGGTGCGGCGTTTCCTGTCGGGACCGGCCGGGACTACAGCTTCGGCTGCGGTGGCGCAGTGCTGGGCTACCAACACGGAGCGGGCGATGCCTTGCCGGGCCGCCGTGCGGTAGGCTCTGGAGCGCTGTGGCCGTCGATCCCAACATCGTGGAGCTGGGGCTGCGGGCGTCCGGCCGCGGGCGGCGCTGGATTTGGTGTCAATGCGAGTTGACTTAAAACGTATAAATAAAACTTACTTACTTACTTACTTACTAGTCTCTGTAAGATGGATGAAGCCAAAGGGTCACGTCTCTCTGAGCTCTGAATAACACTGAACAAACATCTACACAACTGTGGGTCCCCTTAATGTGGTTTGAAAAATGAAAATATGGTTTGTTTGAAGTAAAAAGGCACTGCCTGCAAATGGTTGTTTGGATGCTTTGGCTTGAAGTTGAAAGGCACTACTTATTGCAAATGGTGGCTTGGGTGCTTTGGTTTGAAGTTGAAAGGCATTACCTACTGCAAATGGTGAATTGGGTGCTTTGGCTTGAAGTTGAAAGGCAGTACTTACAGCAAATGGTGGCTTGGGTGCTTTGGCTTGAAGTTGAAAGGCATTACTTACTGCAAATGGTGGCTTGAGAGCTTTGGTTTGAAGTTGAAAGGCACTACTTACTGCATATGGTGACTTGGGAGTTTTGGCTTGAAGTTGAAAGGCACTACTTGCTGCAAATGGTGGCTTGGGTGCTTTCTCTCTACTGCCCCTGCTGGAGGGAGGGGGTGGGACTATAAAACCAGGAAGTGGTGTGCCTCATTCAGTCTCTGCAAGATGGATGAAGCCAAGGGTTACGTCTCTCTGAGCTCTGAATAACACTGAACAAATGTCTACACAACTGCGAGTCCCCTTAATGTGGTTTGAAAATGAAAATATGGTTTGTTTGAAGTAAAAAGGCACTGCCTGCAAATGGTTGTTTTGGTGCTTTGGCTTGAAGTTGAAAGGCACTACTTACTGCAAATGGTGGCTTGGGTGCTTTGGCTTGAAGTTGAAAAGCACTACTTACTGCAAATAGTGGCTTGGGAGCTTTGGTTTGAAGTAGAAAGGCACTACTTACTGCAAATGGTGGCTTGGGTGCATTGGCTTGACGTTGAAATGCACTACTTACTGCAAATGGTGGCGTGGGTGCATTGGATTGAAGTTGAAATGCACTACTTACTGCAAATGGTGGCTTGGGTGCTTTGGCTTGAAGTTGAAATGCACTACTTACTGCAAATGGTGGCGTGGGTGCATTGGATTGAAGTTGAAAGGCACTACTTACTGCAAATGGCGGCATGAAGTTGAAAGGCACTACTTACTGCAAATGGTGGCTTGGGTGATTTGGCTTGAAGTTGATAGGCACTACTTACTGCAAATGGTGGCTTGCATCTTGCTCATAGTGGTAAGAAACTGCACTGGAATTTGGTGGCCTTGTACCCTGCTTGAAATGGAATTTCAAGGAATAGTCATGATTCAACTGCCAGCCCACAAGCCGTGAGTGAGCTGCCAGCAGATCAGGCTTGAGGGACTGAGCTGCCATCCCAAGAACCCATACCAGCACTCCAGAAAGACCCCCACTGGCCACCAATATTGGAATTGGTGGAGAAATGGAATATTGCATCGGGGGAACAGCCCTCCCATGTAAACATGGGACCCAATGGGTCCCACTTAGTCTAGTATACCCTTTAAATTCCAGAGAATACAAGCCCAGCTGCTTCATTCTATCAACATGTGACTGTCCCGCCATCCTAGGAATTAACCTTGTGAACCCACGCTGTACTCCCTCAATAACAAGAATGTCCTTCCACAAATTAGGAGACCAAAATTGCACACAATACTCCAGGTGTGGTCTCACTTGGGCCCTGTACAACTGCAGTAGGATCTCCTTGCTCCTAAACAAATTCTCTAGCAATGAAGGCCAACATGCCATTAGCTTTCTTCACTGCCTGCTGTACCCGCATGCTTACTTTCAATGACTGATGTACAAGCACACCCAGGTCTTGTTGCACCTCCCAATTTCCTAATCTGACACCATTCAGATAATCCCGCTAAATTACTCCAGCATTTTGAGTCTACCATTCAGATAATAATCTGCCTTCCTGTTCTTGCCACCAAAATGGATAACCTCACATGTATCCACATTATACTGCATCTGCCATGCATCTGTCCACTCACCCAACCTATCCAAGTCACCCTGCAGCAAATAGCATCCTCATCACAGCTCACACTGCCACCCATTGGAGATTTCACATTTAATTCCCTCGTCTAAATCATTAATCTATATTACTAAAAGTCTGATCTTGACCGCTTTTGGCCCACTGTGCTGCGATTTCCGCGAGAACGCCGCCACCTACGGGCATCATTTTTCGCCACCTTGCTCAGAGCCCCCTTCCGCCTTCCGTGACCGGAGGATATTTCCCATGATGAAAAATCAGAGAGATATTAATGTTTATAAAAATAATTCCATTCTCTCTGCTGCCCCCGCTGGTGGCAGGGGGGAGGGACGATAAAACCCAGAAGTGTTGTCCCTCACTCAGTCTCTGCCAGACCCAGGAAGCGAGAGGGTCACGGCTCTCTGAGCTGCGAATAACACTGAACGCACGTTTACTCCATGGTGAGTCCTCACGATTCGGCTGTAAAGTGCCTGCTGCCCAATTGTTTGCCTCGGCTTTTTAACAAGTTTGTGTTCACAAAATTAATTTTGGTTGTCAGGTGGCTGCAGCCCAATTGTTTGCCTCGCCTTTTTAACAAGTTTGTGTTAACAAAATGAATTTTGGTTGTCGGGTGGTTGCTGCCCAATTGTTTGCCTTGGCTTGGCTTTTAAAATTGTTGCAACAGTTGGCTGCCAGCCCAAGAATCCATTCGGCCCACAATGTCTTTACTAGCTTTCTGGAAATCAGTACCTTTGGCCTGCAACACCCATACTAGGGCAACAAAAAGGCCCCCCCCCCCCCCGGCGAGCAATATTGGAAGAGGTGGTATATTGCGTTGATGTCCAGTCCTCCCGTGTGATGCTGGGACCCAACGGGTCCCACTTAGTCTGGTATAGTTATATTAGCTTTGACTTTCCTGTTACTTTCCTCCTTATCCATTGTATTAATCTATTTTTGTGTGTGATATGTGTTTCACTGACAAAGCCAACACATTTTGCCCCATCTTTAATGGACTTTGAGAAGATATCCGTTTTTCTTAATAATTCTTCTTCTTTCATGTCCATCTTCCGTGTTTCAAACGTTGACATAGCTGTTATCATCCGTCCTGAAAAGGACGCAAGCTTCCGGCGACAATCGGTGGAAGCCATCACTTGTTGCAATAGATAACGTTGGTAACAGAATTAGCTCAGAATATTTTGAGTTTCTAGCCCCGTGACGTGGACGCTTCTTGGTAAATTAGGAGATGTAGGATTTAGACCAGTGGTTCCCAACCTTTTTTTGGCCATGCCCCACCTAATCACCTCTAAAATCCTGATGCCCCCCCGCCCCATGTGGTGATATATAATTCTTATCATTTAAAAAGTGAACTCCCATGACCTCGCGCGCTTCGTGCGACATGCATGAAGAGCGATGGCGCGGTGATTATGTAATAACTACACAATAAAGACCTTTTTTACCCCCAAAAAATTATTTATTCAAAATAACATCTGAAAGATAAACTACATATGTTTACCTGATGGAAAATCCTAAAAAATAAAAATCGAAAATTTGGACCCAGACCTCCTCAGTCGCGCTCAATTGCCCCCCTTAACAATCAATTGCCCCCCTGTGGGGCGTACACCCCACGTTGGGAACCACTGATTTAGACTCAGCGTCAAAGAAGGATATGTTTGTAAGTCAGCCTGGTCTGTAACATGGAGGGGAACTGGGCATTTCTGTCTGTTGGCAACCGTTAGCCTTTCAATTGACAAAGATGGGTCTGGGAGGTGCTTTAGATGGGAGCATTGGTAAATAATTGCAATGCCGATAAAACTGAAGGATTGAAACGCAATAAATTAAATTGAAAGGCAATCAATCTCACAAACCTAATGACTGTGGAAAATGATTCCACAGCATCATAAGCCAGCGGTTCAGAAATGAAGGAAAAATACAAAGGCAACTTTAACCGTTGAGAAAGAAATTTGTGCAACCTGTTAAATAGACACAAAATGCTTGAATAACTCAGCGGATGAGGTAGCTTCTCTGGTGAAAAGGAATAGGTAACGTTTGGGGTCGAGACCTTTATTTTATGGCCCGGTGCTCATCTGTGGGGTCATGGTCGAGGGGTTAGTAGGAGGAGGTGTCCACGTGATGGCATCTGACCTCAGCCTAGTAGAGGTCAGCTTGCTGGACTACCTTGGTCAACAAATAAGGAAATTGTAACAGGTTCTTAGAAAAGGATAAACATGCATTTGAGGAAAGATCGATTTTGATGCTGTAACTTGCAAAATAGAGCACAGGGGTATAAGGGGTGATCTTATGGAGGTTTACAAGATTGCGAGAGGTAGAGATCGAGTAAATGCAGTTTTTTACCCAGAGTAAGGGAATCAAGAACACGAGGACATAAGTTTAAGGTGATGGAGGTAAGATTTAAGAGGATCCTGAGGGGTAACTTTTTACACAAAGGCTGGTGGGTGGGTGGAACAAGCTGCCAGAGGAGGTGGTTGAGGCAGGTGCTATTACTTCAGAGATATTTGGACAGGTACATAGATAAATAGGTTTAGAGGGTGATGGGTCAATCACAGGCAGGTGGGACTAGTGTAGACAGGGTATGTTGACTGCTGTTGGTTAGTTGGGTCGAAGGGCCTCTTTTCACGCTGACTCTATGACTCTAATAGATAGGGGGCGAACCAATTCATCTGGAATGTTTACGAATGCTTTCAACAAGGTGCCTTTTAAGAAATTATTAAACAAAATGAGGTTTTGGGGAGAATGTACTGATAAGCAGAGAAAGAGTTGGAATAAACAGGCAATTTTCAGATTTGGAGATTGTGACAATTGGCATGCCGAAGAGATCAGTGCGGAGATTCCAGCTGTTCTATGGTGATATCAAGTTTAATATATCCACGTTTACTGATGATATAAAGTTGGTGACAGTGTGGTTTGTGAGAAGGACAAGGAGAGTCGAGGGGAATAAAGGCAGGTTAAATAAATGGGAAGGTACATGGCAAATAGGATGTAAAGTTGAAAAATGTGAACATCGTCCACTTGCTACAAAAAAAATGGAAAGGAGAGTTTTTCTTCACATGATGGGTGAATAAAAGGTGCCAATCTTTAAAAAGACCTGTTCAAGAAAGAACTGCAGATGCTGGAAAAATCGAACGTTGACAAAAATGCTGGAGAAACTTAGCGGGTAAGGCAGCATCTATGGAGCGAAGGAACAGGCGACGTTTCGAGTCGAGACCCTTCTTCAGACTGGGGGGGGCGGAAGTGTGGGAAAAATACAGGAAGAGGCAGAGACAGTAGGCTGTGGGAAGGGGAGGGGAGCTGGGAAGGGGAGGGGAAGGAGGCAGAAAGGAAGAATTACCTGAAATTGGAGAGTCTGAAGAATGGTCTTGAACCGAAACGTCACCTATTCCTTCACTCCATAGATGCTGCCTCACCCGCTGAGTTTCTCCAGCATTTTTGTCTACCTTTAAAAAGACCTGAGTGTCTTTGTAGATAAATCACTGAAAATTAATGTGCAATAATAGCAAACAATTGGAAAAGCAAATTATATGGTGATCTTTAATGTAAGATACTTGCAAAGCAAGGACAGTTTTGTTCCATGTTAGATTAGATTAGATTAAATTAGATTAGATTAGATTAGAATTAGATTAGATTAGATTAGATTAGATTAGATTAGATTAGATTAGATTAGATTCAACTTTATTGTCATTGCACAAATACGAGTACAGGTCCAACGAAATGCAGGCAGTTTAGCATCTAACCAGAGTGCAAAGTAGTAAAATACTGGTTAAAACAATATGTACAATGTGGGTAAATTAATCTAGTACATAGGCAAATAAATATATACAGTTAAAAGGGTATAAAAGATAGCTAGCGTCGGGCCTGTGTGTTCAGCAGGGTAATGGTATTTTGGAAGAAGCTGTTCCTCAGCCTGCTGGTGCGAGACCTGAGGCTCCTGTACCGCCTCCCAGATGAGAGGAGGGCAAATAGTCCATGGTTGGGGTGTGAGGGGTCCTTAATGATTTTCCCAGCCCGTCTCAGACATCGTGTGCGGTGGAGTGCAGCCATGGCAGGGAGCGGGGCACCGATGATGTGCTGAGTGGTTTTCACCACCCGTTGCAGTGCCTTCCTGTCAGCTGTGGTGCAGATGTTGTACCATACCGTGAAGCAGGTGGTCAGGATGCTTTCAATGGTACAGCGGTAGAAGTTGGACAGGATCTGGGGGGACAGGTGAGCTTTCTTAAGCCTCCTCTGAAAAAATAGAGGCGCTGCTGCACCTTTTTAATCAGTTTGGTGGTCTTGAGGGACCAGGACAGATCCTCCGAGATATGTACCCCGAGGAATTTGTAGTTGGAGACGCCCTCCACCTCAGTCCCGTTTATGTGGATGGGGGTATGTCTGCCAACTCTGGCCTTCTGGAAGTCTACGATGATTTCCTTCGTCTTCTGTGTGTTGAGGACAAGGTTGTTGTTGGTACACCAAGCTGCCAGGTGCTGGACCTCCTACCTGTAGGCTGATTCGTTATTGTCCCTGATCAGTCCTACCATTGTGGTGTCATCAGCGAATTTTATGATGGCGTTGGAGCCATACATAGGGACGCAGTCATGGGTGAAGAGGGAGTAGAGGAGAGGGCTGAGCACACAGCCCTGTGGCACGCCGGTGTTCAGTGTTAGTGGAGGAGGTAAGGTTTGTTGATCCTAACAGACTGGGGTCTGTTGGTGAGGAAATACAGTGTCCAGTTGCAGGGGGAGGTGGTGATGCCAAATCCGCTGAGATTGGTGATCAGACTGGCAGGGATGACAGTATTAAATGCGGAGCTGAAGTCGATGAACAACAAGCTGATGTAGGAGTTGTTATTGTCCAGATGGGTCAGGGCAGAGTGAAGAGCCACAGATATGACATCCTCTGTTGACTTGTTGGGTCAGGGCATATGCAGGGAACTGTGAACCATATCTTCCCATTCCCACACTGACCTTTCTATCTGGGCCTCCTCCACTGTCAGAGTGAGCCCACATGCAAACTGCAAGAGCAGCATCTTATATGAGCAGCACCTGCACATTTTGCACTTTACAACCCAGTGGTATGAACGTTGATTTCTCTAATTTGAAGTAACCCCTGCAGTGTCTCTCTTACACCTCAATCCCCCCCTTCCCCCAACCTCACCCTCGTTGTCCTACTAGTTCAACTGTTCGCAGCCTTGTATCTCTTCGTTATCACCTCTTCCCAAGCCAACAATGGGTCATTATGGGCTCCACCCTTCCTTGGTCATCCGTTTTGTGTCTATCTTCAGTTTAAACAAGCAACTGCAGTTCCTTCTTACACACTTGGTCATCTGGTGTCAGCCCTGCTTTTTTCTGGCCTTTTCTTACCTCCAGTTCCCTCCCCTCTACTTTCAGTCTGTAGAAGGATCCCTATCAGAAACATCACCCATCATTAATATCCCAAGATGCTGCCTGACCCATTCAATTACTCCAGCATTTTGTGTCTATCTCTGAAATACTATGTATGAGTTCTACCTTCTGATGTATGATGCATCGGGAGAGATTATGCAGACTGATTCTGGAAGAATGAGATGTGTTCTGATTGATCTGTACAAGTTTATTATGGTACTTAGCAGGATAGACCCAGGGAGGCTATTCCCCCCCCCCCCCCCCAGTTGAAAGAGTCTAAAGCAGGTATCGCTGTCTCACAATAAAAGGTAATTTGCAGCTGAGTTGAAAGGAAATCTCATCTTCCAGAGGATGTGAACGTTTTGAATTGTCTCCCCAGAGGTGTCATGGATGCTCAGTCTTCAAGTATATATGCAAGAAAGAAATGGAAATATGTTTAGATATTAAGAGTATGACAGAATTTGGGATTAGTACAGCTTAGTGGTCCTGGGGTAAGAGCAATCTCATTCTTATTGAACGGCGAACCACTCTTACTCCTGCTTCCAATTCTTATGTTTTTTTATCGCAATGGTTGGCACATTTTGCAGTCATTGTGATAAAGAGTCAATGATACGAATATAAAGAATAATACCTTATGCTGCATGATGGTTCTTGATGGAAGATTAGGTGGACCCTCCTTTCACACAGATCTGTCAGCCTCATAACAGTGACACTGGATACAGACCTGGTATATTTAGTTAAACCTCAGGAGTTAATGCCTACCCTGCATGTCCCCTTTCCCTCCCCAAGTTAGAATCAGGCACTAACATTTGCCAATCTAATTGACTGCAACATTTCCTATTTTTGGGAACACATCCTTCATATACCGTGACAAGTTAAGAATAATTATCCATGCTTTAATAGGTCATTCATAAAAGGTAAATCACGTAACAGCAGCCTGTCACTGTGGATAAACAGATGACTTTGATCAATATAATCAAGAGCTATTAAGTTAAATAAAAAGCACAAGGTTGTGGTTTGTTTGTAGATGCCCATGGTAGCACAGGCAGCACATCCAAAGCACTAACCCGATAGACCCGATGCAAATTTTCTTTACCACAAATGTCTTTCAGACAGCTAATGATCCACTCTTTTTGATTACACCAGGTAATGTGGAAGGTGTGGAATGTAAACTAGTAAGATTAATCGAGAACTTACCAGTTTGAAGTTTGATCTGTATTTTATGAGCAGTTACGACGAGGGATTACGTGAAGAGCCCACTCAGCACGCATGCGCGGCATACTTCAAAGCAGCGGTGTGGAATCACAGATAGACACAGTTATTGAAATAAACATAGTAAAGAAAAGGAGACATCAGTTATCAGTTTGACCCATATTATTGAGGGTGGGAGCGGAGGGCACGTAATCCCTCATCGTAACTCCTCATGAAATACAGATCAAACTTCAAACAGGTAAGTTCTCGTTTAATCTTACTATTTTACTTCGGAGTCACGTGAGTGACTACGTGAAGATTTTAAGCTCTGTGATTTCAAACCGTGTAACAGTTATTACTTCACTCACTGCCGAAGTCCTTGAGGGAGGAAGTGTGTTATCGTAATCAACCAATGAATCTGTTTGTAGAAAAACACAACGGTATTTTTTAACAATAACAACAAAGAAATTAAATTGCTCCCCTGGGCTTAAATTAAATATTTGCAGTCTGTAAAAAATTTTCTGCAAATAAGGCAGGTTTTGCCAACGGCTTATTATAAAAAGTTCTGAACGTTCTTTCCCCCGACCATCCTGCTGTAGCCAGGATGTGGTCTATAGGCACGTCCATTCTTTTGGCCGTCGACGTGGATGCTGCCCTGGTAGAGTGAGATTTGTACATGTTAGTGTTTATCCCAGCAGCTTTTAGCACCTGCTTGATCCATCTCGAAATGGTTTGGCTCGTCACCCGACCATAAGGTTTTTTATGACTGACCCATAAGGCTTTTTCACTCCCTCAAATATTTTTGGTTGTGTCTATGTAGGACAGTAGGTGGGTCATGGCACATAACCGTGGTTCTGTCGGGTAAGCCCGGAATTCCACGACTGGATTAGGTGTTCCTGGTCTGCTCTGTTTGATCAGTCCCTGGATAATGAAAGAGATCTGGTCTGGAGCGGTGATCATGTTATCCAGTCGCAATAGGTGTAGTGACTGGACCCTCTGTGCAGATACAAGTGCCATCAACATGAGTGTTTTGAGCATAGATTGTTCCAGGTTGAGGGATCTGGCTGGTGGCCATCCCCTAAGGTATGTCAGGACCACACTGACATCCCATATATGGGTGTACCTTGGTCTAGTGGGGTTAGAGTTGTAAATACCCTTCATTAGTTTGACCATCAGCGGGTGGGACCCCATGGCCTGTTGTCCTGGAGCTTGTTTTAAATAGACAGACAGGGCACTTCTAGCTGTGTTGATGGCATTGTAGCTGAGTCCTTCATCGTGGTGAAGGTTCACCAGGAATTCCAGTACGTTGATAACTGTAGCGGTTGAGTAGGTGGTCCCTGTATCCAAGCAGTACTTCTCCCACTGCTGGACAAGTACTGTTTTCTTGTGGATGTTCAGAGGGATGCCGTGGAGTAATGGGAATCATGGCTGTGTAGGCCAGTCGGGTACTATCAAAATACCTGAAGCAGAGTCCATTTGTATTTTGCGTAGTACCCGGCTGATGACGCAGAAGGGAGGAAATGCATAGAAGAAGAAATTTCCCCAATCCCAGCATGAACGCATCTACCGCTGCTGCCTCAGGGTCTGGTTCCCAAGCGACATACATAGGTACCTGGTGATTTAGCCTTGATGCAAATAGGTCGATATCTGGCATGCCATATTGCTTAATAATTTTTGGAAACATTTTGGGGTTTAATGTCCATTCGGTGTTGTCATTAAATTTGCGTGACCTGGTGTCTGCCACTGTATTTAGCTTACCTGGCAGGTAAGTTACTGATAGCCAAATATGTCTTTCGACACACCATTGCCAAATTGTGTTGACCAATTTGTCGCGTGATATCGATTTTATGCCGCCCATACGTAGCATGGGCGGTATAAAATTATTTTTGACAAATGGTCACTGAGAACAAAGGGCCGGCAGCCACTGTTAAAGAAAACTTTCAAACACAACACAAAGATCAGGTTAGACAATCAAGACTTTATTTAAAGCATACGTAGGCTACCACCGTAGTATTGTCTATTTGTAACCGAACATGCAAGTGATGCATATTGGATGCATATGCTTTTAAACCATAAAAGGCACCCACCATCTCTAGATAGTTAATGCCCAGTGTAAGTAGTAATGATGACTCTAGGTTAGTCCATCTACCACCTGTGCTGGATATGGAGTTAGTCGCTCCCCAGCCTTGAGCACTGGCATCTGTTTGGATAACTAAAGTAGGGTTAATGATGATGATAGGGCTGAAACTATCCCAAATGTTTTCTGCCCACCACTGTAGTTCTGATATTGTTTCAGTGGGTAATTTCATGATACGATCATAATAACCTGCATGTCGTTTTAGTGCCTGTACCTTTGCTCTTTGTAAGTTTTGATAGTGCAAAGGTCCAAATTGTGTAGCCGGAAATGCTGCTACCATTTCCCCAATTACTCTTGCTACTTGTTGAACAGTTGGTCGCTCGTTGGCCATTAAATTGTTGCATGATTGTGCCAATTCAGTTGTTTTGTCTTTTGGCAAAGTTACAGACATGTGGGCTGAGTTAATTGTGAAGCCCAAGCAGTCCATGGTTGTGGATGGCTTCAACTTAGATGTATCTGGATGTAAGACAAATCCCAAGGTTTCGAACAACTGTTTGGTAGCTGACACAGCTGATATAGCCAATTCCATGGTCTTGCCTACTATTAAGATATCATCAAGATATGCCATGACAATATGTTTTTGTCTTCTTAATATTGCCATGGCTGGTTTTAGTATCTTGGTGAATAATCTTGGGGCTGATGTTAACTCATTGGGTAATGCTTTAAACTGTCATTGCTGCCCCATCCAGGTAAATTTCAGGTATAGAAACATAGAAACATAGAAATTAGGTGCAGGAGTAGGCCATTCGGCCCTTCGAGCCTGCACCGCCATTCAATATGATCATGGCTGATCATCCAACTCAGTATCCCGTACCTGCCTTCTCTCCATACCCCCTGATCCCCTTAGCCACAAGGGCCACATCTAACTCCCTCTTAAATATAGCCAATGAACTGGCCTCAACTACTACCCTCTGTGGCAGAGAGTTCCAGAGATTCACCAGTCTCAGTGTGAAAAAAGTTCTTCTCATCTCGGTTTTAAAGGATTTCCCCTTTATCCTTAAGCTGTGACCCCTTGTCCTGGACTTCCCTAACATCGGGAACAATCTTCCTGCATCTAGCCTGTCCAACCCCTTAAGAATTTTGTAAGTTTCTATAAGATCCCCTCTCAATCTTCTAAATTCTAGAGAGTATAAACCAAGTCTATCCAGTCTTTCTTCATAAGACAGTCCTGACATCCCAGGAATCAGTTGGTGAACCGTCTCTGCACTCCCTCTATGACAATAATGTCCTTCCTCAGATTTGGAGACCAAAACTGTACGCAATACTCCAGGTGTGGTCTCACCAAGACCCTGTACAACTGCAGTAGGACCTCTCTGCTCCTATACTCAAATCCTTTTGCAATGAAAGCTAACATACCATTTGCTTTCTTTACTGCCTGCTGCACCTGCATGCCTACCTTCAATGACCGGTGTACCATGACACCCAGGTCTCGCTCCATCTCCCCTTTTCCCAATCGGCCACCATTTAGATAATAGTCTGCTTTCCTGTTTTTTGCCACCAAAATGGGATAACCTCACATTTATCCACATTATACTGCATCTGCCAAACATTTGCCCACTCACCCAGCCTATCCAAGTCACCCTGCTGCAGTCTCCTAGCATCCTCCTCACAGCTAACACTGCCCCCCAGCTTAGTGTCATCCGCAAACATGGAGATATTGCCTTCAATTCCCTCATCCAGATCATTAATATATATTGTAAATAGCTGGGGTCCCAGTACTGAGCCTTGGGGTACCCCACTAGTCACTGCCTGCCATTGTGAAAAGGACCCATTTACTCCTACTCTGCGATGATCCTTGTGAATGGGTACTGGATAGTAAGCATCTTTGAGGTCAATGCTTGCCATGAAGTATCCTTTGGAAATCAGTCGTTTGGCAGTAACAAACGTTTCCATTTTGAAATGTACATACTTAACAAACATATTTAGTGAAGTTAAGTCAATGATGATGCGACACCCACCATCTTTTTTAGTTTTAGTAAATATATTTGACACAAATTCCAAGGGTTCATGTTTTGTTTTTTCATTGATGCCCTTAGTCATTAGTCTCACCAGTTCAGCTTGTCCCTCTCCTTTCTCTTTAACTGAGAGGGAAAAGACCCTCTGGGGTGAATGTTGAACTGGTGGCAATTTTTCTAGTATAAATTGTATTTTGTATCCACTAATGCTATTGAGTATATACTTGTCACTCGTGATAGACTTCCATGCTTCCTTAAACAGGTGTAATCTCCCCCCCCCTGTTAGTATTGCGCCCCTACTTTCTATATGCTGGTAGGAGCCAGACCCACCTACCTCCATGGTTATGGGTGTTTCTTCTGTCTCTTCCCAGACAAGCGAGTCTTGCGCGTTGTCTGACATGGCGGTGATGTTTGGATGTGGTGCATTTTCCATGGGGTCCGCTCTGGGCCTTGGTCTAAAAAATACTTCATGTGGTGATATGCGGACCCCGAGCTTTCACCAGTCCCATAGGGTAGACGTCGACTGGTATACGCGATGGGGTGCTGCCGCTTGGGTATTGTTGTTTTGGGTTTACTCGTCCAGGGGCCTGCCCTCATGAGACCGAAAGTTTTAGAGGCCTCTTCCGTATCCTTGACTTTTTTAGTGAGGTCTTTGCCAAAGAGCAGTGTGTCTGGCTCAGTGGTTGGGATTTTGCACAACCCGGCAAATTTTGGATTGAGGGCAGGTCTTATAATTTCTCTATTGTCCACAGAATGAGCAAATGATGTGATGGCTGACGTCAGGAGCCTGAGGATCCGCTGCAGTTTCAGCTCCTGATTTCGAATATTTGTCCCAACGTGCCCCCAGATTTGGCTGTTGACAGCCTGCACTTTGAGTGACTCACAATTTTCAGGAGCTGTGTATAATTCTAAGAGCTCATTAACCACCTGCTCCTGTAGGGGCCTGTTGGAAAGGTGGTTAATGCTGGCCGCTAGTTTAGGCTCTAATGGCCTTCCTGCACGTGGGGCTGCCACGTAGCGGTCCACCACACCCAGCAGCTCTTCCTGTTCCTGCACCCCTGGCATACTCCCGACTTCTTCAGCCAGCATCCCCTCTTCCTGACCAGCCCAGCCCTGGTCGCCAAAGCTGCCCTCGGATGAGGGGGAAGCGATGGCCAGTGCACAAGGCACTGTGGAGGGAGTGCCTGAACTCCCCCTGCGAGACTGCTCCTCACGCAGCGAGTCTCGCTGGAGCACCTGCTCCAGGAGCCGCTCCATGCGGCTCAGGCGGCTGTCTCTCCCCCGAACGGGTGGTGAGACGTCCACGTCCGACGAATCGGAAACCACCGGCCGGATGGTCTTCCTGGTGGCTTTGCATCCAGTCCGCTGCTCAGGCGCTAGCGAGACTGGGCTCGGCCCGGTGTCGGGGATGGCGGAGCGCCGGGTAAGCGGTCATACCGCCTCCTGCCCCCCACTGATGGAACGCTCCTCCGTTGGAGTCGAGCGGGGAACAGGTTTCTTCAAGAGCCTTTTCTTGTTCATATTCATGCTGTGGAAACAAAGCAGAAGGCTCTCCTTGCCAACAGAAAACCGACCTCAGAGTAACGTACTTGACGGTCCGTCTTTTAAACTGTAGCGGGAGCGCCTGACTCCCGCTGCGGCCGCTGTTGCACTGCTAAACGCAATGTCGTGCATGCGTGCTGAGCGGGCTCTTCACGTAGTCACTCACGTGACTCCGAAGTAAAATGTGTCATGACCATGGAAAGTTCTTGTGAGCTTCTTGTGGAAGGAAGCTCACGCGAGGCGCCACAGGGCTGTCCTGGAAGCTGGGAAGTGTGTGGACAGACAAATGGCCACTGAGAACAAAGGGCCGGCAGCCACTGTTAAAGAAAACTTTCAAACACAACACAAAGATCGGGTAAGACAATCAAGACTTTATTTACGAGCACCAAATACAGTGATCACTGGGAGCAATCCAGTGCTACTAAATGCTACTAAACTCGTCACCCCCTCCCTTATACACCATCTTACCATTGTTCAAGATCCAGCCTGACTTGATGGTCTATAAACTTGTTGTTGGAGTTGATACAATGATACAATTTATTTGATGTCATTTGAACGTCATTGAGGTTCAAATGAAATTTGGTTTCTGCAGTCATACAAACAAGTAGAAAAACCAAGACACAACACAATTTACACAAACATCCATCACAGCGAATCTCCTCCTCACTGTGATGGAAGGCAAAGTCTTATCTCTCCCCAGTTGAGCAGAATTTGCCCACACAGTCATGAGATGATGTATAAGGAGTCTTGTAGGGGAATGGAAACACATCCTCAGAGAGCACCAGTGTGGAGAATTGTTGTGGAGAATGTACCGTTGCCTATCTGATTGGGGTGTATAGGTCAAGGATCCAGTTGCAGAGGTGGGGAGGTGGGTGCTGACTCCTCAATGAATATCTGCTTTGTTTTTATTGTGGACAAAGATATGAAGATGAAGGAACTTGAGAAAGTTAATGGAGATGTTTTGAGAACGGTCCACGTTATAGCTGAGGAGGTGCCGGATGTCCTAAGATGCAAGAAGGTAGATAGATCTCCTGGGCCAGATCAGGTACATCCGGGGACACTGTGGAAACCATACAAATATATTACAGGACTCCTGGCTGAGATATATGAATCATCATTACACACGGGTGAGGTGCCAGAAGACTGGTGGGTGGCTAATGTTGTGCCTCTATTTAAGAAGAGTTGCAAAGAGAAACCTGTGAACGACAGGCCAGTAGGTCTAACCTCCGGGAACCCCACAGAAACCTTGGGTGGGGCACAAAGTCTCCCGAGGTTTCCGTTCAGGTTTCCTAAGTGGGACAGGGGCATAAATCTCCAAAGTCTAAGGTCTAAAGGATATTGTCTATTATCTATTGTCTATATGGGCAAACCACAGGCAAATGGGACTAGCCCAGATATTAGTCAGTATTGATGTTTGGCCGAAGGGCCTGTTTCCATGCATATAACTCTATGACTTCCCTTCATTTCACAATCACCCCAGGAGAATTTGATGGAAATGTCAGTGATTTTCCCTGTTGCTGAGTTCTACCTTCACTACAAAGAGGAATAATTTGAATGATATTCAATTTGGCTGCAGAAGTTCCACAATCTGTCTAATACCCGCTTGGAGGCAAAACAAACTAAGCTCTATTACGCACCACTACCAATCAAAGTAATTTCAGAAACTATGCTTATTATCCAAAATCCTCATTACCAACTTAAGACATCTGCATAATCTCATCCATTAGAACTTTAAATACATCCAAAATGCAGATTTAATTGTTGTCACTTTAAAGCACAACCTCAATACAACATATTTCATTAAATAATGGCAAATTAAATGGTGCCTCAAGAGTGAATTATTTGAATGATTGGTTTTGTGTAAGTGAAACTTTTATATTCTGTTTTCCATGTATTCATTTTTTCTATGACTGCAGCAAGACCTGCTGGAAACATTCACAATTTTTACCTAAGGCAATTAACCTACAAACCTGTACGTCTTTGGAATGTGGAAGGAAACCGGAACACCCAGGGAAAACCCACGCGGTCACGGGGAGAACGTACAAACCCCGTACAGACAATGCCAGAAGTCAGGATTGAACCTGGGACTCTGGCGCTGTAATGCAGCAACTCTACTACTGTGCCACCATGCCTCAGTGCCTACCCCCATCTCTCCCTCAAGCAGTGCAGTGCAGACTTCAACCACACCCACGGTGAGCAAAAGTATCCCCAAACCTTCTCCCCTTGCCAATCTTCTCCCCTTGCCATTAACCGATGCCCTCTGGTTACAGACACCCTTGGTGGTGGGGGAAAGATTCTCACTATCTTCCCAGTCTATGGAGCTCATAATTTTTTGCAATGTAGTAGTGCCTATTGCCTCCTACGACCCCCACAACCCCTGCCCTCCCCCCCCCCCCCCACCCCCCCCCCGGGAACATCCCCCACCTCCAAAGAAAAAAAAAACACAACCAACCTGATAACTTGAATGATACACCCCAAACAACATCTATGGTAGATCGCCCTTTCACCATCCCCAAAGCACTCATGCCCTCTCCATGGCATGGGAAACTATCTCGCAACAGTACAATGGACTGACTAATGCTTTATGTTGTGGTACCATGCCATCCTTAATTCTACATTCTGTGCCCTCAGCTAATCAATTATTCAATTCAATGATTCAATGATACTTCTTGTCACATGTACCCAGGTGCAGTGAAATGCTTTGTTTTGCATGCAACCCGGTAAAATCATGTCGCAGACCTCACCTGGGCAGTACACAAATGCCGCCATCTTTCTGGCGCCAACGAAGTAACAAAAGTTCACACACCAGTCCTGTCTTCTGCCTGCTGGACCCTCCTTTGTTCCCGGGTCCCCCTTGGTTCTCGACGGCCCCCCTCCACAGGGTCCCCCCTTCATTCAAGCCATCACCGCCATTTAATATGATCATGGCTGATCATCTAAAATCAGTACCCCGTTCCTGCTTTTTCCCCATATCCCTTGATTCCTTTTGCCCTAAGAGCTTAATCTAACTACCTCGTGAAAACATCCAGTGAATTTTACCTCCACTGCCTGCAGTGGCAGAGAATTCCACGGATTCACAACTCTCTGGGTGAAAAAGTTCTTCCTCATCTCAGTCCAAAATGGCCTACCCCTTATTCTCAAACTGTGACCCTTGGTTCTGGACTCCCCCCAAATCGGGAACATTCTTCCTGCATCTAGCCTGTCCAATCCTTTAAGAATTTTATGTGTTTCTATAAGATCCCCTCTAAATTCATCCTTCTAAATTCCAGTGAACACAAGTCCAGTCTTTCATCATATGTCAGTCCCGCCATCCTGTGAATTAACCTGGTGAACCTACGCTGCGCTCCCTCAATAGCAATAATGTCCTTTCTCAAATTAGGAGACCAAAATTGCACACAATACTCCAACTGCAGTCGGATCTCCTTGCACCTAAACTCAATTCATCTCACAATGAAGGCCAACATGCCATTAACTTTCTTCACTGCCTGCTGTACCTGCATGTTTCCTTTCAGTGACTGATATGTACAAGCACTGCCTTAATCTGACACCATTCAGATAATAATCTGCCTTCCTGTTCTTGCTACCAAAGTGGATAACCTCACATTTCTCCACATTATACTGCATCTGCCATGCATCTGCCCACTCACCCAACCTATCCAAGTCACCCTGCAGCCTCATAGCATCCCCCTCGCAGCTCACGCTGCCACCCAGCTTTGTGTCATCCACAAAATTGGAGATTTAATTCCCTCATCTAGATCATTAATATATATTGTAAATAACTGGAGTCCCAGCACCGAGCTTTGTGGCACCCCACTAGTCACTGCCTGACATTCTGAAAAGGACCTGTTAATTCCTACTCTTTGCTTCCTGTCTGCCAACCAGTTCTCTGTCCATGTTAATACCCTACCCCCAATACCACATGCTCTAATTTTCCACTCTAATCTCTTGTGTGGGACCTTGTCAAAGGCTTTTTGAAAGTCCAGATACACTACATCCACTGGCTCCCTTATCCATTTTACTCTATGGTAGAGCTACTGCCTTACCAGAGACCCGGGTTCGATTCTGACTATGGGTGCCGTCTACAATGAGATTGTATGTTCTCCCCATGAACTGCGTGGGTTTTCCCCAATATCTTCGGTTTCCTCCTGCACTCCAAAGACCTGCAGGTTTGTAGGTTAATTAGCTTGGTGTAAATGTAAAATTGTCCCTAGTGTGTGTAGGGTAGTGTTAATATGTGTGGGGATCGCTGGTCTATGCGGACTCAGTGGGCTGAAGGGCCGGTTTCCGTGCTGTATCTCTAAACTAAACTAAACTCAACGGGGTAGGCAGCATCTCGGGAGAGAAGGAATGGGTGACGTTTCAGGATGAGACCCTCCTTCAGAACAGTACTGACCCTTTTTCTAAACCACCCATTCCTTCTCACCAGAGATGCTTCCTGTCCCAGTGAGTTACTCCAGCATTTGTCTGCATGTGTCTATCTTTGATGTAAACCAGCATTTGAATTCTACCAGGTTATTTGAAATTCAAGCGAATGATTACATCTGGAGATATAACACAGGTAGCGGTGGCCAATAAACTATTGGACTTTCATAAAAGCCAATTGGGTTCACAAGCCTGGTCAATCTGTGACTCCAGATGCACTAGTGTGGTTAATTCTTAACTATTCAGGGACAATCTGGGATAGACAATAAATGCTCGACAAGCTATTTGTATAAAGTTTCAGAGGAATTGGTGATCACAGAGCTTATGATTGAAATCCGGGCAAAATATTTTTTGTATTGCAAGGAGAGGCAAAGGTTCTATCCAAAATTACTCCATGCCCTCTCCCGACCCACCCCCTAACCGTACACTCCTCCTGCCCTCATTTCAAACGTTCTCAGCAGCATCGAGCCGGCCTTCTATGCTTGAATGCAGCCAAAGAATTAAAACGACCTAATTCCAATGCAGAGCTCTCCGCCCCAGTTAAAATTCTTGCTTTTGTAGCCAATTTTGCTGCGTGTCATAGATAACAATGTACACTTTGAGACACAGGACTTAGTTTAATTAAAAGGATTTAGGAAAAAAAAAACGTTGCTTCTGAACGATTCCGTGTGCATACTATAGAATAATCAATGATCTGAAACTCCATAATTCACGACTGAGATGGCTGACTCAGCGGGTTTGCAGAGAGAGAGGTTAAAAAAGCGAGATAGAGAGATAAGTGGAATGCTTCAAGTTCAAAGTTGTAAGAGAAGGAATGGAGCTAAAAGCACAATGATGGCACACAATGAGAAGGGTCTTAATGTTTGCTTCAGCTATTATTACACAATGACACTGAATATAGATATTATATAAATTCAATGTGCTATATGGCAGGATTAGGCTAAGAAAGAAAAGCATAACCAGGTGATTAGCTGCAAAGGGCAAATCTTCAATAATATTCACACAAAGGGTGGTGGGTGTATGTAACAAGCTGCCAGATTCTACAAGGAGGTAGTTGAGGCTTGGACTATCCCAGCCTCTAAGAAACAGTTAGACAGCTACATGGATCGGACACGTTTGGAGCGATATGAACCAAATGCAGGCAGGTGGGATTAGTGTAGCTGGGACATGTTGGCCGGTGTGGGCAAGTTGGCCAAAGGGCCTGTTTCCATGCTGTATACACTCTATGACTCGATGACTATATTTGGCATTGTTGCTCTGACCTTCGCTTTTATGCAGCAAGTCCCACAGCAGACTGGTGGTCCGGGGCATACTGACTGGTTCAGAATGCCAAATCATTCTGTAAACAACACCCCATAATCCCACTGAATTGTCAGATTGCCGGACAAAGATGCAAGAGACTTTCTAACAAACCTTTCCCTTCATTCAAAAGGTTTTAACTCATTTATAGGTGCATGCTTTCTATGTTATTAACTTTGTAGTAAAATGTTTAAATTTTTTATAATTTTAAAATGTCTCTGAATGTTCGGGAGATTCTCTGCCTGGCAACACAGACTGAAGCTCAGCTGCCATCCTCAACTGACCCTGGACACAAGAGTATAAGGGGGCAGCAAATGAGCCCATGTGCATCTGGTCCAGGTAAAAACAGGCGCGGGTCAAACATAGGCAGCGGATCCAGGCAGGATCCAGACAATTCAAATTTGGTAGATTGCATCGCATCCTGGATCACCATGCTGTGATTGTTGTTTTAATTTAACATTTCTCTTTCAGAAACCATTTTGACTGTTAATTTGTGTACACTCTCACTGAAGCGAAATGGTGAAGATTTGGAGGCTATTCAGCTTTGTATTTTTCTTCAGTGATACATGGGGTCAGGGGGCGAAAATCCCAGGGGGGGCATATTATGTGAAGCAGGGGACGACCCCTCCCCCCCCATGATTTGTAATCCGTATTTTAAAACTCGGTAAAAAAAAAATCGATTAAAAATCTCCACTTTCCATGAGACAATGGGGATGGGACTGATTATCAAGGGCGCCGATTGAATGAGAGACTCATCAGCAGGAGGCAGTGGGGGGGACCATGATGATACAGTGCGATCGCTGGAGGAGGGAGGTGTCGGACTGAAGGTATAGCGCTTATAGAAATTATAGAAATAGTGATTGGAGGAGGGAGGCGTCCGTGGAGCAACGATCATAGAGCGGAGCTTGAATCGATCCATTCGCGGGACTTTTCATCGCTCGTCCCGGCGAGGCAGGCCACGGGATCTTCCACCGCCCCGCTGTCAATTTGCTGCGTCAATGTTGAAGCCCCCGCGATGTTGAAGCTCCCGATGTTGAAGCCCCCGCAACGGGCCGATTGAAGCCTCATGATTCGGGGCGGACGAAGCTGCTGCTGCTGGAGTTCGGAGTCGATCACCAACCGGGTCAGCTCCCGACGTTACCGTCCACAGGGCCCATGGCCGAAGACTCGCGTGTGTGTGTGAACATGCGCGAGTAGCCGCCAAGAAATTGTGTCCCCCCCCCCATGTTTTGAGAGTGATTTCCGTGCCTGCATGGGGTGTAGATGCAATTGGTAAGGCTGGTATTCTCGTTCCAAAATTGGCCTTGAGAAGGTGCTGCTGAACAATGTTCTTGAGCAGTTTCCATTTGCGAAGTGCTGGCCAGGATTGTTGAGTAAGGGATTATGGTGATGATAAGGAGCCAGTGGTATGTTTCTAAGGCAGGAAAGTGTGTGACTTGGAGGTAGTGATATTCCATAGACCTTGTGCCTTGTTCTCCAAGGTAATAGAAATGACGGGTTTGCAAGATAAACTTCCAATGAAGTACAATGCCAATTCACCAGAATGCACCTTAAACTTAACCGGTTAACATATGAGTAAACATGGTTTGTACTCTTTGCTTTTATAATCTTCAGTAATCTTTCAAGAAATTTAAACCATTTAAATGATTTAACATGACAGATACTGAGAAACTATTTCCTGCATGGGAATCTAAATCAGCATTAACGTTGACGCTAAACTATTCAGCGGTACACTTATGAAGCATGATTTTACAGACTGGGTGGTGAAAATCTCGCCTTTGATTCACTAAATACCTGAGCCAATGGATCAACTGAAATGTTCAAGACCAATCTAGTTACCATCTTCTTCAGGAAGTCCCCCACAGCAAGTAAATGGAACCTCAAACTCTACAACAATGAAGGACAAGGTCCAAAGATGGATGGATATACTACCTTAGGTTCCTCTCCGAGTTACACATCCTGACTTTGGTAATATTACCAGTTCTTCAATGCCATTGAAAATTATTTTTCTTCAAATTACATTTGTGACTATCTGATGAAATGGTTGAGCTGACTTGAGAGGTTGAATTTGGGAAAAGTGGAGAAAAACCAAGATGAATTGTGGGGTAATTGAAGAAAATTGTTCAGATTTAACGGGAAGACAAGAGGAATGGAATGCATCCATGTTACTCTGAATGGCTGAACACTTACGAGTGATCAAAGAAAAAACTATGTGCAAAATGCAAGTTCTGACCCAAAATTTGTTCTCTCCAGAGCTGCTGCCTTACCCGTTGAGTTCCTCCAGCACTTTGGGTTTTGCTCAAGATTCCAGCATCTTTATTTCAATGGTCTCCACATAAATATGTGCCACTAGTAACAATTTCACTGCAAGAAATTAAGAAACCCCCTACCCATTTTTAAGCATATATTTCTAATACAGATTATGAACGCTTAGGTATTTTTCCAGTGTACCTTAACATAAGCCTGTGCATGGGTGCATGGTGGACCAATGGTAGGGTTGCTGTCTTAAGCCCCTGTCCCACTGTACGAGGTAATTCACGAGTTCTCCCGAGTTTTCCCCTGATTCGAACTCGGAGAATGTCCATTGGAGTTTGTGGATATTTCGTAGCGGCTCGTAATGCTAACGGTAGGTACTCGGGACATCCGGTAAACTCGTGACATTTTTTCATCCCTGTAAAAAAATGTCCACGAGTAAAAAAATACTCGGGATGAAAAAATTGTTACTTTTTATCCATAACGTTAGCATTACGAGCTGCTACGAGACATCCACGAACTCCTATGGACCCGCTACGGACATTCTCTGAGTTCGAATCAGGGGAAAACTCGGGAGAACTCGTTAATTACCTCGTACAGTGGGACAGGGTCTTAACAGCGTCAGAGACCTAGGTTCAATCCTAACCACGGGCACTATCTGTACAGAGTTTGTACGTTCTCCCTGTGACTGCGTGGGCTTTCTCTGAATGCTCTGGTTTCCCCCACACTCCAAAGGCACATGCACATACTGGTTTGTAGGTTAAATGGCTTTGGTAAAAAAATTGTGAATTGTCCCTGGTGTGTAGGATAGTGTTAGTGTACGGGGTGATCACTGGTCAGCACAGTCTCGATGAGCCAAAGGGCCTGTTTCTGCACCATATCTCTAAAGTATAAATCTGAAAGTCTGTCGACATTTAGGAAGCTGTTTCCTTGCTCTCCAGCCTGGCTATCAGCTCTCTCCAAATCACACCTAGGAAAAAGCAATTATTTTAATAATGCTAAGTGCTGATCAAGATGAATTTCCAATCCCCAAACCAGTATCAGGATCACGTTTAAATGTGACCACAGTGCCCTGAAAGAAACTGCGGTCTCAATATTAACACCATGTGAGGCATTTCACAGCTCGTTGGAAGGTGTTAATTTTCCTCCCAATAGGAAATGTCAGGCCAGCCAAGTATTCCTTAATATCCGACCATTATGCTCTCCCTTCTGTCATCAGCCGCTCTTGTCCACACGTTGACATTGTCACTCTTCCGTTTCCCCCATCAGCTCCGGTCATCCTCACAAGCTCCTCCCAAACAAAAAGTATCGACCTCTAGGCTCAGGGAGCACACTGACTATCTCAACCTACTCCCCTGGTAAAGTATAGGAAGGAACTGCAGATGCTGGTTTACACTGAAGGCAGAAACTAAATGCTGGTGTGACTCAGCGGAACAGGCAGCGTCTCTGGATGGAAGGAATGGGTGACGTTTCGGGTCAAGACCCTTCTTCAGATAATAAACCAAAGTATACACCAGCTGGAGGCTGCTACAAATACAATTTTGTTTATATTCCTAAGATATAAATTGTAATTTGTTTTCATGCATTCAGTCCCTTGATTGGAATTGCCAATAGAATTCTCACAAGGAAATCAATTCTATGCTTTTATCACTCCTTGCATAGAGAATTGAATCATTTTTATTCTGCCAGTACAATATTTAATCCCTAACTGGGGCATCGACTCTCTAAAGTTTACTTATTTTAACATTTCTTTGATGAATTTTAAGTTGGAAGTATGCTGATAAAGTATTTGAAGCCAATTCTTTCTTTTGGAGCAGATATCAATTATTTAAATGTCATTACAAGTTTCATTAAATTGATTTTTGGACAATCAGAATGTAACACCCATGCTCATTCAGACTAGACATTAAAAATCTGGTTGTACTTTATCTCTGCGGATGTTTCAAGGTCAATTTGAACAAAGTGCATTATTCAGTCTTTCTGTTGGCAGATTCATGTCCAAGTAGCATAATAAAAGAATTTGGACCAAACCTTGGCATTCCATCTGGCCATTCACTGAAGCTTATACGAGCGCCAGCGTCCTTCAACTGCTCACTCTGTTCAAGTCCAGCAGTCTAGCATAACCCACCAAGGGAAAGATTTCATTCAGTACTGTGAGAGGTCTCATCAATTTTGCATTCATACATTGTAAATCAAGCACATTTCAAATCTGGAAGGATTCAAAGTGAAACAACACAAAGAACTCTAAAATGATCCAAGATGGCATCATTCAGCTTATTTATGACAAAGTCACAACGTGGGTACTTTTGACTTTGGCTGTTAGTTGAAAATTGATGATGCCATGTTGGTGCCAATTCTGGTTATGATACATCATTTGCTTATTTCAAAAGCATGCAGCTGGCGACAGTGGGCAGCTTAGTGGCGCAGCTGGTAGAGTTGATGTTTCACAACACCAGAAACCCAGGTTTGATCCCGAGTCTCTGTATGTGGAGTTTACACCTTCGCCCTGTGACCACTTGAATTTTCTTTGTGTGCTCCGGTTTCAATAGACAATAGACAATAGGTGCAGGAGAAGGCCATTCGGCCCTTTGAGCCAGCACCGCCATTCAATGTGATCATGGCTGATCATCCATAATTTGTACCCCGTTCCTGCCTTCTCCCCATACCCCCTGATTCTGCTATCTTTAAGAAACCTATCTAGCTCTTTTGAAAGTGTCCAGATAACTGGCCCCCACCGCCCTCTGAGGCAGAGAATTCCACAGACTCACAACTCTCTGTGAGAAAAAGTGTTTCCTCATCTCCATTCCGAATGGCGTATTCTTAAACTGTGGCCCCTGGTTCTGGACTTCTCCAACATCGGGAACATGTTTCCTGCCTCTAGTGTATATAAACCCTTAATTATCTTATATGTTTCAATTAGATCCCCTCTCATCCTTCTAAATTCCAGAGTATACAAACCCAGCCGCTCCATTCTTTCAGCATCTGACAGTCCCACCATCCCGGGAATTAACCTTTTGAACTTACGCTGCACTCCCTCAATAACAAGAATGTCCTTCCTCAAATTTGGGGACCAAAACTGCACACAATACTCTAGGTGTGGTCTCACCAGGGCCCTGTACAACTGCAGAAGGACCTCTTTCCTCCTGTCCTCAACTCCTCTTGTTATGAAGGCCAACATGCCATTCACTTTCTTCACTGCCTGCTGTACCTGCATGCTCACTTTCATTGACTGAAGAAGGACCCCCCAGATACCATTGTACTTCACCTTTTCCCAACTTGACACCATTTAGATAGTAATCTGCCTTCCTGTTTTTGCTACCAAAGTGGATAACCTCACATTTATCCACATTAAACTGCATCTGCCATGCATCTGCCCAATCACCCAACCTGTCCAAGTCACCCTGCATTCTCATAGCATCTTCCTCACAGTTCACACTGCCACCCAGCTTTGTGTCAGATGCAAATTTGCTAATGTTACTTTGATCTCTTCATCTAAATCAGTGGTTCCCAACCTTTTTTTGACCATGCCCCACTTACTCACCTCTAAAATCCTGACCCCCCCTCCCCCCCCCCCACCATGTGGTGATATATAATTCTTATCATTTAAAAAGTGAACTCCGTTTCAGCTGAAGAAGCTTAAAACGCCAATACCTTGGTTTAAACAAGCTTCAAAAGAACATGGCATCCATGAAAAAGAAAAATGAAAGAAACAAAAAGACAGTTAAAGTTCTGAGCAAGAAATTACTAAAAAATTGTTAAAAAAAAAGAAAAAAACATTAGGTGATATAAAATAATAATAATGATAAATATGATAATAAAAGAGTATTCGCAGGTAATAAAGAGAGAGAAAATTCTGCGACGTGCATGAAGAGCGATGGCGCGGTGATTATGTAATAACTACACAATAAAGACCTTTTTTACCCCAAAAAAATTATTTACTCAAAATAACATCTGAAACATAAACTACATATGATGGAAAATCTATGATGAAAAAACTACACCTGATGGAAAATCCTAAAAAATAAAAATCGAAAATTTGGACCCAGACCTCCTCAGTCGCACTCAATTGCCCCCCTTAAAAATCAAATTGCCCCCCTGTGGGGCGTACGCCCCCACGTTGGGAACCACTGATCTAAATGATTGATGAATATGGTAAATAGTTACGGTCCCAGCACCGAGCCTTGAGGTACCTTTCTCCCTCATCCCAAAGACGTGCAGTTTTATGAGTTAATTGGCCTTTGTCAAATTGCCTTTAGTGGGTAAGGAGTGGATGAGAAAGCAAGAAAACACAGAACCAGTGTGAACTGTGAGGAGGATGCTCCTCACCTCCAGTTTAAATTCCATTGGGAATATTTTGGAGGACCAGGAAACCAAGAAACAAAGAAACAGGTGGCCAATGGTTGGCTTGAACTTTATTCTCGAGAAACAGTATAGAAACAGGCCCTTCAGCCCACTGAGTCTGCGCCGACTGATGAGCATCCATACACACTAGTTCTATGTAATCCCAGTTTCCTATCCAACACACTATAGGCAATATACAGAAGCCAATTAACGTTCCAACCTACACATCTTTAGAATGAGGGAGGAAACCGGAGCACCCGGAGGAAACCCACGCGATCACAGGGAGAACGTGCAAACTCCATACAGAAAGTACCTATAGTCAGAACCGAACTAGGGTCTCTGGCGCTCTAGGCAATAGCTCCACTGCTGAGCCACTGTGCCATCCCTTGATGGGCCTGTTTCTATGCTATATCTCTAAAACTAAAAGTAACACTAAACGACCATAAACACCACGGTTCCCACTCACGTTTCTCATCCGTTTCCCCGGCTTTAAATTGAAGAGTTGCACACTTGACTAAAATGGCTTTGGTGCGAAGCTTTTCCAAATGACATTCGAGAATTGTCTGCAGCAGAGTTCTTAATTTCAGCCAAACCTTTGGAAAGAGGCGATTATTATTTTGCTATTTATACAGTCACTGGAATTAATCCAACAGCAAATAACCAAATCCCAAAGCAGCAATAATAGTAAGCTTCCAAAAACTCAAGGGAAGATCATAGAAAAAACAAGAGGTTCATTTATTTAAATTAAATTAAAGGAATATTGATGTTATTGTTATAAAAACTGAAAATGATGGGGATTTTGAGGACACATTTCAGTAGCTATGATAAAAAAAAAGTGTTCTTGATAGTATAGTATATTTAAATTGATCTACTGGCAAATTTAATGACATGCATTGCTGTTGAATATCTGTTTTAGTTTAATTTAGAGGCATACCGAGTCCACGCCGACCAATGATCCCCGCACATTTATTTTTCACATCTTCTGCAATCTTCAGAGAAAGATCATAGAAACATTCAGTAATCTGCAATATTTCTCCATTGAGCACGGCCAGTTACATGGTTCTTTCTCATCCTGCTCCTTTTTATAAACTCCGTTTCCAAAAAGATCATTTGGAGATTCACTACACACTCAATTTATGAATGGAGGTTCAATCATACTTAAGAAGGAGATAATCTACCTCCTGATACTTCCAATCCCTACGAAAGTACCAGAAATTCATCGACATGGGTTTTGAACTCAATGGTGAATGGAGAGCAGATAACCACCCCAAAATATTTTTAAAGGTTTCAATGTGGAGACTTGCCCATATCTACAGGCACATCATAATGGGTCTCGGTGACATCTGCAAGTGGATTAATAAGCATGAGGCTCTTCTCAAACCAAATAGACCACATGAAAGACAGGCTCAAAATTGGACTCTGGTGGCTAGAGGTTAGTATATGTGGGAATGCTGATTGAATCAGCAAGAATGGATTGACTGGGCATACATTCAATGGAATTTAGGATGATAGGGGATCTTATAGAAACATGTAAATTCATTAATGGATTGGACAGGCTAGATGCAGGAAATATGTTCCCGATGTTGGGGGGGATCCAGAAACAGGGAGTCACAGTTGAAGAATAAGGGGTAGGCCATTTAGGACTGAGATGAGGAAAAACATTTTCACCCAGAGAGTTGTGAATCTGTGGAATTCTCTACCACAGAAGGCAGTGGAGGCCAATTTACTGTATGTTTTCAAGAGAGAGTTGAATACAGCTCTTAGGGCTAACGGAATTAAGGATATGGGGAGAAAGCAGGAACGGGGGGGATACTGATTCTGGATGATCTGGATGGTGCTGGCTCGAAGGGCCGAATGGCCTACTCCTGCACCTATTTTCTATGTTTCTATGTTTCTATCATGTGAACTTGGTCTTTTTAAGCTCAGCGGTCCAGAATGTGCAGAAGGTGAGGACAACTGATGGTTGACAGACCTGGACTTGTTTGGATTCATAAAGCGTCTGCTCAGAAACAAGCCCTTCAGCCCACCAAGTCCACATTGCCCATCAAACACCACATCCTCTCATCCTATTTTATGCTTCCCGCATGCCCTTTAGCTCTGGGCAGATTCAACTCCTCACCAGCATGTTGGAGGAAATATATAATGGCCAATTAGTCACCCAATCCACACATCATTGGGGTGCAGCATGAAATCAAAGCATCCAGAGGAACTCCACTCAGTTACAGAGAGAAGAATGCAATGCCACACAGGTCACAGGTCAGAATTGCACCTAGATCACTGGTGCTAGAAAGCAGCAGTACTACCAGCTGCACTAGTTGTGTTTGTGTCTCTCTCCAACGGCTTAAGCTAGGAAGTATGAACATAGAACATGAATCAGTACAGAACAGAACAGGCCCTTTAGCCCACAATGTCTGCAGCGAACAAGATGCCAAGTTAAACTAACCTTACCCTGCCTGCACATGTTACAAATCCTTCCATTCCCTGCATATCAATGTGATTTCCAAAAACCTTAAAATGTCACTTTTTTATCTGCACCGCCACCACCCCTAGCAGCACGTTGAAGCACTCATCATCCTCTCTGTAAAAAAACTTACTCTGCACATCCCCTTTAAACTTTGGCCCTCTCACATTAAGGCTATGCCCTGTGAACCAGGAAATAGTTGTTTATTTTAGTTTAGTTTAGAGATACACCGCAGAAACAGGCCCTTTGCACCGACCAGCGATCCCCACGCACTAATACTATCCTACACACACTGGGGACAATTCACAATTTTTAACTTTTCAAACTTGTACATCTTTGGAGAGAATGTACAGAGAGTTAAGTAAAGAAAATGTTACATGGAATGGATTACGGAAAGGTAGAAGAGACAAACCTCATTTTCTTAGAGGTATTTAGTGTTTCTTTTTGTGTGTATTCAGGTGTAATGTATGTGTGTTTGGGTGTGTACATGTGTGTACATGTGTGTATGTGTTTGTGTGTGATGCATTTGCGTGTGTTCATGTGCACACGTGTGCATGCTTATTATTGCAGATAAATATGTTATGGTTAACCGAATTCCAGGATCAGAGAGCGCAGATTTTTATCTCTTTGCCAAGTAACTCTTTTCCCAATTGTATCATCTCATTCCAAGCAGCGCAAGGCAGTGTAGATGGCCCATTGAAATACCATCTGTGGCCAAAATGGTTATTATTACCGGCAGATGGCAGATAATGCTAATCTCGTGTAAAACACAAGTTACATTCTGGTATACAAATAGACTGCTCGTTTCATCATGTAAAACAAAGAATGTATTCAATTTGCAAGGTGAGGTCAAACTCAGTCCTGGAATCCATTCTGTATTCAATAGATCAATACTGGAACATTAGTCTAAATAAATTGACACTGAATGAACACATACTGTAGCAGACAGAGGCTGCACAGTTCAAATGTCTTTTCACTGCCATGGAAAATTAAGTGAACATCAAAGCAATCCGAGGCTTGGGAACCTCTGGAATTCTCATCCTGAGGACTATGGACGCATAGTCGTTGAACACATTTAATCCTGGGATCAATAGAATGATTTGAGTCTTTGTGAGAATCAGGAATTATGTTTGAGTCTGAGTTTGCGTTTGAGTTTAGTTTATTCTCACGTGTACCGAGGTACAGTGTAAAGCATTTCTTTCCGCATGCGATCCAGTCAGCGGAAAGACAATGCATGATTACAATAAAGCCATCCACAGATACATGATGAAGGGAATAACATGAATAATGTTTAGTGCAAGATAAAGTCCAGTAAAGTCTGATCAAAGATAGTCTGAGGGCAGGGCCGGATTTAGATGAAGAGAGGCCCTAAGCTGTTCCACTTGTGAGGCCCCCTCCGCGTTGGTTTTCAGCGCTGGCGGCGAGGCAGCGACCGGACAGCCATGGCGGCCAAATCTCCCACAATTCAAAGCGAGGGAGAAAATGCCCTGCGCCGACCAGTTGCCATTGCAGTGCGCATGCGCAGGGCGGCCAATGATGTGCTGGCCGTGGTTGTGCGTATGTGCAGGAGGGAGGACGTGCAGGCCGCAGCAATGCGCATGTGCAAGGCGGCCTGCCGTGCCAGCGGATGAGGTTCGAGCGGAGCCCGGCGGCCCGGACACGGATAGCGGGCGGAGATGGAGAGAGAGAGATAGAGAGGGGGGCCCGCCCAGAGTTGAAGGGCAGGTGGCCTGCCTTGGCCGGAGGCCCCCTAGATTTCGAGGCCCTAGACCTCAGCCTATGAAGCCTAGTGGTAAATCCGGCTCTGCGAGGCCCCCCTAGACCTCAAGGCCCTAAGCTTAAGATTGTCTAGTTTATAGGTAAATCCGGCCCTGTCTGAGGGTCTCCAATGAGGTAGATAGCAGGACTGCTCTAGTTGTTGGTAGGATGATTCGATTACCTGATAACAGCTGGGAAGCTGTCTGATAACAACTGTGGATCAGGTGAGGAAGTGGAGTTGAGGTGAAGGTATTGCCTTGGGCTCAAATGCTCTGTGATTCCTGCTGCTCTCCTGTAGTTCGACCATGGTCTGATACAGCCTCTGCCTTGCCCACCCACCTCTCTTCTCCAGCTTTCTTCTCCCCCACCCCCCCATCAACTACAATCAGTCTGAAGAAGGGTCCCAAAACAAGCGCCACTTGTCCATTCCCTCCCCGCTGGGTTTAGGTTCTTTCACCTAATTTGAGGAAGGACATTCTTGCTATTGAGGGAGTGCAGTGTAGGTTTACAAGGTTAATTCCCAGGATGTCGGGACTGTCATATGCTGAGAGAATAGAGCAGCTGGGCTTGTACACTCTGGAGTTTATAAGGGTGAGAGGATATCTCATTGAAACATATAAGATTGTTAAGGGCTTGGACACGCTAGAGGCAGGAAACATGTTCCCGATGTTGGGGGAGTCCACAACCAGGGGCCAAGTAAGAATAAGGAGTAAGCCATTTAGAACGGACACGAGGAAACACTTTTTCTCACAGAGAGTGGTGCGTCTGTGGAATTCTCTGCCTCAGAGGGCGGTGGAGGCAGGTTCTCTGGATGCTTTCAAGAGAGAGCTAGATAGGGCTCTTAAAAATAGCGGAGTCAGGGGATATAGGGAGAAGGCAGGAACGGGGTACTGATTGGGGATGATCAGCCATGATCACATTGAATGGCGGTGCTGGCTCGAAGGGTCGAATGGCCTACTCCTGCACCTATTGTCTATTGTCTATTGTGTTTTGCCCTGAGACTAGTTATGTTGCTGTGGAGGCCAGGTCATTGGGTATTTTCAAAGCAGATAGTTTCTTGATTAGTAAGGGCGTCAAGGTTTACAGTGAGAAGGCAGGAGAATGTAGTTGGGAGGGAAAGATAGATCAGCCATGATCGTATCGCAGAGGTGACTTGATGGGCCGAATGGCCTAATTTTGCTGCTAATGTGCATCAAAATATGTCTAGATGTTTTGTGTAAATTTAGTATTGCTCTACATGAAATGGATTTTAAAAGATGTGAAATATCCAAGGAGCTCTACCTTAGAAGCAATGCCTAAGGAAGGCCTCCCACAGTGAATACATAAATGCATGAGTGAAACAAATTAAAATAGAGATTAGAGTGACGAATGCCCGTATAAAAATAGAAAACATCAGAGGATAATATTTACCAAATTCTTCAGGGGAATTCTACACTGGTAAAGATTCATTTTATGTGGATGTAAAGTTAATGAATTTGAATATTGGTGTTGTGTGGAGAATGGTGATGAATTCATCAAAATGAAAATAGCTGAAATCCTCAACGCAGGCAACACCTCTGGAGAGAGAAACAAAGTTAGTCTTTCATTTAGTGATGGTCCTGATTTAAGGCCATTGATCGTAAATGTTGGATAGTGTGTGACTGGCTAATGCTGCCAGTTCCAATAGAGCTACAAAATGGATGCTGAATAATAGTAAGGTTAAACGAGAACTTACCAGTTTGAAGTTTGATCTGTATTTTATGAGGAGGAACGTTGAGGGAATACGTGAAGAACCCCGCTTCCAACGCATGCGTGCCATTCTTCAAAGCAGCGGTGTGAGGTCACAGAAACTATAATGACCTAACATAGTAAGATTATCAAAGAGATACCAGTTTTTGATATGATCATAGGAGGGTGGGAGCGGAGGGCACGTATTCCCTCAACGTTCCTCCTCATAAAATACAGATCAAACTTCAAACTGGTAAGTTCTCGTTTAATCTTACTATTTTACTTCGGAGTCACGTAAGTTACTACGTGAAGATATCAAAGCTCTGTGACCTCATGCCGTGGAACGAGTCCATGCTTCACAACTGCCTTGGGTATTGGGAGAGAGCATCATTAGTAATTTTATACACACTCATACAAAGACTTGTGTGATATAACGAAAAAATTAATTTATTAATTGAAATCATAGCCCTGTAACCTTTCGGGCAAATTATATTATTGCACGTAAAATGCTTTCCAAAAACGATGATGGCTCCAAAACTGGTTTGTTATAAAACCTTTGGAAAGTCCTTTCGGATGACCATCCTGCCATTCTGAGGATTTGGTCTGTGGGCATCTACAGATTTTTTGCTGCGGATGTTGCTGCAGCCCTGGTGGAATGAGATTTAAAAACATTAGTGTCTATTTCTGCCATCTTTAGGACACATTTGAGCCACCTTGAGATAGTTTGGGTCGTGACCCTTTTGTGCGGTTTCTTGTAAGATATTAACAAAGCCATTTCCTGACCTCGAATGCTCTTAGTATATTCCATGTATAATTGGATATGTCTTGCTATACACAGGCGTTCGTCATATGGATATGCCATAAATTCAATCACTTGACCCAATGAACCTGGTCTGTTTTGTTTTATTAAATCCTGTATGACAAACACCAGTTTCTCGGGTGAGATGATCAAGGAGTCCAGGCTCAGTTTGCTTAATGACTGGACTCGTTGTGCGGTAACTAATGCCATGAGCATAACCATCTTCATGGTCAGTTTCTGAAGTGATAATGCTGTTATGGGCGACCAGCTCCTCAGCATGTTTAAAACGACACTCACCTCCCCAGATTTTGGAGTACCTGGTTTTAGGGGGATTTGCATTGAATATGCCCCTCATAGGTTTTGTTACCAGGGGGTGCGTTCCCACCGTGTGCCGCTCCGTTCCTTGTGATAGGTAATTGGAGAGTGCACTTCTGGCACTATTGATGGCACTGTAGCTCCATCGATTATCACAATGGAGGCTTGTTAAAATTCCAATACGGCCAGAATGCCCTTTGGTCGAGGTTGTTGTCAAAGCAGTATATGCCCCATTTCTTGATGTGTCCGAGGTACTGCTTCCGTGTTGACAGTCTTTGTGCGGATGAGATGAGATTCATCGTCCTGTCTGACAGCCCCATGCCATGTAGTGGGTCTTTCAGACCCTACAAATCAACAAATCCATATCTTATGGCATGGGTGACTGCCCCCAGTCACTGGATGAATTAATAAATTCGGGCTATGTCCAATAAGGGAACATGGTTCTAACACCATCCCCTGTATGACCGAATACCACGGTTGAGTAGGCCAATCGGGTACTATGAGAATCCCAGATGCCGAGTCTTGTTGAATTTTCCTTAGTACCCGATTGATGAGGCAGAACGGGGGAAATGCATAAAAAGGCCATTTCCCCCCAATGCAGTGAGAAAGCATCTGTAGCTTCTGCCCCAGGGTCTGGTTCCCAGGACACATACCTTGGTAATTGGTGATTCAACCTGGATGCAAAAAGATCAATATCTGGTCTACCATATTTTGCTGTAATTTCAGCAAATATATTTTTATTTAACATCCATTCCGTGTTTTCATTAAATTTGCGTGACCTGGTGTCTGCCACTGAATTTAGCTTACCTGGTAGGTATGTTGCCGATATCCAAATGTTTCTTTGGATACACCATTGCCAAATTAAATTTGCCAATTGATCACAAGATGTCGATATATTTCCACCCATGTGATTAATGTATGCCACCCCGGTGGTATTATCAATTTGTAATCGTACATGATGGTGCTTAATTGCTGAGCAATATGACTTAAGGCCATAAAATGCCCCTAACATCTCTAGGTAATTAATACCAAGAGTGTTAAGTAATACTGCCTCTTCTTCCTCCCACCTCCCTCCACAACTGGAAACAGAGTTAGTGGCTCCCCAACCAATGGCGCTGGCATCTGTTTGTAATACCATAGACGGGTTGTCAATAATGATGGGGTTGGAGCAATACCCAATGTTATGTTCCCACCACTGTAGTTCAAATATAGCTTCCGTAGGCAGCTCCATAGGTCTATCAAAATGACCCTTGTTAGATTTGAGTGCTCTAATTTTTGGTCTTTGCAAATTTTGATAATGTAATGGCCCAAATTGCGTGGCCGGGTATGTAGCCACAATCTTCCCAATTATCCGGGCTACCCGTCTAATGGAGGGTCTGTTGGTGTTAAGATGCTCGCTGCAATCCTCCTGGCCTAGGGCTGCGGCTTAGGCTATCTATTGGTAAAGTTATTGACATATTGACCGTGTTAATGGTGAATCCTAAATAATCCATATTAGTTGCTGGTATCAATTTACACTTAACTGGATGGATGATAAACCGTAGTTGTTCAAACAATTGTTTTGTGGCAAGAACTGTTTGATGTGCCAATTCATAAGTTGTGCCAACAATAAAAATGTCATCTAAATATACCATCACCCTATGGCTTTGTTTACGTAACAATGCCAAAGCTGGTTTCAGAATTTTAGTAAATAATCTGGGGGCTGATGTTAGCCCATTTGGTAAGGCTCTATATTGCCAAAGTTCCCCCATCCAGTTAAATTTCAAATACCGTCTGTGTTCCCCTCTGATGGGTACTGTATAGTATGCATCTTTTAAGTCAATGCTTGCCATATAGAACCCAGCTGACACTAATTATTTAGCAGTGATAAAGGTATCCATCTTAAAATGAACATATTGAACGAATGTGTTTAGGGTTGAAAGGTCAATGATAATCCTGCAACCCCCATCTTTTTTATTTTTAATAAATATGTTTGATACAAATTCTAATTTTTCATGAATAGTATGCTCAATCACACCTTTTGTATACAATCGTAGTAGCTTCATGTGGGCTTTAGATTGTTCGGTTTTTGTAAGGATGAAATGCCTTTCTGGTGTATGTTGTACTGGAGGGTTATTGGAATGAGTAAATTCTATCAGATAACCCTGAATACTGCTTAGAATATACGAGTCTGTAATGATTTTACACCATTCGTAACTGTAGTATTGCGACCTCCCCCCCACCGTCGTGGGTCCCTTTTTTACAAAAGAACCACACCCACCTACCTCCATGGTTACTGGTGGTTGTATTATTTCCTTGGTTTTTTGAAAAAGGGGGGTTCTGTTTTTATATCTCGTGTTCGAGGTTGTACTGGAGGTTGAGGCTTCCGCATCTTCCAGGGTGGCCGTCCCTGGCCATACCCTAAAAAAGGCTGCTGCGGGTTGTATTGGTTTCTGGCACTGCCACTGGTATGAGCCACACTTTTCGGTCTTCCATGTGGCTGGTACCGTGATCCAAAATAAGCCTTTGCGCTGGCTTTGATGAGCCCCAGTGTCTTGGCTTCTTCATCCAGTTTTTTGACTTGTGCGCTCAAGTCTTGCCCAAACAAAAGGGTTGGGGTTTTAACGGCTCTTTGTTTGCAAATTGTTGCATATTTGGGATCCAGTGCTGGCTGAATAGCAGCCTTCCGCATGCTATTCAGCTCATATTGTACATTACAAAACAGAGCTAGTGCGTCTTGGTGGTCTTTAGTTAGCTCTGTTTTGTCCAGGGTGCGGGTGTAAGCTGTGATCCCTGCCGTCAGCCCCTTTAAGGTTTTCTGGATCTTGAGGTCATGGTTCCTGATGTCCCTCCCCATATGCTTCCAAATGCATTGGTTGACACTGGGGACTTGTAATGCATCACAGTTACCAGGTGGCAGATGTCTGGCCAGTGTCTCTGTGAATATTTGTTGTTGGAGTTGATGGCCAGACATATAATTAATACTGGCTGCCATCCTGGAATCCAAGTCTGCCCCTGTTTGACTTGGTTTGAAGTAATCTGCCACCATGTCCAGCAGTGTATCTTTTTCTGCAGTTTCAGGATCATGGGAAGCTGTGTGATCAGGGTCTGGCCCATCAGGGTCCTGCCCACTCTCCTCCGAAGAGTCTGAGATTTCAGGGGGTCCCTCACGGGGTACCCATATGGGGCTTGCCTGCCCACTGTGGCTAGTCTCCACATTCATGGGACTGCCACTGTGAAGGAGCTCCTCCAGCAGCTCCTTTAGACGGTCTTTGTGCTGAGCTGCACTTGCCATTTTTGGCTGCTCCCATTCCTGCAGCCTTTCAGCAGTGTGCTGCTCTTTGCTGCATCCCCGCTGTTCCCGTCCCCGGTACTCACGGGTGCTGGTTTGCGGGCTTTCCTCATCCCGCCGCTGGCCACACCGGTCCTGACTGTAGGTCCACGTCTGTTCCCGGTCAGCTGTTGCTCCTGGTTGCTCCGTATGCAGCCACTCATAGTGGGTTTGTTTCCACTCCCGCACCCGCTCAGCCCTGGTCCGATATTGATACGGGCTGGTCGCCCGCTGCTGCTCCAAGTCGGGCTCTTCTATGTGGTGAGTTTTGTGTTGAACTTTACCTCCCGCCCGGGAAGTAAATTTCGTCGGTGCCAGAACGATTTCTGGCACAGCTGATTCCTCTACCGAGGTATCTAGAGCCGGCGGCTGCTGTCTCTGCCCTTCATCCGCGTTTTCAACGCGTTTCTCGGGCAGCTTTTTAGCAGACCGCTTCCTCTTTACTCTGTCCATTTTTCTGTTGAATAAAATGTAGAGTGCCTTACCTGCCTTTTGCTGGCCCTTTTGTCTTCTCCCGTTACTGGGGGACGTCCTCCCCCTCCTGTTGACTCGTGCAATGCGTGTAGCGATATGACACGCATGCGTTGGAAGCGGGGTTCTTCACGTAGTCACTCACGTGACTCCGAAGTAAAATTGCCTCTTTCTTGCTGGAGCAGTCAAATCTAAGTTGATTTTAAAGGGGCTGTCCCACGGGCATCATGTGCGTGTCATTTATGCGACATCACTTACGCGTCAGGATGCACGACGCGCACGTGATGCATGCATGGTGCGTGGTGACGTACGCAGTGACGCGTGGTCGCGCACGGCGACCCAGGATGTTGGGATGTACAAAATCTTCACGCGCCATCCGTGTGTGGCCCTTAATGGAGATTTTTGAGCTACAGATATAGTCCATAGGCAAAGGATTTAAAAAATATATCTTTGATTTAGTTTCATTTGTTAATTATATCTGCACCTTGAATGCTTTCAGTATGCTTCTTTTACTTTGCTTTGTTTAAACCTCTTTTAAAACACATAAAATTACCCGTACATTTTTGAAACCAACAAAGTGGGGAATAGACAAAATGAAGATAGACACAAAAAGCTGGTCTCAGCGGGACAGGCATCATCTCTGGAGAGAAGGAATAGGTGACTAGTAGACAAAATGTGTAGGAATGAACTGCAGATGCTGATTTAAACCGAAGACAGACACAAAAAGCTGGAGTGACTCAACAGGTCAGGCAGCATCTCTGGGGAAAGGGAAACAAGTGAGATAGACGTTGATATAAGAGAGACAGAGAACAAATGAATTAAAAATATGCAAAAAAGTAACGATGATCAAGTAAATGGTCCATTGCTGGCGGTGGGCTGGGTGGTAACAAGTTATACAGACATCGCAGGGTTGTTTGTGCTTTCAATAGATTTCCAGGGGCAGGACTTACTCAATACAATGAAGCTGACCAGCTATCAGTCACAGTCCAGGTCAAAGATCCTATAGCAAGCAAGATAGATCACTCGACGAAAAATACGTAGTATGGTCATGGGCAGATTCATGGGTAATTTTCGACCCCATTTCTGTAACCGGCTTCCGTCTCCACACCAAAGATCCCACAGCGGAGCAAAGATACCAGTGCGGAGACGGAAGCCAGTTACGGAAACATCCTCGTAAAAATAAAAGTTATTTGGTAAAAATCTTCTCCTCAGTTTCAGAATTATAATTTATTAACACAAACTGTTCCTCCGCAATGTTGATTACACTGCGAGTCGGGTCGGGTCGAGTCGGGTTACTGAAATGGATGAAAAAAAGGCCCATGTTCCTCTCCGTTGCGTACAACACGTCAGCCCATTGCATTTAGAAGGAGTGGTTTATCTTACTTCGCTATAGGATCTTTGGTCCAGGTTGGCAAGTGTGAAGTAAGGAACTGCAGATGCTGGTTTAAACCGAAGATAGACACAAAATGCTGGAGTAACTCAGCAGGACAGGCAGCATCCCTGGAGAGAAGGAATGGGTGACATTTCTGGTCGAGACCCTTGTTCGGGCAAGGCAAATCCATCACCCCAAGACCTGCAAACCCAGGCACTGGGGAACACAAGCAGCCATTTCAGTGAGAGGAACCCATCCATAAGAGTTGGCATAATAAAGGGTCTGTCCCACGAGCATGCGACTGCATGTGGCAAGCGCGACCAAACCGGGAGCAGGGGTGGTGTGGAGGTCGATTAATCCCCGTACAGGGCATGTCCCACCAGCAAGCGACTGCATGTGGTGAGCGCGACCAAACCGGAAGCGGGGGCCGCGCGGAGGTCGAGTGATCACGTACGAGTTGACGTGAAGTTTGAGCGAAGTCCGTGGGAAGTTCGCGCTAGGTGCTGCGTACGGCATCAAGATGCTGCGTACGGCGTCGAGACGCTGCGCACGCCCGTCGAGGCGGTGCGTACGGCCTCAATGCAGCTGCGGGCCGGCAGGCCGTTTCCACGCGGAATTTTTGGCCAGTTTTTCGGAGCCCTGCGCGATGTCGGGACCAGCTCCGGACAACTCCATATGGCTCCAGCGATCGAAGTGGGACCGGCCCCGTGAGGCCGTAAGGTCGTGCTTGCCGCATGCAGATGCATGCTCGTGGGACAGGCCCTTAACTCTGTTTCTCTATCCTCACAAGCTGTGTGGCATATTGAGGTCCTCCAACATTTTTTTTAAAATTCAATACCGTGAGTGTATGCGGTATTGTGCTCTGACCATTAAGCAGACATGCTTGATAGGAGGAAATCATATTTAGGTTTATTATTGGAATTTGTACTGAGGTGAAAACTTTGTATTATCTGATCTGTGGTCAGATGTTTCTTCCCAGCTGTTATCAGGCAACAGAATCATCCCACCACAACCAGAAAGCTGTCTTGAACTACTATCCACCTCTTTGATGACCCTCGGCCTATCCTTGATCGAACTTTGCTGGCTTTACTCTGCACTGAACATTATTCCCTTATCATGTATCTATACACTGTAAATGGATCGATTGTAATCATGTATTGTCTTTCTGCTGTCTGGTGAGCACGCAACAAAAGCTCTTCACCGTATCTTGGCACGCGTGATAATGAACTAAATTGGGACTGAATACTATACATCAACACAACGTTTTCACTGTACCTCCATGTATTGTATTAGCTCAGCTGACCACAGATCAGATAACACTATACATCAACGCGATGAAGCCAAAGTCAAGTACAATAGGTTGAGTGAAGGGAAAGATGCAGAGTACAGAATATAGTTCTCAGCACTGTAGTGCACCAGTTCCCAGCCAAAGTCCCATGTCCACAATGGGGTAGAGGTGAATCAGACTGTATCCTATCTTATGGAAGGTCCACTCACAAGGCTGAACAGAGGAGAAGAAGCTAAAGCAATCCAGCTGCTGGAAGTGTTTCCGACCTTCCAAGTTTGCTGGTAAATCACCAGGTATTCTTACCTAGCCTCCAGAATATTGTTGTACTTAACCGGAGGTTCCAAAATTATTCTGTCACTGGGCATGTAATCCAGATTCCTGGAGCCAAGTTCCAGGGTCATGAGTTTGAATCACACAAAATCAAATTATTGCGGTGACAATGCATTTCGTTGTCTCTGTACAAAATCAAATTATTGCGGCTGATTGGGAATCTGAAATGAAAACAGAAAATGTGTGGAATTCTTTGCAGGTTGAGCAGCATCTGTGGAAGAGATTAAAGCTTTGGGTCATAGGCCTTTCATCAGAGACATACTTCAAACCCCACCGCAAAAAACGTGGAGATTATATTCAGGCAAATCAATGCGGAATAAAACATAAGGCGGAGGAGCAGACCATTCGCCCAATCAAGCCTGCTCCGCCATTCCATCATGGCTGATTTATTTTTCCTTCTCAACTCCTTTCTCCTTCCTTCGCCACATAACCTTTGGTGCCCTTACTAATCAAGGACCTATCAATCTACACTTTAAAAATACCCAATGACTTGGTATCCACAGCCATCTGTGGCAATTAATTCCATTGATTTGTCACCCTCTGGCTAAAGAAATTTCACCTCATCTCCATTCTAAAGGTATTTTTATTCTGAGGCTATCCCCTCTGGTCTGAGACCCTCCCACTATTATAAACATCCTCTCCACATCCACTCTTCCCAGGCCTTCCTAAGTTTCAGTAATGATCAATGTGAAACCAATAGATTGTATTAAAAATCTAAGGTAGACACAAATGCTGGAGAAACGTTGCCTATTTCCTTCGCTCCATAGATGCTGCCTCACCCCCTGAGTTTATCCAGCATTTCTACCTTTAATTTTTCAGCATCTGCAGTTCCTTCTTAAACATATTCAAAATCCATCTGGTTCTCTGATGACCATTAGAGAACAAGATCTGGCATTTTATTGAGTGCGATCCACAGCAATGAGGTTGAATTAAAATTTCCCCCTGAAATAGCCAGTCACCTTTCAATTTTAGGACCTAAAGGATGACTAATAAATACCGGCCTTGCCAGTAATGCCTACATCCTACAAAAAAATTAAAAAATGACAAACCTGGTGAATAATAAGAGGTAGGAATGAACTGAAGATGTTGGTTTACACCAAAGATAGACACAAACTGCTGGAGTAACTCAGCAGGACAGACAGCAAAATCAAATTATTGCAGATTGGGAATCTGAAATGAAAACAGAAAATGTGTGGAATTCTTTGCAGGTTGAGCAGCATCTGTGGAAGAGATTAAAGCTTCGGGTCATAGGCGGAGAGAAGAAATGGGTGACGTTTCGGGTCGAGACCCTTCTTCAGACTGAGAGTCAGGGGAGGGGGAAACTGGAGAAATAGAAGGGAAAGATGAGAAAACGAGAGTTTAAAGCAGATGATAATCAAGGAAATGTAGAATTGTTCATTGTTGGCTGAGGGGAAGGTTTACAATCAATAAAATGAATCAGGACAGTGAAACTAGGCAGAGAACTAGGGTGGGGGAGGGACGGAGAGAGTGATAAAGCAAGGATTACTTGAAGTTGAAAGCAATATTTATACCACTGGGTTGTAAGCTGCCCAAGCGTAATATGAGGTGCTGTTCCTCCAATTTGTGCTGGGCACAATCTGACAGTGGAGGAGACCCAGTAAAGTATTGTACTTCCGGTGGCGCTGGTGCCAGCAGCCTCCACCTACAGCCCGGTATCTTTTTGTTTTTTTGTTTATTTAGTTATGTAAAAGTGTGTTTTTTGGTGTTTTTTGGTGTTTTTTATGTGGGGGAAGAGGGCACGGTGCGGGGGATACCGTCCTTCGGCCGCTTCCTGGTGAGGACGCGACTATTATTCGAGTCGCGTCCTCCCCCCCCCCCCCCCCCCACAGCGGCCTACCTACCTGGATTGGCGCGGCCTTTCCTGCCGGGATCGACCGGAGCTCCAGCAGCGGCGGGACAGCGCTGGAACATCGCGGGGCTGGTGATGCCTTACCGGGGGTCGCCGTTTGGAGCCCGGAGTGCTGGACCTGCTGCACCAACATCACGGAGCTGCGGTTTGCAGAGCTCCCAACGCGGGCGGTGCTGACTAATCAACGCGGGGTCCTGCGACTCTGCCCGGCTCGGCCTGCGGACTCAGGAGCTGCAGACTCCGGGAGCGGGAGGCGGCTGATCAGAAGGTCCGAGCCGCTGAGGAGGAGGATACTCACCGTCGGGGTTCGGCGTCGGCGTTCCACCAGCCCGGCGTGAGGGCCTGAACATCGGGCCACCCGGGGCGGCGACTGCGGGTGCTTGGAAGGCCCCGTCCACGGCTGAACACGGAGGGGAGGCTGGCTGGACTATGGTGCCTTCCTCACCTGGGTGCCATTTATGTTATGTTGTGTCGTGAACTTCTGTATTTGTGCTTTTTTAAAAAATTTTAATTCAATTTCAATTTTATTTTTAATATGTTTTATTATTTATTTATTATTTATTTTTATAATTTCTTTGTGATTTTTTTAATGATACTGCCTGTAAGGAAAATTCATTTCGTTGTCTCAAATTGAGACAATGACAATAAATTTGAATACAATACAATACAATACAATACAATACAGAAAGGTCAGTGTGGGAATGGGAGGGGTAGTTATGGGCCCTCCCCACTTAGGCGACTTTTTAGGCAACTGCAGTAGACTATGCAGTCGCCACATGGTCTCCATATGTTCGCGGGTGGTTGCCGGGGAGTCGCCCTCATGGTCGTGAGGAGTTCCCACATTCTGGGAACTATCCGCGGCCTCATTGTGGTTGCCGTGAATTTTTCAACGTTGAAAAATTAGCAGCGACAAGTATGAAGCCGCCATGGAGAGTAGCCGACAGGTAATTTTAAATTTCCACCGAGCTTCACAGTTGTGTATCTCTGGCTTCCTAAAAGTTGTCTCCATTCCTTCTCCCCCCATCTACCCCCTCTCCCCTAATCTTTTAAAGGATTTAACATACACTGTGATTTAGCCGTGTATTTACAGCGACAACCTTCCTGTTCATCGCGGTGTGTGTCTGTTTCACCTTGGATTTAGTTATGCCTCATCTCAGTCCTAAATTGCATTCCCCTAATTCTTAAACTGTGACCCCTCGTTCTGGACATCTACGACATCTACAGACACAAAATCACATGATTGACCGCTGACTCTCAGCCCTGCTGAAGTCTGGAGATTATAGTTCCAGTTCTTTGCCATCCTGAGCGAGCTTTCCCAAGATCAAAAACACAAACATGTGCACAAAAAAAAACCCACGGGAGAAAAGAACGTAAGTTCTTTCCCAACCTAAGGACAAGGTTGTAACGAAACAGATCATATCATGAATTTGTGCAGATGTCAAGGGATTCGTCACACAAGGTCCAATTTGAACTGTTCAATACTTTGAGAAGGGTGCCAATTAGTTTAGACATATAAAAGGCAGTATTTACTACTCCACCATACAAACCCTGGCATCCAGTCCATTGGAATGCATGGGGTTTGCCTGGAGCAGCAGAATCGAGTACAGATTCTATCCTTGAGCAGTTTAATTGAATCAAGATTGCATTCGGATATACCAAACCAACATACATAATAATAATAATACTAATAATTTTATTTATAGAGCACTTTAAAAACAAACATAGCTGCAACAAAGTGCTATACATCACTAATCATTGACAAAAAAGTTAATACACACCAAAAATAACAATCAAAAGAAATAGTAGGAAAAGACATGTAAATTAAAGAAACATCAAAAACACCAAAAACAGAAACAAAGCCTCAGGCATGGTCAAAAGCCAGGGAGTACAAATGTGTTTTAACACTGGATTTGAAAATGTCATAGGGTACCTCTTGTTCATTATCAACACCCCTTAATGTCTTTAGTAATTTAGATGTCCTCTCGATACCACAGCTGAATTGTGGCCTTGATGGGCTTCTGTCTCATGGTGCATTTCATTCCTTTCAGTGTCTTCTTGATAATTGATCACCAATTCACAACCGGTTTCAGGTTCGGAATATTACCAGACCAGTCAAAGAACTGTACTAACTTCTGCTGGAAAAATTGTGTTGTCATCTTTGATGTGTGAAGCAGTGCAAGGGCTTGCTGGTATATCTCAGATCCAGCTGGAAAAGTCTTTACTATCCCCGGCACTACCCATTCTCTGCAATACCTCGCTATATTGCGGCAATCTCATCATCCCGTCAACTGGGTTCAGCGCACCAACACCTTAGTAGCAGAAACATTCCAAGAACCCTTTTTTCTCAGGATGTTTGATGGTCAATATGGCATTTTCTTACCGACTCCCCAACTGAACTTAAACGTAGACACAAAAAGCTGCGGTAACTCAGTGGGTCAGATGGCATGTCTGGAGAAAAGGAATAGGGCACCTATTAAGGTCACATAAGAGTCCCGCGAGAGTTGCGCACAATTTAATACGTCCGCACAGCCATCTGGAGCGCGTGACGTCATTTGAAGATAGACACAAAATGCAGGAGTAACTCAGCGGGACCGGCAGCACTCTGGAGAAAAGGATTGGATGATGTTTTGGGTCGAGACTCTTCTTCACTGAAAGAAGGGTCTTAACCCGATGCTGCCGGTCCCGCTGAGTTACTCCAGCATTTTGCGTCTATCTTCAATCTTCTTGGCCCCGTTCTGGGAGTAGGAGTGGGGGCGGATCTGGATCTGCAACGGCCGTGAGCCGCAGTTCGAGCTCGGCGATCGTTTGCCTGCTTCTGCTGCTGTTAGAGGTGAGATGTTGCACCACGCCAGGGTCTTGGGCCTGTCCCACTTTGGCCATCAGTTACACGACAGGCCGGTGGTGCGCGAAGATTTCGTTCAGGACGAAGTCCACACTCCTCCACACCACTCCATGCGCCCGTCCCACGCGCTACCCATGTGCTAGTAGGTTGCGTAAATGGCTCGCGAAAGACAGCCAAGTGGGACAGGCCCTTTACTCCAGCTTTTTGTGTCTACCTTTGGTTTAAACAAGCAACTGCAGTTCTTTCCCCTACATTAACTCTACACATATTGGCTTTGTTGGTCCTGAACCAGGATCTGGCTTTCATCACCGTATAACACCTTTCTCCAGTCGCCATATGTCCAATCTTTATATTTTACGGCCCACTGGTATCATTTCTTCTTCATTGCACCAGTTACAAGTTGTTTCTTCACAGGTGTCCTGGCTGTATGGCCAACGTTAACGATATGTCGGCGCGGTGCATGGCGCTGGAGCTTATCGAAACTACTTCTGCATCCAAATCTTTCTTCAGGACATCGCCTGCCTTTCTCACTTCCTTCTTACTTTCCCGAGTCAGCAAGCTCTCATCTCTCGGAGTCACTTCCTTTTGTGGCCGTACCTGCCGGTCCGCTTGGGTTTAAGTCATCCGGTTTTGGATCCTCGTTTGACAATCCTGAATACAGGAGCTTGGCTTCACCCCAACCAACTCTGTGATCTCTTGCTGTGACTTCAAGCAATGTTTGATGCAAGGTTACCATCTTCGCTCATCTCCTTGGAGTGATATCCATTTTGTGAAGTGTTTGATGTCCATTTTGTGAATTGCTTAATTTTCTTTTCAAATGATGATGAAGCAGTGAAGTGGGTAGGTGGGGGTGATATAAGTTTGTAATTTTGTCTTTCATTTATTTTGAATGTCATCAATTTTAAATATAAGATCAAAAGTTGAACATAGAAACTCATCATAATAAAAAATATCAAAATCAGCCTGATATCCAACTCATTTTTATATGGTAACTGCACTGGATGGCGGATTGAGCTATCGCGCTGGGCCAGGCCAACACCTACATCATTGAAGCAAAGCTGCCAGGTGAGAATATAAGAAATTGCATATCTCCCTGGGCAAAGATTGGACTTTTCAGAGACTTGGAAGCAGTGAGATGTTGCCGGGACATGGCAAATCTCTGCGGGCTCTTCCAGTAGAGGATCTATTGTTCCCATGTACCAGATGATTAGTGCAGGAAGGAACTGCAGATGCTGGTTTAAATCAATGGGCCAGACAGCATCTCTGGAGAGAAGGAATAGGTGACGTTTCGGGTCTGAAGTGAGTCTTGAACAAAGACGTCACCTATTCCTTTTCTACAGTATGATTGGACTGGAGAGCATGCAGAACATGCTTTTCATGGTATCTCTGTCCACGTGACCATAAATAAACCAAACCTAAGATGTCCTGCTGAAAAATTTTAATGGAACTAGCAAACTGAGCAGCTCTTGTTTACAGTCTGAAGAAAGTCTGAAGAAGCGTCTCGACCCAAAACTTTACCCATTCCTTCACTCCCGCTCAGTTACTCCAGCATTTTATGTCTAACTTTGGTTTAAACCAGCATCTGCAGTTCCTTCCTACAACAGCCCTTATTTACAGCTGCCCCCCAGATACAGAACGAAGATGTCAGTCAACAGGCAGTTGGCAGGGAACTAGGCTGGCTATGTGATGTAGGCTGAACATAGTCGGTGGGACAACCTAGGAAGAGGCCACATTGCCAAACATTTCCGATTCCTGGCAGTCTTTGCACTATCACATGGGATTCCTACCCTGCTAATAGAATTTTAAAAAGCCAACACAAGTCTGGATGTGAACGAAAATTCAAAAGGGAGAAAATGTAAGTGAGATGTGACAATTAAAGCAGGAATCATAGCCAGGGTGGGTGGCCCCTATCTGGCAATGATGGTTCACACTCCACGAATACCCTGACATATTATAGCGTTCTGGCCAAGGAATGCCCACTGGCACTGTATAATTGTGTGTGTGTGTGTGTTGTAACCAAACATGTTAGAACATTTCCATTCAATGTTTGCTATTGGAGATGTTATCACTGTTGGTGTTGCTAATTAGATGCTGTTATGCTTGCTGAGTTTCTCCAAATAGAAGTTGATTACATAGAAGAGAAAATACTACATCCCAGGTCGATGGTTACAACCAGAGTCAAAACCATAACAAGTGTAAACCTAATTCCCTTGGAATGCTAGATATTTTTCACGGGATCTACACTGCTCCATTGAATCAATCACCAGCTAGTGACGACATCTGAAATACTCCACTCCTGCATGGAATAAGATCAATAGGAGTTACTGAATCTTAGTCAGGTCACAATTTTAATTTTGTTTGCACTTAAATGTCGTTTCTTCCTTGAAGTGCTGGGAAGCATTGAGAAAAAAACTTAATTTTGCCTGCAACCTGACTGAAATGTTGTCCCTAGCGTCAATAATTCACAGGTATTTTGAAGAGTATCATTACTACTTTGTATTCATCTCCGAGTCCATTTAGCTGAAATATATATTTCTTCGAATACACAATTTGATCGGGTTCCAACCCAAAATATCAACTGCTCCTTTTCTCCAAAGATGCTGCCTGACCTGTTGAGTTACTCCAGCATTTTGTGTCCATCTTTGGTATAAACCAAACTTTGGTGGGGTCAAGGAAAGACCGTTCACGTCGCGGCCCTATTTCCACCATTCTTCCACCACAAGAAGCACAAGAAGCACAAGACAGACACCATTGTATGCATAAGCTGAGAAGGAGGAAGAAGAAGGAGGAAGGAGGAGGAGGAAGGAGGAGGAAAAGGGAGGAGGAGGAAGAGGAAGGGAGAGGAAGGAAGAGGAAGGAAGAGGGAGGGGAAGGGGAAGGGGAAGTGGAAGAGGAAGAAGAGGAAGAGGAAGAAGAGAAAGAGGAAGAGGAGGAAGAGGAGGAAGAAGAGGAAGAAGAGGAAGAAGAAGAAGAAGAAGGGGAAGGAGAAGAAGAAGAAGAAGAGATAATGAGGAAGGAAGAAGGAAGAAGGAGGAAGAAGAAGAAGAAGAAGAAGAAGAAGAAGAGGAAGAAGAGGAAGAAGAGGAAGAAGAAGAAGAAGAAGAAGAAGAAGAAGAAGAAGAAGAAGAAGAAGAAGAAGAAGAAGAAGAAAGAGAAGAAGAAGAAGAAGAAGAAGAAGAAGAAGAAGAAGAAGAAGAAGAAGAAGAAGAAGAGAGAAGAAGAAGAAGAAGAAGAAGAAGAAGAAGAAGAAGAAGAAGAAGAAGAAGAAGAAGAAATCTTGTATCCTTTATCAGTGGATTGTGGACAGCTTGATTTTATTCATGTATAGTATTTTCTTCGACTAGATAACACATAAGCAAAAGCCTTTCATTGTACCTTGGTACATGTGACAATAGAGTCAGTCTTACAGCGTGGAAACTGGCATTTTGACCCAACTTACTCACATTTGTCCCATCGACACTAGTTCCACCTGCCTGCAGTTGGCCCATATTCCTCTAAACCGGTCCTATCCATGTACAGTACCTGTCTGAATATTTCATAAACATTGCAATAGTACCTGCATTAAACATTGTGATACGTATCTGCTTTACACGTTGTGATAGTCTCTGAATTAATGATAAACTAAACTAAACTAAACCTTGCTCAAATCACCTGCAGACTTATGGGTATCTCTATTTCAATACCCAAACTCCTTCGACGTGTGGAACAAAGATCTTTTAAACTGTTAATTAATCTTCTCTATGTTCTGAGAACTCTTTCCAAAATCTCCATATAGTCTTCCATGGCAATATTTATGAGGATATTGCAAGGACTAGAGGGTGTGAGCTATAGAGAGAGGTTGAGTAGGCTGGGATTCTATTCCTTGGAGCGCAGGAGGATGAGGGGTGATCTTATAGTGGTGTATAAAATAATGAGAGGAATAGATCGGGTAAATGCACAAAATCTCTTGCCCTGAGTAGGTGAATCGAGGACCAAATTTTAATAAATGTTTATTAAATTAACACACTGAGGTGTAACACTCACTGGTGAGTAAGCTCTCTCCTACATTTTAACCCCTTCCTAGAATACTCAGTAAGTAGATGTACACTAGTTTCTATAATATATTTAATACTCAGTTAAATTTCTCTGCAGCTTCCTCTGTTCATTAAAAACAATCCCAATCTAGTTAGTCATTTATCAAAATTAAACTTGTCTCCCTGGCTACATCCTTGTAAATGATTACTACTGTGGAACCTATGAGACGAGACTCTTCTTCAATCAGTGCGCAGTGAAAATTTGAAATGGATTTATAGACCAAGAGACGGGCTTTGAATCATAGATTAGCAGAGGGTACAACCAGATGGTATAGAATTCAATCATTCATACTGGATGAGTTAACTTGAGATAAATGAACTTCCTTGACCAAAAGCTACAGAAACATCAAAACATTCTCATTTACTTAACTTACAACTATAGCATGCACTTTAATTTCATGTTTCATGTATTTTGTGTTCTTATGACTGTTGGCAGATCAATTTCCCTCCTGGGATAAATATAGTTCCATCGTATTGTATCGTTTCATAAAATCCCTCAAAGAGCCTTTTGCATACAGTAAAGCCTTGATTTTGCCTTTTACTGAGTTGTTGCAGCCTGCACTGTGTTTATTGCTGCCAAATTCTATGTATGTTTTTTTTAAATGCAACATTTTGATTTGTGTTTCAGGCAGCTCACATATCCTTCCTCCACATTGCTAGCATTGGCTTCTGATTTGCCTTTTACATATTTCATTCCACCTCTTCCATTTTGTGTTACCGTTTGATTTCTTTGCCCTGCTTTTTTTTCCCTTTTCCTTAGTTTCCGTGATTTCTAAAGCGAATGATAATTTCCTTGGCTCCTATTTTCCTATAAGCTATTCTATCCAATACTAGTGATCTCTGTGAGTGAGTGCGGAATCCAATTCCACGTTGCACCCTGCTTGATTATGCTCTCCATGCATGTCTGAAAGTTGTCTGTCTAAAGTTGCAACATGTAGGCCTGCAGTAGTTCTCAGAGGTACTTATTATTACATGCAGGAGCGCTGTGTTTCTAGCTCACAACTTAAGTTACTGTAGTTTTCAGTCACCTTGAGAAAATTGATTTTCCTCATTTTTCTTCTCACTCTCTGCTCTTATACTTTGGTGTCTATAGCTTGTTCATAAGTTCCTAAGTGATAGGAGCAGAATTAGGCCATTAGACCCATTAAGTCTACTCTGCCGTTCAATCATGGCTGATCTATCATTCCCTCAACCTCATCCTCCTGCTTCCTCCCCATAACCCCATGCTATTTCCATGGCTTAACGTCTGTATTGTCCTGTGTTGGAGCTTTGCCTGCTTAGTACATCACATTTTATATGCTGTTTCTGCATTTCTTGTTGACCCAGGCGTGTATTATCCTGGTTGCTGGTAGTGACGAGTGAGGGGGTGTGGCACGTTACACATCATGTTTACAAACATACAAACATATGAATCTCTAGCAGAAATAGGACTTGCTACTTGAGCCTGCTCTGCCATTCAGTGATACAGAACCATAGATTCATAAAGCATGGGAACTTTTAATAATAATAATAATACATTTTATTTAATGGGCGCCTTTCAGACATCTCAAGGACACCTTACATAGTAATCGGAATATAAACATATAATCGGAATAAAACAAGTAATACAGACATCACAGAGACACAAATAAAAAACAGAATTCAATCCAAAAACAGAAAATCAAAAACACGGTGTGAAGAGAGAGCAGTGCCAGCCAAAGCGTGCCAGCGTCCACTCTCTCTTCACGGCAGCCATCTTGGACACAGACCTACAGGACTACAATTAGACCAAAAAAAATCATTCCCCCACAGTGGATAGCACTGTGGGGGAAGGCACAATGTCCAGTCCCCACCCCATGTTCACCCCAAAGTCAGGCCTATTGAGGCCACCGCAATTGCCTCTACGGAGGCCCGATGTCCCTGGCCGTTCTCACCGGGTGGTCTTGCCCCGGCATTGGGAGAGTCCTTTCGGCGGCTGGGCCACCTGGAACGGCCGCTTCCTGGTTGGAGACCGCGGCTGCCGAAGCCGACAAGGCCGCGCCGGTTTGGAGCTCCCAGGCTCCCGATGAAAAAGTCGGCGCCGCCTCTCCGCACTGCTGCCTCTCCGCACTGCCGCCTCTCCACCCTGCCGCCGCTCCGCAGACCCGCAGCCCGGAGATGTTGCTCTCGGCGGTCCAGCTCGCCAGAGCTCCAGCGCGTCGCTCCAGCGCGGCAACCCAGGCAAGGCATCGCCTGCTCCACACCAGCGCTCCAACGCTGTGCCGCGACCTAGGCCGAGGTGCTGGGTGGTCCCCGCCAGGAAACGGTGCTCCAAGCCCGCTGGTAGGCCACGAGGACGGGTCGACGGGCAGCCCGGAGAAAAGGCTGCCACACCAACCAGGTAGGGACCTAGAAATAAAGTTACACCTACCCCCCACATTAAAAAGACCATATCCCCTACAAACAAAAAACAGGACTCCCTAAAAACTATTAAAAAAAACGAATTTAAAACGGACGGCTGCTGGCTAGCAGCCGTTCACCAAGATGGCTCCTCCCCCTCTTTTAGATTTAATAGGACTATGTTTACCATCAAGGACCCATTTGCTTTCGTCATGGAAGCATTCATCATGGAAACAGGTCCTTTGGGCCAACTCACACAACCGACCAACATGCCCCCATCTAAACTCGTTCTATTAGCCCGTGTTTGGCCCATGTCCTTTGAGACCTTTCCTAAGCATGTATTGTCCAAATGTCCTTTAAATTATGTTATTGTGCTGTCTAACTACATTCTCTGTAAGGTTATTCCATATACCCACTACCGTCTGTGTGAAGAATTTGCCCCTCATTAACTCTTTCTGCTCTCACCTTAAACTTCTGTTTGTTGATTTCCCTAACTCTGGGGAAAAAGACTGTGTATTCAACCTGTCTATTCCTCTCATGATTTTATGAACCCAGAAGATCACACCTCAGCCTTCTGCACTAGAATTAATAAAACCTTAGCCAGCACAACCTCCCCCTGCAGCTCAGGCCTCAAATCCCGATAACATCCTTGCAAATTTTCTCTGGACTCTTTCCAGCTTAATGGCATCTTTCCTATTGCAGGATACCAAAAACTGAACATGATACTCCCAGTGCAGCCTCCCAACATCTTGTACAACTGGAACATAACATCCCAAACATAGACCAATGATTTTCCCACTTTATTTCCTCAGCTTCCCATCAGGTTCCCCCAAGCGCCAGATTCAATCACTCAGCTGCTCACTGGAGGCAATTTACAGTGGCCAATTAACCTACCAACCTACATGTCTTGAGGATTTCTCAGAAGAATGTGCAAACTTCACAAATATCATCGGAGGTCAGGATTGAACCTATGTGTTTTGGAGAACCTATGTGTTGTAGAACCTATGTCAAACAGCTGTGAAGCAGATGCTCTGAGCTGAACCAATATTAGATTATTATTATTATTATTATTATTATTATTATTATTATTATTATTATTATTATTATTATTTATTATTATTATTAATAATAATAGCCCTATTAGGGCTGGCTGTAATTTCAGCAATTAGTTCAATGCAATTCTGCTACTGTTGATAGCCCACAGTGTATGGCTGGCCCACTTGGAGCTGTTAGATGTTTTTTGAATCCATCCTGTTTGGTATGATGATGAAGCTACACAAAAGAAAAGGTGGCAACTCAGTTTGAAAATTATCCAAATTGCCTTCCTCCAGCATCTGAAACCGGCCTTAACAAGTAATACTAAGAAACAGTAGGGTATAGAAGTTGGGAGGTCATGTTATGGTTATATAAGATGTCGGTGAGGCCACATTTAGAGTATTGTTTTCAGTTTTGGGCACCATGTTGCAAGAAAGATGTTGTCAAGTTGGAAAGGGTCCAGAGAAGATTTACGAGGATGTTGCCAGAACTCGAGGGCCTGAGCTATAGGGAGAGGTTGAGCAGGCTTGAACTCTATTCCTTGGAGCGCAGGAGGATGAGGGGTAATCTTATAGAGGTGTACAAAATCATGAGAGGAATAGCTCGGGTAAACTTACAGAATCCCTTGCTCAGAGTAGGGGAATAGAGAACCAGAGGACATAGGTTTAAGATGAGGGGGGAATGATTTAATAGGAACCTGAGGGCTAACTTTTTTTACACAAAGGGTGGAGGGCACATGGAACAAGCTGTCGGAGGAGGTAGTAGAGGCACGTACTATCACAACATTTAAGAAACATTGAGACAGATGCATGGATAGGATGGGTTTAGAGGGATATGTGATACATGTTGGCAGGTGGGACAAGTGTAGATGGGACATGTTGGCAGGTGGGACAAGTGTAGATGGGACATGTTGGACGGTGTGGGACAAGTGTAGATGGGACATGTTGGACGGTGTGGGCAAGTTGGACCAAAGGGCCCGATTCCACACTGTGTGACTATGACTCGACACTGAATATACAAGGGCTACAGACCCCAACAACATCCTGGCTGTGGAGTTATCTACCTGTACTCCAAAACTAACTGTACCTCTATCTAATCTGTACAAATACCACCTTAACACTGGAATTTGCCTCGTATCTTGCCTCTTCACCTTATTGAATTCATGGATTTATACTAAAACCTCAACTGTAATAAATAGTACACTTTCCTGACCTTGCATTCACTCATCTTACAATTTGTCCTTATTTCCTTTCTTTTTGTTTGCATTAAAGTGTTTTGTCTCTCAACCCTTCCATTACGTTGAACATCGCTGATATTTTCGCCTGTTTTCATTTTGACCTGGGTCTCCTAGTTTTCTATTGTAACTGATAGGGTAGAAATGCTGAACAAAAGCAACATAACTGTCTGTTTACATTATTCCTCTGAGTTTTCTGTTAAATTTCCCCCCAACAAATCTGCTAGGAAATCAAGACAGTAAAAATAAGTGCAGAAAACAATAAAAAAAAAATACTTGACAGGTGGGGCAACATCTGTGGAAAGTGGAACAGTTAACAAGCTCATTTCCACTTGATATAATCCATATGCCTTGGCAATGTTCAGTCACAAGAGCAACAGTAACTGCAGTTATATTGTACCTTCTGTGCAGTAAATTACCGTATCTCCAATACTTTTTTTGATTGAATGATATAGCATGGAATTTCTTTAGTCAGAGAATGGTGAATCTGTGGAATTCTTTGCCACATAAGGCTGTAGAGGCCAAGTCAATAGATATTTTTTAAAGCAGAGATAGATTGATTCTTGATTAGTACAGGTGTCATGGGGTATGGAGGGAAGGCAGGAGAATTGGGTTAGGAAGGAGAGATGGATCAGCCATGATTGAATGGTGGAGTAGACGTGATGGGCCGAATGGCCTAATACTTGCTCCTATTAGTTATGACCTGGTGACCTTATGACACTAGGGGCAATAAACCTACAAACCCACTCATCTTTGGGATGTGGCAGCACCCAGGGGAAACTCAAGTGATCACAGGAAGAATGTGCAAACTCCACACAGACAGCACCCAAGGTCAGGATGGGATGCTCTGATGATGTGAGACAGCAGCTCTACCAACTGCACCACCGAACCACTTTTTCAGAGGAATGATGAGCAAACTCATTGAGTCATATTGGGATATTGATAGACAAAAAGTTGCAGCAAAGGATTAACTGCAAAATCATTTATTTTGTAGGTATTTACAATTTACTCTCCCTAGCTCCTGATGAATAATGTTATAATTTTCCCTCTCCCAGTTTTTTCCCCAAGGTTCAGGCATATATTTATTCAGAACTATCTGAAAACTTAAGAAATTGGAAATCAATGTTCCAAATTGGTAATCAATATTCCACTTAAATTCTGGTCACCTAGGCAGGCTCGCTCCCCATACAAGGTCCAGTATGGTCCTTTCTCTAGTTGGACTATTCACAGACTGGTTCTAGAAACTCTCAACGATTAGCCAGGCTCTATGGGGTGTGTATGAATATTACCCACAGCAATATTAACAACACAGCATAACCTCGATGACGACTTGCATTTTTTTGTACTGCTGTGAGATTATTTTGTGAGTGAACCAATTTGGTTCAAAGGAATCTCAGTTGCTTTTCTGCCTGAAGCTGAAATCTTCTCACAGATTTCTCTTCATCCTTTGGAGGAGGTGACCGTGACTGGGGTCTATTGCAAGACTAACCCCCATGCATGGTCTGAGATGTGGAGTACAGTGGGCAGCACTCTTGCCTCTGAGGGGGGGTGAAAGTTTACGTTCCTGAGATGCGATTGAAAAATTCTCAGCTGATACGTTGACTGAGTGAAATAAAACGGAATCACCTTCAGGTGCGTGTAAAACGATCCATTCCTCTGAAGACAAGATGAACTTGGCCAATATTCAATCATCAATCAACTTCTCAAATTCAATTCATCTGATTATTATTGCACTGTCGTGGAAGCTTGCTGTATCCAGATTGTTGCCATGTTTATAACAGCAAAACCGTTCAAAGGTGCTTCATTAGCTGCAAAGCACCTTCAGACATTCTAAAAAGGTTAGGAATGGCAATATATAAATGCAGGAGTAACTCAGAAGGTCAGTAAACATCTCTGGAGAAAATGGATAGGTGATGTTTCGGGTCGGGACCCTTCCTCAGACCCCTGTCCATCTTCTCTAGAGATGCTGCCTGACCCGCTGAGTTACTCCAGCATTTTGTGTCTATCTTTGGCATAAACCAGCATCTGCAGTTCCTTTTATATTACATTTAATATATAAATACATTTACATATCAATCTCTTAATGGCATATAATTCTACCTTGGGATTGCAAACTAACTTCACGCTTCACACTATTTGCCACAGTGGATTACATATTGCAGCAGAATCCCAACAGCCACCCAGTTATTATTCCATATTATTCAAGCCCTGACAGAAAATGAGTGATTTAGGATTGTAGATTCTGGTAGTGAGTTCATCTCACGTTCAGGTGGCATTTCAAATCTTGGCATGTACAAGTTACCTTTCACAGCTCAAACCATGGTCTTTGATACATGGCCTATGCAGTATGGATGACTATGTCATCATTATGATTCCCCAGGTTTCAAGTCCACTAACACTGTGTTAGGATTCTAACATCAAATTTAATCTTCTTCCCTGCATGCTTCTATGTAAAGATTTTATCATCTCTTGTGTGGCTTTCACTGTGAAACTGCGTGAAGCCATTTGGCTCTGTGCTTAGGAGCTGTTTGCTTACTAATTTGGTGCTTAGCTTCCAATTGTTAATTTAGTTTGCAAGTCGGTGAAGTGGCCAGAGGTCCAATGCCAGGCATGAGCACGCGTGGTGGTGAGTGGGAAAGGTTGCAACAAGTTGCTTTCATGTAGAGGTTTTTTACACCTGGCATGCATTCAGAGCCTCATCTCCTTCATTTGTCAAAACGAGAGGCCTGCCAAGGAACTCAGAAATCCCTCCACCAGGAACCACCTTCCAGAAAGAAGATGGCTGATTGCAAGAATTAGGATGAAACCAGAAAGTTGAGTGCCAGGCTGTTTGGAGATACAGCACAGAAACAGGCCCTTCAGCCCACCAGCAATCCTTGCATACTAATCCTATCCTACACATGCCAGGGATAATTTTACAAGTTTTCCAAAGCCAATTAACCTATAAACCTGTACATCTTTGGAGTGGGGGAGGAAAAAACTCGTACAGGTCACAGGGAGAACGTACAAACTCCATACAGACGGCACTCATAGTCAGGATTGAAACCAGGTCTCTGACGCCGTGAGGCAGCAACTCTACCACTGTGCCACTGTGCTGCCAATAGGTTCTCTTTAACTGACTTCCCCCAATTGTACAAGAGTCACTCTCTGAGGTCCAGCGAAAGATAAAATGGATGTGATCCTCACTGTAAGAAATCCAAGAAAAATGTAAGGCGTAATGGCAACTACTATGCATGACCTCTTCAACTTAATAAAAGCTTCAACGCAGCCAGATGGGAGTTTATAAAATTTGACAGGTGTAAACTTTACACAGTCTGCACCCAAAGTCAGGATCGTAACTGGGTCTCCGGTAATGTGAGGCAGCAGCTCCACCAACTGTGCCACTGTGTCGCCCTCTAAATCCTGCTAAATCATTTGCAGGATTGACAACATGGGTGATATTTCAGGTCGAGACCCTTCTTCAGTCTTGACCCGAAATGTCACCCATTCTTTCTATCCAGAGATGCTGCCTTTCCCACTGAGTTACTCCAGCATTTTGTGTCTGTCTTCAGTTTAAACCAGCATCTTCAGTTCCTTCCAACACAGCAGGATTGACAAACCAGTCTCAGTGTTTTCTCCAAGGCCAACATCCCCAGAGGCTCTGACCACACTCCAGCAACCTATCAGTGGGCCCTATCATTCACATGCCTGACTACAGACTCCCAAAGCAAGCATTCTATTCTGAATATTGTCATGGCAAGAAATTATCAGGAGGGCAGAGGAAGCATTTCAAAGATGCTCCTTAAGCTGTTGAGACAAGATGTAAGTGGATTGCACAGGGGCGCGACAGTGGAGTTGCTGCCTCACAGCGGCAGAGACCCGGGATTGACTCCCGACTACGTTTGCTGTCTATACCGAGTTTGCACGTTCTCCCCGTGACTGCGTGGGCTTTCTCCGAGTGCTCCGGTTTCCTCCCACACTCCAAAGATGTGCAGTTTTGTAGGTTGATTTGCTTCTGTAAATTGCCCCTAGTGTGTCGGATGAAACTGATGTACGGGTGATCGCTGGTCGGCACAGTCTCGATGCGCCAAATGGCCTGTTTCTACACGGTATCTCTAAACTAAACCAAACTAATATCCTAAACTGATCTCTATGGTATTGCTGGCCTCTGACAAAATGGTGCAAAGCCAATGAGGAACTTGGGTCTCAATAGGAATGTTGGAAGTCATGTACATTTGACAGCACTGTGCACTGTGTCCCAATAACTCACCCACCTGCCCAGTCAAGAGCTTCCTACCACTAATGTGGAATCATCTATGCTTCCCACATTAACCTCTTCATACACCTCTGAACCCTCAAAATCAGAGTGGAAGTCACCCTTAACCCCCCCCCCCAAGACACAGAAAATGTAGGCAAAATTACTGTTGAGTTACATTAGGAAGTTAAAAAAATGTAAGACCACGATGTAGTTGTGACATCTGGTGATTCATGTCAAGGAATGTTCTGCTGTGATCTTCAGTGATACCTTGGAGAAAATAGTGCAAGAGGAGAAACTGTAATCACCTCTTGAACCAAAGATTTTATCATTTTCACCCTCACTTCCAAGTGTCCAGTTGACAATATTCCACTCTTTGTCAACAGTCTTGCCCGGCTCCAAGCTTGAAACAAAATCTATTTCAGTTGTTTGGCCTCCAACCAGTGGAATTTTCAATTCTCCATGGCTGTGGAAATACATTATTTCCAAATTGGATCACACCTTATGTGAGAGACCAGTATGAGGATTCTGCAAAAGCAGAGTTAATTTCAATGAGGTTTCAATGAAAGAGGTGAGAGGAGCAAATGGGGGCAATGACAGGACATGGTCGGTGCAGACTAAGCAGAAGTCAATTATTCCCTGGTATAATTGGAACCTGGCAGTAACTACTGGGATAATGCAGACCTCTGGTGACTGATTCTTTAGTTTAGTTTAGTTTAGTTTATTGTCACGGTTTACAGTGAAAAGCTTGTGTTGCACGCTGTCAAGTCAGCGGAATGACAATACATGATTACAATCTAGCCATTTACAGTGTATGGATAAAGAAATAACGTTTAGTGCAAGGTAAACCCAGCAAAGTACGATCAAGGATAGTCCGAGGGTCACCAATGAGGTAGATTGTAGTTCAGGTCGAGTTGATATCTGGTGGCTCATAAGTTCTATCCTACAGACTAGTGACGTTTTGGGTCGGGAACCTTCTTCAGACATGAAACGTCAGCTATCCTTTTTTCTCCAGAGATGCTGCCTGACCCGCTGAGACTTTGCGTCTATCTTTGGTATAAACCAGCATCTGCGGTTTATTGCTTCCATATTTTAATTGAACTTTGTTTACCATGAAGCATTTAAAGTTGTCTTGGGATTATAAGCTGTTGTATAAATGCAAGACATTCATATTTAACTTCCTGTGATGCTCAACATAACTATGTTAATCATGAGCTGAGCTCATCACTGCAAACACTTCAGGCATTTAATAAATATCAAAATTTACCTTCACATAAAGTTAGCTTGTTGGCCTATCCGAGAGGATTAGTAAATGTCAGTGGTTGATATCCTGAAGCAAATCATTTGTGTGTAAAATAGTGCAGAAAATAAAGTAAATCATTAACGAAAAATCGCTGAAAGACCCCGTCGCAAAAGGTATTATTAGTTTTATAGGCCTCGAATAATAGTTATAATAGTTTTAAAATCACTTTATCAACCCGCGACCTCTCGCAGCCCCAGGGTTTTATAAAGCAAACAATTAAAGGTATGTACCTTATTTATACATTAAAAGGGGCTTCTTAAGACCCCTTTATACAAAGTTTACTATAGCGAGTAGTTCATTTTGGGCTCTTTATATCCCGCAGTATTTTTCTGGGCATTTGAGGGCACAAATCCAGCGCAATGTGAACGTTCTAAACCAGCGCGTTCACAGGAACCCACTAGAAAGCTGATTTAAAATGGACTTTAATTTACAGCAATTGAACACTAAATTCCTTCCATTTTGCCTATAAATTGATGTAAATGAGATTTAAAAATCATGTTTTATTGTGAATTATTTGTGAATATTATTTGGACACTTAGGCTATTTAAAAATGTTAATCATTTATTAAGAAATGGATGGATGTTTAGATCTAGTAATTGAAGTTTGAAATTAGCTACAATTGGGTAACTAACTAATTATATGCTTCAATTTCAGGTCATCCAAGTAAGATTATTTTATATTTGTTTCAGAATGGTTCAATCTATGATAACTGAAAATGTCATTCAGTTCTCTTAATTTTTAAGAAGGTTATGGGCTTTTGACTGTCCATGATCACAGCTTTTTTGTTATGTCCATAGAAAATCAACAGGGAACAAGATGCTAATTTCCGAGTATGAAAATGGCCATAACGTTTTTATTACTTGAGATATGAAAGTGAATTAGGTGTCAAATTAAACTTCTTTTTATGCTTTATCTGATGGGATAAATTGCAGACTTGATTTTTTAAATCTCAAAATGTTGTAACATTGCCACTATTTGGTAGAATTTAGGTGTAATTTATGTATCATGTATGTTTTTGTGCTTGGTCTGAGTTTGTGTGCCTTGCTGCTGTTGCAAGTAAGATTTCCATTGGACTTGTACCTCAAAGTATTTGTGAATATGACTTAACTGTCAGTGAGTGACTGCAGCTGATGTCTGCCATTGATTTTATTGGAGAAGCGAAGAACTCCTTTGGGGCGGCATGGTGGGGTGGCACGGTGGTGCAGCGGTAGAGTTGCTGCCTTACAGCACTTGCTGCAGAGGAGACTCGGGTTCGATCCCGGCTACGGAGTTTGTACCTTCTCCCCGTGACCGCATGGGTTTACTCCGAGATTTTCGGTTTTCTCCCACACTCCGAAGACGTACAGGTATGTAAGTTAATTGGCTTGGTATAAATGTAAAAAAATAGTCCCTAGTGTGTGTAGGATAGTGTTAATGAGCGGGGATTGACGGTCGGTGCGGACTCAATGGTCCGAAGGGCCAGTTTCCATGCTGTAACTCTAAACTAAACTGCAGATGCTAGTTTACACCAAAGATAGACACCTGAGTAACTCAGTGGATTATCCAGCATCTCTGGAGAATATGGATGGGTGACAATTCGTGTCGGGACCCTTCTTCAGTCTTCTTTCTGTCTGAAGAATGGTCCCAGCCCGAAACATCACCCTTCCTTTTTCTCCAGAGATGCTGCCTGACCCACAGACTTATTCCAGCACTTCATGACTATCATTAATTTTACTGGGCTCACGGTACTTTTGCCAGTAAACCTATGCAATGCCTCTTGCATTCCCTAAAGAATCTACAGCGTTCCCTAGCCCAGCATTCACCTAAATGATAAACTGTGACACGGCCTCCACTTGGGATTTGACCCCTTTTGGGAAATACCTGCTGTCAAATTGTTGCAGATCCCAGAGCAGTACTTGACCCAGGAAAAGAAAGGCTTGTGTTTTAGTGAGTCGGCATTCTGCCCTGCTCTCATCAGTTGTGGGTGTAACTAGTGTGTAGGAAAGTTCTGCCGTACAGGGGTTGCTGGTCAGCGAAGAATCGGTGGGCCAAAGGGTGTGCCTCCGCACTGTATCTCTAAACTAAAAAACTAAACTAATACAATACAATACAATATACAATACAATATTTATTACATGTCATTTGAACCTCAGTGAGGCTCAAACAAAACTACGTTTCCACAGCCATACAAACAAAGACAATTTCCTACCGACATACACACAATTCAATTTACAGAAACATCCATCCACTGTGATGGAAGGCAAAGTCTTTTCTCTACCCTGTTCTCCATTTCTCTCCCGATGTCGAAGCCCCAGGCGGGCGATGATAAGTCCCACGGCCATTTTAGGCCGTGCCGGACGATGTACGGCCCCGCTCCCAGTCTAAATGTCACAAAGTTGGAGCCCCCGGCAGGCGTTCGAATGTCCCACGGCCATTAAGCCGCGCGGGGCGATGTACGGCCCCGCACCGGGTTATTCCAACCCTGCAACACGGGCTGGAGAAGTCGTGTTGCGGGAGCTCCGGAAAGCGGTCTCTCGCCCGGACCCGCGAGCTCCCGATGTCTCAGTCCACCAGACCTGTGGCTGCAGCTGGAGCCTCTGAGCTACGTGGTCGGGCCGCAGCAGCAAGTCACCACCGCTCCCCACGCTTCGATGCCGGCCAACAGCTCGGTAAGTCCACAGCTCCGCAGGCTCAGGGACTGGAGCCCCCAGGTCGTTCCAGCTGGAGGCCGCTCCACAGTGCTAGGCCCCAACGACAACGGAGACCCAACGGGAAAAAGGTCGGGTCTCCCGTACAGGGAAGAGATTTTTTTTTAATTTCCCCCTTAAAGCAGCAACTCTACCGCTGCGCCGCCATGCCGCTGTTAATTTTATGACTGATAATTCAGTTGCATTAATTGAAAATTCTACATATTTGATATAGATTGTCATCACTATTAAGTAGAATAAAATGGTCAGTAAAATTCTACCTACTTACAGTATAATTAGTTTGGTATTTATTTTTGGAGGTGCATTTATTGCACGTAATTACACTCAGTAGTGGAACATTTCTGATCGCTTTTCCTATCGAGACCATGTCTTTGAAAATTACTGATCTATTATCCATGTGTGAATCTTATTAATTAACTGCACAAAATGTCCCTTCTTGGTACTTTATCATTGGTATGATACCAGCTACCATCTTCCAAATCTTCTAAATCTGCCATATCGCTCACTGTATTGAATATTTCTATCCTATCTGGGCATTTGTAAATTGTAAATCTGGGCATTGCTTTCGGTTGAATTCTGTGCTGTTTCTTGTTCTCATATGGTGGGATTGGCAGGGAGGAGAGCAAATGCTGTCTGTGATGGAGATTTTATGAAATGTTGCTTCGAAGCATCAGCATGCAGAATTCTGCCTTTTAAGTTTAACTGGATAAACTTAATTTAGAAGCGGATCTATTGGCAAGCTAACACAGTCTGCCTGAATAACAATGAGGGAATAGAGATTGCGTACTCCTCTTTGAAAGAGTATCGTGGGATCTATAGCACTCACATCTGACGCAAGAGTTGCTACTTCAAGCAGTGCAGCTCTCCTTCAAAGAGTCACCAAAAATGTCAAGCTCGGATGCGTGCACAAGTCTCTGGAGTTGAGCGCCACGGAACGAGCCCTGTTCCCTTCGAAGGGTTATTTTACTCCCTCTGAGAAACAGAATGGCTGCTTTGCTGTGGGCTTAAATATGCTGTATTATCTGCAAGGACGTAATGCATCTTGCTATCACGGACAAAAATAATGAAGGCAGCATCCTGACCAGCTGGGATCTGGCAAGACCAGTGTTGATGATATAGAAACTTGCTGTGCCTCTCCATGAATGTGACTCAAATCCTTTAGTTGGTTTCTAATGCCAGTCAGCCACCAGCAACCACCAAATTGGTTACCAACGTGACAGCAAGTGGGTAATCACTAATCAATCTTTAACAAAACAAGAAATAGATTTTCTTATTGATTTGAAGTCAGATCTGAATTTGAGGCATTGTTCCAGAAATGCAACAGCATAACATGTGTTTCCCATGCACTGTGCAGTCTAGTTGAAGTGCAAAATGGACAATGTGATTCTACCAGGAATTCATGTCAGAAGGAACTGCAGATGCTTGTTTAAACTGAAGGTAGGCACAAAAAGCTGGAGTAACTTAACGGGACAGGCAGCATCTCTGGAGAGAAGGAATGGATGACGTTTAGGGTGGAGACCCTTCTTACGTCTGAAGAAGGGTCTCGACCCGAAACGTCACCCATTCCTTCTCTCCAGAGATGCTGCCTGTCCTGCTGAGTTACTCCAGATTTTCGTGTCTATCCACCAGGAATTCCGTGTTTGCAGTGTGCAATTCCAAGTTGCGTTCTAGGCCTTTGATACATGACATGCCTACACACACACACACACACACACACACTGCCGATGGGGTCACATCCAATACACAGTTGATGCTGTTGCTAAATAATTCACACTGAAATAAAATGTGTGGGCCTTGACGATACAAACAGCCTAATAGGAACCATTTAAGTTGCTGCACTGTTTCCTAGAGACTTCCTCTGGTCCCAGGACACTCAACCATCCATCGGAGATAGAGCATGCCTGTTCCTGTCCCAATAGTATCTCAGTTTAGTCAGTCCCCACTAGTTGCAATTGCGGTTCCTGCTGAGAGCCACAGCTTTAAGAGTCAGGATTAAACCCAGTTGCTGGAGCCTTGCAACAGCTTAATTATCTGCACGCCTGCCTGCCATTTTCTTTTCCTCCTAATCAAATCCATTCGAGACAAAATGGTATAAGTGAGCAGGGAGAGTAAATTAGGCTGATAATGTCAAGGTGCCCATCTAGCTCAGAGACCAGCCATGTTTTTTGTTACCCCGCCCACCAGCATCTCCAGGTGCAGCAGTGGAGTTGCTTCCTTACAGCGTCAGAGGCCTGTGTTCGATCCTAACTGCGGGTGCTGTCTATACAGAGTTTGTACGTTTTCCCCGTGACCTCATGGGTTTTCTCCGGGTGCCCCGGTTTCCTCCGACACTCCAAAGACGTACAGGTTTGTGGGTTATTTGGCTTTGGTAAAAAATTGTAAATTGTCCCTAGTGTGTAGGATAGTATTATTGTACGGGTGATCTCTGATCAGCGTGGACTCGATGGGCCGAAGGGCTGTATCTCTAAAGTCTAAAGTCAAGTCCAAACTCAAGTCCTCCCCACATAGCCGCCACAATAAAGCCTTAAAAGTATTTATAAGCGTTGCTGAGCCATCGTTTCCTGCAACTCTGCTCCTTGAAATTATTAGAAATATTATTATAATATAATTAATGATTATGATATGAGAATTTGCAAGAATTAAATAAGACAATCATAATGGTTTCATGGTCTGGATGTGTTGTGTTGATTAATGACTTTGCTCTGGGGGAAACATTTACACACTATTTTAAGTGCAATTTAGAAATATGACTAATTTCACACGTCGTCATCCCGTGCTATGTATATCACCATTCCCTTGCCTCGTAAGTTTGTAGATCGGAACATTTTACCACAAGCCAAGCGCATGACAGCAGAAAGTAAACTGGAACTTTGGTAAAAATTACTTCTAACATTCTGAGGGGAATGCCTCGTATCAGGTCCTGGATCTATGCTCGGCTATTCTGATGGTGACCTATAGCAGGGCTGCTGACAGACCCGCCTGAACAAGTGCTATTTATTTTTGCAAATTATGCTCCTTAGATATAAAGATCCGAAGATAGTCAAATATGTCATTGAGTGATACAGTGTGGAAACAGGCCCTTTGGCCCAACTTGCACACACCGGCCAACATGTTCCATCTACACTAGTCCCGCCTGCCAGCATTTGGTCCATATCCCTCTAAACCTGTCCTAAGCATGTGCCTGTCTAACTGCTACTTAAACGTTGGGATAGCCCCTGCCTCAACTACCTCCTCTGGCAGCTCGTTCCATATATACACCAACTACCCTTTACGTGAAAATGTTACCTCTCAGATTCCTAATTAATCTTTTCCCTTTCACCTTTAAATAATGTCGGAGGGATTTGTGTCTATGGCCTCTATCTGGCTTTCATGTGGGCGCAGTCTCCCTGAATGATGGCTCAGTTCTGGACAGTGCACGGAAAATCTCACACACCAGTTGTGAGTTTCTCAAACAAGTGGGTTCATTCAAGCCTTGACAGTACGTAATGGGAACCACACTGAGGAGGACCGAAAGTGCTTCACTGACTCAAAACACTTACAGTGTGGCGGCTCCTAAGGGTCGTCCCATTATACTGCCGAACCCCTCGGCACAGGAGTGGTGCAGTCCGGAGGCGGTCCTTGGCCGGAGGGTATAAAAGGCAGGGTTTGGGTGCCATCTTTCCCTGGTTTCGTCTTCCCCAGAACCGGGAGGAAATAAAGTAAAGTGCTTCTCAAACTTCGGACTACTTGCCTCATTTTGAGACCCACGCACTACAACAGCATTTTATATTAATTGTATTACAATGGTTACATGCGGATTTTAAATTTGTGCAATAATTCATCAGTCACCCATTTTTCTTTGCAGTCTCTGATCCTTGTTTGATCTCTGTTGTAGCTAGCTTGAGCTGGGAGTTTCCTTCCTGTTCATAGAAAACCATTCTCCCATTTGCTCTGTTGATGGTTGCCATAAAGTGACTTCTCTTGTTTTATTGTCTTTGGTTACAAACATCCTCAGTTTACGAAATGTGGAGGAAGGAACTGCAAATGCTGGTTTAAACAAAAGATTGACGCAAAATGTTGGAGTAACTCAGCGGGACTGGCAGCATCTCTGGAGAGAAGGGATGGGTGACGTTTCGGGTCGAGACCTGAAGTCTGAAGGAGGGTCTTGACCAGAAGCATCACCCGTTCCTTCTCTACAGAGATGCTGCCAGTCCCGCTGAGTTACTCCAGCATTTTGTGTCCATTCTCAGTTTACCTTTGTTGCAGCTAGCTATGACTTGCAATATAAACCCTCCCCTCATTTATTTACTGTTTCGCCTGATATGATCTTTAAGTTACAACCCAAGATGCGCCGCAGAGCTGAATGACTCAGCGGGCGGGCCGACGAGATTAAACAGGGACCCAGCGCCGCCGAGAGGGAGGTGGGACCCGCGCTGTTGAGAGCACGGAGGGCCACCCAGAATGAATGGGGTGGGGGGGGCAGGCAAGTGGGCTGCTGAGAACATAGGAGGGATTGAAGGGGGGCCGAACTGGGGCCGCCTGCTGCCACGTGCGGTGGAAGGTCTGGTTCACCCTGAAAGAAGATAAAACTGTTCGATTAACTTTTTGTAACTTTGTTGGCTACTGTTTGTATGCTGCATAAGTGAGGTCTACTGTATGATTTTACTGGAATGTATAAAAAACACCCAAAGAATTTCACTGTCCATGTACAGTACAAGGGAGTGTGGCCACGGGGGAAGATGGCAGCCCTACCGGCAGTCTGTTGTCTTTTCATTGCGTTTGTTATTTTATAGTCTGTTAGAAGTTTGTTTTAATGTTCTTCTGGTATGTTTTATGTGGGGGGGGAGGGAGAATATTTTTTCAACTTCTTATCTTCCCGGAGATGTGATTATTTTTTGGATCACATTCTCCGGGCTCTGCGGCCTACCATCGCTGGAGCTGGAAGCCTCCTCGGACTATCGTGAGCCCCACCACAGAGCGTAGACTTGCATCAGAGCGTATCCCTTGACTAGGATCGTTCCCACCGTGATCACCGTGGACTTCATCACTAAAGACTCGCAGTCTCGGGGTGAGGCTAGTCGGGAGCTCCAACGTCGCGGAAGGCTCGACCTGCCCCAAAATGAGGTTCGTTCACCCGGCGCAGGGGGACCTGACAACCCCCCAATGCTGGAGTGGAGCACCTTGATGCAGAGGGCCCGAACACCGGCTACAGGAGTCAAGATCGTCCCGCCAACGGGGCTCAAGGCCCACGACCGCGGAAGAGCAAGGGGAAGGACTTGAACTATATTTCACCTTCCACCACAGTGAGGAGTGTGTGGGAGTCACTGTGGTGGATGTTCAATGTTAAAAGGTGTTTAGATTGTTTTGGCTCCAAGATGGCTGCCGGAAGTGAGAGTGAACGCTGGCACATTAAGCTGCCGCTGCTCTCTCTTTGAATTGTGCATTGTTGATGTCCCTACTATATATTTTTTTGTTTATTGTTTTATTCTACTCATATGTTTTGTAATCTGCTTATTAAATTTTGTAAGGCATCCTTGAGAGTCTTTGAAAGGCGCTCATAAGTATAATGTTAATAATAAAACAAAATTTAAAGTGCATGTGATAATAAAGTATCATGAACCTTCACTATGTTTAGTTTAGTTTAGTTTAGAGATATAGCATGGAAACAGGCCCTTCGGCCCACCGAGTCCGCATTGATCAATGATCACCCCGCACATTAACACTATCCTACACATGCTAGGGACAACTTACACTTATACCAAGCCAATTAACCTACAAACGTGTGTGTTGTCCTTGGAGTGTGGAAGCAAACCAAAGATCTCTGCGAAAATCCACGCGGTCACGGGGAGAACGTACAAACTCCACACAGACAGCATCCGTAGTCAGGCTCGAACCCGGGTCTCTGGCACTGTAAGTGCCGTAAGGCAGCAACACTACCGCTGCGCCACCAAGCCACCCATTGGCCACCGTGCCACCAATATGTTGGCCTCGTTTCCAATTTGTCTCACATGATTTTGTGGTCTGTTGTTAATGTAATAAAGCATTAAATAAGATTAATTGGAATTTTAATTTGGTCTATTGGATTGAAGACAATTACCACCACCAAGGTCACGGAGACAAATGCTTTCATAGGGAAATATACTGAGGATTTATTAGTGCGCAGGTAGATCGTAAATCGCATTCAACAAAGGAAAAGCCAGGGTAATTTATGTACTAAATTCTGCTGAAGCAGTTTCAAGCACATTTATTCCAGTGCTTTATTCATTAAACATTTATGTGTACAAAGTCCAAACATTCATTAATTTTATATAGTGTGTATGGTCACATACCGACTGTAAGATGCCCAGCAGCCATTTCACTAATTGGCATCCTCTGACCTCTCACACACATTTTTATTTTGATTCAAAAGAACTTGTTTTCATTGTTCTTCCTACTCTATTAGTGAGAGTTCATCATTACAACTCTCACGTCGGGGCTTGGATCTGTAATTGCCTTGTGTAGGAAGGCACTGCAGATGCTGGGTTTCACCGAAGATAGACACACAATGCTGGAGTAACTCAACGGGACAGGCAGCATCTCTGGATAGAAGGAACAGGCAGCATTTCGGCTTAATACTTTTCTTTGGGGTCTGTGAGAAGGGTCTCGACCCGAAACGTCACCCATCCTTATAATTGCCTCGTGTAGGCTCAGAGGCTGGTGCAGGCCCTTCCTGTGATGAAAGGATATTTATTTCTAATGAGAGAGTGAATTAAAAGCAGAAGCACTAAAATAGTGTATACATTGCCAAATTTTAAAAGTACAGTAAAACGATCATATTCTGACACTCTTTGGATTTTGGTGGTGCCCAACATGTAGATTTTCCAGACCATTGGAAGTTACCGCTATTAGTAATAATTAGTACCCGTCTTTGTTTCACTTATTTTATATGTGCAGCAAATTATCCAGTGAACCTAGTGAGTTTGAAAGGAGTGGCAAATAACTCCGGGTTTTGACTCCAGCCGCAAACCTCAGCCTCTGGGCATTCCTGATCCTGACCCCCAACTCCACCTCACGCAAAGTCCACAGTCTAGATCCTGACTGGTTGCATTGTGTGCCCTGGTACAGGCACACAAGAGGCAGCAGAGAGTGGTGGCAGACTGGTCCTTCATGAGCACAGCCCTTCCCACCATCAAAAGCATCTTGGCAACATTCATCAACAAAGACACCCACCGTCCAGACCACGCCCTCTTCTCGCTTCAACCATTGGGCGGGAGGTACTGAAGCCTAAAGTGCCACACCACCAGGTTCAAGAAAAGAACCCGCAACTCCTACAACTATCAGGTTCTTGAACCGATCTGCACAACTTTAACCTCAGCAACGGAACATTATCGACCAACTCTAACAGTGACATGTGTTTAGATTGTGTTCTGCACTAATGATTTGGGTTTTTTACACAGTCATTTTCTTTTTACTGTCCTATATAAATTATGTGTTATTGATGTGTAATTTATGTTTTACGTGTTATCTGAGTCTGTGGGGCTGCGATACTGCTGCAAGTATGATTTTCAATGTAGCTCCACCTCACCATACTTCCTTCTGCATATGTCAATAAACTCAAATTGACATGCCCCTATCCCTGGCTGCACACTATGCTTACACCTTGAACTCTGGCTCACAGTCTGAAGTAATGAGTGAGCCAGATGTGGGCCATCAGGATTTCCAAAGAATTGGATGCAAGATTATCAGAGTTTTAGTATTTACTAGACCAAGTGGGCCCCGTTCCTCCAGACGCAATAATCCACCACTCACCCGTTCCCCCATTGTAACCCATTTCCTCCGTTCATTCGTTTCCTCAATGTAACCTATTCCCCCAACTTAACCTATTCCCACAACGCAATATTCCACCACTCACCCATAGCCCACAACTGCTCCCACCCCCCCTCAAGCAAAGTTCTGGAAATGAAACCTGTCCCCTATTTCACCCCCACCCCCACAACGAAAACCCCCATATGCGGGGGGAGGTGCGTCAGCGCTCCCCCCCCCCCATTCCATCTCCCCACAAGGAAAATCACAATTTTTTTGAGTAAATGAAACCTCTCCCCTATTCCACCCCCCACAATGAAAAACCTCCTCCCAAGAAATCTAAATGAGATTCCATTGTGATGTATCCATTCCCCCAACACAACCTGTTCCCCCAACGCAATATTCCACCACTCATCCATAGCCCCCAACTGCGCAGGCGCAGCTCCCTCCCCCTTGTCGTCGTCATCCTCCCTCTTCTCTCCCCTCTCTTCCTCCCCTCCTACACCCCACCTTCACCTCTCCCTCCCTCTCCTTTTCCCTACCCTCAGTCACTCCCTCCCTCACCTCTTCCCTTTTGCACTCCCCCACTAAACACAATGTTTAAATAACATTTCTTCTCCTCCCCTCCCCTACTCCTACCTCTTCTCACAACAATGTAAGAAATCTATCATTGCACTGTCTGGAGCTTTCCAACACTGTTGATTGGCAGCTGAGATCCCATTGTGATGTCATTATCGGGTGGCGGAATGTTCATGGCAGCATATGTTAATGAGATCCCATTGTGATTGGAGGACTGTGAGATCCCATTGTGACATCATAGCTGCTAACTGCCAGAAACTCCGATCAACTGTCCCAGCATCTGTCAAATTATTATTTTCAAAGAGGGCTTTTAAAAACTTGTAAATACCAATAACTTGTACAATATAACACCAATCTGAACAAAACTTTATTCGAATGACCACTGGACAAAGGTGAGTAAGGTCCAAAAGATTTTAGCGCTACCACGTACCGTTTTGGTTTAGGTCCCAAATCACACAGGCATAGCTAGATAGATAGAAAAAAGACAAGACTTTTAGTAATATATAGAGCTAAGCCTGGACCCTGGAAGAATGACAACTGCGGTGGCTGCATTGGAAGAAGGCTGACACCATGGCACATCCGGTAAAACACAGACCTGGTTTGATCCTGACCTCGGGTGCTATCCGTTTAGAGTTTGCACGTTCTCCCTGTGACTGCACGGGTTTCCCCTGGATGCTCTATTTCCCGCCCACATGCCAGAGATGTACAGGTTTATAGATTTTAATTTGGTTTAGTTTAGTTTGGAGATACAGGGCAGAAACAGGCCCTTTGGTCCACCGAGCCCACACCGACCAGCGATCCTCGCACATTAGCCATGATCATATTGAATGGCGGTACAGGCTACTCCTGGACCTAATTTCTATGTTTCTATGTTTCTATTAACTCGATCCTACACACACTAGGGACAATTTTACACTTATACCAAGCCAATTAACTTACAAACCTGTATGTCTTTGGAGGAAACCGAAGATCTCGCAGTCACAGGGGGGATCGTACAAATTCCGTACAGACAGCACCCATAGTCGGGATCGAACCCACATCACTTGCACTGTAAGCGCTGTAAGGCAGCAACTCTACTGCTGCATCACCGTGCCGCCTTTAATTGGGCTCTATAAATGTCTCTTAGAGTTGTAGGAAGTGGATTTAGAAAGTGGGATAACATGGAACTAGTGTGATAGACGGTCAGCATGGACTCAGTGTGATGAAAGTCCTGTTTCCATGCTGTGTCTTTCAATCAATGAATCAAGGTGATTCTTCTATATCAGCAGAGATGTAATTGAAGTTTTTAACATAATTGCTGCTGCAAACGCACTGTTTTAAATGACATATCAGAACACAAACTCTTGTTCTGTTTCTAATTGACAGATGATTGCCTTTCACTATATCAGGTGATTGAAGTGTTGTGTTGGATTTGGTACAGAAACAATTTCCATTCCCGCTCATCAACTGGATCACTTTGGCACTCACACCTCTGAGACGGGAAATTGTGGATTCAATGCCCAAATCAGAGGAATAGGCATTAAATGTTGGCTGACAGTCTGATATAGTACTGAAGAGAGTGATACATTGTTGGAAATGCTAACTTTCTAGGTAAGCCATTAAGACAAGGGACCACTGCAAGATATCTCATGTTTTGGGTCACAGTTTAAGGATAAGGGGCAGGCCATTTAGGACTGAGATGAGGAAAAAACTTTTCACCCAGAGAGTTGTGAATCTGTGGAATTCTGTGCCAAAGAAGGCAGTGGCCAATTCACTGGATGTTTTCAAGAGAGAGTTAGATTTAGCTCTTTGGGCTAAAGGGATCAAGGGATATGTGAAAAAAAGCAGGAACGGGGTACTGATTTTAGATGATCAGCCATGATCATATTGAATGGCTCAGAGGGGTGAATGGCCTATTCCTGCACCTATTTTTCTATGTTTCTATGTTTGTTCAATGTGGTCTCCATGCCTATTATTCAACACATATCTTACGTCAAAGGTGTTTGAGTGTCATATGTACCAAAACAGAACAATGAAATTCTTACTTGCAGAATCACAACAGATTTGTAAACACAGTACTCAATAACAAAAGAAAAAATCAATTATCGAAACTCCTCAATATAGTGCATAACAAAACGAAAGTCTGAAGTCCCTAGTGCAGTTCGCAGTTCAATGTTTAGTTTGTAGGAAGGAACTGCAGATACTGGTTTAAACCGAAGAAAAGTCTGAAGTGTCTCGACGAAATGTCACCTATTCATTTTCTCCAGAGATGCTGCCTGGATTGCTGTGTCTAGCTGAAGTTTAGTTGGTGTTCAATAGCCCGATGGTTGTTGGGAAGAAGCTGTTCCTTAACTGGGAGCACACAGTTTTCCATCTCCTATACCTTCTTCCCGATGGCAGGAGTGACATGATCTCGTCATTATCTCACGATTGTCAGAGGGATTTTGTTTTACAGTAATAACTAACGTCACATAAGCGACTACACTTGACAAGTATGTTATTGGCTGTATAGCAATCTACTACATCATGAAATGTACCAGATCAGTGGAATCTTTCTTTTGTTTGCTAAGTTCAATCCAACCCCAATCCATGCAAACCATTTCACCGTGGGCATGTGTTCTAAGAGCATTTTTGTGTCACTGCTCCAATGGACCTTGATGCACCCAAACTCCAAAACACAATCTGTACTTTATGTACTTTTAAACCTCCCTTTCTCCATGTTGAAGATCACTCTCTCAAGCTAACAACCCCAATAACTACCTCTAATAAGTTTACAAATACAAAAAAGGAGACGTTGGGAACGTGAATTAAAACCAGAAACTGCAAGAAATCCTCAGTGCTTCGGGTAGCACCTGTTGAGAAAGAAAGAGAGATAATGTTTCAACTCGTTCACCCGTTCCCCCAACGTAACCTATTCCCCCAACGCAATATTCCACCACCCACCCATAGCCCACAACTGCTCCCACCATCCCGATTAACTATTTTTCCTTCTTTCCTGATCGAGAGGTACAGAGAGGTTAGAAACAAAGAACTGCAGGTGCTGGTTTACAAAAAAAGACACAAAAGTGCTGGAGTAACTGCGGGCCGAGCAGCATCTGATGGCCCTGTGACCATGTGGGTTTCCTCCCTATGATTCGGTTTTCCCCTCATCCCAAAGACATGCTGTTTTGTAGGTTAATTAACTTCTGTAAATTGCCCCTAGCATGTAGGGAATGGATGTGAAATGAGATAATGTAGAACTGGTGTGAACGGGTGATCAATGGTCAGAGTGGACTTGATGGGCCAGGGGGCTCTTTTCATGCTGTATCTCAAAACTAAAGTAAACTAATTGCACGTAGTTCATTTTTTTACTACTTCAGGTTGCACTATATTCTCTGCATCATTCTGCTGTTTTGTTATTGTATTTATTGTTGCATGTATGATTACAAGGTTTATTCTTTGAGCTTCAGGCGAGCACAGCTTCATTCCACGCTGGTGTACATGCCAATGAAATAATCTGAATCTGAATTCTGTTTCCATAATTCTTTGAGGAAATGAGTTCCAAGGATGCACAATCCATGTAAAGAAAAAACTCCCCTTGTTTCTCGAATGGATGTCCCTTTACTTTTTAAATAATGAAAATCCAAGATAGACAGCTAGTTCTAGCTTCTACATATCCACTGCTCGATTACTCTCAGCATTTGTTGTGCTTCGATTAAATCACCTCTCAATCTTCTAGTCACCAGTAGATCCAATTGTAGCTTTCTTATTTTGAAGAGAAGTTACAAAAGATATCTGGAACAAGCTGCCAAAGGAGCTGGTGGGATCAGATCCAATCACTACATTTAAGAGATATTTAGAGATGCACTTAATTATACAATGCATATAAGGATGCAGCCCTAATGCAGGCAAATGGGATTAAAGTAGATGGCCAAAAAGGTTGGCATTGATAAAGGGCCCATTTCTAGTCAGTAAAAATCCATGACCATAAAATACAAACCACACTTAACAAAATAAATTCATATTAACATAAAACATAAACATAAAAAATAGGCGCAGGACATTCGGCCCTTCGAGCCAGCACTGCCATTCAATAAGATTGTGGCTGATCATCCAAAATCAGTACCACGTTCCTGCTTTCTCCTCATATCCCTTGAGTCTGTTAGCCCTAAGAGCTATATCTAACCCTCTCAAGAAAACATCATTGAATATTGTCTGAAGATTGAACAAAATGGTACTTGAACCTTGAAGACTGAAGCTTACTTCATGCTTGTATCAAAAATATTTCAACGATCCATCTGCTTCAAGATTAATTAAGCCCTTCAATTTGGTAGATTTGCCATAGACAACAGCTTGTGACTGGAACCTGTGTCCTGTGGTGATATTCATAGGAAAGTGCCTGAGAATACCCACCACAAATAACTTTAACTGAGAAGTTACACACGAGATGAACATGGAAGAACAAGTGCACTGGGTTTGTAGTTGGGCTGCATATTTCCATTCGGTATATTTTTAGTCACAAAAGCTCTAGAAATGGCAGCAAATCAAAACTAGTTGCAATTGGGGTGCAAGTAATTAAATCAAACGGACTGTCAAAAGAAATTGCCTAACCTTTAGCAATTGCATGCATACTTACATTAAAATGTCACATGTGCTGCCTGAACTGCCACAGTCAACTCTCCTGTCCCAGAGCAATGAATTTATGGAGAGGCTCCAGTTTAAGCAAATGGAATCAACTTCAGTCATAGAAGTGATCATCCTCCCAACTTCCCCCCCTGACATGGTCATCCCAGATGGCCGTCCACTTCAGCAGCAACTTGGAATAATATACAGTGAGCCTTCAAAAGTGCAAAATAAAAATCAAAGTTGTAATTTTGTCCACTGAGAATGATTAAAAATTGTGCCCAGGAGGGTTAGGTTTTGTTTCAAGTATTTCCATCTCTGCATACAATTATACAAATATTAATGTCTCATTCAGCGAATACAAGTGACCTTAAAGGGAAAAATACTATAGATTCAAATCACTGTTAAAGCTTTGGCATTAATTTCATTGGGATTCGTCACGAGGCATAATTCCTAGGATTCTGTTCATGTAACAAGATGGATGCACTCTGTAAAATATTTCTCTCTAGTAAGGTATTATTAAAAAAATAGAGAAAGGAAGAAAAACAAATGTCTTTTAGTTTGGTTTGGTTCAAAGATATATCGTGGAAACAGGCCCTTCGGCCCACCGAGTCCGCGCCATCCAGAGATCCCCGAACACTAACACTATCCTACACACACGGTGGACAATTTACAATTTTTTACCAAGCCAATTAGCCTACAAACCTGTACGTCTGTGTGAGGAAACCGGAGTTCCCAGAGAAAACCCACGCAGGTTACAGGGAGAACACACAACCTCTGTCCACACAGCAGCCGTAGTGAGGATGAAATCTGGGTCTATGGCACTGCAAGGCAGCAATTCTACTGCTGCGCCACCATGCTGCCCTAAAATGTAAGCTATAATTATATGTCAGCATGCCCTCAATAAAATAGAGTCATGAGGTTGCCGTTGCATAGCAAGTATGATTGGAACTTATAACTCAAGAGAAATATCAACTCATGAAGCCAGTAAGCTCAAATAAATAATATTGTGATATGGAATTCCTAATACACTGCTCGGGAATTCAATCCCGTTTATAACAATAATTACCTTATTTTCTCATATAAAAGAAGAGGGATAATGAGGTAAGAAATGGCGGACTGTCAGGTAGCTGGGAACTAGGATCAATAATACCCTGTGAGGAGTATAAGGGATGTAAGAACACATTAAGAGGGAAATCAGCTGGCAATAGATGAGGTAGATAAGGTAAAGTGGAATCCTAAGAGAGTCTATAAGTATAATAAGAACAAAGGAGTAACTAGGGAGAGAAGAGTCATCTGAAGAATTAATGTGGTCATTTCTACATGGAGCCACAGGAGGTGGGTAAGGTATTAAGGCAGATATAGACAAATTCTTGATTAGAAAGGGTGTCAAGAGTCAGACAAGAGTCAATTTAATTGTCATTTGGACCCCTTGAGGTTCAAACGAAATGTAGTTTCTGCAGCCATACAATACAAAGAACCAAAACACACACACAACACTATTTACATTTTACATAAACATCCATCACATTGCTTTGATGGAAGGCCAAAAAAAACTTATCTCTCCACTGCACTCTCTCCCCCCCCCCCCCCCGAAAAAGTCAAAGCCCCCGGCTGGCGATGGCGATTGTCCCGCGGCCATTAAAGCCATGAGGTGCGAGGTCGCACACCGGGTCTTGATGTTGGAGCCCCCGGCGGGCCCAGAGTCCCGCGGCCATTCCAAGCCGCGCTGGGCAGTGATGTTAGGCCCCGCTCCAGGGGCTCTTCGAGCAACTCGGGCGGGAGAAGTCGCCGTTGCAGGAGCCCTGAAAAGCGGTCTCCCTCCAGGGACCCGCGGGCTCCGGTGCCGCCGTCCGCAGACCCGCAGTTGCAGCCTCCGAATCAGCAGCAGCAGCAGCACACCAGCAGCAGCAGCAGCAGCGCTCCACCACCGCTCCACCCGTCTGGACTCGGCCAGCTCCGCGACGGTGAGGTGAGTCGGCACCAGAGTTTTTCTGTTGGAGGCCGCTCCCATCATTGCAGCCCCAACGACAACGAACAAGAAAAGAGTGCAGGGAGAGATTTAAAAGTTGCCCCCTTCCCAAAACACAATCAAAAAAAACTACATATAAACATAGACATAATACACGGAGAGCTGCAGAGGCGCTGCTGACGAGAGTCCTTAATACTCTCTTGAACTCTCTTGTTGGATAAACCGGGGGCCTGGGGACTAGAACACAGTAAGCCGCAGTCTCCGGTAAGAAGAGGCCGACAGGTGCTCCATGCCGAGCGTTCCGATCCGTCCCGACGCCGGAGTTTCGATCCCGTCAAGAGTCAAGGGTTATGGGGAGAAGGCAGGAAAATAGAATTAGGAGGCAGAGATCATCCATGATTGAATGGCAGAGTAAATACGATGGGCCCAATGGTCTAATTGTCAGAGATATTTGTTAGCTTCAGAAACAAAGCCTGCCCAACCTCATCCTATAGTTCAGGCTCTCAAGACCTGGCAGCATCCTTATAAATCTTCTCTGCAATCGTCCCAGCTGAATGGCATTTCTCCTACAATACTCCAAGCGTGAGAATCAGAGTGAGGCCAAATGCAAATTGGAGGAACAGCATCTCATATTTTGCTTGGGCAGCTGACAACCTAGTAGTATGAATATTAATTTGTTTAACTTCAAGTAACGTTTGCATCCCCTCTCTCTCCATGCCTCTCCCAGCCAAGTCACACCAGCTTCAAAGCCATTTTGTTAAGTCTCATTGTCTGTAACTCATTTTCACCTTGCACACAGCTAACAGTGGCCTTTACCATTGTTACTATTTTGCATATCTTTCATTCATTTGTTTTATATCTCTCTACATCACTGTCTATATCGCTTGTTTCCCTTTCCCCTGACTCTCAGTCTGAAGAAGGGTCTCGACCCGAAACACCACCCATTCCTTTTCTCTAGAGATGCTGTCTGACCCGTTGAATTACTCCAGCATTTTGTGTCTAATTTCGATTTAAACCAGCATCTGCAGTTCCTTCCTACACAAAATACTCCAAGGGCGGCTTCATTAACATCTTGTACAACTGTAATATCGTGTCGCAACTTCTATACTCAATTCCTTGACGGATGAAGGCCAACCTGCCGAAACACTTCTTCAACATTATTATCCATCTGCGATGCAACTTTCAAGGAACCAAGCATTTATTTTTCAGCGCCTCTTGCATAGAGGCACAACTTTGGCAACCCTCCAGCCTTCCGGTAACTCACCCATGTCTAACGATGATTTATATATCTCAGTCAGGACTCCTGCAATTTCTTCTCTCGCTCCTCAAGGTGTCCTTGGATGTACCTGATCCAGCCCAGGAGATTTGTCTGCCTTCATATGTCTTAGGACATCAAGCATCCACTCGACTGTAATATGGACTGGACTCAAGACATTATCATAAACATCCCCAAGAGAGCTCACCTTAATGTCTTTCTCCGAGCTAAATCACTGAGGACCTTGTCTATCTCCTGTTGCTCTGCATTTATGTGACCACTAAGATTTCTGAGTGGCCATATTCTCTCTCTAGTTACTTTTTTCCCTCACTTACAACATGTCTAGTGATCCTCCTTAATCTTGCCTGCCAGATCATTTTCTTGCTATCACTTGCCCTCTTTTTACCCCTCCTGATTTCCTTCTTAAATATGCTCCTCAATCCCTTGGGATATACGTTTAATCCCAGCTGCCTATACCTGAGTCACACCACCCTCCTTTTTCCCTTGCTGTCCAGGGTTCCTTACCTGCCTTGCCCTTCACTCCAACATGAATGCATAGCTTGGACTCTCACTATCTCACTTTTAAAAGCCAGGATGTAAAGCTTCAGAAAATCCTAAAATTGTTGACAGTGGGGATCACAGCATTTTCTCAAACAGTGGATGGGAAAGAGATGTCAGAACAAAAGCAAGACGCACTGGCATTATTCTGCAATACTCAGTATGAGATCAATAGTCTCAGGAAGAATGCCATCCGCCCAGCCTTAAACCCAAAGTTTGCAGGGCTGTGCAAACCTGGAGATACTAAGCCACCAATACTACTATTTGGGGGCAACCGGTCAAAACAGATAAAAGAGCTCGATGAGGAGGCTAAAACCCTGGGGCTCATAAAGGCGGCAACAGGAAGGACCTCCTACACACAAAGACAGCACACTTACGCACCCACCAGCAGAGCAAGACATACAGAAGCTGGTGAAAGCTCAAAGGCCGGGCATACAGGACAGCGGTCTTTTTAAGGCCATGGCCCAGACCGGCCTTCGTGGAAGATGCACAAACCCCAATCCCAAACCCAGACTCCGGCGCCTCAACCTCTACGGCGACTGCACAGGAAGAAATAAACCTTCCACTGGTAACCATGAAGGTAGGTGGGTCTGGTTCCTTCCAAAAAACAGAAAGTGTAAATAATACACAAATTGGTGGTAGATTACATTTTTTTGGGGAGGCATAGAGTGCAATAACTACTGACACTTATATCCTAAATAGTATTCAGGGATATACAATTGAATTTGTGCACAAAAACTATCCCCCAGTTCAGCATGTACCAAACCGAACGTTCGTTCTTTCACAACAAGAAAAACAGAAGCGCATGCTGAACGTGGTGAGACCTTATACTAAGGCGGTTATTGAAAAAACCCAACACGATTCTCTAGAATTTGTGTCAAATATCTTTACAAAAAACAAAAACGATGGTGGTTGCCGCATCATCATAGATTTGACCAAATTGAATACATTTGTGCAGTATATTCATTTCAAAATGGAAACCTTTGTTACTGCCAAACAATTGATTTCCAAAGGCTACTTCATGGCTTGCACCGATTTAAAAGATGCTTACTATTCAGTGCCTATACGAACGGATCACAGACGTTATTTAAAATTTAACTGGATGGAGCTGCTCTAACAGTATAGAGCTCTACCCAATGCATTAACATGGACTATTTACCAAAATCTTGAAACCAGCCCTAGCATTTCTTCGGAAACTAAAACATATGGTCATGGCTTACCTATATGACATATTAATTGTGGGAAAAACTTTGGAATTAGCCAAACTAGCCGTATCAGCCACCAAACAATTGTTTGAGAAACTGGGGTTTATCATCCATCCAGTTAAATCTAAACTAACGCCTTCCACCACTATGGATTACTTGGGGTTCACAATTGACTCAGTTCACATGTTGGTGACTTTACCAAAGGACAAGGCTACAGTCTTAACTGAGGCCTGCAACAACCTCATTGACATCAGTGAACCATCTATTAGATTGGTAACAAGGGTAATTGGCAAAATTGTGGCTGCTTTTCCAGCCACACAGTTTGGACCTTTGTATTACCAAAATTTACAAAGGGCAAAGGTACAAGCACTCAAAATCAATACTGGTCATTTCGATAGGCCAATGAAGCTACCAATCAAAGCAATTATGGAATTACAATGGTGGAGAGATAACATTCGGCATTGTTCTAGCCCTATCATTGTCAGCAACCCTTCAGTGGTGCTACAAACTGATGCCAGTGCTCATGGTTGGGGTGTTACTAATTCCATCTCCAGCTGTGGAGGTAGATGGAATGCACTGGGGGCATCATTATTTCAGACACTTCGCATAAACTACTTGGAAATGTTGGGTGCATTCTATGGTCTAAAATCATACTGTTCAGGAATGCATCACCAGCATGTTAGATTACAGATTGATAACACCACCGTGGTGGCATATATTAACTATATGGGTGGAATCAAATCGGTATCATGTGATAATCTGGCTAACACAATTTGGCAATGGTGTATTCAGAAAAATATTTGGATATCAGCTAGTTACCTACCAGGTAACCTCAATTCAGTGGCAGACATCAGGTCACGCAAATTCAATGACAACATCGAATGGATGTTGGACCACAAAGTGTTTGCTGATATTGTAGCACGGTACGGAACACCAGATATCGATCTATTTGCATCTTGGTTTAATCACCAGTTGCCAAACTATGTTTCTTGGGAACCTTACCCTGGGGCATCAGCGAAATATGCCTTTTCGCTGCATTGGGGGAAATTGTTTTTCTATGCATTCCCTCCTTTCTGCCTCATCAGTCGGGTATTACGCAAAATACAACAAGACTCGGCATCTGGTATTTTGCTAGTGCCCGATTGGCCTACTCAACCATGGTTCCCCATGATTCACAATATGGTTTTAGAACCATGAATCACTGTTCCGAAATGACCAGACGTTGGTAACGGGGGAAAGCCATCCATGCCATAATAGGACAAATTTATTGATTTGTAGAATCTAAAGAAACCACTTCTGGACCTGGGACTGGCGGACTGAACATTGAACATAATCTCAGCGGCTCACAGGCAGTCCACCAAGAAACAATATCTGGTATACATCAGGAAGTGGGAAATATATTGTTTTAGAAACAACATCACTTACAGTACGACGAACATAAGTTCTGGAATTCCTGGCTAGCCTCCATTATGATGAGGGGCTCAGTTATAGTGCCATTAACTGCGCCAGAAGTGCCCTTTCAGCATATCTGTGGCAAGGATCAGAGCGTCATTCTGTCGGGACTCACCCCCTGGTAACCAAACTTATGAGGGGAATTTTTAATATTAATCCCCCAAGGACAAGGTACTCCCATATATGGGATGTGAGTGTTGTCCTCGTGTTACTGAGGAATTGGTCTCCAGCAACAGCTCTGTCCCTGCAAAGACTAACACACAAAATAGTCATGCTGTTGGCTTTGGTCTCAGGTCAAAGAATTCAGTCATTACATAAATTAAGCTGGATAATATGACCTCTTCAACGAGAAATATAACTTTTTACATCGACGATTTAGTCAAACAGAACAGACCAGGATTGTCAGGCCTCAAAATAGAATTTAGAGCATACCCAATAGATGATCGTCTATGCATTATGAGACATTTATTTTTATACATAGAGAGCACCAAACAGCTCAGAGGCAATGAGATGGCATTACTGATCAGCCACAAACAGCCCCATAATAGGGTATCGCTTCAAACAATTTCCAGATGGCTGAAACAGGTTTTAACAACCGCGGGGGTGGATACTAACATATTCAAATCTCATTCCACCAGGGCTGCAGCTACATCGGCAGCAATGGAATTGAACGTACCTATGGACCAAATCCTGGGGACAGCAGGATGGTCAAAGGAAAAAGCGTTTCAACAATACTACAATAAACCAGTGGTTAAACCTGTGACATTTGCAGAATCAATTTTAAGTTCTGTATCATGATTTACCCCATAAGACAGGGGCTATAATTTTATTGTTAATAAATTCATCATGGTTTTTCAATGTCAGATTCATATTTGAATGTGTTAACACAATTTCCTCCCTTAGTCAATTAAGGCAGATGTGGCATGGACTCGTTTCCACGGCATGAAATCACAGAGCTTTGAAATCTTCACGTAGTCACTCACGTGACTCCGAAGTAAAATAGTAAGATTAAACGAGAATTTACCAGTTTGAAGTTTGATCTTTATTTTATGAGGAGTAACGTTGAGGGATTACATGTCCTCCGCTCCCACCCTCGATCATAAAGTTCAACTGGTATTATGGTTCTCTTATCTTACTATGTTCAGTTCATTACTGTTTTCTGTGATTTCAATCCAATCCAATCCAACTTTATTTGTTAAGCACTTTAAGACAACCAATGTTGAACAAAGTGCTGTACAGTGGAATAAACAAGACATCATAAACAGACAACATAACAGAACATAACATAACAGCTCACATAAAGCGCAAAAATACAACAATAAATTAAAAGACATAAAACATGAGTAAAAATAATAACCACGCAATAAAGCAATCAAAAAAGAAATTAAATCAAGTAAATAAAGTCGACCTCTTACTCTGTATCAAAGGCCACGGAGAAGAATTTCACGAATTTCACACCGCTGCTTTGAAGAATGACACGCATGCGTCCTGGCGGGTTCTTCATGTAATCCTTCAACGTTACTCCTCATAAAATAAAGATCAAACTTCAAACTGGTAAGTTCTCGTTTAATCTTACTATTTTACAATTTTAAATATTTCATTGCTTTATCAAACATTCCACGCTACAGCAAATGAATATCAGCAGCTATTGACATTTCCTACCTACACTTTATGATTCATTAATGAAATTGTGGTTTGATCATCATCAGACAAGTTTGAAATACAAAACTATCAAAAATCAGGTAAAATTGTGAATTATTTTTCGGAAATTTCAAAGAACTTTGGAAGGTGAAAGAACAGACTTTCTAACGGCAGCAGGCAGTATTCAGCGTCTATCCCTCTCCACACGTACATTAATTTTCAACAACCAAAATATTAAATGGGACAAAATTGTGAGTACCTTTTAGGGAGAAGATTTCTAGAGATTCACTGCCCTCTGTGAGTCTGAACAAGGGTCCTGACCCGAAACATTGCCTATTCATGATCTCCAGGAATGCTATCTAACCCACTGAGATACTCCAGCACATTGTGTATTTTGTAAACCAGCATCTGCAGTTTCTTGTTTCTAAGATTTTTTTAAATTCCCACAATGGGGAATGTGCAAACAATATTACCTGATGGGGTGTTTTGAGAGCTTTGTGATTCATCCACTCAGATAGGTAAAGAGCAACTGGCACTCTGAGTCAGCCTCGCCCATCACAAGAGCTGGAAAATCTGACTAGACCAACATAACACAAGTACCTCCATCCCTGCAGCTGAGCCAAGCATGGCAAAGAACACAGAAGAATAGGAGCAGCAATTGGCCACCCGTGGTCTGGATTGAACCCGGATCTCTAGGCCCCTCGTGATTGCCCGCAATTCAATAAGGCCGTGTCTGATCTTTGCCAGCTTCAGCTGGCCAGTGTCCCTTCCCCATGGACCTTAATTCTCCATGAAAGAAGGAACTGCAGATGCTGGTTTAAACCAAAGATAGACACAAAAATCTGGAGTAACTCAGCGGGTCAGGCAGCATCTCTGGAGAGAAGGAATGGGTGATGCTTTGAGAAGGTCTCAGCCAGAAACGTCACCCATTCCTTCTGTCCCGCAGAGTTACTCCAGCATTTTGTGTCTTATCTTCGACCTTACTTCTCTGATCTTTCAAAAAATTGGCACCCTCCACTTTAAATAATTCCCATGAGCTATCCTCCAGTGTGCTCCAGGGAAGAGAATTCCAGACATTCACCACCCTGTGTGAGGCCATAGTAGAATTAGGCCATTCGGCCCATCAAGTCTACTCCACAATTCAATCATGGTTTATCTAACTCTTCCTCCTAATCCCATCCTCCTGCCTTCTCCCCATAACCTGTGACACTTGTACTAATCACAAAAACTCTGTCAGATTTCAGTCCATGGAGCCAAATTACAGAAGAAGAATTCAGTGCTGATACATTGACTGCTTAGTGCTTGCAATCGTGGACAGATTTCCACTCCAATCCATCTTTGTTGGTACAATGTCACACGGTCTCCTTAATATGATCAGCAAACCATAATAATATGTTAAAACTGTTATTAAGACCTTGTTTTTTTAAAGTTTAGTTTAGAGAAACAACATGGAAACAGGCCCTTCTTTCCACTGGGACTGTGCCCTACCAATGATCACCGCACACCAACACCATCCAACACAGCACTAGGGACAATGTACAAGTTTACCAAGCCAATTAGCCTACAAACGTGTACGTCTTTGGAGTGTTGGAGGAAACCGAAGCTCCTGGAGAAAACCCACGCAGGTCACGGGGAGAACGTACAATCTCTACACACACAGCAGCCGTAGTCAGGATCAAACCCAGGTCTCTGACTCTGTAAGGCAGTGACTCCACTGCTGCGCCGCCATGCTGCCCCTTGTCATCATGTGAACAGGTGGGGAGTAAGGAAAGAGAAGAAAGATTTGCTCTATGTAATTTATTTCACAAACTCTGAATGGCCTACAATGTTTTTCAGCTTTGGAAAAAGCACTCTGTGTCGGCAAGATCCAGGATGCGTCACTCTGAACCTGAATAAAAGTGCACATTTTATGCCTGGTGAAATTCCATTATACCTTATCTGCATTCTTTCTTTAATATTATAACAAATCAAAATTCTATTACAGCCCTTTACATTTATGCAGATTGTAAATAGATTGCTGTGGTGAGGGCATGTTGTACACAAGGTGACTGTTGCCTTTCCTATGTTACAGAAACGGTGACACTTCCAAAGACCTTCAGTCATTGTAAATCACCTGTGGGCTGCTGAAGGCATGAAGAGTATTACATAAACTCACTGTCCTCTCTCTGACATGGTGCGCTTCAGCGCGTTACTGAGCAATGCAAAGCAAAGAAGCTGGCAGTTCAGTTCCTGGGGGGGAAATATGTTTAGCTGATAATGAACCAGTTGAAAACTAACTCCGTTTTTATTAATTAAGCCATTTAACTGAGGTGAGCTTCACAATAAGCAGATTATCAGCTTTTGCACCAGTTGGTTGGGGAGGGGGGTGGGGGTGGGGGTGGGGGTGGGGGGGAGGAAGTAGTCGTTATTAAGGGATTATGGCGGGGTGGATTTAGTGCAATTACTGTAAACTGCTCAGTGCTATTGTGCAAAAATTCAGCCTACAATGTTCTGATGGCAAGCTGGCCTCGCGGCAATGAAGCAAAAGGTTCAGGGCTTCATGGAATAGAGGCAAGGAGTAATGAAATGGAAGGACGCAAAAGGCCATGCTATTCAATAGCCACCGAATTTGTTGTGAAACTATTTCATTTGAATCATAAGGCAGAAGGGTGATTAAATCTGCTTTGTGACAGAGCTTCTAAAGCACTTTCACAAGTTCACGTTCAGAAGTTAGAGGAGTAGAATTAGGCCATTCGGCCCATCGAGTCCACTCCGCCATACAATCATGGCTGATCTCTGCCTCCGAACCCCATTTTCCTTCTCCCCATAACCCTTGACACCTGTTCTAATCAAGAATTTGTCTATCTCTGCCTTAAAAATATCCACTGACTTGGCATTCACAGCCCCCTGTGGCAATGAGTTCCACAGATTAACTACCCTCTGACACTTTCTCCAACATTTTCCACCAAGTGGGCTGAACTTAATAGCAGTTTTGCAATACATTTGTAATGGAAATACAAAGAAGAGATCCCATTGATCCTGGGGCTATTTGGCTATTCTATGGTACACACACACTTAATACACTTTTTGTAATGAAAAGCAAAAGTACATCCTTACAGTAATCAATGAATAACATTACTTGAAACAATGTGAAGTGATGAAGGAGAAACAAGTAAGTGGAATATTGTGTTTCACTTTATTAAAACTGAATGGGCATTGATTTTTTTTAAACTCCATAATAATATTACCATTCCCAAATGTGGTGAAATGGAGTGCAGCAAATTTGAGATGTCAGTATTTTGTGAAGAGGAGTTAAGGTAATTGCTTAAATGCTCGAGACTCTCGAGAATAAATAAATACAAACTCGCCCTCTGTCTTGCTTCTCATCTCAGGGAGGTAAACAGCTGAGTAGGAGAGGAAAATGTTTGGATTTAGATGGAATGATAAGAAGCTTCAAAATGTGGTTCTCTCACAGCACTTGCACAAGCAGTCTAGACTTTGACAAACCTTAACTAGACCTAGTCTACAGTGCTGCACAATAACACCACTTCACAATAATATAAACTACTGCATGTCAGAATCTGTTTTCCAGGATGGGAAAATCAAACGCCAAGCATAGTTTTATGGTGGGAAGGGCAAAGTTTAAAGGAGACTAGACCAAGGAGTTGGGTTCCATCCCCTCAGTGCGGGGGGGGGAGGGGGGGGGGGGGGGGGGGGGGAGAGTGGGGAGGGAGAGAAGGGTGGGGGAAAGAGGGGGAGCAGGGAGGGTGGAGGGAGAGGGATCCCGGGGAGGAAGAGAAAGGCTGGGAAGAGAGAGGCGGGGGGAGAAAGAGGATGAGGGGAGAGAGAGAGGAGGGGAGTTGAGAGAGGAGGGGGGGGGGGAGGGGGGGGGGGAGAGAGAGAGGGGGGGGTGACATCACTCGCTGCGTGTGGAACATTGGGCAGCAGACCGTGAGGAGCAGAGCCATTGTGACGTCACCGGCGAGCCCATCTCGTTTATTTTCTAAGTTATTTGAAATTTGTGAGCATTTTCATAAATAACTCAAGAATTTTTCAGATAAGGAGATTTTTGACACCACGGCGTAAATCTCTATCAGAATATGTAAACATTGCACGGTTCGCGTGTGTTTTCGAGGAGATGTGAAACGCACACGGACATCACACAAATAAATACACATAAATACACGGGGCACCGTCCAGTAGGATATGGCTGCCCTGCCTGCAGCTGTCTGTCTTTTTTATTTATTTATTTTTAGTGTTAAAAAAGTGTTTTGTTTGGAGGTCTATTCTTTTTTATGTGGGGGGGGGGGAGGGGGAAACTGCTTTTCCTAGTCCCTACCTGGTCGAAAGGGGCGGCTTTTCTCATGACCATCGGGTCTGGAGTGGTGTTTCCTGAGGGGACCGTCCAGAACCACGGCTTCGGTGGCGGCACAGCGCTGGAGCGCTATCGCAGAGTGGGCGATGCCTTGCCAGGGTTGCCGCGCCGACCGGTATGCTGAGTCCGCCGATTGATCATCGCGGAGCTGCGGGTCTGTGGAGCGGCGGCGCTGACTTTAACATCGGGTGCCTGGGATCTCTCGGCGAGATCGCCAGTGGTGGAGCTCCGTCCTGCGCGGCCTGTTGGTTTCGGAAGCCACGGTCGACCACGTAAGGAAACAACCTTTCCAGGTGTCCCAAGCCGCTGAGAGGGTTCTCCCGACGCCGGAGCACCATCACCCGGCGAGAAGGGAACCACTGTGGGGGGATGTTTTTATGTTTATCGTTAAATTCCTTTATGATGTTATGTTGTATTCTTACTAATGAGCTGCAATGGCAACTTGAATATCACTACACCAATTGGTGTATGTGACAATAAATGAACCTTTGAACATCCAAGATCAGAGTTTTTTTATAATTATAAGGATGCATCGGGCAAGTTATGTTTTACAAAGCGAGTGGTGAGTGCCTGGAATGTGCTGTCAGGGGTGGTGGTTGAGGCAGATACTATAAGAGTCTTTTGGATAGGCATATGGAAATGCAGGCAGATAGGAGTTGGCAGGCAGATAGGAGATAGCATCATGTTCTGCACAGACATTGTGGGCTGAAGGGCCTGCTCTTGTTCTGTACTGTTCTATGTTCTATGAACCCTCGCCTGCAACCTCATGCAAAGTGAGCTAAATAATGGAACCATAGCCTCTGGCATTCTATTTTATACTTGTCCTGGTTGAATTTTGGCTCGTGTGTCCAGCTAGTATTACACCATGTACAAGCTCCCAGCCATGTTACAATATCCAGAGGCTGCACTCCAGAATTCCAGTGGTGAAGTTCTGCCCATTGCTGAATGGATTGGTTATACATAGGCCTCGTCAACATCATGAGAATGTGGTGAGGATTCAAAAAAGGGATAAGCGGAAATGAAATTCTGAAGCTCAGCATGACTTATCCTGAATGTACAGAATGAGTCTCACTTGATCTCTCTGCCCAATTTTTGATATGGAGTTTGAACCTATAAGCCCCTGACTGAGGGCAAGAGGGCAAGTCATCACAGTGAAAATCCAGATCCATGGCTAGCTAGGAAAATTGCATACTTGCTATTGAGGGAGTGCAGCGTAGGTTCACCAGGTTAATTCCCAGGATGGCGGTACTGACATATTATGAAAGAACGGGTCGACTGGGCTTCTATTCACTGGAATTTAGAAGGAGGAAAGGGGATCTTATAGAAACATAAAATTCCTAAGGGATTGGACAGGCTACATGCAGGAAAAATGTGCCCAATGTTGGGTGATTCCAGAACCAAGGGTCAAAGTTTATGAATAAGGCTTAGGGCATTTAGGACTGAGATGAGGAAAAACTTTTTCACATAGAATCTGTGGAATTCTCTGCCACAGAAGGCAGTGGAGGTCAATTCACTGGATGTTTTCAAGAGAAAGTTAGATTTAGCTCTTCGGGCTAATGTAATCAAGGGATATAGGGGAAAAAGCAGGAACGGGGTACTGATTTTGTTTAATCAGCCACGATCATATTGAATGGCGGTGCTGGCTCGAAGGGCCAAATGGCCTACTCCTGCACGTATTTTTTATGTTTCTACACAGCAAGAACTCTTCTGTTGAAAGCCAGTCATTGAACAAAATATAAAGGGCTGAACTTTACTGATGCTACAGACAATGATAAACCAACATACTTTAAGTGGACATTTGCTTTGCTAGTGTCACATATATTGACTTCTATTCCTAGCACTCCTTTTGTCCTCATGTTCCTAAGACACATCTCTCCCTTGGGGCAATACTTTGGTTAATGGCTTTACCTTCCTCAAGATAAGACTTCCATTAGTTCAGTCCGAGTACAAATGCTCCATGGCAGGTGAAAGGAAAATAATGGCACAAACAAAATGCATTATTGATGCACATATAGTGTAGTGTAGGCAATATATATTTATAACACTCATAAGTGTGCAGATAGCCTCCTTTACTGGCATGCCCAAGGCTTCTATAATTATGCAGCTCCTAACTCATGACAATGGGGATAATGAAAACAATGTATCGGCTTAAGAATTCACTCACTGGTGTACTTGCTAATCACACACATAAGTGTGAAGAAGGATTGCCTATCCATGTCCTCCAGAGATGCTGCCTGACATATTGAGTTACTCCAGCACTTTGTATTTGAAGCAAGATTCCAGCATTTGCAGTTTGTCGTGTCTCCGTGCATAGAAGTGAAGTAGTTATACATATTTATTTCTGCTGTTAGGTTTTACTTCCTTTTAATTCAATTGGGCCTCTGTTCAGAAGCAGCGTTCAATGCTACTTTTCATGCTTAGAGTTTAGATTAGTTTAGTTTATTGTCACATGTACCGAGGTACAGTGAAATGTTTTCTGTTGCCTGCTATCCAGTCAGCCGAAAGACTATATATGATTACAATCTAACCGTCCACAGTGCACAGATGTGGGATAAAGAGAATACCGTATAGTGCAAGATAAAGTCCAGTACAGTCCGAGGACGAGAATCTTAGGGTCTCCAATGACGTAGATTGTAGCTAAGCACTGCTCTGTAGTTGTTGATTGGATGGTTTAGTTGGCTGATGACAGCTGGGAAGAAACTGTCCCTGCATCTGGTGGTGTGCGTTTCCGCACTTCTATACCTCATGTTTAATCATAAATGGAAGATGCCATCTCCCTACCCCTTAGGTCATCATTGGAACTCATGGATAAAAATAATCCCTACATTAGGCTCCTATTTATTTTACTATAACTCCACCTTCAATACCAATAAATTGGTTTAGCACTTTGCTGGAACACTAGGCAGCTATTCCACACACAGTACGCAGCCACATTCGAACTGGCAACATATCAATGAGGACCGCAACAGTGAAACCAGTTAAGGGCCTGTCCCACTATGGCGATTTTTTAGGCAACTGTGGCGACAGTCACTGTTGCGGCGTGACACCGGAAACGCACCCACCCCACGACAATGTCCACGACAAGCTACCACCTAGTTGACATCAAGTTACTACAAGTTACGTCAACTGGCGACACAATTCCTCGCGACTTGGGACGTCCACCTACGACCACACAGGTGACAATCTACGACATCCAAAGTCAACCTACATCCACCAAATGAAGACGACTGAACTGTGTAGGGGTTTTGCGTTTCCCTTTTATTCCCTTCGGGCCCAACTGCCCGAGTTATTCTCTCCCTTGTCAGAGGGTCAAACGGCCACCACTCCACTCGAGCAGTTTCCAAGAGAGAGAATACAACAAAAGGGATTCCCCTAGGTTCTAGACCTCGGAATTATGGTGGGATATGATAAAAGGTTGAATTGACCAGAGTGTGCTGATGAGGGAAAACAGAAACCAAGATGGACTCAAAGCAAGTCTAAAATTTACAGGCTTTATTGAACAATGAGAAATCGAATCTCACCAACACTACATAATACGTGGCTAAACTTATGCTTTAAACTAAGACTGTGGACGGAAAACTATCGGGCACATAGTTGGGCTCACGAGCCATCCAGCAGAGCAGGAAGAAGAGAGAAAGAGTTCTGGCTTGACTTCTGTTTTATACCTGTGCTTCCTTTGAAACCCCCAGGTGGTCCTCTGGATGAAAAGGGTTCTTTTGATGATACCCAGTTTCGATCTGGCATGAACAATAGGCTTCCGATGATAAGGGGCTTGCTGATGTCATGATCCCTCAGTCTGATCGTTATCCCATCGCCTGGACGGGCTCCTATTGTCTCGATGGATGGGTCATCCAAGATGATGATTGAGCTTGCTGCTGGCCTGTTTACCACCGTCTGCTGAGGCTCGGTTCCTTCCTTTGTGTATCCAAGATAATCTCGTTATCTCCGTCTCAGCCTTTCCTCCCCACACCATTCGCCCAGTTGTTTGATGCGCAAGTCCACATGCCAGACAGGTTTGTGGATTGGGGGTTATTCCGTTGCAGCCAGCAAATTTGTCTTTTTAAAATGTCCATGTCCTTATCCGAGTTCTTCCATGATTTTTGGAGGATTTGCCCCAATAACTTACAACTGTCACTGGTTGACATAGGGTGACTTAGGTTGTCGCCAATGGAACTCATCGAGGTCATGACCCGGAGACAAACCACGTCACCAGGCGTCATCCTGGCGACAACCTACGACAACCTACGACAGGAGAAGGCAGACAATGTCAGGCAACGTCAATCCCACAGTCGCCGAGAGGTTTCGAACATTTCAAAATCCAGCAGCGACAAGAAATAGTGTTGTGGCGACACGAGGTGACCGCTCACGACAATACAGGCATCACCTCACGTCACGCCACAACCATGTGGCGACAGCCTATTTTTCGGCTGTCACCAAAAAAATCGCCTAAGTGGGACAGGCCCTTTAATTGTGAAAGCTCAGCAGGGATTCACTGAAACTTAGAAATTATGTTAATGTCCTTTATGCCACTTTCACAAACAGCACAGTGCTGATCCATAACGTTTATTTCCTGGTGAAGAACCTCAATTTTTTCCTAAGGGCAGCACAGTGGCACTGGGTAGAGCTGCTGCCTCACGACACCCGAGACCCAAGTTCGATCCTGACTGTGGGTGCTATCTGTGCGGAGTTTGTACCTTCTCCCTGTAATGGCGTGGGTGGCCTGACTGTGGGTGCTCCAGTTTCCTCCCGCATTTCAAAGACGTGCAGGTTTGTGGGTTAAATGGATTCTGTCAAATTGCCCCTGGTGTGTAGGATGCGGAAGTGGGATAAAATAGAACTAGTGAACGGATGATCACTGGTCAGCGAGGACTCGGTGGGCTGAAGGGTCTGTTTCCACACTGTATCTCTAAACTAAACTTTAAAGTGATTCTTTGTGTGGTAGTGCTCCTTTAGTTCCCTTTCAAGGGGCAATATGATTTTTAGTGCTGCATCACGGAATGTTGTGAGATGGCTTTGTGATGGACCTGGTTATCTTGAGTAAGGAATTAGCTATGCATAAATTGGCTGCCACAGCAGTTAAGTTATTAAAGCGACTACAATACAAATATATTTTATTGGCTGCAACATTTCTTGTCCCAAATGGCCTGGACCTATCCTCAGAACTAATGTGCAAACTGAAGGCTGAGAATTAACAGCAGGGATGAAAATAAAGATATTCCTCTGACAGCAGTCCTTTAATGAGCTAAGTGATCTGGCAGCTCTCAAAGCAATTTCCCAACTGCTTGAAGAGTATTTAGAACAATTAGAGATAAACCCATTTGATATAATTAATATCTCAAAGACTAACTTATTTTAGTTGAGTTCTGCCTTTCTCCGCAGCCCAGCAACAACAACAGTTTTATACAGCCCAATGCTGGGACAGATTAATTAGTATTGGTAGGAAGGAACTGCAGATGCTGGTTTAAACCGAAGATACACACAAAATGCTGGAGTAGCTCAGTGGGTCAGGCAGCATCTCTGGAGTGAAGGAATGGGTGACGTTTCGGGTTGGGACCCTTCTTCAGGTTTGAAACGTCACCCATTTCTTCTCTCCAGACATGCTGCCTGTCCTGCTGAGTTACTCCAGCAATGTGTGTCTATCTTCAATTAAAATTGGTTTTGGTTTATTATCATCACATGGACTGATATAGTGAAAAACATTGTTTTGCGTGCTATCCACATGAGTGCAATCAAGCCATACATAAGGACAACAGCTAGTACAAGGAAAAAAATAACCAAAGTGCAGAATGTCGTGCTAAAGAATTGCAGTATTACAGCCACAGAGAAAGTGTAGGCAAAACAAAAGAAAAGTGCAAGGGCAGCAATGAGGTAGGTTGGGAGATCAGGATTACTCCTTAGCATATAGGAGGTACACAAAAAAGCTGGAGAACCTCAGCGGGTGCAGCAGTATCTCTGGAGCGATGGAAAAAGGCAACGTTTCGGGCCGAAACCCTTCTTCAGATGGCATATATGAGGTCCATTTAGTAGACTGATAACAGTGGGAATTAAGCTGTTTCTGAATCAGTGGTATGTGCTTTCAAACCTTTGTATATTTTGCCCGACAGAAGAAAGGTGTAGTCAGAATGACAGATGGTGTCAGTGGTTCAGAGGCTGGTCTGTGGGATGGACTGGGTTGCATCCACAACTCTCTGCAATTTCTTGCAATCCTGGGCTGAGCAGTTACCAAACCAAGTTGTTATACATCCTGATAGGATGCTTTCTACAGTGCATCCATTGAAATTGGTAAAAATTGTTGGTGATATGCTGAATTTCCCATGTCTTCTCAGGAAGTATTGTTGGTTTGCTTTATTGGCCTAGCTTCAATGTGGTTGGACCAGGACTATTTATTAATGATAGTTATTCCCAAGAAAAAAGCTTCTGACCATCTTCACTTCAGCGCCATTAATGTTGACCTGAGCTGATACACCACCTTGTTTCCTGAAAGCAATAACTAGCACCTTCATCTCGCTGACATTGACGGAGAATATAGACACAAAGTGCTGGAGTAACTCAACGGGTCAGACAGCATCTCTGGAGAGAAGGGATGGGTGATGTTTCGAGTCGGGTCCCTTCTTCAAAAGAGGATGTTGTTTTGAAAGCTTACTCACTTTCTCCTTCCTGAACTCCTTCTTATACTTGTTCAGTCCACCACTTTGGTGCCATCACTAAACTTGTAAATGGTGTTAGAGCAGAGTTTGGCTGCATTGTCATGAGGTTATAAGGAATAACAGTAAGGGGTTGAGAATGCAACCTGTGGGGCATCGGTATTGAGAATTATAGTGGAGGATGGTTTGTTAACTATCCTTTCTGATTGGGGTCTATGTGTCAGAGAGTCAAGAATCCAATTGCAGAGGTGGATGCCAAGTCCTGGGTCGTTCTCAACCTCCAGTCCACCTCCATGTCTGGGGAGAAGGAATGGGTGATGTTTCGGGTCGAGACCCTTCTCGCAGTCAATACAGTGTTGTCCAGTCTGCCTCTCACTGCAGTAGTAAGTTTCGGAGATTGTAGCATAACTACTTCTCACCATATTGACTTCATCAGTCCATTCAGATATGGAGGCAGCTGAAAGCCTTTCAACTAATTAATTCCTCCTCTGCCTTTTCAGTAAGGCGTGCTTGCCTAATATCTCCTTGATCCCACACAGTGCAATGTACTCACTGCCTGATTCATTAACACGTCATTCTGGTCTGTGCAGAGGCTTGTATCTATTGCTTGACGAAAGATTGTGCTGGATCTACCCACTGCCCGGAGTCTCCACTCTGCTCATCCACAGCCCCCCCTGATTGAATGTGACTGGCTGGCCTCACTGGCTTTTCACACTCTTGAGTCAGGCAGGGTAGCTAGACAATGAGGGTGGCACAGTGGCGCAGCTAGTAGAGCTGCGGCCTCACAGCGCCAGAGACACAGGTTCGCCTCTGACCTCGGGTGGGATCTGTATGGAGTTTGCAAGTTCTTACTGTTTATTTCAGGTGCATCACACTCCTCCCACATCTCAAAGACATTCAGGTTATCACATATTGTCTTTCTGCTGACTGGATAGCACGGAACAAAAGCGTTTCACTTTTCCTCGGTACACGTGACAATAAACGAAACTGAAACTGAAATTTGCACGTTAATCGGCCTTTGAAAAATTGCCGCCAACATGTATGGAGTGATGATAAAGTGGGATAACATAGAACTAGTGTGGATGCGTGATTGATGGTCCATGTGTATTTGGTGGGCTGAAGAGCCTGTCTACTTTCTGTATCTCTAAACTAAACTAATTGGGCCTTAGGCAGTTTAACGTGGAGTTTAGTTTAGTTTAGTTGTTTAGAAATACAGCGCGGAAACAAGCCCTTCAGCCCACCCGGTCTGCACCGACCAGCGATCCCCACACATTAACACTATCCTACACACACTAGGGACAATGTTTACAATTGCCAAGCCAATTAATCTACAAACCTGTACGTCTTTGGAGTGTGGGAAGAAACCGAAGATCTTGGAACAAACTTCCATACCGGGCGGCCCGGCCCGAGGGAGGTTCGGCGCCCATGTCGGGGCGGCCCAGCCCGAGGCTGAAGACGGTACAGTACTCACGTGAGGGTGGCTGGGACGGTGTTCTGGCGGTGGTGGCCTGAGTCCGGGGTTCGGCCGCGGGCCAGCGGCTGCGCCTGCAGGACTGGTGGGCGGCAGCTTCAACCACCCCGGGCCGCGGTGTTTGTGCCGCGGGACTGTTTTAACATCGCCCGGGGGAGGCGGGGGGTATCGCCTCAGCGCAGAGGGAGAAGAGGAGGGAAGAGACTGCAGACCTAAGACTTTTGCCTCCATCACAGTGAGGAGATGCTGGGTGGACTCACTGTGGTGGATGTTAATATGTGTTTAATGTTGTTTTTATTGTATTATATGTATGACTGCTGAAATTTCGTCCACACTTCGGTCTGAATGACAATAAAGGCTATCTAATCTAATCAAATCTAATACAGACAACACCCAAAGTCGGGATCGAACCCAGGTCTCCGGCGCTGCAAGCGTTGTAAGGCAGCAACTCTACCGCTGCACCAGCGTGCCAAGACCTCGCTTCCTGCACACCTGCAAAAGGGTTTTCCAAAGCAAAAGCAAAATCCTTTCTGTCAAAGCTATCAAGGATTTGAATGGACCTTCAATGCTACGTGAAGTATAAAACGCTGGCCATGTTGTAGGGGGGAGGGGGTGGGGGGGTGTTTTCTTACTTTATCCCTCACCAGCCACACCATTGATTGCTCCATGTAATTGCCACATGACCTTTCACCCTCACAATATGAGCCCCACTCCTTGTCATGTGCCTTCGCCACTCTCTATCCCGTTACCATGTGTTCTAAAATGCGTGTCCTTGAATTTCCAGTCCACTAAACCTGCATTCAATATGCATTCTAATAGGAATCTTTAGGGGCGGCACAGTGGTGCAGCGTGGGAGTTGCTGCCTTACAGTGCCAGAGACCCAGGTTCGATCCTGACTATGGGTACTCTCTGTACACACTTTGTACATTCTCCCCGTGACCACGTGGGTTTTCTCCAGTTGCACCGGTTTCCTCCCACACTCCAAAGATGTACAGTTTGTTGGTTAATATGTTCTGTAAAAATTGCAAATTGTCCCTAGTGTGCAGGGTAGTGCTAGCGAATGGGTATCATTGGTCGGTGCAATCTCAGTGGGCCGAAGGGCCTGTTTCCGCTCTGTACCTGTAAACTAAACTATAGGAAATAGGAAACTCTCCATGCTACCAGCCAAATGCCTCACAGTAGATTTATTTAATAACCATAATTAAAATACAGTCAGTTCCATCTATCCTTTGCACTTGCAAATGATTGCATTGATTCTTTCGTTGCTAAAAGGATGCTTAGTCAAGTGGAGTTGGATTTTATTGACAGATTTAGCCCTGCTTTTCTTAAAAGCTGCTAAAACACAGAGGATTAAGTGACCTAGTTTAAATTTTACAGTTGTTGAATCCTTAATTATGCTGCTCATTTGATGGGGAAGTGTAGCAGGGTTAGGTCTGAACTGGACCAATCTCTGATTGGGCTGCCATTGATATCTGGTTCATGGAATGCGAAGAAACGGAATATATTTCTTCACCAATCTCACCAGTATTCGGTAAAACTTCACGGGGAAAAGACAGAACGTCATTTCCTTTATTCTTGTTTTCCATTTCTCTCAGTTATTGTTTCTGACCACAGAACTACTGAGCGGGCCGAATAGACACCGTGGCGCCAAGCAAAGTGCAAGAACGGGACAAAGACCGACAAGGTCAAAGACCCAGCAGCCGACATGAACAAAGACCCAGCTGACCACCCGTGGCCATGTGCGGTGTCAGGCCTGGTTCGCTGTTGCGTAGAAGGGCCCGGCAGGCCGCCGCTGACAAGGGGGAAGCTCGGAAGCCCCGAAGGCCGGAGAGTCAATGAAGAGGGAGCCACTGGTGGTGACGGACGCGAGGAGTGGGCCGGTAGGAGAGGGACCGGGGTATTGCCTCCAACACCTTCAAGGTCGGTGGCAGGAGGTGCCCCTGAGACACAGAGGCAGTCGGGCAAGGAGAGGGACGTTGGGTCATGGGGCTGCAGCAGCCTGGGACTTACCTGGGCTTACATGGATCTGGGGCTCCAGTACTTCCAGCATGAGGACTGAACTTTGGACTCTGGACTTTGGGCTATTTCCTTGTAAACAATGTGAAAATATGGTGACTTGCGTTTGTGGTTGTGCAAAAGAATGTCAATGGGCTGGTTCAAGGATGACAATAAAGGGCCATTGAACCATTTAGCCATTGTTGGACATTTCCAGAAACCCATCCCATCCCCATCACTTCCTGACTGCACGGGTGTTGTGGATCGCCTGCCTTTGGCCTCAGTTACCAATTTGAGTTTCTGGTCACGTGTCATTTCAACTCCACTTCCTTCTGCCACATCAAGCTGTCTATCTTCAGCCTTGTCCACCACCATTGAGAGGCCAAACACAGGCATCTGGACTGCATGATCTTATTGAGACATGTCAGATTCCAAGGGGTCTCATAGTAATAAATAGTAAGAGAATGCTAACCCTCAAAGAGGAATAATAGAAACAGGGGACATAATTTCCAATCAAGCCGTCAAGGTGATGAGCAATTTAGTTTAGTTCAGTTTAGAGATACAGCGCAGTAACATGCCTATCAGCCCACCAAGTCTGTGCCGACCAGCGATCCCCGCACATTAACGCTATCATACACACACTAGGGACAATTTACACCTATACCAAGTATAACCATATAACCATATAACAATTACAGCACGGAAACAGGCCATCTCGGTCCTACAAGTCCGTGCTGAACAACTTATTTCCCTTAGTCCCACCTGCCTGCACTCATACCATAACCCTCCATTCCCTTCTCATCCATATGCCTATCCAATTTATTTTTAAATGATACCATCGAACCTGCCTCCACCACTTCCATTGGAAGCTCATTCCACACTGCTACCACTCTCTGAGTAAAGAAGTTCCCCCTCATGTTACCCCTAAACGTCTGTCCCTTAATTCTGAAGTCATGTCCTCTTGTTTGAATCTTCCCTATTCTCAAAGGGAAAAGCTGGTCCACATCAACTCTGTCTATCCCTCTCATCATTTTAAAGACCTCTATCAAGTCCCCCCTTAACCTTCTGCGCTCCAGAGAATAAAGATCTAACTTATTCAACCTTTCTCTGTAACTTAGTTGTTGAAATCCAGGCAACATTCTAGTAAATCTCCTCTGTACTCTCTCTATTTTGTTGACATCCTTCCTATAATTGGGCGACCAAAATTGTACACCACATTCCAGATTTGGTCTCACCAATGCCTTGTACAATTTTAACATTACATCCTAACTCCTATACTCAATGCTCTGATTTATAAAGGCTAGCATACCAAAAGCTTTCTTTACCACCCAAGTATACAAACCCAAGCCAATTAACCTACAAACCTGGACGTCTTTGGAGTGTGGGAGGAAACTGAAGGTCTCAGAGAAAACCCATGTGGTCATGGGGAGAACGTAAAACTCCGAACAGACAACACCCATAGTCAGGATCGAACCCACATCTCTGACGCTGCAAGTGTTAAAAGGCAGCAACTCTACCGCTGTGCATCTCTTAAATGATCACGAGTCATTGGCATTCTCCACCCAAGAGAGCTTTTGTGATTGAGCCACTGAAATTGTTCACGACCAAAATAGATGGCTTTTAGTCAGTTTTAGAGTTACAGCATGGAAACAAGCCTATGGCCTACCGAATCCATGCAGACCGTCGATCACCCACTCACATTGCTTCTATGCTATCTCACTTTCTCATCCACTCCCTACACACGAGGGGCGATTATACAGAGGTCAATTAACCAACACGCCTGCATGTCTTTGGGATGTGGGAGGAAACCAGAGCACCCAGAGGACACCCAAGAGAGAATGTGCAAACTTAACACAGACAGTATCCAAGAACAGGGTTAAACTTTGATCTCTGGTCCTGTAAGGCGACAGCTCTACCAGCTGCGCCACTGTGCCACCCAAGGGTTTGGACTGGAGGGGAACAATGGACATTAGAATGGGGCAGGAGTGGATTGTGGACAACTATGCGGCAGCTTGAGCGGCATTAAAGCCCATTGCTCGTGCTCTGTCTCTATGGGGGCGATGGAAAGTATAAGCAGAAGTATGCCATAAACATCAATGCCCATGCTCCATTTCTTGCAATGAAGTAGATAAACTATTTTTTTATCTTGCGAAGCATTCTTCAAAAGTCAGAAGAATGTTTCTAAGCAATTTTAAATACATAGCAAAGGCACGACTCGGTGCTAATTAAATTTGCATTATCAGCTAACATATATTGAGCAAATTCAAATTTAAAAGTTTATCAAGCATGTATTACCCTAGTGACTTTTCGCATTTGGAATCCCTAATAAATATACTAAAATTAAATTAATTATTAAACAAGAGGCAATTATTTTTTAAATCCAAATGTGAATGTAGATCCTCAAGGTGGGTGGCAACTAATATTAAGAGATTAGTGTCCCTTGCAGTTGTCAAGGTAAACAGCACAGGTATATCTAAGGGCAAGCATATGAGAGAGACAGGAACTGAAGGATAAGCTGAGGGTGAAAGGAATTACAGAAGGAAGCTCATAACCATAACATGCTATGGTCAGCGAAGGCCCAAGAAGAATGTACCCCAGCCCTGTAAACCAAGAATGGAGGCAAACATATCAGATACAGAGAGGCAATAGGGGCTACTGGTGGAGAACTTCAAAGTATTCCTTAACCAAAGTTATTTCTTAACTTGAGACCCCTTGACTCTATTCAATACCAAATTGTGCAGTCCTGTCTTATCGTTATTCCCAGTTAATAGGATGCCAAAAAAGCTTCAACCCAACTTAAAAATAACAAGGCCTCAGGAACTAAAGGTATTGACTGAGGTTCTAAGGTAGGTGGAAGGGAACTTTAGTCACAAGTGCAATGCAAATCTCAGCACCAAACGAATGATCTGCAGGGCAGCTGTGTCCCCTGCACTGATGCGCTTTTTTGAGTCATCGACTACCTACTGCAGGCACCGCAAAGCACTGGAGATATCCCGCCAACGTTGTCTCTGCAATGTCCTATAGATCAAGCAGCAGGATAAGCAAACCAAGGTTAATGTTCTATTCAAGCCAATATCCCCAACATTAAGGCCATAATTAAATGCAGCCATAGAATCATAACAGCATACAGCACAGAAACAGGCCCTTCGGCCCAATTTGTCCAAGCCCCATTTGCACTACCTGTATTTGGCCTATATCCCTCTAAACATTTATTATCCATGTTCCAATCCAAATGCCTTTTAACTGTTTTAATGACACCTGCCTCAACTATCTATTCTGGCAGGAGGAACTAGAATCGAAGGTTACACAAAAAAGCTGGAGAAACTAGAATCGAAGGTTACACAAAAAAGCTGGAGAAACTTACACATGTATTATTTTGTGTAACCTTCGATTCTCCAGCATCTGCAGTTCCCTCTTAAACACTACCTATTCTGGCAACTCGTTCCATGTGCCCATCACCTTTTATGTGAAAATGTTGCCCCTCAGGTTCCTACTAAATCTCACTTGAAACCTGCATCCTCCGATAAACAAACTCTGGTTAAAAGGCCCTGTGCATTCATCCTACTCATACCCCTCAATATTTTATACTCCTCTATAAGTTTGCCCCTCGGACTCCTGTGCTCCAACGAATAAAGTCCTAGATTTTCCAGTCTCTCCCCATATCTCAAGCCCTCGAGTTCTGGCAACATTCAATCAGCTCCATGTCATTTGTCTGCCCGGCAGCAGTCTCCAAAAACACACATTCATCAGCCTCCTCAGAAAACATAGAACTGGAGAGGAAGCAAGTTTAACTTGTTGTGGATGAATCACCAAAGTAGAAGAATTCTGTACAGCAAAGATTAAATATTTGCATGGGAACTTCACATTAGTATAAGAGATGATTTTTCACACTGATAATGTTCTGTATCTATCCTTTCAGAAAGAAAATTAGCTGACATTTTATTTTAAATGTTCCATGTATTATTTGTAACAAGAGAAAATGTTAAAGCTACCCACTCATATCAGACATGGCTCATTGGAATAGAAATGAAACAGCTTGTTTGATAGAACTTATGATTATGATATTTGCTGTTCAAAGCCACTGAAAGCAATTCCAATAACCAGATGCAGAAACAACATCATCCCAATATAAATTTCTGCAACTGAACACACTTTGGACTGCATTTATGTTCTGACTGGACTCAAATGTGACAATGCAATCTATAGTGTTCATGTTACAGTAAGTATCAGAGCCTCTGATTCAGACTGGAGGTGATTCATTATGTTAATGGATTTCTAAATCCAGTCCAGGATGCTGTTTCAGACGTTTTCTGCTAAATCTGGAGTCCCTCTTTGATTAACGCCAGAGCATCAATAAAGTTCCTTGCTGATTTACAATAAGCATATCACCCTTGGAATAACATTGAGTAGGCAATTTTGTTTACACTTAATGAGTTTTCAGTGTAAAGAAACAGAGATGTCTTAAAGAATATTTGCAGAAGGAACTTTGGCTATAATGAAAATTAAGAAAGAAAGAAATCTACAAGCTATGTATTTGTGGCAGAAAGACTGCCCAATTTTGGGCATGACGGGATAGTGGAGGAAAAGATAATATCACATGCCCCTTACTCTGCTTTAAAGGCACCTTTCACCAAGTAAAGAGAAGGCAATGGGAATTTTTTGTAAAAGCCTCAATTTCTCAGAAGCTACTTCATATTTTTTAAAGAAGCATCAGAAAGTAAGGACACTATTCAGTCCAACATGTCCATACCTCACTCATTCATTGAAGTAACCCTATCAACATGTCTCACTGTTTTTTACTTGTACTTATCTAACTCCACATTAAATGTATCGGTGTTTAAGAAGGAACTGCAGATGCTGGAAAATCAAAGGTACACAAAAAAGCTGGAGAAATTCAGCGGGTGCAGCAGCATCTATGGAGCGAAGGAAAAATCAAAGTTTCGGGTCCAAAGAAGGGTTTCGGCCCGAAACATTGCCTTTTTCCTTCGCTCCATAGATGCTGCTGCACCCGCTGAGTTTCTCCAGCTTTTTTGTGTACCTTAGATATATCAGTGTTGTTTCCCTTCACAACATTATCTTGTAGGTAGTTTCATATTCTGGTCAGGTACCAGGTACATTTTATCCTGTATTCCTTCCTGTCTGTTGTAAATTCAAGAGTCTGCTTATGTTCTTCATAGGGGAAGTAGGGGAAACATGTGTTAGCAAGAACTGCAGATGCTGGTAAAAATCAAAGTTAGACACAAAATTTTAGGGTAATGTCTGAAGAAGGATCTCGACCTGAAACGTCCCCCATTCCTTCTCTCCAGAGATGTTGCCTGTCCCAACGAGGATATCCTCTGCCTGCATGATGGCAGGGAATTTTCCAAAGGTTTGTCAGAGGAGTTCAACAAATTTGGCTCCAATGGTGGATTCAGGGACAGCTTCATCCCAGTTGTTAACAGGCAAGTGAATCATCCTGCCACAACCCGAGAGCGGTGCTGAACTACTGTCTACCTCTTTGGTGACCCTCGGACTATCCTTGATCGGACCTTGCTGGCGTTACCATGCACTGAACGTTATTTCCTTATCATGTATCTATACACTGTAAATGGCCGGATTGTAATCATGTATTGTCTTTCTGCTGACTGGTTAGCACGCAACAAAAGCTTTTCACTGTCCCTCGGTACACATGACAATAAATTAAACTGGAAGTTTAATGATGTACTCGGTGTTGCTAAAATAATATTCTCTCAGGTTTTCCAATATCCCTGTATGTACAGTAACATTGGATGCCAGGAGTTGCGTCATTCCCGCCCTGATTACTAGCATCCAGTTTAATCCCCACAATGTTTTACTTCCTCCTGTCAGATTGAACAATAACATCGCTCCATTGTATTGCCTCACCTCTCCTCAGTGTTGAACTACTATCTATCTCTTTAGTGACCCCAAGACTATCCTTGATGAACTCTGCTGGCTTTACTTTGCATTAAACGTTGTTCCCTTATCATGTATCTATACACTGTATAGACTTTCTGCGGACTGGATAGCACGCAACACAAGCTTTTCACTGTACCTTGGTACACGTGACAATAAACTAAACTGAACTCCTGAGTCCAGGCTCCTCCAGAGAAGCTTCTTCCAAATCCCCTTGCAAAGAGGGCAATGGTCACTTGGCAAATGAGTGAAGGGGCAACAAAGTGATGGATGGTCCTTGCTGTTATCCATGCCAGTGTGGAATTAGCCTCTGCAGAAACTCAATAATCAATAATGTATAATTGCAATGCAGCTGTTTGCGCTTGCAGTGTAGCTGTTTGCAGTGTAGCTGCTGCTTGCAGCTTGCTGTTGCTGGCGCTGACGATGGTGGCCATGGTGTACTGCTCCTTGCTGTTTTGTATGTGTTTGTTTGTATGTGTCGTCTGTGAAAACTCTACAAAGAGAGGTACTCATAAACATTGGACATACGGTACCTCCAAACATGGTTCCGGATTTCTCTCACTCGCTGGATTATTTTGACATACTCGTCGGCGGGGCTGTGGCTGTGTTCAAGGTCTTGAGACGGAGGAGGACCCATTGGAACCACTCTGGAGCACTCACCCGACTCCGGCGACGAGGGTCACACACACCACTCCCGAGCATATTCCTGGCAAATGTACGTTCTCTCAAGAACAAAGTGGACGAACTGCAACTCCTGCATTGGACAAAGAGTTCTCTCGAGTTGCTGCCCTGTGTTCAACCAAGACCTGGCTTTATGAGTCGACCCCGGACAGCGCACTGCAACTGGCTGGCTTCCAACAGAGTGGATTGCGCAGTGGGGAAATTAAGAGGCAGTGAAATATGCTTCTATACCAACCAGGTTTGGTGCAGCGACATCACGGTACTGTCAAATCTCTGCTCTCCCAACTAAAAATCCCTCTTTATAAACTGCAGGCCCTTCTACTCTCCGAGGGAATTTAACTCCTTTATTCTCGCTGGAGTTTACATTCCCCCCCAAGCCTGCGTACATGTGGCGCAAACGCAACTCGCTGACCAGGTAATGAGGGTAGAGAGTGACTTCCCGGACTCCACTATCGTTGTTTTGGGGGACTTTTACAAAGCTAACCTCAGCCGTGACTTTCCAAAATACAGACTTCATGTTACGTGCCCCACCAGAGGGGAGAGAACACTCGATCACTGTTACACGTCTATCAAGAACGCATAGCGCTCTGTTCCCCGGACGGGTCTGGGTCTCTCTGATCATTGTCTAGTTCACCTTATTCCGACCTACAGGCAGAAACTAAAATCTGCTAAGCCTGTGGTCAGAACAACGAAAAGGTGGACAAGCGAGGGCATTGAGAACCTACAATCCTGCTTTGACTGCACGGATTGGAATGTGTTCAGGGAAGCAACCGCAAGCCTCAATGAGTATACTGACACTGTGACACTGAAAACAAATGTAGGTCCCTTGCAGTCAGAAACAGGCGAATTGATCATGGGGGACAAGGACATGGCAGACCAATTGAATAACTACTTTGGTTCTGTCTTCACTAAGGAAGACATAAATAATCTGCCGGAAATAGCAGGGGACCGGGGGTCAAATGAGATGGAGGAACTGAGTGAAATCCAGGTTATCCGGGAAGGGGTGTTAGGTAAATTGAATGGATTAAAGGCCGATAAATCCCCAGGGCCAGATAGGTCACATCCCAGAGTACTTAAGGAAGTAGCCCCAGAAATAGTGGATGCATTAGTGATAATTTTTCAAAACTCTTTAGATTCTGGAGTAGATCCAGAGGATTGGAGGGTAGCTAATGTAACCCCACTTTTTAAAAAGGGAGGGAGAGAGAAAATGGGGAATTACAGACCAGTTAGTCTAACATCGGTAGTGGGGAAAATGCTAGAGTCAGTTATTAAAGATGGGATAGCAGCACATTTGGAAAGTGGTGAAATCATTGGACAAAGTCAGCATGGATTTATGAAAGGTAAATCATGTCTGACGAATCTTATAGAATTTTTCGAGGATGTAACTAGTAGAGTGGATAAGGGAGAACGAGTGGATGTGTTATATCTGGACTTTCAGAAAATCTTTCGACAAGGTCCCACATAAGAGATTAATATGCAAATTTAAAGCACACGATGTTGGGGGTTCAGTATTGATGTGGATAGAGAACTGGCTGGCAGACAGGAAGCAAAGAGTAGGAGTAAACGGGTCCTTTTCAGAATGGCAGGCAGTGACTAGTGGGGTACCGCAAGGCTCAGTGTTGGGACCCCAGCTATTTACAATATATATTAATGATCTGGATGAGGGAATTGAATGCAACATCTCCAAGTTTGCGGATGACACGAAGCTGGGGGCAGTGTTAGCTGTGAGGAGGATGCTAGGAGGCTGCAAGGTGACTTGGATAGGTTGGGTGAGTGGGCAAATGCACGGCAAATGCAGTATAATGTGGATAAATGTGAGTGGTGGCAAAAACAGGAAAGTAAGCTATTATCTGAATGGTGGCCGATTAGGAAAAGGGGAGATGCAACAAGACCTGGGTGTCATGGTACACCAGTCATTGAAAGTAGGCATGCAGGTGCAGCCGGTAGTGAAGAAAGTGAATGGTATGTTAGCATTCATAGCAAAAGTATTTGAGTATAGGAGCAGGGAGGTTCTACTGTAGTTGTGCAGGGTCTTGGTGAGACCACACCTGGAGTATTGCATACAGTTTTGGTCTCCTAATTTGAGGAAAGACATTCTTGCCATAGAGGAAGTACAGAGAAGGTTCAACAGACTGATTCCTGGGATGGCAGGACTTTCATATGAAGAAAGACTGGATAGACTCGGCTTGTACTGTCGAGGTTTACAAGACTCAAATTAAAGATAAGATGACACAGGCACGGAGAAATCTTCAAGAAGTCGAGAAGCCTTTAATTTGCACAAATCTGGGCCTGGAACATTCAGAGATAGTACAGCTTGGCCACTCTCCAAATGTTCTCTGATCCATAATTTCAAGCAGCATTTTATTACAATTTCAGTTCTTATCTTTGGCTGCTTAGTATGCATGTCTTTACTAACTTTAACCTCTCACTGTCCTTGTTCTTTATCTCCAATCTCTGAGTTACCATGATGTTCTTAAGCTAAAGCAAAATAAACTAAGCAATAACATGTTTTTGGTCCTTGACTTCTGATCACATTAAAATAGCTGACATCTGCGAGCTTTACTAAATGTTTTAAACATATTGGTAAAATTAAGAAGTAACGTGTTTCTTCTATATACATTCTATATAACTTCTATTGTACTCACTAGAATTTAGAAGATTGAGGGGGGATCTTATAGAAACTTACAAAATTCTTAAGGGGTTGGACAGGCTAGATGCAGGAAGATTGTTCCCGATGTTGGGGAAGTCCAGAACAAGGGGTCACAGTTTAAGGATCAGGGGGAAGTCTTTTAGGACCGAGATGAGAAAAACATTTTTCACAGAGAGTGGTGAATCTGTGGAATTCTCTGCCACAGAAGGTAGTTGAGGCCAGTTCATTGGCTATATTTAAGAGGGAGTTAGATGCGGCCCTTGTGAGAGAAGGCAGGTACAGGATACTGAGTTGGATGATCAGCCATAATCATATTGAATGGCAGTGCAGGCTCGAAGGGCCGAATGGCCTACTCCTGCACCTATTTTCTATGTTTCTATGTTTTCGATGACATCATATGTCATCTTTTGCGAGGACAGTTGCATTCCAACTAAGACCCGGACATGGTTCAACAACAACAAGCCCGGTTCACTGCAGAACTCAGACAGCTCCGATGGTCTAAATAGGAGGCATACAGGAGCAGGGATGCAGACCTCTACAGGCAGGCAAAATACAAGCTGAGAAGAGGAATCCAAGCTGCCAAGAAAAGGTACTCTGAGAAGTTGAGGAGCAAGTTCTCAGCTAGTGACTCTTCTTCAGTTTGGAAGGGCTTGCAAGAAATCACCAGCTACAAGAGGAAAGCCCCGAACTCTATGGACAATCTTCAGCTGACCAATGATCTGAATGAGTTTTACTGCAGGTTTGAAAATCAGAAACGTAACCCTGGTACCCCGTCCCCCCCTCCCCAACCAGCACAGCCAGACCCCAGTCTACAAAGAATGGACCCTGCACCCTCTCCTTCCATTTCACCACTTCACACCTACTTAAGGCAAGACTCCAGTATGAAAAGAGTGGACCCTTTCCCACCCCAACCAACACTTCACACCCACTCACAGCCTGACCTCAGTCTGCGAAGACTAGGCCCTTCTACACCCATGCCCCCCCCCCAGTCACCACTTCACACCCAATTACCCACATCCTCCTTGCTGAACAACCTCACTTCATCAGCAATAAAAATAGAGGAGGTGGAGAGGCTTTTCAGAAGATAGATAAGCCGGAAATCTCCAGGACCTGATAATGTTTCCCCCTCTACTCTCAAGCTCTGTGCCAAACAACGAGCACCGGTCTATACGGACATTTTTAACCAGTCCCTGCAAATGTGTACTGTCCCTGCCTGCTTCAAAGTCTCCACTATTGTACCTGTACCCAAAAAGGCAAGGGTTACTTGTCTTAATGATTACAGGCCTGTCGCACTGACCTCTGTAGTCATGAAGACACTTGAAAGGCTTATGCTGGCCAAGCTAAAAAATATCATGATCCCCCGTGCTGGACCCTATGTAGTTTGCATATCGAGCCAATAGATGTGTGGATGATGCAGTCAACCTGGGCCTGCACTTCATCCTACAGCACCTAGACTGCCAGGGGACCTATGCGAGGATCCTGTTTGTTGATTTTAGCTCTGCATTCAACACCATTGTGCCAGATCTACTACACTCCAAACTTTTCAAGTTGACTGTGCCTGAACCCCTCTGTCGGTGGATCACCAGCTTCCTGACAGACAGGAAGCAGCATGTGAAGCTGGGAAAGCACATCTCGGACCCGCAAACGCTCAGCATAGGAGCACCGCAAGGCTGCGTAATATCTCCTCTCTCTACTCTCTCTACTGCACCTCCACAGACACCTCTGTCAAGCTTCTCAAGTTTGCGGATGACACAACCCTGATTGGACTGATCCAGGATGGGGAGGAACTGACTACAGACAGGAAGTGTCACAGCTGGCGTCCTGGTGCCATCACAACAACCTGGACCTCAATGCTCTTAGTGGAATAACATTTTCAGTGGAATTGATTGTAGACTTTAGAAGAGCTCTCCCTCCCCTCACCCCACTCACCATCAACAACACCACAGTCACATCTTTTAAGTTCCTGGGAACCATCATCTCCAAGGACCTTAAGTGGGGGCTACCATCGACTTCACAGTCAAAAAGGCACAACAGAGGATGTACTTCCTACGGCAGCTGAGGAAGCACAATCTGCCACAGGCAATGATTGGCCAATTCTACTCGGCCATCGAAGAGTCTGTTCTCACCTTCTCCATCATGATTTTGTTTGGCTCAGCCACCAATCACGACACCTGGAGGCTGCAGCAAATTGTCTGACCAGCTAAGAAGGTTATTGGTTGCAACCTTCCCTCCATTGATGAACTGTACACTGCAAGGGCCAGGAAGCGAGCGGGCAAGATCATCTCTGACCCCTCTTACCCTGGCCACAAACTCTTTGAATCACTTCCCTCTGGAAGGCGACTCCGGACTGTCAAAGCTGCCACAGCCAGACATAAAAACAGTTTTTATCCACGAGTAGTTGCTCTACTCAACAGCCAAACATTTGTAGCCTCCCTTTGATCTGGTATTTTGTTGGTTCACATGCTTGATCAATGGAATTTTATCATTAGTGTTTTATTTTTATTAATGTTTAGTGTTTTCTGAGTCACTGTCACTATATGTCATGTTGTTACTTGTGGGCGGAGCACCAAGGCAGATTCCTTGTATGTAAATACTTGGCCAATAAACTTACTTACTTACTTACTTATTGTCATATATTCTAGCAAGGGAACAATGAAATTCTTACTTGCTGCAGTTTACCAGGCCTATAGACGCAGTTACACAGAGATGAATATGTAATCATTAATAATAGAATGAATTAGTAACCACAATACCACAATCATGGCTACATCAATGGCTTATTTGTTTATTGTTGTTATGTAATCTTATTAAGCAAAATATCAGCTACATAATGTTTTTTTTTTAATATATAATTTATGATGCTTTTATGTGATATATTAAGATTGTTATGTGTACTTTATGATATTTTTTAATATGCAATGCATTTTTATGTAATGTTCTCCCTTGTCTGGGCCTTGAGTCCCAAATAAAGTTTATTATTATTATTATTATTATTATTATTATTATTATTATTATTATTATTATTATTATTATTATTATTATTATTATTATTATTATTATTATTATAATGATGGGAACTGCTGCTCAGAAAGCTTCTACTAGTAATCTTTTTTCTCTAAGTTTCAATTGTAGTGTTAAGGGCCAGTCCCACTTAGGCAAATTTTTAGGCGACCACAGGCGACAATTTGGGATGTCGTAGATTGTCGTAGGTGCTGTCGAAGGTTGTCGCCAGGTTAACGTAGGTTGTCCCCAGGTGACGGAGGTTGGCGCCAGTGCTGACTTCAGTGAATTTCATTGTCCTACTCACCGGCAGTCGCCTAAAAAAATCGCCTAAGTGGGACAAGCCCATTAGAGATACAGTGAGGAAACAGGCCCTTCGGCCCACTGAATCAGTGCTGACCAACAATCACCCGTACACCAGTTCTATCCCACATACAATTTACAGAAGCTAACTAACCTACAAACCTGCACGTTTTTGGAACGTGGGAGGAAACCGGAGCACCCAGAGAAAACCCACACGGCCACATGGAGAACGTACAAACTCCGCACCTACCGCACCCATAATCAGGATCAAACCCAGGTCTACAGCGCTGTAAGGCAGCAACTGCCGCTGCACCAACTAAATATCTCCCAAAGATTTATAAAAACTGAAACTCTTTCTTTCAGTTTGGAATCTGCTTCAGTTTAGGAGGGAGATCAACACAGATCTAGCAGAAATAAGTTCAATAAATTAAATTGTTTGGAGTAGCTTTACATCCTTTGAGTTTGGAAAATTAAAAGATGATCCCATTAACATGAAATGACTATTAGAGATTTTAAAAAATCAGGTTCATCCCTGGACATTATTGTTAAACACGCAATGTGATCTTATGAAGCAAAATATCAGCTAAATTATGATGGTAACTGCTGTTCAGAAAAACAATCTACTGGTAGTTGTCATGAGGCAACAGCACAGACACCCGTGGATTATGGCAAGACTTGGGTGCTGCAACGGGCTATAAAGCAAAGTCAGGCAGTATCGACACCAACAACTAAACCCCTCCCCGATGAGCTCAATTCATTCCACGTTCACTTTGAACAGAAGATCGGCGGAGAAACGTCACCCACCTCATCAGTCCAAGATACAGTACGCCAATGCCAATGGTTACTGTGACAGCTTCATGTTTAGAAGGTGAGAGCATGGCTTATTCCACTGGTCACAAAGATCCCAAGATCGGCCTTCCTGAGAGTGAATCCACGCAGAGCAACATCCCCGGATGGATTCTCTGGCCGCATGCACAGGGCCTGCATGGACCAGCTGATAGAGGTGATCATAGATATTTCTAACCTCTCATGACCGTTCTGAGGTCCCCCACCAGCTTTAAGAAGACCACTGGCATCCTGGTGCCAAAGAAAAGTAATGTACCATCCAGTGACTCTAACATCTACCATCACGAGAGACTGGTGATGATACACATTAACTCCAGCCTCTCAGCCCAGGTTTGCTTATCATTACAGCAGGTCCACAGAGGATGCCATCTCCTTGACCCTGCATTCACCTGTGGAACACTTAAACCACAAGGGCACCTACACTGAACACCTATTTACTGCCTATAGTCTGTCTTGAACACCACAATCCCATCCAAACTCATCTCAAAGGAATCAGCACCACCCTCTGCCTCCGGATCGTCAACTTTCTGACCCACAGATCACAATCAATGATGATAGGTAACAATACCTCCTCACCAATAACTCTCAACACCAGAGCCCCACAAGGATGTGTTATCTGTCCCCTACTATACTCTCTATATACTCACAACTGTGCGGCCAAATTCAGATCTAAGTCCATCTACAAGTTTGCAGATGACACCACTGGACTGGGCCATATAACCATATAACAATTACAGCACGAAAACAGGCCATCTTGGCCCTACAAGTCCGTGCCGAACAACTTTTTTCCCTTAGTCCCACCTGATATAACCCTCAAAAGAATTATTGGACAGAGTACTGGAAGGAGATTGAGGACCGAGTAAAATGTTGTCAGGACAGCAACTTCTTACTCGCTGTCAACAAGAGCAGAAGTGTAGTAGAGTACATCTCCCGATCCGCATGAATGGTGACACAGTGGAAATGGTTGAGAGCTTCAAGTTCCTTGGCATGAATATTACCAACAATCAGCAGTGGACCATCCGCACTGAAGCTACAACTAGAAGGTACACCAATGCATCTACTAACTCAGGAGACTTGGGAAATTTGGCATGTCTCCAATAACTCTTGCAGGTTTCTATGGTTGCACCATGAAAAGCATACTCCCAGCATGCATCACAGCTTGATTTGGATACAGCTCTGTCCAAGACCACAACAGATTACAGACAGTTAAATTGTAGCCCAGTCCATGATACAAACCAGCCTCCCCCCCACTGATTCCATCTACACTTCGCACTTCCTCAAGAAAACAGCCTACATAATAAATGATCTTTCCCATCCAGGTCAAACCTTCTTCTCCCCTTCTCATCCAGCAGAAGATACAGAAGTGTGAAAGCACACACCACAAGACTTCCCTTCTGTAATCCAGTATCTCAATGATCCTTCCATAAGCTAGGGTTCACCTTTACCCCATTGTGGACATTGATCTTTGTCTCTGGAACTGTTGCACTGCAAAGTTGAGAACTATATTCTGCACTCTATATCTTTTGACTTGTTTTACCTGTTGTACTTGTTTGGCTTGATTGTACTTATGTAGAGTATTGTCTGATCTCACTGGAACCCGTGCAAAACAAAGCATTTCACTGCACCTCAATACACGTGACAATAATAATCTTTACAATAAAGACCTTTCCAATTGCAGAATCACACTCTGTTCCACTCCCAAAGATTAGTTCTGCAATAAAGTTACATTTTGTGTGCAGAATAGATTGCGTGGCCACTAAAAGATCACACTTTGAGCAATAATAACACTTAGAATAGAATAGAATAGAATAGAATGTGCAGAATAGATTGCGTGGCCACTAAAAGAGTCACACTTTGAGCAATAATAACAACCACTCCCCAGAATAGAAATAGAATAGAATAGTGATGAATACGAAGCTAGAGCATAGCCAATAGAATAAACAGACAGTAGATTGTGTGTGCAGAAGTAGAATAGAATAGACCTGCGTCTCCTGTTTATCGAATTCTTTCTCCTAGTCCTTTTTTATCATGTCCCACTCCTGTCGTCGACCAGACCTTTGGTGTTCGACGGTCTGAATTTCGAACATTGCAATTGCCCAGTGCCCGCTCCTACCGAGTCATATGGTCAATTACCTGGGTAAGTTCATACCCGACCTCAGTGAACTGAGTGCCCCCCTTCGGGAACTAATCAAAAAGGACTCTGCGTGGGTCTGGCTCCCGCACCACCACACTCTAAAAGCTTGCTGCTACCCCAACATTGAACCTGCACCGACCCACAGTGAGTCCGGTCCGCTTGTCTGCACTCTATGACGGCCTCATTCTCCTACGTGATGGAGGCAAAAAAAAACAACTCTTGCCGGGCTGCTTGTCTTAAAGACTACATCCTCGGCAACTCTTTCTCAAGACTTCTCCCTCTTCCCGGTGCGCTGAGGCGATACTTTCCACCGGCCGATGGCACAAACAGTCCCGCGGCTCACCGAACCCCGCAAACGGGCCGGCTCAAACACCGTGGCCCGGGGTGGTCGAAGCTGCCGCCCTCCAGTCCAACGGACGCAGCCGCTGGCCGCGGCTAAACCCCGGATTCAGGTCGCCGCCGGCAGAACGCCGTCCCAGCCACCGGAGCACCGTTCCAGCCCCTAGCCGGATCGCCCTCACGTGAGTGCCGGTCCTCCCTCGAGCTGGGCCGCTCTGACGGGAGCGCCATTCCACCTTGAGCTGGGCCGCCCTCACGGGAGCGCCATTCCACCCTCGGGCTGGGCCGCCCTCACGGGAGAGTCTCAGCCCCAAGCCGGGCCGCCCTCACGGGAGTGAGCTCATGGCAAGTCCTGACTTGCTCTGCCTCCGGAGTCTCGAGGCCGCCAGCTCCGCCATTAGGCCTCAGCGCAGACGGAGGCAGAGAAGGGGGATACGACAAAAAAGTCATATTCCCCGAAGGGAGAGACAGCAAGCCCCGTTTCAACCCCCCACCCCGCCCACCTCTCCCCACCCCACACATAAACACAACCTAAAAACAAAATCTAACTAGACAAAACGAAAAAGAAACAACATAAAAAAGTAAAGACAAACGGACTGCAGGCGAGCCGCAGCCATTTACCAGCGCCGCCACTTCCGGAGCGATATGTGCAATATACCTAGATGTAGCACAAATGCTTGTGCCAACGGGAGATGAATTATATCCATGATGAGGACAAGGAGACATTGAAAGTCAGATTCTACCTTCCTTTAGTCAAGTTTCACAGAGTTCTACTGCACAACCTAACTATGCTCTGACTCCCATTGAGAAAGTTTAAAGATTTAAAAGTTACAAAATGGATTCAGCTGTAGATTTAGAAGCAATAAAATGGAAGCTTTCAACTTTCTCCTATTACACTAGCAAGGCTACAGCACTATAACAAAAATATGTTTTGCCATTCGTCCATAATTGATCCCTGAGATTGATCTCTGGGATGGCGGGACTGTCATATGATGAAAGATTGAAAAGACTAGGCTTGTATTCACTGGAGTTTAGAAGGATGAGGGGATATCTTATAGAAACATATAAAATTATAAAAGGACTGGACAAGCTAGATGCAAGAAAAATGTTCCCAATGTGGGGCAAGTCCAGAACCCGGGGCCACAGTCTTAGAATAAAGGGGAGGTCATTTAAGACTGAGGTGAGAAAAAACATTTACATCCAGAGAGTTGTGAATTTATGGAATTCCCTGCCACAGAGGGCAGTGGAGGCCAAGTCACTGGATCGATTTAAGAGAGAGTTAGACAGAGCTCTAGGGGCTAGCGGAGTCAAGGGATATGGGAAGTAGGCAGGCACGGGTTATTGATAGGGGACGATCAGCCATGATCACAATGAATGGCGGTGCTGGCTTGAAGGGCCAAATGGTCTCCTCCTGCACCTATTATCTATGTTTCTATGTTTCTATAACACTAGCGAGATAACAGCACAACTACATGAATGTTTTCCTTTATGATATAAATATCAGTAGAATATTCAGACACTTGGCTCATACTTTTTACTCTATAAGATTATAATGTGCGTCAATAAGGTAAAAAAACAAAACAAGAAAAAAAGATTCTTCAGCATAATCATATATGGGCTAACCTTTCCTCTCTCGGAAGAACCTGGCAATCTTAACATGCAAGAGGCTGTACAATGCTCTGTAAGATAAAGTCTTGCTGAATTGCTGATTATTGGGGTATAAATATATCTGATTGAACATTACCTCTTTGTGTATGGGGATAGAGTGAACCTATAGTCTGTATTTTACATACTGTAACAGTTTATGCCACACCCACCAGGCGAAATAAAGATTTTAATGCTTTATTACTAATCTTTGTGTTGTTATCTGTTTGAAGTAAAAACGAACATTTACATTTTTGTAGTCAAGCAGGATCTTGCTGGAAACTCTCTGAAGACTGAGTAAAAGACTACAATTTGGCCGGGATCTTGAAAGGAGTAGAAAGTGCACTATCAGACCCCTTGAGTCTGAACTCCTGAGAGTGCCCGGGAACACTGTGGTCCTTCGTCCAAAGTTTATCTGGTTCCCTGCCAAGATCTTTGACAGATAACGTAACGCAAGGTAAAACAATTTTTGTGTTTGTTGACTCAGACTAAGTAGGCTGTCTGAAGTATATAGCCAATATTGAGCTGAGTAATGGGATAGGCTCTGGATAAGAGTAATGTGGAAGCTTCGGTGCTGCATATGTGTTATTTGGATCCAGGAAAACATAAAGATTACGTAATGAATAGATTTTTAAAAAGAGAATATGGTTGGCCAACATAATATTAAACAATTGGTATGTTAAAATGGAAGCCTAAGCAAAATATCCCCGGGGACCCCCTGTCTGGCATGGTGACCCTATTTACAGAGAGAGGGGGGATGAGGAACACATTCAGGGAGAGAAACAAAATTGGAAATAGTGTAGACCACCACCCCCTGCATGGCCACCAGCCACTAACAGCAGGAGCTATGACACTAAGATACCGTGAAGAGGAAGGAGCTCCGGTACTCCTACAGGCAACTCCCGAAGAAGGAAGAACTGATAAGGAAGATGAGGAAGATGAAGGGAGAGGACTTCAGGCAGAAGAGAAGGAGCAGAAATGAATCCAGTAGTGAGAGAGTTAAACAAAACTGAGCGCCAGAGAAAGTTTAACAGTAGATAAATCAAAGAAGACTGAAAAGGGAAAAAGCAGGATGTCGAGCTGGTGGCTTTCGAGGCACTGCACCTTAGCTACCCCGCAAGAAGCGAGGCTGCTCACTTTTGCCCCAAGAACTTTAACATTTTGTACAGTTTAAAACAAACTGGAAACAAAAGACTCTGACCTGTTTGCAAATACAGAGCTTGTCTCCCTGATGGAGGGAGAGGGAAAGTATGTGAGTGACCGGGCAAGTGTGAGGTGTGACAAGACCCTGAATGACAGGGAATCGGACCAATCCCATTTCTAGTCTTGGTTAATTTCTGCCCACAGTGGACACAATAAACTACTCATTGCTGGTGTCTCTGCCAAGGCTCCGCAGCAATTCTCTCTCACTTCAACAAAAATAAGACTTTCGCAACATAAAAACAGCGCTTGCTACTGCACCAGCTACTACATGCCTTATCCCTCCCAGTCCAACTGGCCATTATTAAGTGCAATGCTCATATAAGTTTCCACAACAAAGTCCCTCAGGGGAATGCCCTAGCTGACATTACTGCCCTCACAGCAGATTACAAATTCTGCACATTGGTCCCCACAGAACCAGATTCTAGTAGACAGAACGGCTCTGTCAGACAAAGGAATGTAAAGTTAACTAATGTAAAGTTCTGCCATGTAAAAAGATCTTTGGAAATGAGGCGGCTGCGCCCATCGATCCTTTGACAGGGCTTTGGCTCACCCCTCTCAGACAAATTTGTGTACCTGATGTTTTTCAGCCCATTCTTCCTTACGCATGCTGATAAGGAGGGAAGGAAATGTAAAATATAGCTTACACTTTAAAGCGTTAATAAAATGGCCTGTGTCTGAGGAGCAGTAGCAGCAGCAACAGAGAGAGAGAGAGTCGAGTGAGATAACACAAATGTGTGTTTTGGGTTGAGACCGTTCTTCAATATGTGTTGGATTTATGAACGAAGTATGAACATTTTTGGGTGTATCAGTTTTAAGAGTTTTGCATGATTTCCTTGACGTGTGTATAACAGTGTTTTACTCTTGAGTGAGAATTTTATTGCTTTAAATGTGTGAATATCTGAGATTCAGCATATTGTGTGAAGTGTGGAAATTTGTGAGTGAATGTCAAAGAAAAGAGGGTGTAGAGTGAGTGAGTTTAAAGACTGTTACTTGTTTGTGGAACCGGTTCTGGGTGAACGTTGAATTAATCCTATAATTCAGATGAAATAGGCTGTCATTGAATGAGCTTGCTCATTTACGCGATAAATCCTTGTCGAGTCTCATGTGTTTTAAAAGGTAGTGTCTCTTTAAGAAGTTGCAGTTGTGTGGGCGTGGAGCCGCACATAGTTATTTCCTTTTCCTTTGCTCTTTGGAAATGCATTGGCTATCTATGTGAAACTGTTTAACCTCTGTTTTCTCAACTATTATTAAACAGCGGATGTGGCTCAGCAAAGAGACTGTTCATTTTCTTCGCTGCATAACCTGGCATTAGGATTGGTGACCTTGTCAGTATTTTAAGTTTGACTTGTTTCCTATTTACTACCTTTTGAATTGAATTCAAGAGAGATCAGAATTGCACACTGGCCTTGTGGAATTCAGATTGAGGTGTTGGATGAGAATTGGAAATGCCTTTATCTCAGAAAAAAGTCTGTTAATTTGAAATTGTGAATTTGGCGAGATAGATTGAAAAAATTGGAAATAATTTTTAAATTGTTTTTTCTTTATAATGACCTAGTTTGAAAGGGTCTGCCTTGTAAGTAGTTAAAGAGTTTAAGTAAAGCCTTGACTGAGACTGGACAGGACTTTAATGATGAATTAATTACATATGCACAGCAATTGACCCGAACCTTGTCAGTCTCACAGAAACCACTGAACCAGAGAAATACAGAAACCACTATCAGCTGACCATAACGGCGAATCCTTACAACCAGGAGATCATGAACTGATAAGAAATTGGGATTGGAGGAAATTGGGAGAATGGTGGAAGGAGCCCTTCCAAGTAATACTGACTACACCTACAGCAGTGAAGGTCGAAAATAATCCTTGTTGGATACAACTAACCGATTGCGAAAGAATTGGAAACTAGAAAAAGGAAGTATGAACTTGGACATCCTCCTGCAAGACTGGAGGTAAAAGGAAGTCATACAATTTTTTTTTTAAAAAGGCCAGTATTTACAGTATCTTGTTAAAACCAGCCATGAACATAAGCAAACACATTGCACTAAATTATATACATGCCTCCCTAATCCCGGATACCAGGATGAGTCTCCCCCGAGTTGAATAAACTTGAACAATTAACAGTAACCCCTTATTTGTTCTTTGGGTTCCCGGGATTAGGAATAATGATCCACATCTCTTAAAACCAAAGTACTTCACTGTAGCTACTAGTCCTCCAGCAATAGCGAAAGAAATAGGAAAAATGATACAATGGCTGAAGGACAAACAGCCAATTCATGTTTTAAAGTTGCCAATCGCACAGACGGAAAGATCACATGGGTCAGAAATGAATGGGACACTATGAAAAGCAGCAGCCACCTACTGAGGATCTGCTTACTGTAGCTCTGGTCCAAGTACCCTACGAACTATGGGCAAAGCATAAGAATCATGTGGGATGAGTGTATACAGCCCCTGAACATAAACTGACTATAAAAAAGTGTGCTGCCTAGCCATGTTTAAAATAATTAACTGGCCCCAGCGGCTTAAGAAGGGATAGCTATGGTCTTTATGATTGACATGATTGTCTTTATTGTCTTGCAACAAGCACTATTAATGAAAATGCAAAGTCCTGTAATATTCACTAAGGAAGACATAAATAATTTGCCGGAATAGCAGGGGACCGCGGGTCAAAGGAGTTGGAGGAATTGAGTGATATCCAGGTTAGCCGGGAAGTGGTGTTGGGTAAATTGAATGGATTAAAGGCCGATAAATCCACAGGGTCCATAGGCTGCATCCCAGAGTACTTAAGGAAGTAGCTCCAGAAATAGTGGATGTATTAGTAATAATCTTTCAAAACTCTTTAGATTCTGGAGTAGTTCCTGAAGATTGGCGGGTAGCAAACGTAACCCCACTTTTTAAGAAGGGAGGGAGAGAGAAAAATGGGGAATTACAGACCAGTTAGTCTAACATCGGTAGTGGGGAAACTGCTAGAGTCAGTTATTAAAGATGGGATAGCAGCACATTTGGAAAGTGGTGAAATCATTGGACAAAGTCAGCATGGATTTACGAAAGGTAAATCATGTCTGACGAATCTTATAGAATTTTTCGAGGATGTAACTAGTAGCGTGGATAGGGGAGAACCAGTGGATGTGGTGTATCTGGACTTCCAGAAGGCTTTCGACAAGGTCCCACATAAGAGATTAATATACAAACTTAAAGCACAAGGCATTGGGGGTTCAGTATTGATGTGGATAGAGAACTGGCTGGCAAACAGGAAGCAAAGAGTAGGAGTAAACGGGTCCTTTTCACAATGGCAGGCAGTGACTAGTGGGGTACCCCAAGGCTCAGTACTGGGACCCCAGCTATTTACAATATATATTAATGATCTGGATGAGGGAATTGAAGGCAATATCTCCAAGTTTGCGGATGACACTAAGCTGGGGGGCAGTGTTAGCTGCAAGGTGACTTGGATAGGCTGGGTGAGTGGGCAAATGTTTGGCAGATGCAGTATAATGTGGATAAATGTGAGGTTATCCATTTTGGTGGCAAAAACGGGAAAGCAGACTATTATCTAAATGGTGGCCGATTGGGAAAGGGGGAGATGCAGCGAGACTTGGGTGTCATGGTACACCAGTCATTGAAGGTAGGCATGCAGGTGCAGCAGGCAGTAAAGAAAGCGAATGGTATGTTAGCTTTCATTGCAAAAGGATTTGAGTATAGGAGCAGGGAGGTTCTACTGCAGTTGTACAGGGTCTTGGTGAGACCACACCTGGAGTATTGCGTACACTTTTGGTCTCCAAATCTGAGGAAGGACATTATTGCCATAGAGGGAGTGCAGAGACGGTTCACCAGACTGATTCCTGGGATGTCAGGACTGTCTTATGAGGAAAGACTGGATAGACTTGGTTTATACTCTCTAGAATTTAGAAGATTGAGAGGGGATCTTATAGAAACTTACAAAATTCTTAAGGGGTTGGACAGGCTAGATGCAGGAAGATTGTTCCCGATGTTAGGGAAGTCCAGGACAAGGGGTCACAGCTTAAGGATAAGGGGGAAATCCTTTAAAACCGAGATGAGAAGAACTTTTTTCACGCAGAGAGTGGTGAATCTCTGGAACTCTCTGCCACAGAGGATAGTTGAGGCCAGTTCATTGGCTATATTTAAGAGGGAGTTAGATGTGGCCCTTGTGGCTAAGGGGATCAGGGGGTATGGAGAGAAGGCAGGTACGGGATACTGAGTTGGATGATCAACCATGATCACATTGAATGGCGGTGCAGGCTCGAAGGGCCGAATGGCCTACTCCTGCACCTAATTTCTATGTTTTTATGTTTACTCTTAGTCTGCCAATCCCGAAAGTGGGAAGACGAAATGAATGGTGTTTTGTCTAAGACCTGAGAGCTATTAAAAATAGTCCTTTAGTACCTGACACCAATATTATTCTGTAATCTATACCAGCAGAAGCCGACATAATTACAGTATTTGACGAATGTTCAGCCTTTTTTCTCCATACCCCTGCATAAAGACCGGTAGCCTATTATTCTGTGGCTTTACCAACAGTAGTAAAATGGCATACCAACCTGCTGACGTGCTGTAACAGCGAGGGTTACAATGATAGATGTGTTAGCAGTGAACTCGCTGCTGTAAGGTAAACAAGCTTCCTTATCTGATTAGGATGTTGGGTTTGTGCCATAACCTTTCACGAACTCAAGGACAGGTTCAAACCAAATTACAAATCAGACATATGTATGCTGCCATTTTTGCAACTGATTAATGAAAGAATATTAAAAAATATTCTCATTATAAAATAAGTATTGATCATGAAGATCAACAGAGGCACCTGTATTATAATAAGATGAGTGTTGTGCCTGGATCCCTGATGAATCCTCTAATATTACTGACCTTGCTACACACATTTCCCAAGAAACTGAATAGATCCAATAGGTTGGCAGTGACATGCATGGGTACAATGAAGGAAATGGGAGCTGCTGGCCATTCAGTTGGTTTGGTGGACTCTGGGGTATTGTGTTACATTATGGCTCTATCTTTTTATTAATCATCGCTGATTTTAATTGTTAAATGCTTGCGACTATAAAGTACCAACCGAGGATTGTGAATGTTATCATAAATGATAAAGAGGAAGGAATGAGAAGGTTTAAAGATTTAATAGTTACAAAATGGATTCAGCTATAGATTTAGAAGCAATAAAATGGATGCTTTCTCCTTTCTCCTATTACACTAGCAAGGCTACAGCACTATAACAAAAAGATGTTTCACCATTCGTCCATGACATTAGCGAGATAACAGCACAACTACATGAATGTTTATGATATAAACATCAGGAGAATGTTCAGACACTTGGCTCGTACTCTTTACTCTATAAGATAATAATGTGCGTCCATAAGGTAAAAAAACAAAAAAAGCTTGAAACTGGAGAAAAAAAGCTTCTTCAGCATAACCATAGGGTGGGAGATTGAAACCTTCACGTGGTGCACCCTGTTTCAATGAATGCAATCAACCTGGCCTGCACAAACAGAAAATCAAACAGAACAAATTGTCTTACAACTTTAGGCTGTGCATGCCATATGCAAGTAGAAGAAGCATAACCGTATATGGGCTAACCTTTCCTCTCTCGGAAGAACCTGTCAATCTTAACAGGCAACAGCACAACTACATGAATGTTTTCCTTTATGATATAAATATCAGTAGAATATTCAGACACTTGGCTCATACTTTTTACTCCATAAGATTATAATGTGCGTCAATAAGGTAAAAAAACAAAACAAGAAAAAAAAAATCTTCAGCATAATCATATATAGGCTAACCTTTCCTCTCTCAGAAGAACCTGGCAATCTTAACATGCAAGAGGCTGTACAATGCTCTGTAAGATAACGTCTTGCTGAATTGCTGATTATTGGGGTATAAATATATCTGATTAAACATTGCCTCTTTGTGTTGGGATAGAGTGAACCTATAGTCTATATTGTACATACTGTAAGAGTTTACTGCCACAACCACCTGGCAAAATAAAGATTTTAATGCTTTATTAGTACTAATCTTTGTGTTGTTATCTGTTTGAAGTAAAAACAAGCATTTACACCATGACAGGGCGTTGCAAAGCAGATGTCAGGGATGACCCAGCAATTGAACAGCGGCATTTCTGACCCCACCTCCCCTTCCTTCCTTCACTCCTCTTTGCTGCGATCACCACTGAGACCATTGGCAGAGGTCTAGATGGACTGAATAGGGGGCCTGGATACACTTCATCCCTGGCTCCTCAGCTCCTCCCATTCATTTCTTTTATCCAAGATAAAAGTACAGGTTTAGCCGTCTTAACATCATATAGAATCTTATACTGCTTATAAGTGACATTTACTTTTATTTAAATTATTTATGCCTACTTCAACAGTTTTCAAAGCCTATTTGCAAGATATTTAACAGCTTTTTTTTCAAAATGTCATCAAGATTCAAGATTCAAGATAGATTTAATTGTCACATATGCCAGATGGCACAGTGAAATGAATTCCCATACAGCCATACAATAAAAATAAACAGGACTCAACACACTATAGAATTTAACACAAAACATCCCCACACAGCAGAATCAAAGTTCCCCATTGTGTGGGAAGGCACCAAAGTCAGTCTTCTTCCTCCACTGTTCCCCGTGGTCAGGGCCTCCCCAAGACCTCCGCAGTTGCAGCTACGGGCGGCCCGATGTCCAGGACCGCTCGCCGGGATGATACAAGTCCGACGTCGGGGCTGCGGGACGTCCTCAGCGGCGTGGACACCAGAGTCGGCCCCCTCCTGCCGGAGTCGGTGGCTTCCAATGTCCGTAGGCTGCGCCGGGTGGAGACTGGTGCTGTAGGCCCTCTACAAGGCGCCCCAGGACTCCACGATGGCAGTCAGCGCCGCCCGCGTTGGAAGCTCTCCGCACCAGAGCTCCACGATGTGGAGCAGCGGCCCAACGCTCCGGAGCTCCAAACGGCGACCGAGGTAGGCATCGCCCGCTCCGCGGTGACTCCAGCGCTGCGCCGCCGCTGTAGCAGCCCTGGTCCGGTTCCCGATCCCCGGCAGGAAAGGCCGCTCCGATCCAGCTGGTAGGCCGCGAGGTGGGGGGCGAGGACGCGACTCATAGAAATAGTCGCGTCCCCGCCAGGAAGAGACTTGGAGACGGTTTCCCCCTTACCCTGCCCCCCTCCCCCACATAGAAAAGTAAAAGTTTCCCCCTAAAACAGACTTTGGACTAACTAAAAATAAAAGAAAAGACAGAAATGACATACAGGCTGTAGGTAGAGGCTGCTGCCAGTGCAGCGCCCCTAGTGATCAGGGTATTTCAAGGGATTCGGGAACCATTCTCTGAATTCTAATTGCCGCTCTTGGCCTCCTCCATCTTGAGGACAAGTCTCGGGGACAGAGGGTTTGGCTTGGCTGGTCCTCAATCTCCAAATGCCAGCGGGCTTGTACTATGGGGGATGGAATGGGCTGATCCCAACATGATTCATTTTAATAACATTGGAGCTAGACTGTTCACAAATAATTCCAGGAAGCACCACTCCACAAAGAGGGAAGAGTAAATGAGGGAATACCCCACTCACCCACAAATCTGGGATTCCATCACAAGTCACATCTTCCCATCTCCACCCCTATCCATCTTCCACGGAGATTGCTCCCTGGTTCTCTTGTCCCTTCCCACCCAAACCATCCCCTCCCCAGGTACTGTCCCCTGCAACCGCTGGAGATGTAACATCTGTCCCTATACCACCTACCTCCCCTCCATTCAGCGACCCCAGCAGTCCTTCCAGGTGAGACAAAGCTTAACATGCACCTCCTCTAACCGCATCGATTGCATTTGTTGTTCCCGATGTTGCCTCCTGTGCATCGGAGAGACCAAGTGTAGACTAGGCGACTGTTTTGCTGAACACTTATAATAATTATAATTTTACTTCGGAGTCACGTGAGTGATTCCGTGAAGAACCCGTTCAGCACGCATGCGTGGCATTACGTCCAGCAGAGAAACTTTCGGCTCATGAGCGCAGGGCCGGGACGAGTAACCAAAAACAGTAATTCCTACGCAGCAGCACCCCATCGCATCCATCAGTCAACGTCTATCATATCGGACTGATGAAAGCTCGGGGTCCCCATCTATCACCAAAAGTCTTATTTAGACCAGGGCCCAGAGCGAACCCCATGGAAAGTGTGCCACCCCCCAACGTCACCGCCACGTCAGACGACGTGCAACACTCGTTGGACCAGCAGGAAACAGAAGAATACCCATAACCATGGAGGTAGGTGGGTCTGGTTCCTACCAGTATATAGAGCATACCAACACATGGGAGTCTATCACGAGTGATCAGTGTATACTCAATGGCATTAGTGAATACAATTCATACTAGAAAAATTGCCATCAGGTCAACATTCAACCCAGAGGGTATTTTTTTTTCCTCTCTCCGTTAAAGAAACAAGAGGGACAAGCTGAACTGGTGAGACTAATTACAAAGGGTGTCATGAGGAAACCTGAACCCTTTCAATTCGTATCAAATATATTCACTAAACCCTAAAAATATGGCGGATGTCCCCATCATCATTGGCTTAACTTCACTAAATATGTTTGTTGAGTATATACATTTCAAAATGGAACCGGTTGTTACTGCCAAACAACTAAATTGCAAAGGATACCTCATGGCAAGCATTCATCTTAAAGATGTTTACCATTTAGTACCATTCACAAGGATCATCGCAGATACCTGAAATTTAACTGGATGGGGCAGCTATAGCAGTTTAAAGCGTTACCCAATGAGCTCACATCAGCCCAAGAGTGTCACCCAGACACTAAAACCAGCTCTGGCAATATACAGAAGACAAAAACATATTGTCATGGCATATCTTGATGATATCCTAAATGGTAGGCAAGACCATGAATTTGACTATGTTAGCTGTTCAGCTACCAAACAGTTATTCGAAACTCTGTGGTTGTCTTACATCCAGATAAATCTAAGTTGAAGCCATCCACTATCATGGACTACTTGGGCTTCACAATTAATTCAGCCTATGTGACTGTAACATTGCCAAAAGACACATAGTTGAATTGGCACAATCGTACAACAATTTAATGGTCAACAAACTACCAACTACTCGACAAGTAACAGAGTAATTGGGATAATGGTAGCAGCATTTCCAGCTACATAATTTGGACCTTTGTACCAAAAATGACATACAGGTCATTATGATCATTTCATGAAGTTACCCACTGAAGTAATATCAGAACTACAGTGATGGGCAAAAAACGTTTGACATAGTTTCAGCCTATTACCATCACTAACCCTACGTCAGTTATCCAAACAGATGCCAGTGCTCAAGACTGGGGAGCACCTAACTCTATATCCAGCACAAGTAGTAGCTGGACTAACCCAGAATCATCGTTACCACTTACACTGGGCATTGATTATCTGGAGATGTTTGGGTGACTTTTTATGGTTTAAAAGCATATGCATAAATATGCATCACTTGCATGTATGGTTATAAATAGATAATACTACGGTGGTGGCCTACATTAACCATATGGGCGGCATTAAATCGGTATCATGCGACAAGTTGGTCAATACAATTTGGCAATGGTGTGTCCAAAGACATATTTGGCTATCAGTAACTTACCTACCAAGTAAGCTAAATACAGTGGCAGACACCAGATCACGTAAATTTAATGACAACATCGAATGGATGTTAAAACCTCAAAATATATATATTTTTCACAAAAGTTATCAAGCAATATGGCACGCTAGATATCGATTTATTTGCATCTAGACTAAATCACCAGGTACCTATGTATGTCGCTTGGGAACCAGACCCTGAGGCAGCAGCGGTGATGCATTCGCGCTGGATTGGGGAAATTTTTCTTCTATTCATTTCCTCCCTTCTGCCTCATCAGTCGGGGGCTACGCACAGTACAAATGGACTCTGCTTCAGGTATTTTGATAGTACCCGACTGGCCTACACAGCCATGGTTCCCAATACTCCATGACATGGTTGTTGGAACTCCGATGGTATTCCCCAGTGACCGAGAGTTATTAACACCGAGTGTTGGGCACAAGCCACCCGTGCCATGAGAAAATCAAACTCCAGGGTTGCAGATTCTGCACAAACCACTTCTGGGACTGGGATTATCATAACAAACCGTCGACACCATGTCAGCATCCCTCCGAACATCCACTAAAAAACAGCACTTGTCCTGCATCAAAAAATGGGAGAAGTACTGCTTGGATACAGGGACCACCTACTCAACCGCTACAGTTACCAACGTACTGGAATTCCTGGCGAACCTTCACCACGATGAAGGACTTCAGCTACAGAGCCATCAACACAGCTAGAATTGCCCTGCCTGTCTATTTAAAACCAGCTCCAGGACAACAGGCCATGGGGTCCCACCAGCTGGTGGTCAAACTAATGAAGGGTATTTACAACTCTAACCCCTAGACCAAGGTACACCCATATATGGGATGTCAGTGTGGTCCTGACATACCTCAGGGGATGCCCACCAGCCAGATCCCTCAACCTGAAACCATCTATGCTCAAAACACTCATGTTGATGGCACTTGTAGCTGCACAGAGGGTCCAGTCACTACACCTATTGCGACTGGACACCATGCTCACAGCTCCAGACCAGATCTCTGTCGTTATCCAGGGAATGATCAAACAGAGCAGACCAGGAACACCTAATCCAGTCGTGGAATTCCGGGCTTACCCGCCAGAAACACGGTTATGTGCCATGACCCTATTATCCTACATAGACACAACCAAAATATTCGTGGGAGATGAAAAGCCTTGTGGGTCAGTCATAAAAAACCTTATGGTCGGGTGACGAGCCATTTCGAGATGGCTCAAGCAGGTGCTAAAAGTTGCTGGGATAAAAACTAACATGTACAAAGTTCATTCCACCAGGGCAGCATCCACGTCGACGGCTAAAAGAATGGACGTGCCTATAAACCACATCCTGGCTACAGCAGGATGGTGGGGGGAAAGACCGTTCAGAAATATTATAATAAGCCGTTGGCAAAACCTGTTTTATTTGCAGGAAAGATTTTACAGACTGCAAATATTTAATTTAAGCCCAGGGGAACAATTTAATTTCTTTGTTGTTATTGTTAAAAAATACCATTGTGTTTTTCTACAAACAGATTCATTGGTTGATTACGATAACACACTTCCTCCCTCAAAGACTTCGGCAGTGATGTAGTAATAACTGTTACATGGTTTGAAATCACAGAGCTTTGAAATCTTCATGGAATCACTCACGTGACTCCGAAGTAAAATAGTAGGATTAAACGAGAACTTACCAGTTTGAAGTTTGATCTGTATTTTATGAGGTGTTACGATGAGGGATTACGTGCCCTCCGCTCCCACCCTCAATAATATGGGTCAAATTCATAAACTGATGTCTCCTTATCTTTACTATGTTTACTTCAATAACTGTGTCTATCTGTGATTCCACACCGCTGCTTTGAAGTATGCCGCGCATGCGTGCTGAACGGGTTCTTCACGTAATCCCTCATCGTAACTCGTCATAAAATACAGATCAAACTTCAAACTGGTAAGTTCTCGTTTAATCCTACTATTTTTTTTAATTTTTTTTTTTTGTGGGCGCCTTACAAAAGTCTCAAGGACACCTTACAGAATTTAACAAGAGTAAAAAACATATAATCAGAGTAAAATAAATAATAAAGACATCACCAATGCACAAATTAAAGACAGAATTCGATCCAAAGACAAAAAAAATCAAAAACACAATGTGAAGATAGAGCAGCGGCAGCTAAACCGCGCCAGCGTACACTCTCCCTTCCGACAGCCGATGTTCCTGGCCGTTCACGGCGGGTGCTGTTGCCCCGGCGTCGGGAGAGTCCTCTCAGCGGCTGGGCCACCTGGAACGGCCGCTTCCTTACCGGGGACCGCGGCTTCCGATGCCGACAAGGCCGCGCTGGTTTGGAGCTCCCAGGCTCCCGATGTTGAAGTCGGCGCTCAGTCCATCAAGGACTTCTAGATATCCCGGTGCCTAACCATTTTAACTTCCCTTCCCATTCCTATAGTAACCTTTCGGACTGGGTCCCCCATTGCCAGAGTGAGGCCACACGCAAACTGGAGTAACAGCACCTCCTATGCCGCTTGGGTAGCTTACAAACCAACAGTATGGGCATTGAGTTATCGAATTTTGGGTAACGTTGACCAAAACACCCTTTCCCCCTTCTCTTTCACCTCCAAACCCACCCACCTCACATGCCCCCCCACATGAACCCTGGCTAACCTCGCACAGGTATCTTCCCTCCCTCTCCCCTTCCACCTGTATTCCTTCCACCAGCATCACAATTTGCAACGTTTCTATCCTCGGACTTCACAATTTGCAAATCGTTATCCTTTTGGCTCACATCAGTTTTTTCATCTCTGCACTTTGTACAACTATTTGCCTCTCAAAACCCCCTCAACGGATTTCACCCATTATCGGCCATTGGGTTGTGGTGCCCCTCCTCTCTTCCAGCTTTATATCCCATCCCCTCCCCCTGCAATCAATCCGAAGACGGGGCCCGACCCAAAACATCAACTATCCATGTTCTCCAGAGATGCTGCCTGACACGCTGAATTTAGTTTAGTTTAGAGATACAACACGGAAACAGACCCTTCGGCACACCGAGTCCGCACCAACCAGCGATCCCTGCACATTAACACCATTCCTACACACACTATGATAATTTATGTTTATACCAAGCCAATTAACCTACAAACCTGTACGTCTTTGGAGTCTGTGAGGAAATCGAAAATCTCGAAGAAAACCCACGTAGGTCACAGCGGGAATCTGCAAATTCTGAACAGGCCCATAGTCAGGATCGAAGCAGGGTCTCTGGCGCTGTAAAGCAGCAACTCCACCACTGCACCACCTGGAGTTTCTCCAGCACTTCCCACAAAGATCAAATTGTTTTTTTCTATTTGGAGTCATTACTTCACTTCCTTTCACATGTAAGAGTACCTCATCCAAATGGATTACAGGGAGAGAAGCAATCAAATTATACCTCGTGTCCTGAAGGCAAAGTGTGCATCAAACTCTAATTCTAATGGAGCAGTGTGTCAGATGACAAATTTCACAATGTGAGAAAAGGAATTGAAGCCAAAGGGGGCAGCTTTAGAGGAACATGCTGTTCAGTATGTGATCAGGGCTTTACGCGGCCTGTAAATTTGTGAAGGTTATACTGTATACTTTTTATTAAAAAGTCCTGCTACTTTGATGAATGTGAATGGGTTAGGTATAAATATTGAATGGGTCCTCTGAGTGTTACTCATTCCTGAAATAGAATATCAGAGAGAAGAGGATTACAATTTTGTTTCACTTCAATGCATGTTTTTTGTTTAATTTGAAAATAATAACCTGTGCTTTGTCAATAAAAATAGAAATTCGAATGTGGCAAGCTAATAATAGTTTTTGTAATTATAGTAACAAGGAACATTTATTCCAGATCAATGGGAAAAAGCTGCATTGCTAAGCTCAGCACCAAAGATGTCATAGAAACAAAGAAACATAGAAAATAGGTGCAGGAGTAGGCCATTCGGCCTTTCGAGCCTGCACCGCCATTCAATATGATCATGGCTGATCATCCAACTCAGTATCCTGTACCTTCCTTCTCTCCATACCCCCTGATCCTTTTAGCCACAAGGGCCACATCTAACTCCCTCTTAAATATAGCCAATGAACTGGCCTCAACTACATTCTGTGGCAGAGAATTCCACAGATTCACCACTCTCTGTGTAAAAAATGTTTTTCTCATCTCAGTCCTAAAAGATTTCCCCTTTATCCTTAAACTGTGACCCCTTGTTCTGGACTTCCCCAACATCGGGAACGATCTTCCTGCATCTAGCCTGTCCAACCCCTTAACAGTTTCTATAAGATCCCCCCTCAATCTTCTAAATTCTAGCGAGTACAAGCCAAGTCTATCCAGTCTTTCTTCATATGAAAGTCCTGACATCCCAGGAATCAGTCTGGTGAACCTTCTCTGTACTCCCTCTATGGCAAGAATGTCATCAGCCATTGCTCTGGAACCAACAGATATCTGTTTAAAAAAAAGTTGAGGAATCCATTAGTTCTGTCAGGGCATTTATGATTCTTCCAATTTCACAAAGTGTTTATATACAGCATACTCTACCTACCATTCCAACATGCTCAGAGTCGGGGAATCGAGGGCTCAGAGCAGGAGAGTCGAGAATCATAGGTTTAAAGTGAGGGGGGAAGATTTATTAGGAACCTGAGGGGTAACGTTTTCATACAAGGGGTGGTGGTTGTATGGAACAAGCTGCTGGAAGAGGAAGTTGAGGCAGGTACTATCGCAATATTTAAGAATCATTTAGACAGGTACATGGACATGATAGGTTTGAAGGGATATGGGCCAAATGTAGGCGGGTGGGACACGTTGGGCATGTTGGTCGGTGTGGGCAAGTTGGGCCGAAGGGTCTGTTTCCACGCTGGATGATTATGACTGTATCCACTTTCGGAATGTCAGATTAGTTTGATTGATCGATTGAGTGGATTGCAATGTACAGCTTGGAAAAAGGCCCTTCGGCCCAGCAAGGCCAACACGTTCACACTAGTTCCATCTTATCCCATTTTTGCATCCAATCCGTACACACTAGGAGCAATTTACAGAGGCCAATTAACCTCCAAACTCACAGGTCTTTTGGATACGGAGGGAAACCAGGTCACCCATGCAGTCACAGGGAGAATGTACATACAGAAAGCATATGGGGCCATGATTGAACCCGAGTCTCTGGTACTGTAAGGCTGCAGCTCGACCAGCTGCATCAATATTGTTTGAATTGATTCATCCCTTTGATACGAGGAATAATTCTGGTCCTCATTATTTTTCAGTAACAAATGTAACTGTTGTAAGTTCTAGCAAAGATCTAACAGGCATTACATATGAGCATAACAATATTTAAGTTTGGAGCAGGAGCTGGCTAAATGGCTGACAAGACTATTATGTAAAATCATGACAGATCACACTGTAAATCGTGCTTTGAATTCCAGCCTTTCAATGGAAATCTTTCCCCCCTTTGCTTATCAAGATCTGTCTCACTCTGTCTTAGAAATAGTAAAAAAATCTTCATCCATCATCCTTGACAGAAGAGTGTTTCAAAGATTCCCCATCCTCTGAAAGAAAACATATTTACCTCAACTCTCAATTAAATGGACACAATTTTAAATGTGTTGGAAGGAACTGCAGAGATTTGGAGGTTAATTGGCCTCTATGAATTGCCCCTACTATGTAGGGAGTGGATGCAAAGGAGGGGTAAGATAGAATTGGTGTGAATGGGTTGTTTGGCCGAAGGGCCTGTTTCCAAGTTGTATCTTTCAATCCACTCAATTGATCAATCAAACAAATCTGATATACAGAACCTGGATAGATTCATTGAGTCAAGTGGAGAAAAAGAAGAGTTGACCTGAAGACCTGAAGAAAGATCCGACCTGAAACGCCACCTATTCCTTTTCCCCAGAGATTCTGCGTGACCCGCTAATTTACTCCAGAATTTTAAATGTTCTGGATTTTCCCACAAAAGGGAATATGTTCTTCACATCCACGGCACCCTATCAAGACATCTTAGCATTTTACAAGTTTCACTCGAGGGCAGTTGGGCAGTTGGGCAGTACAGAGAGACAGCTGGTAGAGCTGTTCTTTCACTGCGCCAGAGACCAAGTTCGATCCCATCCTCCCGTGCTATCTGTGTGGAGTCTGCATGTTCCACCTATGATCACGTGGGTTCTTCCAAGTGCTCCAGTTCCCCCCCCCCCCCCCCCCCCACCAACATCCCAATGACATGCGGGTTTGTAGGCTTGATTGGATACAAATAGGCTTTTTTTTGGCCTCTGTAATTTGTCCTTGGTGTGTAGGGAATGAATGAGAAAGTGGGATAACATAGAACTAGTGTGCACTGTGGACTCGGTGGGCTGATGGGCCTGTTTCCATGCTGTATTTTTCAATTGATTCAAGCAATTAAAAGTCCCCTCTCACTTTTTAAGACACCAGTGGAAACAAGCCTGGTCTGTCCAACCTCTTAAAGCCCATCCTTTCCAGATGGAGAACACATGCTAGCAGACTGAAAAAGTGTTCCAACATAACTTTGTTGAGCTGTGGCGTTCCCGCGGCAGCGACGACCTGACCTCGGAGGATCAGGTGGACGGCAACGTCGGGAGCTCACAGGTCGGAGCAGAGGGAGAACAAGGAGGGAAGAGACAAGAACTTTAAGATTTTTGCCTTCCATCACAGTGAGGAGGTGTTTGGTGAACTCACTGTGGTGGATGTTAAATTTATGTTTATTGGGTGTTTTTGACATTTTTATTATATGTATGACTGCAGGCAACGAAATCATACTTTAAAACATCACACATCCTTCTTCTCCAGAGATGCTGCCTGTCCCGTTGAGTTACCTCAGCACTTTGTGTCTATCTTCTGTAGAACATAATGTGCAGGAGTAACTCAGCAGGTCAGGCAGCATCTCTGGAAGACATGGATAGGAATTGTTTCATGTCAGAATCCTTCTTCATCCGTTCCGGATATTTGGCTAGTAAATATTCCCTCAACTTGTTCCAATGCATTGACATCTGTCCTTAAATAAGGAGACTGATATGGTACTTGATACTCCAGACAAGGTTTAGTTTAGTTTTTCTGTTTAGTTTAGAGATACAGCACAGAAACAGGCCCTTCAGCCCAGTAAGTCCGCACTGACCAGCGATCCCCACACATTAACACTATCCTACACATACTAGGGACAATTTACACTTATACCAAGACAATTAAAGGGCCTGTCCCACTTAGGCGGCATTTTAGGCAAGTGCAGGAGACTCTGCGCTCGCCACATGATCGTCACATGATCGCCACATGTTCGCTGGTGGCCTCTGGTGAGTCTCCTTCATGGTCGTGAGGAGTTCCCGCATTCTGGGAACTAGTCGCGGCCTCAGTATGGTTGTCACAAATTTTTCAACATGTTGAAAAATTTTCTGCGACCAAAAATTGGTCGCCATGGAGAAAATCGATAATCCTGTAGTCGTAGGTGCAGTTGTAGTGGGGTTGCCATGTAGTTATGGGTAGTCATAGGTAGTTTTAGTTAATCGCTTTTGTTGACCGGGAATTTTCATTAGCTCATTGGGGGAAAAAAAACGTAAGCACGAGTTTTCAGAACCAAAGATAACCGACCGGTAATGTTAAATGCCCGTTAAACTTCACAGCTGTGTATCTCTGGCTTATTAAAAGTTGGCTGGCTTCTTAAAACTGTCTCCACTCTTTCTCACCCCTTCTCCCCTCCCCCGTCTTTTAAAGAACTTACCGTACACTGTGCAAGCCGTCTTAACCTTCCTGTTCATCACGGTTTGTTTCGGTATCACCTTGGCTTTGCACCGTGTGAATTTCCGACTGCGCTCCCCCACTTTCCCTGGCCCCCGCCTTTGCGATGTGTTTGTGTGCGTGTGTGTGTGTGAGTGTGTTCCACTCTGACACTCGCCGTTCCAGTTCCTGGTTTTTCAGTGAGTGCCGCAAACTTGACAGTCACTGGCAGTCCGCTGACAAATCGCCCAAGTGGGACAGGCCCTTAACCTACAAAGCTGTAAGTCTTTGGAGAGTGGGAGAAAACTGAAGATCTTGGGGAAACCCACGCGGTCACGGGGAAAACATGCAAACTCCGTGCAGACAAGCACCGGTCGAACCCGTATCTCTGGTGCTGTGAGTCAGCAACTATACCGCTACGCCACAGTGCCAAGGTCTCACCAATGTCCTGAATAAATGAAGCATGGCCTCCTTACTTTGACATTCGATTCTCCTCAAAGTGAGTGATGTCATTCTGTTAACTTTTCTAATTACTTACAGTATCCACGCACTGGTTTTTTTGTGAGTCATGCACCAAGATGCTTAAAATCCTCTGTACTTTTAGATAAATGCTTCTATGGTTTTATCTTTCCTGCCAAATGGACTCTACTTCATTTTCCTACATCATGCTGCACTTGGTCTTTGTCCGCTCCACTCACCTTAACTTGCATCATCATCAGATTTAGCAACCACACCATCATCCCTTTGGTCAGATCATTTATATAAATTGTAAGACATTAAGGCTCCAGGACTAATTCCTGTGACACACTGCTCGTTACATCTTGCCAACAATAAAAAGATCGTTTATCTTAGTCTCTTATTTCCTGCAACCCAGCCAATATTTTATCCAAAACAATATGTCATCCCCTACTCAGTGAGATTTTCTTTTCCCCAACAACTGGGCAGCCACTGTGGCGCAGCAGTAGAGTTGCTGCCTTACAGCGCTTGCAGCGCCAGAGACCCGGGCTCGATCCCGACTACGGGTGCTGTCTCTACGGAGTTTGTACATTCTCCCCGTGACCCACGTGTGTTTTCTCCGAGACCTTCAGTTTTCTCTCACACTCCAAAGTATGTAGGTTCATTGGCTTAGTTTAGTTTATGTAAATTGTCGTATAGTGTGTGTACGATATTGTTAATATGGGGGGATCGCTGGTCGGTGCGGACTCGGTGGGCCGAAGGGCCTGTTTCCACGCTGTATCTCCAAACTAAAATTAAACCATTCAAAAAATGTCCATTATCCAAGCATATTACATTCACCAGTTACTTTTTTTCTCCGCCATTTGATGCTTTTCCAAAGAATTAAAATAGATTGATCAAGCACAATTGTCCATTCACAAAATCACATCGACTTTGTCTGATTACCTTGACAAATATCCTGCTGTAACATCGTTAATATTAGCTTCTAACATTCTCCAATGGTGGATGTTAAGTCATTTTTTCCATGCTTAGAATTGATTCAAGTTCAACACTGGATTCAGTATATCTTGCCTTCACCATTGATTCCACTTTTTCTTTGGCTAGTTGCAATCCATTTGCACCGATTTTCAGCCCAGTATTTCTTTCTGCACAAATGTACTTAGTTTAGTTTAGTTTAGTTTAGTTTCGAGGTACAGCTCATAAACAGATCCTTTGGCCCTCCGAGTCCGCACCGCACATCAACACTATCCTACACCTACTATGGGCAACCCACAATTTACAGAAGCCAATCACCCTACAAACCTGCTCGTCTTTGGAGTGTGAAAGGAAACCGGAGATCCCAGAGAAAACCCATGCGGTCACGGAGGAAACATGCAAACCCGACACAGACAGCACCCGTAGTCAGGATCAAACCCAGATCTACGGTGCTGTAAGGCAGCAACTCTACCGCTGCGCAGAAATCCCTCCTCATCTTCTTCCTAAAGAAACATCCTTTCATTCTGAGGTTATGCCTTCTGGTCCTAGCCTACCCTACAAGTACAAACATCAGTATTATAGTATTTTGTCCATTGCAGCCTGAAAAGACAACCAAGACCTCAACTGTGGAACAGGCGGAGGATGATGGCTGACTTTAGTGGAAAGTCACAACGGCTGGGAAGGCGGGTGAAGGCTGCAGCAGAAAAGGGTCTCCGACCGTTACTAAACTTTATCTTGCATTATACATTATTCCCTGTATATTGTGTCTGTATACTGTGGGCGGCTTGATTGTAATATGATCATGTGTAGTCTGTTCGCTGACTGGATAGCATGCAACAAAAGCTTTTCATTGTACATGGGACAATAATAAACTAAACTAAACTAAGAACTCCTTATGGTTTAGCCCTGCCTTCTAGATGTATTGATCCAAACAATTTAATTGCCAGAATACAAAATTCATTAGCATAGCACTCCCGCCAGTTAGCATGAAATATTAAATCACAAATTAGACAAACAGTTTTTTTTGTGATATAATCCTCACCTAATTAGGATTTAGAATTTTTTCATTTATCACGTAGATTTTCTGGCGCATTTGATTTGCAGTCATGAGTCAGGCAGGAACAGTGATCAGTGTTGGCCGTACTCCAATTTCTTTCTCAAATCTTGTCTCTTTGGGAATTTCTTTTTTTCATTTCTAATGGAGGATTATTAACCTGAAAAGTCAAACCCTGCCTTTCTCCCCACAGCTGTGGCCTGACCAAGAGACATTTCCAGCAATGCCTCGTTTATTTCAGCATCTGCAACATTTTCCGTTCTGTTCAGTTTTTTTTATTCTCAGGTTCCAGGTAGATATTCAATAACCCCAAAGGAATCTCTGTGTTAACTCCTGCAGAACTGTTCACGTCAGTTCCATCGTTTACAATGCATGGTCCAGACATGTAGTTTTGAAAATCTCAGACATCAGGTGGGAATGTTATTAGCTCACCTTGTGAAGGAGAAAAAGGGGATCAAGAATGAATCTGCTTGACCCATGTAGTTGATTAAGAGCTAAGTGTTGAAGCATTGCTGCTTGACCGATGCACTAGATTAGGAGCTGAGCATAGGACCATTGCACGAGTAAATTGCGGAAATTATATGATGCTGGCAAGGCTTACTTCATAACGCTAGCTACGGGCAAACGGCTAACTATGGGCTAACTGAGGGGCACTGTTAGACCATGAGAGACACGAGACAGAAACATCTATCCAGTTACGGGAAGATAAGGAAAGTAACTCGAAAACAGAGAAGTGCAGAAGGTGAACAGGTCTAGATATTGGTACGTTAGAGCCATATCTATATAAGGAAAATTGTGTTATAACGAGTAACTGATCTAATGACCACATGTACAACTGTTGCTGCTTGGCTACTCAATCAGTGAGTGGGTCTCAGAGAGACAAGTAGTATGTAAGCTTACTGATTGTAACTCTCCCACTCCCGCATGCAAAATAAAGATCGACTCTTTTACTAATAGTTGACTGATGTATTCTGATGTCTTTTAGCGAACTTTAACAATTGGCGCTGTGAACAGGGTCTTGCTGGGACCATCACCGACGACTGACTAAGCGGCTACGGTCTGACCGGGACCTTGAAGGACGTAAAAAGCGCTATCGGATCTATTGAATCTGAACTTCTGAGTAAACTCCCGGGAATATCGTGGTCCCTCGTCGTTAGAGGTTTTTCAAGAAGGAACTGCAGATGCTGGAAAATCGAAGGTACACAAAAATGCTGAAGAAACTCAGTGGGTGCAGCAGCATCTATGGAGCGAAGGAAATAGGCAACGTTTCGGGCCGAAACCCTTCTTCAGACTGGCTGAAGAAGGGTTTCGGCCCGAAACGTTGCCTATTTCCTTCGCTTCATAGATGCTGCTGCACCCGCTCAGTTTCTCCAGCATTTTTGTGTACCATCGTTAGAGGTTGATCTGGTTCCCTGCCAAGATCCCTAAGAAGATAACTTGTGGTAAAAGGAATTACTGTATATTGATCAGACGATTGTAATATGCCTGAGCAAGAATTGTAGTACAGCAGACTTCAGTTCTGGGTACACTGAGGTATAATAAGAAATATAGCAGACTACGGGTCTGGGTACGTTAAGCTACGTTAAGGTATAAAGGTAACATTTGGACACGTCAGGCCAGTTAAATTGATAATGGGACTGGTCTTAGATAAAAGTGATGGTGGTGCACCAATACTACACATGTGTTACGGGGATCCGGGGAAACAGAGAGATTTTAGACAATTGTCGGCATCACTAACTAAGAGGCTGCGGAACAAAGCCTGGCTCATAGGGGGAAGGTCGAATGTAGAAACAATTAAACAGGCGGAACAATTGATATGGAAGGAGGAGGCGCAAAGAAGGTGGGACGCATCACGCCATAGGAGTTGGATAGATAACGCAAGCCGTAGAGGGATAGAAGTACGTACGAATGGGGGAACCATATAACCATATAACCATATAACAATTACAGCACGGAAACAGGCCATCTCGGCCCTACAAGTCCGTGCCGAACAATTATTTTCCCTTAGTCCCACCTGCCTGCACTCATACCATAACCCTCCATTCCCTTCTCATCCATATGCCCATCCAATTTATTTTTAAATTATACCAATGAACCTGCCTCCACCACTTCCACTGGAAGCTCATTCCACAACGCTACCACTCTCTGAGTAAAGAAGTTCCCCCTCATGTTACCCCTAAACTTCTGTCCCTTAATTCTGAAGTCATGTCCTCTTGTTTGAATCTTCCCTATTCTCAAAGGGAAAAGCTTGTCCACATCAACTCTGTCTATCCCTCTCATCATTTTAAAGACCTCTATCAAGTCCCCCCTTACCTTAAAAGAATGGGAAGTGCTACAAGCAGAATGTAATTGGCTTGATGAACAAAAGAAAATAAAACAGATAAAGAGAAGGGCTCAATCAAAAGCAGGCTGGCTAAACAGTTGAATATACAAACCAATACTATAAACAAAACCCTGGGGACACCTTACCTGGCATGGCGACCCTGTTTATAGAGGACGTAGATAACACAAGCCCAGGAATGGTTACCCCCTCCTCCATCTTATGTTCCGGCACACCAACCACTGGGAGGAGTAAGCGTAGCACCAGACCCACAGGTGGCTACAGCACCTCCGTTAATATCCATTGCCCAAGACGATGGCGCGAGCAGCAGCAGCTCCACAACCCGTAGGGTAGATCAGGCAGAACAAGGGCCCCGCAAAGTGAAGCAGAAGAGGCTTCAGGAATAACCGTGAGCGAAGGGGTTAAAACAATCCCCAAACAGTCAGGACATCCTCCAGTCCGGAGAATGCAACCAATGAGAGCTATGCCCAACCCACGGGCAGCACAACCGAACCAGGAACCTGTAATGCATGTCTATACCTCGTGGAAACCCCAGGAGATGTTGTTAATTAGGCAAAATGCCCCAGGTAGGATCAAAGACCGCCCAGGATTTGTCAATTACAACAGGTCAACGGTCCAATTCTATGATGCCTTGCACGACAGGCCCGTACAAAGCTTTTCAAAAAAGGGGGGTGGCATGACAGGATTACAAAAAACTTAATGTTAATCACGAGCGCAAAGTTTCAAGTCCCTCGATGCCAGGGTCCAGGGGTTTTTTAAATGCTTTCTGATGAATTCTGAGCCTTATTTTGGAGCATTTTTGCACTAAATTTATGACCAATATTTCAGAAATTAACAGGAATCTGAGAGGTAGCTTTTTCACACATAAGGTGCTGGGTGTATGTAACGAGCTGCCAGAGGAGGTAGTTAAGGCTGGGACTATCCTAATGTTTAAGAGACATTTGGACATGTACATGGATAGGATAGATTTAGATGGATATGGGCCAAACGCGTGTGAGTGGGACTAGTGTAGATGGGACATGTCGGTCAGTGTGGGCAAGTTGGGCTGAAGGGCCTGTTTCTACACTGCATCATTCTATGACTAAAAAGTTAAGAAGAAAAATGCATGTAGATAAGTAGAGCAGATTTGAAAGAGGAGTGAAATGTAAAGGCAGAGAGAGGTTTATGGGTGAAAAGGAACATAGGAAAGGAGGGGGTGAAGGGAAAAAATAGTCACAAAGTGCTGGAGTAACTCAGTGGCTCAGGCAGCATCTGCGGACAATATGAATGTGATGTTTCACAGAATGCTGGAGTAACTCAGTGAGTCAGGCAGCATCTCTGGAGAAAAGGTATAGATTATATTTCGGGTCAAGACCGTTCTTCAGTAATATTCATGATGTGCCATGCATAGACATTCCTGAATGTTACCCAAACCATTGTGAGCTACTTTGTTATGGTGCTTGCCCTCTCCTATAACATCTCTGCTGCCTTGGGTGATGCAGGACAGGACACAAGCTTTGGGACACGGTGTGAAGCTGTTGCCGTCTGTCACAGCCTGGTAAAAACCTGGATGGAGTGGATGTGGAGAGGCTGTTTCCACTAGTGGGAGAGTCTAGGACCAGTGGCCTCAGAATTAAAAGACATTCCTTTAGGAAGGAGATGAGCATGAATTTCTTAAGTGGTGGTGAACTGTGGAATTCATTGCCACAGACAGCTGTGGAGGTCAAGTCAATGGACATTTTTCAGGAGGAGATTGATAGATTCTTGATTGATATGGGTGTCGGAGGTAATGGGGAGAAGGCAGGAGAATGGTTTTGAGAGGGAAAGATAGATAGAGTCATAGTGATACAGTGTGGAAACAGGCCCTTCGGCCCAGCATGTGCCATCTGCACTAGTCCCACCTGCCCACGTTTGATCCCTATCCCTCCGAATCTGTCCTATCCATGTACCTGTCTAACTGTTTCTTAAATGTTGCGACAGTCCATGCCTCAACTACCTCCTCTGGCAGCTTGTTCCATACACCTATCACCCTTTGTGTGAAAAACATATCCCACAGATTCCTATTAAATCTTTTGCCCTTCACCTTAAACTTATGTCCTCTGCTCCTCGATTCATTTACTCTGGGCAAAAGACTCAACCATATCTATTCAAATCATGATTTTATACACCTCTATTAGATCATCCCTCATCCTCCTGTGCTCCATGAAATAGAGTCCCAGTCTACTCAACCTCTCCCTATAGCTCTGGCCCTCTAGTTCTGGCAACATTCTCATAAATCTTCACTGTACCCTTTCCAGTTTGATGACATCTTTCCTATAACATGGTGCCCAGAACTGAATACAATACTCTGCATGCGGCCTCACCAACTTCTTATGCAACTGCAACATGACCTCCCAACTTCTATACTCAGCCTGACCCGCTGAGTTACTCCAGCACTTTGTGAAATGTCACAGAAATGAGTGGTTTTGCAGATAGTGAATATAGTTATGAAAGATTGCAGCAGGATCTGGATCAATTAGCCAGGTGGGCAGAGAAATGGTTGATGGTTGCATGGTTCCTTGAAGGTCGTGTCGCAGGTATATCAGGTGGTCAAAAAGTATTTTGGCACTTTGGCCTTCATCAGTTAGAGTATTGAGTGCAGAAGTTGGGAGATCTTTCCCTCTCAAACCCATTCCCCTGCCTTCTCCCCATTACCTCCGGCACCCATATCAATCAAGAATCTATCAATCTCCTCCCAGTGGGGGTGGCGTGGGCCCAGCGAGGGTGGCATGGACCCAGTGGGGGTCAGTGGGGGTGGCGTGGGCCCAGAGGGGGTGGCTTGGGCCCATAGGGGTGGCGTGGGCCCAGCTGGGGTGGCATGGGCCCAGCAGAGGTGGCGTGGGCCCAGTGGGGGTCAGTGGGGGTGGCGTGGGCCCAGTGGGGGTGAGCGAGGGTGACGTGGGCGGTTGATGGCTTGGGCCCCGGCGGCGGGTGGAGGCGAGGGGAGCGGGCCCCACCATAGCGGCGTCTGGTGTTGGGGTTACAGCCGCTGGGTTCAGAGTCAGCCACTCCTGCCCGGCAACGGGAGGATGGAGAACTGGCCATTTCCAAAGTAGAAACGGTGATTTGTTTTTTGATTTTTTTTGTGTGTGATTTTTTCTTACTCTGGAGGGGGTGCGGTCACAGCCAATGCACCCCCCCCTTCGGACAGCCATGCACGAGACGTGTATTCTCTGACTGCAGCTATATTAAGCCCAATCGAGGCGGCCCAATGGAAAACATTAATGGAAGCGCATACCTGACCCGAATTAGAAGCCAAATTCCAAAATGTGGCAGAGAGGCTGACTCGATAATTGACCAAGTACCTGAAAAGACCCATCTACATGGGTAAGGTGTTAGAATGCCCATTGAAACGCCCCATGAACTTTGGGAAAGATTTACGACTGCTTACCGCACACATGCCGACCACGAAACGTATAATCGAGGTGACTTATCGCCTCAGTTTAATGCAATTCTGACGAATTGTCTACCGCCAAAGGCAGCATCACAAGTAAAAACAAAGAAGGGGAAATAGAATATTGAACGACGACACGCTTCGACAAAGGATGTGTACAACGCCACCAACAGAAATCCCCCGTGCCGGTGCTGGAGCAGGTCTGGTCGGCCTCCCCCTATAACGGAGGACGTACAATTTGTTCACCTGTCAAAATCACCCGTCAAAACCAGATGTGACCCTACCCTCAATTCCCCAATACCTGCTGAAGCCAGAAGCTAAAACAGGAATTCATCAACTTGTTACGTGCCTCCTGGAACAGGACATACAAGTTCCATGTCAATCCCCATGCAATACACCTATATTCCCAGTACCGAAACCAGGACACACCAAATGAATTACCTAGGGCACAATATTATATATGGTGTTCAAGAAGGAACGGCAGATGCTGGAAAATCGAAGGTACACAAAATTGCTGGAGAAACTCAGCGGGTGCAGCAGCATCTATGGAGCGAAGGAAATAGGCAACGTTTCGGGCCGAAACCCTTCTTCAGACTGGGTTTCGGCCCGAAACGTTGCCTATTTCCTTCGCTCCATAGATGCTGCTGCACCCGCTGAGTTTCTCCAGCAATTTTGTGTACCCACAATATTATATATATTGTTTAGTTATTGTAGGTCTGTTCAGTCGGTGGGTTGAGGCCTTACCAACCACCAATGCCATGGCTGAATCCACGGTAACGCTTTTATTGCGGGAAATGATACCTCGCTTTGGACTACCCACTGTTATTAGCTCTGATAATGGGCCACATTTTATTGCTAAAATTAACAAAGAACTGTGCCAGCATTTTTATATTAAGCAGCAATTTCACTGTGTTCACCACCCGCAGGCTGCCGGAGTGGTTGAAAGAGCAAATGGAACCTTGAAAAATAAGTTAGCTAAGCTTATTGAAGCAACTCGACAGCTGGATCAAGGTCCTGCCTCGGGCCCTCTTTGGGTTATTTCATGGGGGACGGCAAAAAGTGTGGAAGTCAATTCATCTACATGCGCTCAGTGATGAATTGATCACATACGCACAACAATTAACCAATGCCTTGTCAGTTCTGCATTTACAGGTATGAGAGGCACAGAAGCCAATGCCAGCGGAATTACGAAAATATCAATCCAAACAGCCAGGAGACTGCGTGCTCATAAGAAATTAGGACCGAAAGAAACTTGGGCCGATGTGGAAAGGACCGCACCAGGTCCTTCTAACAACACCCACCGTGGTTAAGGTTGAAGATCAACCACGCTGGATACACCAGACTGACTGCAAGCGTATTGGAAAACTGAAAGATAAGAATGAGACTGCAGATCCTAATTGTCGTCCTAGGACTGGGTTGGACCCAGGGAAATAATGTATTTCTGTCTATGGGTTATGATTTTGCTTTGCATAGTAATATAAGTGTAGGTTGGGCATGTACCCAGGTTGACCCCTGATCCCCCTTTTCTCCTCCACCTGGAGAGGATGCTGCTATTTAGCGTACATAGTCCCTCGTATGAGAGCTGTGCACCAGCTGGTGGATGCATACCCTCCATCCAGGTTCAATAGAGGTATCACGGAGTCTGAACGATTCTGGCTAATAGACTTCCCCAAGTACGGTACACCCCGTCTATCACGTGACTGATTATAATGGCCTCAGTATGGAGAAGCTAGCCAATGTCACCACAGCTGCATTAGCAGATACCCAACAGGCTCTCTCCTCTCTGACAGCTGAAGTAGTGGCCATCCATGCAGTAGCACGGCAGAATCGCATGGCCTTGGATTTCATTTTAGCTGAAAAAGGAGGGACCTGTGCCATAATAGGACGATATTGTACTTATATCCCAGATGAGTCTTCTAACAACACTGACCTAGCTGCCCACATATCCCAAGAAGTAGGTAAGATTCAGAAGATTGGGGAGGAGATGCACCATTACACTGATGGGACTGCCTGGAGTGTATTTCCATTCCTTTATGGATCTATTTTGAAGAATATCTTGCATTATGGCATAATTTTGCTGATGATAATTGCATTGCTGTATACAATCAAGTTTACCAGATCATCCTGTAAATCACGGAGATTTTGATGTTTGTCATTTTATAATGAAAAGGAGGGAATGTAAAGAAGAGAAAAGGGGGATCAGGGATTAATCTGCTTGACCCATGTACTTGATTAAGAGCTAAGTGTTGAAGCATTGCTGCTTGACCGATGCACTAGATCAGGAGCTGAGCATAGGACCATTGCACGAGTAAATTGCGGAACTATTAGAAGCTGGCAAGGCTTACTTCATAATGCTAGCTACGGGCAAACGGCTAACTATGGGCTAACTGAGGGGCACCGATAGACCATGAGAGACACGAGACAGAAACATCTGTCCAGTTACAGGGGGAATAAGGGAAGTAACTCGAAAATAGAGAAGTGCAGAAGGTGAACAGGTATAGATATTGGTAGGTTAGAGCTGAATATAAGGAAAATTATTTTATAACGAGGATCTGATCTAATAACCAGATGTACAACTGTTGGCATTAGGTAATAATGCTTTGACTTCTGACCGATTGTAAGGCCGTTGGTGTTATGTCACTGAACTCGTGATCACCCTTTGAGGCCTCTCACATTTTATGTATAAATATGCTGCTTAGCCACTCAATCAGTGAGTGGGTCTCAGACAGACAAGTAGTATGTAAGCTTACTGATTGTAACTCTATCACTCCCGCAAGCGAAATAAAGATTGATTCTTTTACTGACAATTGACTGATGTATTCTGTTGTCTTTTAGCGAACTTTAACAACCTTTCTTTACAAATATTGGGACGAAAAGTAAATATTTCTGCTCTCTGAGACACAGAGATCTATACATGCACTTAACCATGAATAAGGGCTTCTTTTGCTCTGGGACCAGTGAGAAATAAAGTCAGGAGTATGAGGTTATACTATCTCACCAGTACAGCCTACCCCCATCAATGTCATTCATTTAAATCCACATGTTTCTCAAAGCTGATGGTTGTAATTTCAACAACCCTTGCGGTGACCATTAATTTGAACTTTTTCTTCAAACTGCTAATTTCTTTCAGTTAGATAATACTAGGTGCATTGACTCTGCTGTTAGATAGTTTATTTAAAGCTATTTTAGACTGCAACTCCTACGCTATATATTCAGCCTCTATATATAAACGCACTGAAATAGTGAAAAATAGTTAGATAGAGCTCTTAAAGATCAAGGGATACGGGGTCAAGGGATACGGCCATTCAGGGTGAGGGATCTGGCTGGTGACCATCCCCTAAGGTATGTCAGGACCACACTGACATCCCAGATTTGGGTGTACCTAGGTCTGGGGGGATTAGAGTTGAATATGTCTCTCATGAGTTTGATCACCAGCGGGTGGGACCCCATGGCCTGTTGTCCTGGTGCCTGAATGAAGTAGGCTGACAGAGCACTTCTGGCTGTAGTAATGGCGCTGTAGCTGAGTCCTTCATTGTGGTGAAGACCTGCCAGGAACTCCAGTACATTGGTTATTGTAGTAGTTTAATATGTAGTTCCTGTATTTGAACAGTATCTTTCCCACTTCTTGATGTTTGACAAGTATTGTTTCCTTGTGGACATGCGGTGGGATGCTGTCATCGTGTTGATAGTGCTGTCTGACAATCCCAGGCCCAGCAGAGGTCTTTTCAAAATCTGCGATCCAGCTCAAGGTTTTTCTGGCAAGTGCCCTCGAGCTTGAAGGTCGAAGACAGTCGCTTGAAGGTCGTATCAGTGGGACAGGCCCTTTAGGCAGCAACTCTACCGCTGAGCCACCGTAGCTGCCGCCGTCACCTCCTTCTTGATCTCAAACTGCCCCTGCATATTGATATTCCCTGCTCTGACCTCATTGTCCTCCATGTCTTTCTCCCCAGTCAATAGAGTAGCATCCGTTCTTACACTAATAATGTCAAATGAGGTGGGTGTATGGAACGAGCTGCCAGAGGAGGGAGTTGAGGAAGGGACTATTGCAATGGTCAGTTCAGTTCAGTTCAGTTTAGTGTCAGATGTTCCAAGGTACAGTGAAAAGCTTTTTGTTGCATGCTAATGAGTCAGCAATGTTTAAGAAACAATTGGACACATATATGGATAGGACAGGTTTAAAGGGATATAGGCAAAATGCAGGCAAGTGGGACATGTTGGTCGGTGTGGGCCTGTTTCCACACTGTATAACTCTGTGACTTGAAGTGCCCATCAATCACACCCATATAAACTTTTTATGCAATTTCTTGGCATCTCATATTGGCCCCTTGGTAAGTGGAACTTAGACAACTGGAATGCCTCGCTCAATGTTCAGGTCATGTAGAGGTATGTGGAAATTTGTTCTGTGGTGTGTGAAGTTGGCACATTGCGTTGGTGCTTCATTGGATATTTGTGTGTCATCTCAGATGTGTGGCATCTCGCCTTCCCTATCTTTCAAGTGGTTCCCTCGTCAGAGACGTTTGCTGGCTTTCTATGGGATTACACGAGGCAGCCAGTTGAATCTCTGTATATTACAGCGCATCCACATCTACCATTCTGCTAGATGATGGAGACTGCTTGCCTCAAGCCAGTTTCCCCCATGTTTGAGGGGGCAGAGTGTGAAATCAAAGTCTTTTAAATCACTCTCTGCTTCGAAGAATGGATCGACTGGGCTTATATTCTGTCATTTAGAAGGTTGAGAGGGTATCTTATAGAAACATATAACATTGTTAAGGGATTGGACAGTCTAGATACAGGAAAAATGTTCCCGATGTTGGGGGAGTCCAGAACCAGGGGTCACAGTTTAAGAATAAGGGGTAGGCCATTTAGGACTGAGATGAGGAAAAACGTTTTCACCCAGAGAGTGGTGAATCTGTGGAATTCTCTGCCACAGAAGGCAGTGGAGGCCAATTCACTGGATGCATTCAAGAGAGAGCTAGAAATAGCTCTTAGGGCTAACGGAATCAAGGGAAATGGGGAGAAAGCAGGACCGGGGTACTGATTTTGGATGATCACCCATGATCATATTGAATGGCGGTGCTGGCTTGAAGGGCCGAATGGCCTACTCCTGCACACATTTTCTATCTTTCTTCCTCCACATTGGTGGATAGGAATGAAATCGTTGGTCTGGCAAACTGTTTTTTTCCCCAATATGTGACATTTAAATCTGCTTCATGTTGGCAGCAATCAGCCAGCTTTATCTTCATAGTGCATTTCATCATTTAACCAGCTTCTGAGTGCCATTCATAAATCATTTACATATTGTGCTGTTTCTTTCTGAGTAGCTTGCTCCAAAAATGACATAAATCTATATCAGCCCGCAGACATCAATATTAGTTTAGGTTTAGTTCTCCGTTGATTGTCACCTTGTCGTGGTGGAGAAGCTTGTGTGGTCCTGAGATCCTGAGAGCGATGCCGTCTGGAGCTATGCTCCTCGGAGGGCCACCCATGGCGGTAAGGTCAAGGGGGAGGTCTCTGACAAAGAGTAATCCAACCAAGACCTCAATGATGGAGCAGGTGGAGGATGATGGCTAACTTAAGTGGAGCATCACAGCGGCTGGGAAAACGGATGAAGGCTGCAGCAGAAAAAGCTCCACCCACTGCGTCATTGTGTCAAGTTCTTCTATAGACAGTCAGTGGTTCCAAATTAATCTTCCTCCCAGATATTCCTTCATCTTAGACCTCTCTGCCATATAGAGGTTTTTCACACATTATGCAGAAACTTCCAATGACTGGTGAGTTGCCTGGACATATACCAGTGGAGCACAGCTATTGGGCTTGAGACTTTAGAGATACAGCGCAGAAACATGCCCTTCAGCCCATCAAGTCCGCACCAACCAATGGTCACCCCTTATACTAGCACTATCCAACACGTGGGGGTCAATTTATAATTTTATTGGAGCCAACTAATCTACAAACCTGTATGTCTTTGGAGTGTGGGAGGAAACTGGAGAATCCCCACGCAAGTTTGTATAAGGAGAACGTTCAAACTCCGTACAGACAGCACCCCATGTCAGGATCAAACCCGGGTATCTAGCAATGTGAGGCAGCAACTCTACCGCTGCATCACTGTCCCACCCTCTTTCATGAGCACAATCATCTGATCCATACCAGACCCCTAGCTGATAGGCAAGGCCCTCCACAGCAGCATCCTCATACCGAGGCTCACCAGTGTGTTTGTGAAAGCAGTTCCAAACCTTTCGGCAGTACGTACAAATGACCAGCTGATCCTTGAGTCCTTGTCCCTTCAGGTAGCCGCTATCCTGCTTGCATTTTGAAATAATTCAATCACAGGTTAAAAAATACGATAACAATGAAAATGAAAAGAAATTCTCCCCCCAAATATAATATCTATGATAGATATTAATGCCTTCCTTCAATCCAGATGAATGCCGAATGTCCATTTCCCTGCACAGATGCTGCACTACTCATGGAGTTCCTCCAGCAGATTATTTGTTGCTCCAGGGTTGACATCGATCTCCCGTGACAAGAGAACAGTGGCAGTAGAATTGTTGCCATACAGCGGCAGAGACCCGGGTTTGATCCTGACTACGGGTGCTGTCTATATGGAGTTTGTGCATTCTCCCTGTGACCACGTGGGTTTTCCCCGGGTGTTCTGGTTTGCCCCCACATGCCAATTGTTCCTAGTGTCTGCTGGTCGTCGTGGACGTGGCGGGCCAAATTGCCTATTCCCATGCTGTATCTGTAAACTACACTAAACTGAGTATATACTATACTAAGAATGAGTATGATTGGCCTCTACTCACCGTTCAGAAGAATGAAGTTGATCTGATTGTGATAACAAAGATTCTGAGAGGAATTACAGGTTAGATGCTAAGAGGCTGCTTCCAATAGACTTAAGAACAGAACAAGGGGTCAAGGTCAACAATTAGGGTCTAGCCATTTACGATGGAGATTATTATTAGTGCACCAGACAGTCAGTTTTTGGACTTCATCTCTGTAGGCAGACTCGTTGTTGTTATTTATCAGCCCCACCACAGTCGTGTCATTTGCAAACTTGATGATCCGGTTTGTGCTGTGTATTGGTGTGCAGTCATGGGTGTATATTGTGTATAAGATGGGACTCAGCACACAACCTTGTGGCGCTCCTGTGCTGAGCGTCAGGACTGGGGAGTGATTGGACCCCATCCTGACAGTCTGTGGACGATCTGTTAAGAAGTCCTTGATCCATCTGCATGTGTTGGCATTAACACCCAGGTCAGACAGTTTGTCCACCATTCTGCTGGGGATGATGGTATTAAATGCAGAACTAAAATCTACAAACAACATCCTCACATATGAGCCAGGACGCTCCAGCTGAGACAGTGCAGAATATAGAGTTATGTTGATGGCGTCCTCTGTTGACCTATTAGCTCTATATGCAAACTGATGCTGATCCAGGGTGGGTGGGAGTGAGGATTTAATGTGGGCCAGGACCAGCCTCTCAAGGCACTTCATCACAGTTGAAGTGAGAGCAACAGGTCGGTAGTCGTTCAAGCTGGTGATAGATGGGTTTTTTGGGAACAGGCACGATGGTAGCAGTCTTGAAGCATTTAGGGACAGTGCATGTTGACAGAGAGAGGTTAAAGATGTCGCTAAAAACCTCCGCTAACTGCTCTGCACAGTCCCGCAGTACTCTTCCTGGGATGCCATCTGGGCCAGCAGCCTTCCTGGGGTTGACACTGCGGAGTGCTCTCCTGACATCCTCTGTGCTCACAGTCAGTGCTGGATGTGGCTGCAGGTGCAGGCTCCGCCTCATTCAGCTCAAAACGGGCAAAAAAGTGGTTAAGCTCCTCAGCTAGCGAGTTGCTACTGCTGCTGATGGTTGCCCCCCGTTGCCCTTGTAGTTGGTAAGTTGCTGAATACCCTGCCAGACACGCCGAGGGTCCCTCTCGTTAAAGTGCCCCTCTAATCTGCTTCCATAGGCTGCCTTTGCCTCTTTGATGGCTCTCTTTAGTTTGGATCTGGCAGTGCTGTACAGTTCATCATTGCCAGATCTAAAGGCTGAGTTGCGTTCCCTCTGCAACTTCCTAACATCACTGGTCATCCATGGTTTGCTGTTTGGATAACACCTGTCGACAGTGACGTTATTGATACAGTTCTGTATGTAGAACATGACTGTGGATGAGTAGTCTGTTATGTCCAAGTTTGCAAAAAGATCTCACTGGGTGCGCTCAAAGCAATCCTGAAGTTGAGCGGCAGCGCCCTCAGGCCAAGTCTGTATGTTTCTCACACTGGGCTTAGTTTTCACGATGAGAGGTCTATATGCTGGGGTGAGAAAGAGGGATAGATGGTCAGACTGGCCGAGGTGAGGGAGGGGGGAGGCTTTGTATCCATCCTTGATGTTGCTGTATACATGATCCAATGTGTTTTGATTTCTCGTCGGACATGCTGGTGGAATTTAGGGAGGACAGGTTTTAGATTTGCCTGGTTGGAGTCTCCAGCCACGATGAAAATCCCATCAGGGTGCGCAGTCTGTAGTTTGTTGATGGATGTTAGCAGGGTGTTCAGTGCTAGCTTGACATTAGCGCTTGGTGTAATGTAAACAGCCATAGTAACAACAACTGTGAACTCCCATGGCAGATAGAAGGGTCGGCATTTCAATGTTATAAACTCCAAACCTGGTGAACAGTGTCTCTGAACGACGATTGCATTTGTGCACCATTTATCATAGGAGTAAATACATAGCCCCCCTCCTCTGCTCTTACCGGAGTCACTGCTCCTGTCAGCCCAGTGAGCTGTGCGGCCTACCAGACTGACAGCCTCGTCCGGGATCCTCGCGTCAAGCCAGGTCTGTTATCACCATAATCGAGCAGGTTTGCACAGTTGTATGTTCCTCGTTGATTAGCTCCAGCTCGTCCATCTTGTTGCTGAGCGATCGGGCGTTCGTCAGAAAGATGCTGGGCAGCGCCGGTCTGTAAGGAGCTTACTTTAGCCTAGCGTGAATGCCGGATCGACAGCCGCGCTTCTGCCGCCTCCCCCTGCGCCGCCTCCTGCACCGTCCGTTCGGTATGGTGATCCACTGGGACTCCGCTGGTCGGGTGATTTCTGGCGAAATATAGTAGTTGTGGGAGCTTCTTGTGAGCTCTAGCTCGCCACACAACATCCCAATCCTTAGAGGATCTTGACGGTTATACGTCGAGTTGCAGGTCAACAGACAAGCGGACAAAACAGACAAAAACAACAACATCCACATCGGGGAGAGCAAAGCCGCTGCATGCGAGTGCACCGCCATCTTTAGAGATGATCAATAAACGTTGGCCTTGCTAGAAATATCCAGATCCTGAAAATGAAATAGAAAAGAAAAGATGGCTAAAATGATAAGAGCAGACACAAAAAAAAGTAAATTGAAATGTGCCTTCACATGCCGACAGCATAAATTGTACCCAATTCACCCACTATGATATAGCTGGTGTACAGAATGATTGCATTAACATGGCACGAATAATAAAGATGGAACAATCTTAACTGCTATTTAGGGAGATCATAAACTGTGTGTGAATTAAAAAGTCTGAAATTAAGAAGGGGAAGAGGGTTTGAACTTTGTAATCTTAGCAGGGAACATCGAACAAAGTATAGCAGGTTCCAGCAATTGAACATGATGTAACAGTCTTGAGAAGATGTGGACATCTTACAAAGCACTATATTTGAACAAAAGCACAAGAACTCGACAGGGTCAAGTTTAAAGATGCATTGAATCATTAATCACTGAAATGTATGGCTCACTGGAAGGATATGCAGCCTTGGGTCAATCCCGCTTCCCGCTCCTTGGTCCATAGCATTGTTGCTTCAATGGTTCTATGGTTCAATGGTTCAATTGTGCTTTATTTGTCACAGATGTGACAGCACAGTGACGTTCTTTTTGCATATATTACACATGTTGGCGCCGCTATGTGTTGGTGCCAAGTACAAAGTACAAAGTCAAGTCAGCCCTCACACTCGATGCACTGGAGCAGTTTCTGCGATCCGATGTCCCTCACCTTGTCCGGCCATCTTTGTGGCCCGGTGGTGTCTCCTGCAGCTGACCTTGAAGGTGCTGGAGACATCAACCCGGTTCATCCTCCTACCAGCCTTTGCTCCCTGCGTCCGGCAACTATAGCTCCCTCCCGGTTTTGCCGTCTTCCGAACCTTCGGGCAAGCCTTCCAGCGGGCCACACCGACCAACGAGCCTCCTGGCGGCCCCACGGTTTGCTGAACCTTCAGGCTGGTTTCTGGTCCCTGGAACTTTAACCGCTAATCAAGCTAATTGTTCTTGAAGCAGCCAGTGTCACAACCTTGTTAGTCAGTGAGAGACTAAAATCGGGAACATGAGGGCGGAAGGTATTTGTCCACATTGAATTTTAAATGCGGGATTAACGCCATCAACGGGAAATGATGATTAAATGGAGTCATAGTCATCGGGTGATACAGTGTAGACACAGGTCCTTCAGCCCAACTTGCCCACACCGGCCACCATTTCCCAGCTACACTAGTCCCACCTGCCCGCGTTTGGTCCACATCCCTCCAAACCTGTCCTATTCATGTACCTGTCTAACTGTTTCTCAAATATTGGGATACTCCCAGCCTCAACTACCTCCTTTGGCAGCTTGTCCATATACCCACCACCCTCTGTGCGAAAGTGAAATGAAATATTCTTAAAGTAAAATAAGATGCCAAATGGTGGAGGCATATGAGAAGGATGGATGGTGAACAACACCAGCATCAAACATGACAAATGACCTGAGAGGCAAGAAAAATAAATAAACTTAAAGAAAAATCATTCCATTATTTTACCTGGTTTTGACTAGATGACAGTTCTGTTTATCATGCACATTGTCAGTTTTTCTACAGACTAAGTCAAACCCTTCTGCACTATCCTATAATTTTTAAATGCACCTGGCTTTCTTCCAAACTATTTTGTATACCAATGAAAACTTCACAAGCCTTCTGTCAATAATCATTTTTTAATTATATCCATATAAAGGTCTTTATTTAATTTGGATTCCATTTGAGTGAAAAATATATTATGTCTGCCAAGTCTGTCTCATGAATTGAAGGCAAATGAAGAAGATTCAGTGGTGGGCAACTAATGAAAATATTAACGCTGGAAATTGTTTTTCCATTTTATGGTACATTAAGATCTTTATTTGTTTTTTGCTGGATATCAAAGCTGTGGAAGATCAGTACTTCTACAAGTGTAGAAATGGCTATTAAGCAAATCCCGAATACGCATCCATGTAACTGAGTCCACTTCTCACTTATTCCTGTGATGTTTCCAAATTTGGCTTGTAGATAGGCACAGGATGTGCAGGGAATGCAGGTATATGAATCACATGCAGGCAAAATAAATTAGTTTAAGAAGGAACTGCAGATGCTGGAAAGAGATTAGTTTAACTTGGCATCATGTCCTGTACATTGTGGGCTAAAGGACCTAGTCCTATGCTGTGCTGTTCTATGTTCTATTTAGGTTTTGCCGATTTTCTGTGGAAAATGCCAATCTGTTTTAACCGTCACATTTCACCTTGCAAAATTGATTGATTAAAAGCTGCATTATGGATACAGGCCCTTCAGCCAACCAAGTCCTTGGTAACCATCGATCACTCATTGGCATTAATTCGATGGTGTCACCCTTTTGCATCCATTCCCTGCATACCAGGGCCAATTGACCAACAAACTCTCACGTCTTTGGGATGTAGGAGGAAACTGGAGCACTGGAGGACACCCACACAGTCACAGGGACAATGTGCAAACTCCACACACTCAGCACCCGAGATCATGATTAAACCCTGGTTGCTTGCGAGGTGAGGCAGCAGTGGCCACGGTGGCACAGCAGTAGGGTTTCTGCCTTACAACGCTTGCAGTGCTGGACACCCGGGTTCGATCCCGACTATGGGTGCTGTCTGTACAGAGATTGTACATTCTCCCACGTGGGTTTTCTCCGAGATCTTGGGTTTCCTCCCACACTTCAAAGATGTACAGGTATGTAGAATAATTGGCTTGGTGTACGTGTACATTTTCCCTAGTAGAAACATACATAGAAACATAGAAAATAGGTGCAGGAGTAGGCCATTCAGCCCTTCCAGTATGATCATGGCTGATCATCCAACACAGTATCCTGTACCTGCTTTCTCTCCATACCCCCTGATCCCTTTAGCCACAAGTGCCACATCTAACTCCCTCTTAAATATAGCCAATGAACTGGCCTCAACTACATTCTCTGGCAGAGAATGTAGTTGAGGCCAGAGAATTCCAGAGATTCACCACTCTCTGTATAAAAAATGTTTTTCTCATCTCAGTCCTAAAAGATTTCCCCTTTATCCTTAAACTGTGACCACTTGTTCTGGACTTCCCCAACATCGGGAACAATCTTCCTGCATCTAGTGTATGTAGAATAGTATTAATATGCGGGGATCGCTGGTTGGCGTGGATTTTGCGGGCTGAAGGGCCTGTTTCCACACTGTATCACTGAACTAAACTAAACTCTACCAGATATGCTACTAAATTAGATTCAATTCTTTCAGGTAATTATTCTGCTATTCCTGCACCTCCATTAAACCTATCATTTCCACTTTAACCTGTTCATGCAGTACCCTTATTATAACTAGCCTCATGATGTCTGTTGTGATTTTAATCTCTTTTACATTCCTGTCACAGACTTTGCTGTTAATTTTAAATGTTCACATTTTTGATGAAAGCTCATTGAACTGAAACAGCTCTGCTCCATTCTGCGCGAGTGCGGCTAGTGTTGAAAAAGCGAAATACTACGGATGCTGAAATTCTGGAATAAAAAGAAAAGTAATGATGCCTTGATCAGCAAATTCTTAAAGCGATTCGTCAACCTGAAACTTTAACGCTGTTCATTTCACTACAGATGCTGCCTGACCTGCTGAGTGTTGACAGCAGGTTCTGTTTTCACTCTGAGCATTTTCAGTGTCCATTTCAGATCTCTGCACCCACCCGCAGTATTTTGCTATGATCAGTCGAGAAATGTTTAAAGAGTGTTCCAAATCCAGCCTCGTTGGGCCTTTCACGAGCCAGCAACATTCCAGCAAAGATCTCAAAGCTGAAGGAAGTGACTGCATCATTAATCCTCTCAAGATTTTGCGAAATGAATACTGCAAACAAAAATGTGTTGAACAGCCTGTGGCAGACTCACAGTGTGCTGCCAGATCATATACGCCAAAGCCTGCCAGGATCTGTGTGCCAAGCTATTTTTGAATGGAACATTATGATGATATGATATACAGATGACGTTCCATGCGTTGAAGTTTTGCAACATCTCTCAATACACCATGAAACAATTTTTAAGTATGCTTGGTGACTAAATTTATATTGTAAGCCTGGAACATACTGTCTGGGGATGTTAAATGGGATTCAACTGAAACCTTTTTTTTTACAAAGGAACTGCTATAATGCAAATATAACCCTTAGTGCACTGGTAACATCCTACCTCGTTCTCCTAAAGCTGGGAAATTATGTACCACTCTTTCAGGGCACTGGTTTCAAAACCACAATATTCTGTTGGTAGCTCAGCTGAACTCTGTCCAATTACTGTACGCTGTTCGGGGAACATGAACCTCACGGAGCCAAATGCGATGAAATAAAAACACAGCAGCAATACAGGATCACCAGAAAATTGGCATCAACAATGTGGGTGCAGTTCACAGTATTGCAAATCTAGACTGCCAGAAAATATTGATTTTTTTACAATACATGAATGAAATATTAATACAAACATGCCCGCTGAATGAATAGAGAATCAGACAGAGATTGACAGAGCACAAGCTACTGGAGTGTTTCCTTTAAAAATCAGTTATTTGACATACAAATCCTTAATTGATTGAATATCATTAACAAACATCTGTACACATTGAGAGTATTAACTGAACTCTGTGGTTGAGATCTCATCGAAAAATAAAAAATGATTAAATTTTGAGTTTTTATGATGTAAGAACTCAGATCAATTAATTCCTTAACCATCTCCAAATTTGCCTCAAGCCACAACAAAACAAAACCCTATTAATTATTTTGATGACCTTCCCTGAATGGTTGAAGTTTTAATTGTCTTCGGTTCAATTATTCCTAGGATTACATAATCATTTTGAAATGTTTGACTTTTGATTAATATCAATGAGGAGGATGCAATGGTTACATGGATCACATCACAGCTTTAAGCAAGAGTTGCACTTGGTTTTTTTTTGCATTTGAGCCATTTCTCGATTTACACATCAGATGCATTCTGATGGCAAATAATTAATGATACAAAATGCCATGAATTGAAAGGATTGAACAAAATACATTATGGACATATCTTACATAATATTCCTGTCCATTAAGAGATGCACTCTATGCATTATACCAAAATATAGCTGAATAAATTAGCCATGTACCGCAAAGACTCAACGGCCTGAGTAAGAGTAGACCCGATGGGCCGAATGGCCAAATTCTGCTCCTATGTCTTATGGTCTTATAGCAACAAGTCAAAGATCAAATGAAAGAAAATTTTCACATACAGTACTCTCATACGAGAGGCAGTTTTGCTCATCGATAGTATTTCAGGTGTAGAAAGGAACTGCAGATGCTGGTTTATATTGAAGATAGACACAAAATGCTGGAGAAACTCCTCGGGGACGGGCAGCATCTCTGGATAGAAGGAATATGTGATGTTTTGGGTTGAGACCCTTCTTCAGGATTTAGACACACAACTTCCTCTGTGTGCAATGCTGACAGATGAGTAATGTTTGCAAGTGTCACCCCCAAATTGAGATATTGAACCACTGTCATGTTGTGTATAAGATTATTTAGTTTAGTTTAATTTAGAGATACAGTGTGGGATCAGGCCCTTTGGCCCACCAAGTCCACCCTGACCAGTGATCCACGTACACCAGAACTATCCTACACACTAAGAACAATTTACAATCTTTACCAAAGCCAATTAACCTACATGTGTGGGAGGAAAGTGGTGCACCCAAAGAAAACCCACGCTGTCACAGGGAGAACATTCAAAAAATGTATAAACAGTACCCGTAGTCAGGATCAAACCTGGGTCGCTGGCAGCACTGTACAACAGCAACTCTACCGCTGCGCCATCACTTGCTGAACTCTCACTAACAGCATCCAGCACTCAATTGATTCTTTAACTGTTTGTGAATCCATGAGAAACTACACTTGCTGTCGGGTAAAGTGAGATGCAATTTGTTACAACCCCTCTGACATATTTCGTCCTCAACCTTTTTAATGTTGGCACCTCATCCTTTTTACATATCTATCATAGTAATGGACATTCCATTTGGTTCCTGTTTGAAGCACATTTAGATTAGGTAGGCTGGTGGTATACTTTAGTAAGTTTAGTTACTGTCAGGTGTACGCGAAGTACAGTGAAAAGCTTTTGTTGCATGCTAACCAGTCAGAAGAAAGACAATACATGATTATTGGTTATAATCAAGCCATCAACAGTGTACAGATATATGATGAAGGGAATAATGTTTAGTGCAAGATGAAGTCCAGGAAAGTCTGATTAAGGGTAGTCCAAGGGTCTTGATTGAAGTAGAGTGTAGCTCAGAACTGTGTAGGAACTGTGTAGAACCGAAAATAGATACAAAATGCTGGAGTAAAAGGGCCTTAGGAGACCTAAACAGCAACCTCTGGTGACCTTGCCCACCACCTAAGGTTTCCATGAGGTCACAGAAGGTTTTGGTCACTCTCCCTAATGGTTGAAAATGGTTTCCGCATGGTCAAGGCTTCATCTAGGTTGCTGTTATTTTTTCATCATGAATAAAACCGGCCTTGACTAAAAATAGATTGCCGTTTTAAAAATCGATAATTTTTTAGTCGCAGGTCTAGTCGAAGCCGGATTTCTTCATAGTCGAGGAAGGTTTTCAACATGTGCATGGGAGGTGGTAGGAGGTTGCAGGTCTCCTAGACCTTGATTTTTTTTTGGGTGGCGGGCAAGGTCACCAGAGGTTGCTGCTTAGGTCTCATAAGTGGGACAGGCCTCAGCAGGACAGGCAGCATCTCTGGAGAGAAGGAATGGGTGCCTTTCAGTGAAGAAGGGTCTTGAGCCGAACCGTCACCCATTTCTTCTCTCCATAGATGCTGCCTGTACTGCTGAGCTACACCAGCTTTTTGTGTCTATCCTCTGATAATGTTTATGCAAAGTGAAACAAAGGTGACACCTAAGGCCAGTAACTTCTCCACAGACCTCAAGTGATAATTCTGCTTCCCGCACCATTACATTTTTGGAGTTTTACTTCAGATCTGCAGTTTTCATTTTTCAGTGCATATTCAAGAGAGAAAGATCAGGCTGATATATTTCACTGAACAAGGATCACTAACCAAGGAGAACTTTCTTTCCAGCCCCTCAAGATGGAGTATCTGCAGCGGCCCGCAATGTCTGCTTTATTATTTGGGCCACCAACCAGTTGACAAGAAGGGAAGATGGAAAGTAGTTTGGACTTTCTTTTCAATATTACCCAGATGAATTTTTAAAAGTTTTTTATTTATTATTGCTTAAATAGGACATCGAAGTTACGGAAAATCTATTTTAATAAATGGAAATCAACAGAAATAAGTGCTCATTTATTTAAGAGTCCACATATGGTGCCTGATTGTCTATAATCCTCCTTGTGGAGTCGAGCTATTTATCTTGCAATAGGCACCAGAAGCTGTGACATTGTCATCCTGTAACTTAAGAGGAAGTTTGTGCTTTTAGCGATGAAGTTCCTCCACAAGGATGATTTACAGGAGCCCTGTGTCCTTGAAAAGATCTATGTTTGCCAGGGAACGTTCTCGAGTGCCTGTACCACTTTCCCCGAGGTCTCACTGCGTATCACTGTGACCTAGTGCTGAAAAGAGAACACCTATTTTCGGCTATGGCCTCTATCTGTCATTTGCATGCATGGCTTCTGGAGCCACAACAGGTTATTGGAGAAGGCATGTGAGCTGCTTCAGGCCATGGCTCTCCTGGTTTTATCTGAATAGGGCAATGTCATATTTTTAATCAATTATGAAGGTGTTAGTTGGATTCTGTGTGAGATGCTGTTGAAAAGGACAGTTATTTCACTGCAAGTGCTCTGCAACAGACACTGGTTGGACTTAATTTTGGCTTTGGATGAAGGTATTAAACAGATGGGATTGATATTACAGTCCATAACGTACATCTCTTTCCCCTTTCGGTAACTGTGGACATAAAAACTGGGAGGGATAAATGCCAAGCAGCTGACATTTTATATATATTCGCTATCAAATTTACCATAATTAGATCCAAACTTAGGACAGCTTTTGAATCCTTTAAGATGAAAGTTCTTGGACTATGTTTGCATTAGTGCAGCTATATAATTCTTCTGGTGGTCTTGTTGTTTGGAAAATGATGCACCCTGTTGCTTACTGATCAGAACTTGCTTTAAAGCTCTCAGCGACAGAGTCCTAGAGTCACACAGCACAGAAACAGCACTTGCCGCATAGAAACATAGAAATAGGTGCAGGAGTAGGCCATTCGGCCCTTCGAGCCAGAACCGCCATTCAATATGATCATGGCTGATCATCCAAAATCAGTACCCCATTCCGTTTTTTTCCCCTTATCCCTTGATTCCCTTAGCCCTAAGAGCTAAATCTAAAGGGGCTGTCCCACTTGGGCGACGTAATTGGCGAGTTTAGAAGAGTTTGAAAAAATGACATGTTGAAGACCTCCTTTGACTATGTTGAAGACCTCCTTCAACTATGTTGAAGACCAGCTTCGACCAGCTACGACTAACTAGGACTATCTTCGGGAAAATTGGACACCGAATAGTGGAGAGTGAAGACGACCTCCCTTCGACCTCCTTTCGACCACCCTTCGGCTATGATGAAAACTATCTACGACGACCTTCGACTACCTTCGACTACCCTCGATTACCTACGACTAACATGCCGACCTACTATGACCTAGTACGACTAAACCCACGAGAAAGAAAAGTATTGATTTTTTCCAATGTGACCTTTTTTTACTCACGGGCATTTTTTAACATATTGATAAAAACGCCGCGACCTAGCTGAGGCCTCGAGTACGCGGAGACCACTCTCGAGCATGAAGCAGAGTCAAGAAGACCTCCTACAACCTTGTGTCGACCATGCTGCAAGTATGAGTCGAGGGCAAACTCGCCAGAACTCGCGGATCAGGTCGCCCAAGTGGGACAGGCCCTTAACTCTCACTTGAAAACATCCAGTGAATTGGCCTCCACTGCCTTCTGTGGCAGAGAATTCCACAGATTCACAATTCTCCGGGTGAAAATGTTTTTCCTCATCTCAGTCCTAAATGGCCTACCCCTTATTCTTAAACTGTGACCCCTGGACTCCGCCAACATCAGGACCATTTTTCCTGCATCTACCCTGTCCAATCCTATAAGAATGTTATATTTCTATAAGATATCCTCTCATCCTTCTAAATTCCAGCAAATACAAGCCCAGTCGACCCATCCTTTCATCATACATCAGTCCCCCCATCCCGGGAATTAACCTGGTGAGCCTACGCTGCACTCCTTCAATAGCAATAATGCCCTTCCTCAAATTAGGGAACCAAAATTGTACACAATACTCCAGGTGCGGTCTCACCAGGGTATTGTACAACGGCAGTAGGACCTCCTTGCTCCTAAATTCAAATCGTCTCGCAATGAAGGCCAACATGCCAGTGGATTTCTACATTGCCTGCTGTATCTGCATGCTTACTTTCAGTGATTGATGTACAAGCACAGCCAGGTCTCATTGCACCTTCCCTTCTCCTACAATAATCTGCCTTCCTGTTGTTGCCATCAAAATGGATAATCTCACATTTATCCACATTATACTGCATCTGCCAAGCATCTGCCCACTCACCCAACCTATCCAAGTCACCCTGCAGCCTGATAGCATCCTCCTCGCAGCTCATACTGCCACCCATGTATATTGTAAATAACTGGGGTCCCAGCACCGAGCCTTGCGGCACCCCACTAGTCACTGCATATCTCTCCAAACCATTCCCATCCATGAACATGTCCTATGTCTTTTACATGTTGTTAGAGAACCTGCCTCAACTTTTGCATTCAGTTTAGTTTAATTTAGTTTGGAGATACACTGTGTAAACAGGCCCTTTGGCCCACTGAGTCCACGCCAACCAGCAATCACTTGCTCGCTAGTTCTATCCTACATACTAGGGACAGCTTACAGAAGCCAATTAACCTCCAAACCAGCACGTCTACGGAATGTGGGAGAAAACCAGAACACATAGAATGTGCAAACTCTACACAGACAGCACCTATTAGCACTTCACTGGCAGCTCATTCCATATACCATCCACCCTCTGTGTGACAAGTTGCCCCTCAGGATCCTATTAAACCTTTCCCCTCTCACTTGTAACCCATGTCCTCTGGTTCTTGATTCCCCTAACTTGGGTAAGAGACTCTGCACATTCACCCCAACTATTCCCCTCGTGATTTTATGCACGGGATCTATCCAGACCTCAGATGCTTCATTGTGGAGTTTGTATATTCTCGCCGTGTCTGTTTGGCCACACCCGGGAGACTCGCAGGTCAGTAGGTGAACTCGCTATTGCAAATGATCCCCAGTCTTGTTGAGTGGCAGGAGAACTGTGGGGAGTTGATGGGTAAGGTAAAGGAGATTAAGCGACAGGGAATAAGTGGGCAAATGGGTCTGATGGATTTGAACCCAGACTGGCAGGGACTCAAAGTGCTGACAGCTTCCTTCTGGGACATAAGAGAGTAACAAAGGGTAACAAGGACATAACTTTCGAATGGAGATGAGGAGGAACTTCTTCAGTCAATGGGTGGTGGTGGATCTGTGGAGTTCATTGCGTGGCAAAGACAATGGGTATTTTTAAAGCAGAGATTTACAGGTTCGTGATTAGTAATGGTGTCAAAGGCTACGGGGAGAAGGCCGGAGAATGGGATTGAGAGATAAAGATAGATCAGCCATGATTGAATCGTGTGTAGACTCGATGGACCAGATGGCCTAAATCTGCTCCTATGACTTATGAACATGAAAAAAATTGCAAATAATAGACTGTCAAAAAACTTTGACATGAGCAGTGGGCTCAATCCTTGCCTCAACAAATGCTTCTTGATGCAGTAAATCCTTCAAGCAGATTATATATTTTCTTTCACATTCCAGCGTCTACAGTCTCTTCTGACACTAATTTTCTCAGCCATTGTAATCACAAATAATTATTGATCTTTGCAAAGAAGCAATTTTACAAACTTACATAATAGAAAACTGTTTTCTAGGAGATAATCTTTGAAGCAATTTATTGGACAAGGTAGTACAGTTTACCAATCAATGCTTAATATAACATTGTTGTGGTGACTGTAGATTCCTTGCTGTTACTACCTTCACAGGCAAATCGTAGAGATGGCGATGTTAACAACATCATCATTCAAGGCACTAAACCTTCAACTAATAACAGTGTCTGATATAATAATCTATCAAATGTCATACCATGAGGTCCACAATACTTAAAGGTATACTGCATATAGTTTACCCCGAAGAATTGGCAACTATCAATTACAAATCATCCAAGCTATCAGAAATATTAAATTAAAACTGACAATAGCAAAATAAAAATGTTGTTTTGGGATACTGTATGGCAACAGGTCCTTGCCCCTCCCCCTCCCTCTCAAGACCACTGTGATACATTGATCATCTGTTCATGTAATTCTACTTTCTCATCCACTCCCTCCACACACAGGTAATTTACAGTAGTCAATTAACCTACCAACCTGCATGTCTTTGAGATGTGGGAGGAAACCAAAGCAGGCGGAGGAAACCCACGTTGCTCACAGAGAGAACGTGCAAACTGCACACAGACAGCACCCGAGGTCAGGATCAAACCTGGGTCTCTGGCGCTGTGAGGCAACATTTCTGCCAGCTGCACCTCTGTGCTGCCAATTGTAGAGCACCTTGGTGTGACTGCACCTGGGGTATTGTGAAGACTTTTGGTTTTTACCCAAACATAAAGGAAACACCTTGGGGAAACAATTTACTTGGCTGGTCTTTGATCTTTGATGGGTTTATCTTGCACTAAACATTATTCCCTTAGCATGTATCTGTACACTGTGAATGCCTCGATTGTAATCATGTATTATCTTTCCACTGACGGGTTAGCACGCAACAAAAGCTTTTCACTGTACCTCAGTACACGTGACAATAAACTATACTCAAACTAAACTAAACTAAACTGGGGTGGTTACCTTGCTGTATTTGTGAAATTGACTAGTAAAGCACTGACCTCTCTTGATGGTAAAGGAATGGGAAGAAATGTTTCCACTGGCTAAAGAACTTCAACTATTTAGGGCTGAGATGACGAGATTTTGTTTTCACTCTGAGCGTGTTGCACCTTTGAAATTTTCTACACTGAAGAGCTATGGAGGCACAGTCTGAGTGCTCATTCAGAGATAAAGGATACATTTCTGGATATTAAGGGAATCATGAAATAGGTGGATTGTGCAGGAAAAAAAACATTGAGAAATATCCGTCATACCTCTCCACCCATCTCTCCTCCTCGCCAGGCACTTTCCACTGCATCTTTAGCAGGTGTAAAACCAGTCCCTACAAATCCTCTCTCACCCCACACAAAGACCTGAACAGCCCTAGACATCTGCTTCCCTTCCAACCTTGTCAATTGCATTAGGATTGGCATGGAGGCACAGCGGTAGAGTTGCTGCCTTACAGTGTAAGATACCCGGGTGCGATCCTGACTACGGGTGCTGTCTGTGTGAAGTTTCTATGTTGTCCACTTGATCACATGGTTTTTATCCGGGTTCGATGGTTTCCTCCCACATTCCAAAGACGTACTTATTGCAGTTCACAGTCCTGCCATGTTTAGCATAATTTGCAAATGTAGAAATTCTGGCTTATACCCCTAGTAATTTACATCCAAAAAACAATGTCCCAGGGCATACCAGTATCCACCTATTCCCTCAGACTCTTCAATTTTCTGTAACTCAGTCATTTTCTAATCTAAGGTTATTTAAGGCATCTGGTTAGTTTAGTTTAGTTTAGTTTAGTTTAGTTTAGTTTAGTTTAGTTTAGTTTAGTTCACTGACTGTGCGCTGACCAGTGATGCCCGCACACTTACACTATCCTACACACATTAGGGACGATTTTACAATTACAAATATACCAAGACAATTAATCTGCAAACCTGTACACTCCTTGAATATGGGTGGAAACCAGAGATCCCAGAGAAATCCCACACAGGTGGCGGGGGAACGTACAAACACCGTACACCCAGCACCCTTAGTCAGTATTGAACCCGTTTCTCTGGCGCTGTAAGGCAGCAACTGTACCATTGCGTCACTATGCTGTCATGCTCCGTCTTTGCTAACAAGCACATGCAAGACCCCCAGGGTTATTGGCAGGGTGGATGTAGCAGAATTTAGCAGAGAATAGCTGTTTAAATATAAATGACTGCCAATTTAAGATAGAGATGAGATATTATTTCTCCCGGACAGTTCAGAATCTTTGGAAATGTGTAAGAAGAAACTGCAGATGCTGGTTTAAATCAAAGATAGACACAAAATGCTGAAGTAACTCAGCGGGACAGGCAGGGTGACCCAAAACGTCTCCCATGCCTTCTCTCCAGAGATGCTGCCTGTCCCGCTGAGTTACTTCACCTTTTTGTATCTACCTTTTGAATCTTTGGAGCTCTCTCGGTGAAAAAGCAGAGTCTTTGAAAGCAGAGGTAGATAGATTTCAGATGGGCATGTGGGTTAAAGGCTATTGCGCCTCGATGAAAATGCGGAGTGGAGTTCACTGTCAAATCAGCCATACTCCTATTATAAAGTTGAGCAGGCCCAAGGGACTCACGGAGCCTGCTCCTGCCCTTAATTCCTACATTTAAGATTGTACACGCCACAATTACAGTTCCTGTGCTGCCTGCACCCTCAGTACAGGAACATGTCTGTTTTCATTTTGGAAAGACACATTAAACTGGAGTAACTCAGCGCATCAGCCTACCTCCCTGGAGAACATTGAAAGGTGACACTTCGGTTCAGAAGATGACTCCCGAACTGGAGAATCATCTATCCATGTTCTTCAGGGATACCGCCTAACCGACTGAGTAACTCCAGCATTTTGCACCATATTGCTCCTTGCAGTGCCTTGTTTATATTCTGTTTTCATTTTGATTGATACAAACAAACTCAATGTTTCGAGGATTAAATTATAGGCCATAATCTGGGCTGACAGCCGAGTGTTGAAATTGTGTATAAAAGACCCCACTAAAAAATTTAAAGAGCAGGGAAATAATCCAAGATAGCGTGTTCCCTAATTGGCGTCATAGAGTCATATAGTCACAGTCATAGAAACTGGCCCTTTAGCCCAACTTGCCCACACCGACCAACATGCACCATCTAGTTCCACCTGCATGGACTTGGCCCAGAACTCTCGAAACTCATCCAAATGTCTCATCAACGTTATGATAGTACCAGCCTCAACTACCTCCTCCAGCAGCTCGTTCCAATCACCCACCACCCTCTGTGGAAAAAAGAGTTAATCCTCAGGTTCCTATTAAATCTTCCCCCCCTCATCTTAAACCTCTTGTTCTAGATTATCCTACTCTGGGCAAAAGACTGTGCATTTACCCAATCTATTCCTCCCATGATCTTGTACACCTCTTTCAGATCACCCCTCATCCTCCTGCACTCCAAGGAATAAAGTCCTAGCCTGCACAACCTCTCCCTATAGCTCATGACCCTGAGTCCCGGCAACATCCTCATAAATCTTCTCTGAACACTTTCCAGCTTGACAACATTTTTCCTGTAACATGGTGACCAAAACTGAACATAATACTCCAATTCTGATTTAAACTAACTGCAAATGCTGATCAGAAATAGCTGACTCTATCCTTACACCCAACACATTAACCCATCCTTTCTCTCTGTGATACCTGCCACTGGTGAATCGGCAGTTAAGATTGTTCAATTCTAAATTAGCACTATCTGCTTTTCCACCCACTAAACCAGTCCAAGGCTAACTAGCACAACATCAAAAAACGTTTGAGTGTTTTATAAAAGTTTTTGCAGCTAATCGCCTCATGTTCTTTAAAGCTGATTATATAGTCTTATAATAAGCTTTATAATAAGAATTTCTTCAGGCAATTATCAGCGTGCTTTCACGGAGAACATAAAAAAACTAGAAAGGACTAATATCAAATCGTGCATAGCATTTTACAGATTAAACATAATGGTGTTAATACAGAACCTTTATTAGACAATTTCTATTGAAAATACATTGTCGCTGTGCAGATAGATAAACCAGTGAAACTTACATTCTGACCTACTAAAGAGTTATATAAAATAGAAACAGGCCATTCAGTCCAAACTCATCCATGCCAGGCAAATGCTTCATGAAAGCTAGTCCCATTAATAGTGAGATTAAACGAGTACTTACCAGTACGAAGTTTGATCTGTATTTTATGAGGAGTTACGATGAGGGATTACGTGAAGAACCCACCCAGTGCGCAGGCGCGGCATACTTCCAAGCAGCGGTGTGGAATCACAGGTAGACACAATATTGAAGCAAAGATAGTAAAGATTAAAGAGACATCAGCTCGAGTTTGATCTATACAATGAGGGTGGGAGCGGAGGGCACGTAATCCCTCATCGTAACTCCTCATAAAATACAGATCAAACTTCGTACTGGTAAGTACTCGTTTAATCTCACTATTTTACTTCGGAGTCACGTGAGTGACTACGTGAAGACTTCAAAGGTCTGTGATTTCAAACCGTGTAACAGCTATATCACTCACTGCCGAAGTTCATCGAGGGAGGAAGTGGTATCTAAAGACCAACGAATTTGTTAGTTTTTTGAAACAAAAATGTTTATTTAACAATAACAAAAATATAGCTCCCCTGGGCTTTAAATTATAAGTTTGCAGATTCTAAAATTTTGTCCGCAAACAAGTCCTTCTCCATCAGCGGTTTGTGGTAGAATTTCCGGAACGTTGATTCCCTTGACCATCCCGCTGTACTAAGGATGTGGTCTATGGGAACCTCCATCCGTTCCGCCGCTGACGTGGACGCTGCCCTGATAGAATGGGATTTAAAAACATCCGTGTTAATCCCCGCGGCTTTTAAGACCTGTTTCAACCACCTAGATATTGTCTGGCTGGTAACCCGTCCAAAAGGCTTTTTGTGGCTGACCCATAAGGCTTTTTCACTCCCTCTAAGCGTTTGGGTTGTGTCTACGTAGTTGTATAGATGGGTCACTACACACAGCCTAGGTTCTGGAGGATAGGCCCGGAAGATTAACGGAGAGTTGGGCATACCTGGCCTGCTTTGTTTTACCAACCCCGGCATGGTAAATGTAATGGAGTCTGGGGTGGTTACCATGTTGTCCAGTCTTAGTTGATGCAGTGACTGAACCCTTTGCGCAGAGACGAGCGCCATGAGCATGAGGGTCTTGAGAGTGGACTGCTCTAGACTCAAGGATCCCACCGGAGGCCAACCTCTAAGGTGTGACAAAACTACACTTATGTCCCATACATGGGTGTATCTGGGTGTAGGAGGTTTAGTATTATAAATCCCTTTGAGGAGTTTTATAACCAGAGGGTGGGACCCAATGCTGTGATGTCCTGTGGGCATAAGGTAAGCGGACAGGGCGCTCCGTGCTGCATTGATGGCACTGTAGCTCATCTTTTGGTCATGGTGCAAGTGGGCCAGGAATTCCAGCACGTCCGTGATCGAGGCCGTCTTGTATGATGTCCCTGCATCCAGGCAGTACTGCTCCCATTTCTTGATGTAGGTCAAGTACTGCTTCTTGGTAGAGACTCGCAGGGACGCCGACATGGTGGTGATTGTTCGTTCTGATAACCCCAATCCCTGGTAAGGCCTGTTCAGAACCTACAAACCAGGAGTTTCAATTTTTGATGGCATGGATGGCTTATGCCGGATACCGGGTGAGTCAATAGTTGTGGGTGGCTGTGAAAAACCATAGGTGACTCTACCACCATGTCGTGGAAAACTGGGAACCATGGTTGGGTAGGCCAGTCGGGTACGACCAGAATACCTGAAGCCGAGTCTGCTTGTATTTTCTGGAGTACCCGGCTGATGAGGCAGAAGGGAGGGAAAGCATAGAAGAAGAAATTTCCCCAATCCAGCGTGAAGGCATCTACCGCTGCTGCCTCTGGGTCTGGTTCCCAAGCCACATACATGGGTAGCTGGTGATTTAATCTAGACGCAAACAAATCTATATCTGGCGTACCGTATTGCTTAACAATTCTAGCAAATATTTTTGGGTCTAACATCCATTCGATGTTGTCATTGAATTTTCGTGACCTGGTGTCCGCCACTGTGTTTAGCTTGCCTGGTAAATAGGCAGCTGATAGCCAAATATGTCTCTCGACACACCATTGCCAGATTATAGTAGTCAATTTGTCGCATGATACTGATTTTATGCCACCCATGTGCTGGATGTAAGACACCACCGTCGTGTTATCAATCATTAACCTGACATGCACGTGCCGCATATCGGATGCATATGCTTTTAGCCCATAAAAGGCGGCCAGCATCTCCAAATAATTTATGCCTAGTGATTGTAGTAGCGATGCCTCTGAATTAGTCCATCTGCCACCTGTGCTGGATATAGAGTTAGTAGCTCCCCAGCCTAAAGCACTGGCATCCGTTGTAATGACTATGTTAGGATTGGTGACGGCGATAGGACTGTAACTGTGCCAAATGTTATCCACCCACCACTGAAGTTCTGATTTGGCTTCAGCGGGTAAGTCCATAGTTCGGTCATAATGCCCCCTACTTAGACGTAGTGCATGTGTCCTTGCTCTTTGTAAATTTTGATAATGCAAGGGGCCATATTGTGCAGCTGGAAATGCTGCTACTATACTACCAATGACTCTGGCAACATGCCGGATCTTTGGTTGTGTTTTTGCGATTAAGTTGTTACATGCTTCTGCTAATGCAGCCTTTTTGTCTCTTGGCAGAGTGACAGTCATACCGATAGTGTCGATAGTGAAGCCTAGATAGTCCATGTTAGTTGTTGGCTTCAATACTGATTTATCTGGGTGTAGAACAAATCCCAATGTTTCAAGGAGTTGTTTAGTAGCTAAGACTCCTGCGACAGCTAGTTCCCTTGTTCTCCCCAATATGAGAACATCATCCAGATAGGCCATGACTAAATGTTTTTGTTCTCTTAATTTTTTCATGGCCACTTTGAGAATTTTAGTAAATAATCTGGGAGCTGTCGTTAAACCATTGGGTAATGCTCTATACTGCCATTGTTGCCCCATCCAGATAAATTTCAGATATCTGAAATGATCCTTATGAATGGGTACTAAATAGTAAGCATCCTTAATATCTATGCTTGCCATGAAGTATCCCTTGGAGATCAGTTGTCTGGCAGTAACAAATGTCTCCATTTTGAAATGTTGATACTCAACAGACTGATTTAGTGATGTCAAATCAATGATAATGCGACATCCACCATCTTTTTTGGTTCTGATAAATATATTCGATACAAATTCCAATGGCTCGTGTCTGGCCCTCTCAATGATGCCCTTGGACACGAGCCTATCTAGTTCAGCTTGTCCTTCTACCTTCTCTAATTCTGTGGGAAGGAATACCCTTTGGGGTATGTGCTGAACCGGCGGTTCTATGCCTGGTTTAAATTCAATTTTGTATCCACTGATACTGTTGAGTATAAACTTGTTGTTAGTAAAGGAGCACCAAACATGTTTGAAGAACCTTAAACGCCCTCCTGTTAATACAACACCCTTTGTCTGTGTATGTTGACAGGAACCAGACCCACCTACCTCCATGTTCATTTCTGGGAGCGTTTGCGATGGGTTTGGCCCGAGGGTGTCCTTGTTGGTGCTGTGGTGGGGCGGCGTATCTTCCCACGGCTCCGCTCTGGGCCCCGCTCTAAAAAAGAGCTCTGGGGGTAGTGGGAAGCGGTCACCAGGCTTTCACCAGCTCGGTACCTGCTGGTGGATGCCGAGGCGTGCTGCCAACTGGGTGTCTTCACCCTGCTCGGTCCTGGCCCTGCCCTCATGAGGCCTACAGGCTTGGCCGCCTCTTCCAGCTCCTTGAGCCTTTTCCCCAAGTCAGCCCCGAATAGTAGCGCCTCCTTTTCTGGCGCCGGAGCTTTGCAAAGGCCCGCGTATTTGGGGTTAAGGGCAGGCCTGATGTTTTCACGCCTTAAGTTGTTGAGCTCATACTGCGTGTTGCACATCAGGGCCAGCACGTCCTGCTGAGGTGTAGAGAGCTCCACGTTCTCCGTGGACCGAGCAAAGGCGGTAATGGCTGCGGTGTGGAGCTTCAGGATACGCTGCATCTTCAGCTCTTGTGTCCTGATATGCTGTCCCAGCTGGCTCCATATCTGGCCGTTTACGGTCTTTACTCGAAGCGCCTCGCAGTTTTCCGGCGCTGTGTAAGTGTCGAGGGCCTCTTGGATAATTTTCTCCTGCAATGGCTTATTAGAGAGCCTGTTGATACTGGCCGCCATTCTTGGCGCTAGCATCATTCCGGTCCTCGGGGGCGCCGCATACCTGCTGACTACACCCAGTAGCTCTTCTTCCTCCAGCTCGCCTGGCATGCTTGCGTTGTCGTCCGCCTGCCCTTGTGATAGGCCAGCCCAGTCCTGGCCTCCCTTACTGACCTCAAACAAGGAGGGAACAGAAGGGTGTGGTGATGGTTTGGAGGAGGCCAAAGCCCGTCCTCCTTGGAGATGCCTTGCCTGCATCTCCTCCTCAAGCATCTGCTCGAGCAGCTGCCTTATGCAGCTTAAGCGGCTGTCTCCCCGTTTCGCCGGTGGAGAGTGTTCCCGTTCCTCCGACGAGTCGGAGGCCACCGGCCGGTCTGTTTTTCGGGTTGATTTTCTCCCTGTGCGGGGCGTCGAAATCGGCGGCCCAGGGAGCGGCTCGGCGTCGGGTGTGCGGGAGCGTTCAAACAGCTCCTCCGCCGCTGGTGGCTGCCGCCCAGATGTTGACCCCCTCCTCGGGTGGAGTTGGGCAGGCAGTCCTCTTTGTTGGTCGCTTTCGGGTAGCCATAGCTTCTTCCTCCGTTAGCGACTCTCTGTAATACAAAAGACTCACTTACCTGAGGTCTTGTCTTTATCCTGCCGCTGGAGAGCCTGGCTCCAGCTGCTGCCGCTGTTGCGCTGCTGACGTAATGCCGCGCCTGCGCACTGGGTGGGTTCTTCATCCTTGAAGAATAATATCATCCCTTTGCCTTCTCTTTTCCCATAGCCCTGCTGATATTTTTGCTTCATACCTTGCAATTCATGCTTAAATATTTTGATTGATTATACACCCATCACCCTGCTTTATAGTTCTGCATTGCGTGTGTGTGTGTGTTCAATAATATACCCATTAGCATAGAATAATTAAAAAAGGATGGTACCCAAAGGACTGATTTCTTATTTAATATTTCCAGAAGCCAGTCTTGTTCACCAAGAGTGCAAGTTAAAAAGTGACCATCTTTCACTTCAGGATCAATGAAATAAATCCTAATGAAGACCATTGGCTCTTCAACATTGAGTGGACAACAATACACAGCAATTATTCCTTCAAGAACTGTGAGGTTCAAATGGCGAAAGTATAAGATAGTTTTGATTTTCCTTTGAAGTCATTTGAAAATATCCAAAAGCGATTGAATAAATGAATGAATGAATATGATCAAATAAAGGAGAGAGAGGCGAGATTTACAAGCATTGCATCTACTTTATTGATTAGTCTGGCAAACACTTTTTGCAGGCTGTGTTTTAATAAGCAAATGGCTTTTGGCTATGTTTTAAAAAAAGTAATAAGACATGGTTTGTAATGCCAAGCATTATTAGTATGCACAAAAAATGTTGCTGTGTGAGCTCTTGCTTCAACCCATCAGGAGTCCAGTGTGAAATTGTGGTCAACAATCACAGGAGAAATATTATTGCTGCTGAGAGATAGGAAATAATTGAATTAGTCAATGGGTTATTGAGGATGGCTTCATCCATGAAAACATTGAAACACGAGTGTTTGCAGAATGAGGAATAGCTTTAAACCTAGCATAATTAGAGATGGCCAAATGGTTCAAACAGCAGCGCATGTCAATGCTAGTGAATTATCAGGCACAACTTCTCCGCAAGACCATAAGCAAGAAGTAAATCATTGGAACAAGTAACTGCAGATGCTGGTTTACCAAGGAAAGACACAAATTGCTGCAGTAACTCAGCAGTGGAAATGTCTGGAGAATGTGCATAGGTGATGTTTTAGGTTGGAACCCGTCTTCAGACTAAAGACGGATCATGATCGGCAAAGTCACCTTTCCACATTCTCCAGGGATGCTGCCTTACCCGCTGAGTTACTCCAGCATTTTGTGTCTTTCACAAGTAACTTATTTCTGCACAAGTCTTGCTCCTAACCCTTTTGAATGAACAAAACACTAATTCCCACTCAATAAAATATATCGGATCACATCACAGGCTGCTCCTTTACAATGTTGAGGTTGTCCTGGTGATTTGGGGTGGGTCAGTGACATCTACATTATAGCAAGCCAAGTGTATTTTTTTTAATTCTCATTTTAATGAACTTTTCAGCAAACTTGCTCCAATATTATTATAGCCTTATTTTTCCACTGTAACCTCTCAATTAGCCCATAACTCTGCAGATTGATGGACCCAGATGGGGACCAGTGATCTGAATACTTGAACCCACTGGCACTCTCAGAACTGCTCTTCCCTGCAAACAAAGGGGCAGTAGTGCAACTGTAGGATAGCCGTATAAATGGCCCAGCTACGCAAGTGGAATGGTTTAGAGAGAGAAGTCCAGAGCTTATTGCCCCAGTAACTAAAGTCACAAACTCAATGGGTGGTATGATTAAAACTATGGATATCTAAGGAGAAATATTTGGAGAAGCATAGTTTCCTGAGAGAGGTTAAATTTAAAAAAAACAATACGGTGCAAGAAATAAATGATCACAGCATCTCTGGAGAAAAGGAATGGGAGACATTGTGGGTTGAGACCCTTCTTCAGTCACAAAATGCTGGAGTAACTCTGCGGGACAGGCAGCATCTCTGGAGAGGAGGAATGGGAGACGTTTTGAGTCGAGACCCTTCTTCATACTGAAGAAGAGTCTCGACCCGAAACATCACGCATTCCTTCTTTCCAGAGATGCTGCCTGTCTCGCAGAGTTACTCCAGCATTTTGTGTTTACCTTCGATGTAAACCAGCGCCTGCAGTTCCCTCCTACACATAAATGACCACAGTGACGGTTTAAATGGAATTGCATCTGGCACCCATCCACCTGCCACATGGTTTGTGATGTCTCCAGATTGATAACAAAATTCAGACCCACTTCCCAACTCCTAGGTGCAGATCTATCATAATTATAACAACTAAAGATAGTTTCAATTCTGAGAGCAAATTACCACTCATCACCTGTTGTTACTCATTAACAAACTTTGCTTTACTAATCCTATATTTCCAATCCCCATCCATTTTCCAACTTGTTTGATCGCCTTCCTTTTAATTCCATTTTCCTCGACTTTGCCAGCAATGTCTTTGTGACTCATGCTTAAATGCTTCCTTGGAAATCCATATACGTTAAAGTTTTGGCAGTGGCATTACGTTTTTTGAAACAGTTCTGTAGAAATTGGTCAACATCAATTACCCTTTAAGAATCCAATGATAAGTAATGTGCTTCCCGACGTATTTTGTATTTTAATCCAATTGAAGTGCTCTCGAAGGTCGCTTTCTTATCACCTGCATGTTCATTTACAATTTCTCTTAGCTTATATTAAAGCTGACATGCATTCTGCCCCCGAAGTACTTTGAGAATATCACAGTGCTACCACTATAGTGATATTCCACCTCTTCATCAATTAGCACCTTCGTTGAAAAGTGATAGTATGGAGGGAATGTCATTCTCCTGAGCCAAGCAGAACACTAATTGACTCTGTTCAATGAGAAGACAGGATCGCTTTAAAGCTGAGATATCACTGAATAACGTGACTATTGATGCAGCTCTCATGAGGAGCCCAGTTATTGGGGAGGGCAGCTCAGATAGGGAGATGGTTGTGGATGAGACCTGCTGGCTCCACCTAGAAATGGATGTGAAAGTCCTTCAAGAGCCAGAACAAGCATTATCCTTGTTGCACGACAAACCCCAAAATACACAGGAAGAAGCCATTGTACATGATTTTTCATAGATTCATAAGTTATAAATGCATAATTAGGCCATTCGGCCCATCAAGTGTATTCTGCCATTCAATCATGGCTGATCAATATTTCCCTCTCAACCCCATTCTCCTGCCTTCTCCCCATAACCCCTCACACCCACAGTAATCAATAATCTTTCAATTTCCACCTCAAACATATCTATTGACTTGGCCTCCACATCCTTTCGTGACAAAGAAGAATGAATGAATGAATGATTGAATGAATGAATAAATGATTGAATGATGAATGAATGAATGCATGAATGAATGAATGATTGAATGAATGAATGATTGATTGAATGATTGAATGAATGATGATTGAATGAATGAATGATGATTGAATGAATGAATGATGATTGAATGAATGAATGAATGAATGAATGAATGAATGAATGATTGATTGATTGAATGATTGAATGAATGAATGAATGAATGAATGTATGACTGAATGTATGACCTCATAAACCCTATGACTCTATCAACTGTGAGTGATTGTGGAGAACCATTAGATTTTTTTCTGACATTAGAAATCCATGACCAAACACATCAGTATGCAGGCTGTAATCTAACCAATGGGTCCAGACACAGCTGTCGGTGGATCACCAGCTTTCTGACAGACAGGAAGCAGCATGTGAGGCGGGAAAGCATATCTCGGACCCGCAAACGCTCAGCATAGGAGCACCGCAAGATGCGTACTCTCCCCTCTCCTCTACTCTCGCCACACCAATGACTGCACCTCCACAGACACCTCTGTCAAGCTTCTCAAGTTTTCGGATGACATAACCCTGATTGGACTGATCCAGGATGGGGATCTCTGTATTCTTTTCAGTTTGACATCTTTCCTATAACATGGTGCCCAGAACTGAACACAATATTCTAAATGCGGTCTCACCAAAGTCTTATACAACTGCAACATGACCTCCCAACTTCTATACTCAATACTCTGACTGATGAAGGCCAAAGTGCCAAAATACTTTTTGACCACCTGATATACCTGCGACACGACCTTCAAGGAACCATCAACCATTCCTCTGCCCACCTGGCTAATTGATCCAGATCCTGCTGCAATCTTTCACAACCATCTTCACTATCTGCAAAACCACTCACTTCTGTATCATCAGCAAACTTGTTAATCTTGCCCTGTTCTGTGACGTTTCACAGAGTGTTGGAGTAACTCAGCGGGTTAGGCTGAGTATAGAAGTTGGGAGGTCATGTTGCAGTTGCATAAGAAGTTGGTGAGGCCGCATTCAGAGTTTGTATTCAGTTCTGTGCACCATGTTATAGGAAACATGTCATCAAACTGGAAAGGGTACAGTGAAGATTTATGAGGATGTTGCCAGGACTAGAGGGCCAGAGCTATAGGGAGAGGTTGAGTAGACTGGGACTCTATTTCATGGAGCACAGGCGGATGAGGGATGATCTAATAGAGGTGTATAAAATCATGATTTGAATAGATATGGATGAGTCTTTTGCCCAGAGTAAGTGAATCGAGGAGCAGAGGACATAAGTTTAAGGTGAAGGGCAAAAGATTTAATAGGAATCTGTGGGATATGTTTTTCACACAAAGGGTGGTAGGTGTATGGAACAAGCTGCCAGAGGAGGTAGTTGAGGCAGGAACTGTCGCAACATTTAAGAAACAGTTAGACAGGTACATGGATAGGACAGATTCGGAGGGATATGGATCAAACGTAGGCAGGTGGGACTAGTGCAGATGGCACATGCTGGGCCGAAGGGTCTGTTTCCACACTGTATCACTCTATGACTCTATCTTTCCCTCTCAAACCCATTCTCCTGCCTTACTCCGTTACCTCTGACACCCGTATCAATCAAGAATCTATCAATCTCCTCCTGAAAAATGTCCATTGACTTGACCGCCACAGCTGTCTGTGGCAATGAATTCCACAGTTCACCACCCTCTGACTTAAGAAATTCCTGCTCATCTCCTTCCTAAAGGAATGTCTTTTAACTCGGAGGCTGTGGCCACTGGTCCTAGACTCTCCCACTAGTGGAAACATCCTCTTCAAATCCACTCCATCCAGGTTTTTACCCGGCTGGGACAGATGGCAACAGCTTTACACCATGTCCCAAAGCTTGTGTCCTGTCCTGCATCACCCAAGGCAGCAGAGATGTTATAGGAGAGGGCAAGCACCATAAAAAAGTAGCTCACGATGGTTTGGGTAACATTCAGGAATGTCTATGCATGTCACACCATGAATATTACTGAAGAACGGTCTTGACCCAAAATATAATCTATACCTTTTCTCCAGAGATGCTGCCTGACCCACTGAGTTACTCCAGCACTCTGTGACATGTCACCTATCCATGTTCTCCGCAGATGCTGCCTGACCTACTGAGTTACTCCAGCACTTTGTGACTATTTTCCCTTCACCCATCTGCCCAAGCCCACTCCCCCCCTCCTTTCCTATGTTCCTTTCCACCCATAAACCTCTCTCTGCCTTTACATTTCACTCCTCTTTCAAATCTGCTCTACTTATCTACATTCATTTTTCTTCTTCACTTTTTAATCATAGAATGATGCGGTGTGGAAATAGGCCCTTCAGCCCAACTTGCCCACACCGACCGACATGCCCATCTACACTAGTCCCACTCACACGCGTTTGGCCCATATCGATCTAAATCTGTCCTATCCATGTACGTGTCCAAATGGCTCTTAAACATTAGGATAGTCCCAGCCTTAACTATCTCCTCTGGCAGCTCGTTACATACACCCTGCACCCTTTGTGTGAAAAAGCTACCTCTCAGGTTCCTGTTAATGTCTGAAATATTGGTCATAAATTTGGTGCAAAAATGCTACAAAATAAGGCTCAGAATGCATCAGAAAGCATCTAAAACCCCTGAGCTTCCAGGACCCTGGACCCTGGCATCGAGGGACTTCACGCTTCGCGCTCGTGATGTGCACAGCGTGCATATTATTTCACATTAAGTTTTTTGTAATCCTGTCATACCACCCCCCTTTTTGAAAAGCTTCGTACGGGCCTGCCATATCTCAGGAAGCAATTTTCAACAAATGCGGATATTGATGACATAATTCACCATTGCCTGCAGATTGTTAGCACATCTTTTCACCAAATCAGAGTTCAAACACCAAGTCTAAAACCTAATTCCAACCTGATAATCTACCAAAGATAGACACAAAAAGCTGAAATAACTCAGCGGGACAGGCAGCATTTATGGAGAGAAGGAATGGGTGATGTTTCGGGTCGAGACCTACCTTCAGACTGAAGAAGAAGTCTTGACTCTACTCCAGCCTACTCCAGCATATTGTGTCTATCTTCGGTTTAAACCAGCATCTGTAGTTCCTTCTTACACACTCACAATCTTCCAGGCAACTGTACTCTCTTTCTCCTCAATGAGTCAGAGATGTGGACAATATAACGTAGATACTACAAAGCATTAGAGAATTGCCACATCACAAAACCCTCCGAACCTATTGTCAGATGACATGAATTAATGCCAACTTCATCTCCAAGCCAAATATCCACAATACGGGGGTTCCGCTCATGCATAAACAAGCTCTGTGTATGGATCACATTGTCTGCTTATCTTACTGTACATAAGACTACCAAGAGGAACACAATACTCTGAGCTCTGTCAAGGCAGGTTATTTGCAAAAGTACAGAGAAAAAAAGAGTCATGGAGCTAAACAGAATAGAAACAGGTTCTTGAAACCACCTTGTCCATACCAACCAAGATACAGTAGCAATGTCGGTGAGTCCCATTTGCCTGCATTTGGTCCATAGCCCCTTTCCTGTCTATACATCTGACCATATGTCTAATAAAGTTTGCAATTGTGTCTGCTTCAACTACTTCACCTGCCAGCTCATTCCGGATAAAGACTATTTTCTGAGTGGAATATTTCTCCTGAGGTCCCTATTAAATCTCTCTCCTCTCACTTTAAGCCTATGACTTCTAATTTTAGAAACCTCCACCCTGTGAAAAAAAGACTGTGGGTGTTCACTTTATCCATGTCCTCATGATCTTGCGTAACCTCACGTAAGGTCACCCTTCTGCCTCCTATGTTCCAAAGAAAGAAGTCCCTGCCTATCTTCTCCCCAAGTTTCTAATTAAATGGTTCCCCTCTCATCTTAAACCTATGCCTTCTTGTTCTTGAGTCACCTATTCTGGGAAAAATACTCAGTGTGTTCACCCTACCTATTCCCCTCATTGGATCTTAGAGTCAGGGAGTGATACAGTGTGGAAATAGGACCTTCGGCCCAACTTGCCCACACCCGCCAATATGTCCCAGCTACACTAGTCCCATCATCCTGTGTTTGGTCCATATCCCTCTAAACCAGTCCTATCCATGCACCTGTCTAACTGTTTCTTAAATGTTGGGATAGTTCCTCCCTCACCAACCTCCTCTGGCAACTTATTCCATACACCCACCCCACTTTGTATAAAAAAGTGACCTCTCAGAATCCTATTAGATCTTTCCCCCTTCACCTTAAACCTATGTCCGATAGTCCTCGATTCACCTACTCTGGGCAAGAGACTCTGAGCATCTACTCAATCAATTCCTCTCATGATTTTATAAGCCTCAATAAGATCACCCCTCACCCTCTTGCGTTGAGTCTGCTCAGTCTCTCCCTATAGCTCAGACCCTCTAGCCCTGGCAACATCCTTGTAAATCTTCTCTGTACCGTTACCAGCTTGATAACATATTTTCTATAAAATGGTGCCCAGAACTGAACACAATACTCTAAATACTCACAATAAATCTTCTGTACAAAATGGATGGGTGACGTTTCGGGTCTTGACCTTTCTGCAGACTGAGAGTCGGGAGAAAGAGAAACGAGAGATATAGAAGGTACATAGAATCACAGAGAGGGTGTAGCGAGAGAGGGCGTTGAAGAACTCTCATCGGAGAAAGGAGGGGAACTTCTTCAAAATAGGCATTCCTTGAGGAGATTTTGCAGTGGAGCAGACAAAATGTGTCGGAAGGAACTACAGATACTGGTGAGCACCAAAGATAGACATAAAATGCTGGAGTAACAGCTAGTCAGACAGCATCTCCGGAGAAAAGGAATAGGTGACATTTCGGGTCAACACCCTTCTTCTGACTGAGAAATGAAAATGAGAGCTATTGAAGTTACCTAGAATCATAGAGGGAGTGCAGCATGCGAGCATTGAAACTATGCCAGATGAATAAGAAGAAATGATGGGCCATCAAAAAGCACATTTAGGTTTGGCGGAGGCTGAAGCAAAATAATATATCACTGTGTGAAGCATAACATTGGGGCTCATATATATTACTGGAACAATTCAGGGTTCAATGCATTAATATCACAAAGTGTGATTGATTCATGTTGTAGAAAAAAGCATAATATTACTGGTGCATCATAACTTTAGAAAGTTCATAAAACAGCTGATAATGCATTGTGCATCCAGTACAATCTTCAGTCAATTAAATTTAATTAAAGTGGTAATTGCTTGGAGCCACTTAGGTTATGGCTCTGTTCTCCAATGCAAAGGGGTCTTCTTCTTGCGTTGTTGGACAACTTGTTCTATTTGATCTTACTTGATTGTGCACGCCAGGTTGATTGCATTCGTTGACACAGGGCAGACCACGCGAAGGCTGCAAAATTGAACAACCTTTTAAAATAAATTGTTTTTTTATTGTTGGTTGTTTTTGCTGTCAGATTGAACAGATAGCATATCATGTCATTTCAACGTTTGCTAAATATCAAATAATAGAGGGCAGAGCCTTAAGGTTAGAGGGACAAAGTTTAAAGGAGATGTGCAGGGCAGAGTTCCTACACAGATGGTGATGGGAGCCTGGAGCACACTGCCAGGGGTGGTGGTGGAGGCAGATGCAATAGTGGCATTCAAGAGACTTTAGGATAGGCACATGGATATGCAGGGATATGGATTGTGTGGAGGCAAATAAGAGTTGGCCTTGGCATCATATTTGGCGCAGACACTATTCCTGTGCTGTACTGTACTATGTTATATGCATTTACAAGCAAAACTAAATATTAGACCTTAAGATTGGATAAAGTAAGATTAATGAATGAATCCCAATGCTAAGGGAACTTTCAATCCTATCATCGTTTCTAATTTCTCCAACAGGATAACCACCAGAAGGCTTATATTGAAGATAGATCAATAAAAAATACATCAGGCCTAATTTTCACTGTTAAACCCCCTTTTCACGGTGCGACTTGACGCAAGAGGTAACCAGAGTTTGACATCGTGGGAACCTCGTGCGGTAACAATACGGCATTCGTGGACCACCGTGGCGCTAACGGCATGTAATCGTGTACCTTGGGTACTCGGGAGAAAATTCAAATATGTTTGAATTTGTCCAAGAGTGTCTTGTGCACTTGTGGTTGAGCATTGCAACATTTTATGAACGAAGTGTCCCGTGCGATATCGGTAGTAACTCTTGCGGTCACCGTGGGAACTCCTGCCAACGGTGAACCCGGAAGTTGGATAGAGTGAATCCAGCCAGTTTGCTATTTACATACAAATCTAATAAAACTAGCTAAGCATTTCATTAATGTCAGTGTGTCTCTTTTTGTCTAAAAGATGGGGGTGTCTTCATTTACTGGCGGTGGGTGTCTGTCACTGAAACAGGCAGGTAAGATTTCGCATCCACCTTGTGTGTGCGTCTCTCTCTCTCTCTCCCTCCCTCTCACACAGGCGTGAATGGATGAACTCCGCGGGCCAGACAGCATTTACGGAGAGAGAGGGAGGGAGAGAGAGAGAGAGAGAGAGAGAGAGCGAGGCAGGGCAGTCCTGGTCAGGCGTTTGAAGATAGACACCAGTTGCTTGGAGCAACTCAGCGGGACAGGCAGCATCTCTGGAGAGAAGGAACGTAAATGCTGCCTGGCCCGCGGAGTTCCTCCATTCATGCCTGTGTGAGAGTGAGGAAGGGAGAGTGTGAAGAAGGCTCTCGACCCGAAACGCCACCCGTTCCTTCTCTCCAGAGATGCTGCCTGTCCCGCTGAGTTGCTCCAAGCAACTGGTGTCTATCTTCAAAGGACTGACCAGGACTGCCTCTCTCTCTCTCTCTCTCTCCCTCCCTCCCTCTCACACAGGCATGACTGGAGGAACTCCGCGGGCCAGACAGCATCTACGGAGAGAAATGGACAGCGACCCATTCTTCAGGCTGCCTTATGTCTCTCTCCCCCCCCCCCCCTCACCCCAACTCCCACCCACACACGCGAATGCTGGAGAAACTCAGCGGGTGCAGCAGCATCTATGGAACGAAGGAAATAGACAACGTTGCGGCCCCGCTGCACCCGCTGAGTTTCTCCAGCATTCGCGTGTGTGGGTGGGAGTTGGGGGGGGGGGGGGGGGGAGAGAGACATAAGGCAGCCTGAAGAATGGGTCGCTGTCCATTTCTCTCCGTAGATGCTGCCTGTCCCGCGGAGTTCATCCATTCATGCCTGTGTGAGAGAGAGAGAGGGAGAGAGAGAGAGAGAGAGAGAGAGAGAGAGAGAGAGAGGCAGTCCTGGTCAGTCCTTTGAAGATAGACACCAGTTGCTTGGAGCAACTCAGCGGGACAGGCAGCATCTTTGGAGAGAAGGAACGGGTGGCGTTTCGGGCTGAAAGTTTCTTCAGACTGAAAGTTTCACCTCTCAGTAGATCATAAAATAACACAATAATCACGGTCAATGTGAGATACAGTCTTTATTCATATTTGACAAAATAAAAAGACGACTTCTTGCACATATTGAGAGAAGGTGCATCACACCAAACAACATTTGTCTAAAAAAACAGATTATTCTTCAGCTCATTAAAGAGCTCGGGTGAAAAAAACGAATAGAGTGTGTGACAACAAAGTAACATCATTTGTGCCACGTGATTAACTACACTACAGTCCACGATGTTCATTCGGGAAAGATCGGGAGACGGACAAGTCACTCGCACAAATGACAGAATTGCCGAGTACCGTGGGAACTCTTTACTCTACCCCCGTTATATCGTGTGATATCGTGCTAGACCACGACCACTCCACTCTGGCTACATCTTGCGTCAAGTCGCCCCGTGTAAACTATAGTGCTCTGGAACTGCACAGCAAGGAAACAGACCCTTTGGCAAAACGTGTCAATGCAAACCAAGTTCCTCATTTGCCAGTCCCATTTGTCATAGCCTGGCCCACATTTCTCCAAACCTTTCCCATCTATGTATCTGCCCAAATGTCTTTCAAATGTCATATTGTTCCCACCTCTACCATTTTCTCTGGCAGCTCATTCCAGGCATGTACGCTGTGTGAAAGAAAATACACCCCAGGTTCCTTCTGAAATCTTTCATCTCTCATCTGCCCAAAGACACAAAATGCTGGAGGAACTCAGCAGGTCAGGCAAACGTCTCTGGAGAACATGAATAGGTAGACTCCCCTACTAAGAGGTAAACCCTGTGGCTATTCACCTTATCTATGCCCTTCATGGTTATATACAACACTATAAGGATACCGTGTCCACTATACCACCAATTTTAGTGGCATCTATAAACTTACTATATATCCTCCTCATCTCTTTGATAAAATGGGGACTTAAATTGTATATAATGACCAAGTTATAATACAACCCTAATCCAACACATTTTCTGTGCATTAACTATTCCTCCAAAGATCATCTCCAGGGTTTGGTTTGCAATTTTCATGATTCATTTCACTTTGATGCTGCTTTTTGTGATATGGACATTCTGACCTAGATGCCTTTGCACCTTTTCTCCTTATCAAAGTGTCCTTATCATAGCAGTGTATATATTTTTTTCCAAAATGCTCTGCCTTATATAGATCTAAATTGAAATATATTCACCTATGACATGCCCAATCCTGCAATTGTGAACAATGTTGTGAACTCTGTTTCTATGTCGCCTGCAGCAATTCCTGTGGAATAACACTTCTCACCTTGGGTCAGATGAGGAATCATCTGTAATGCCTAGACTCTGTATGAGTTTCGCTGTCCATTCTGTCTCCTGTATCTCGTCCACATTCACTTTATATAGGACTGCACTCTCCCTAATTTATTAACAGATATCCAAAAATTCAAATACAAGGGACAGAAGTTTAGGAGTAATATGAGGGGAAACTTCTTTACTCAGAGAGTGGTAGCGGTGTGGAATGAGCTTCCAGTGGAAGTGGTGGAGGCAGGTTCATTGGTATCATTTAAAAATAAATTGGATAGGCATATGGATGAGAAGGGAATGGAGGGTTATGGTATGAGTGCAGGCAGGTGGGACTAAGGTGAAAAAAAAGTTGTTCGGCACGGACTTGTAGGGCCGAGATGGCCTGTTTCCATGCTGTAATTGTTATATGGTTATATGGTTATACAAACACCTTGCCCTTTACGCGTAATTCATTTAAGCATTTTGGAAATACCAAAGCTTGATTTGCACACTGATATTTTCAGAATAGAATCATAGAGACATAGAGACATACAGCACGGAAACAGGCCCTTCAGCCTAGCTTGCCCATGCTGACCAATGTGATGAATTCAAATTTACTGCTGACGGCATAGTCGTGTACATGTTTAATTCAGGTATTTATTTAATTAGACACCACTTTTCAAGCACATAAGCCCCTGCATAAAACCCGAGGTGCCTGTACATTACCTCTACCACTAAACCCTTGTTTAGGCTTTCTGTTGCTTCTTCAAAAAATTCAGTGCAGTTGATAATGAGTGATCTTTCTATTTAAAACTCATGTGAAATGGCCTGGAACAGTGCTTTGTCCATTTTATATTCAATAAACAAGAGCAATTCATATAATTTAAATCTTACTGCTTTTCAGTCTAAAACTGTTATGCTTTCATTTTATAATGCGTGTAACTTTGTAATTGCCCGTTTCCCACTGTTTAATTTCACTTCATATTTTTCAAATAACTAATTAAGAGAGTCCGTCAGTGTGCAGACTGAGATTATGTGTTTTGCAAGTTGTAAGCAATCATGTGTAAGAAATGTTCTTTTCCTTGTCACTGAATAAAAACGAAACATGAATCTTCATTTAAAATATTTCACTGGAAATCAGCCTAGTTTTGAAAGGGCTGTTGAATTGCTGCTGATTCTGTTGCACAACAGCCTAAGATAAATGTCACAATTTAATTTTCCATCCCACTCTGACCTTTCTGTACGTGGCTTCCTGCGCTATAATAATGGCGCCCAACACAAGCTTGAGCAGCAACACCTCATCTTTCGTCTGGGCCTGTTGCACCCTTCCAGAAATCTAAGGGGTAACTTTTTCACACAAAGGGTGGTGGGTGTATGGAACAAGCTGCCAGATAATGTAGTTGAGGCAGGGACTATCCCATCATTTCAGAAACAGTCAGACAGGTACATGGATAGGACAGGTTTGGAGGGATATGGACACGTATACGGGCAGGTGGGACGAGTGTAGCTGAGACATGTTGGCCGGTGTGGGCAAGTTGGGCTGTAGAGCCTGTTTCCACACTATGACCCTATGATTCTAACTCACCATCAAATTCTCCACCTTTACGTGTGTCTCCCTCTCTCTTACTGTCTACATCATTGGAGAACAACTATCAATCTCATTGAAGAGCCTCAGATTATCTTTGATCAGACTTTACTGGCTTTATCTTGCACTAAATAATCATGTATAAATCATATATTGTCTTTCCGCTGACTGGATAGCATGCAACAAAAGCTTTTCACTGAACCTCGGTACACATAACATTAAACTAAACTAAACTAAAGGTTATTTGCGTTATTACCTTCATCATGTATCTGTGCACTGTGACAATGAACTAAACAAACTAAACTAACTGACTGTCATAATTTTCCCATTCGCATACTGACCTTTCTATTCCCATGCCAATGCTGAACGTTCAGCTCCATTTCACACACTGACCTTTCTGTCCTGGGCCTCTTCCATTGCCAGTTCCAAACTGCAGGAGCAGCAAAAAAAATTACTGTTAAAACACAAAGTTTGTGCTGTAACACCAGGATAAGTGCTCAACCAAGATAATCATGCCCCAAAGCCAAAGTACTATCTAAACTGATTATACCAACTTATGCTAGGACAATGACTAACTCTATATGCAATAATAAGCTACCTACAAATTAACAAGCACATGAAAAAAAACTGTTTACGTAGATGCAAGTATATCATTGGGGTTATCAAGTGAGCACCACCCTTTACCGATGTTTCGTTGAGTTAGGTCCATGACACCTTGGGCAGGTTCAGCAGTTAGTTCTGGCATCCGAGAACCACCCCCCTCAATACCTGCTCTCACCACCTATACTCCCAGTATATATTAACTAATGGAAACTACAGATGATTAATTCGCTGTCTTCCATCTATCCTAACCCATCATTAAAGAGTCGTAGTGCCACAAATATCAACCTCGTATAAAAATGGGATACACTTATACAGAATAATGCACCTCATATTCCACTTGGGTAACCTGCAGTATGAACATTGAATTCTCCAACTTTAGATAATCTCCACAAAACACCTCCCTGACCCCTTCCTTCCCCGATAAACCCCCCATTTCCTGAACTACCCCCCTCTCCTGTTCTCCCCACCCCTCCCTCTCCATCTACAATTTGCACCTCGTCAATCCTCCAGCTACAAAATAAGCAACTCTCTAAAACTTTTGTTTCACACCCTTGTATGTGCTCATCTCTGGTCTTTGACCCAAACATCTGCCTATCTAAACCCCCCCTCACCTGCCACGTTCACCTGCCATGCTTTGGCCTGCCCACCCCTCTTCTAGCTTTCTATCTTCCCACCCCTATAATCAATCTGAAGAAGGAACCTATCCATGGTCACCAAAAGGACACCTAGTAGCCAGGTCTTCCAGAGATGCTACCTCACCCCTGAGTTACTACAGCACTTTGTATCATTTTTGCTCAGTTTGTCTTCTTCTATGCATATAGTCTGGCCCTCTGGCATGTCCCACAGTCTCGCTATTTACATTGCATTGTGCGAGCAATGACGTTTACTGTGCTGGAGCCCTTCCATAAACTCACCCAGACTCACCTTGTCCCTGCTAAAGAAAACTTTAAAACACAACACAAAGATCGGGTAAGACTATCAATTTACCAGCAACAAATACAGTGATCACTGCAAGCAATCTAGGAGATTGCTCAACGAACAAATATTCCTCTACTTCTCATACACAGAATTTTCCTTTGATGGTTTGTTTTTTTGCAGAAGGCCCTTTAGAACTTTTCCCTCTTCCAAATAGTCTTGTAACAAATATAAATCGTAGGTTAATTGGCTTGGTAAATGTAAAGATTGTCCCTAGTGGGTGTAGGATGGTGTTAATGTGCAGGGAGTGCTGGTCAGCTCGGACCTGGTGGGCCGAAGGGCCTGTTTACGCGCTGTATCTCTATTATAAAAATAAACCTCCGAAAGACACAGCAGAGTAAACACAGCCCACTTCCACCCCATTACAGATAAGCAAAGATCCTGTGACCTTTTTGACCTAATGTTATTGTTTTGCGATAGCCATTTGTCCTTTGGCAACAGAGAACAGAATATGACTAAAGTAGGCTGCAGTAAGTATCAGTTACACATGCTCAGTTTCAACCTTCCTTAACGCACAGAATGATTATAACACATGAAGAGGACTTTAAGCATTTTTAAGCACTCTACCCATCCCTATCCCTTGTTGTCTTCTTGAAGCTTTGCAATTTATCTTTGATAATCAGATATATTCCCTTTGATTTCCCCATCATGAGAGGAATAGATCGAGTAGATGCACAGAGTCTCTTGTCCAGAGTAGGTGAATCGGGGACCAGAGGACATAGGTTTAAAGTGAAGGGGGAGAGATTTAATAGGAATCTGTGGGGTAACATTTTCACACAAAGGGTGGTGGGTGTATGGATCAAGCTACCAGAGGAGGTAGTGGAGGCTGGGACTATCCCAATAGTTAAGAAACAGTTTGCCAGGTACATGCATCGAACAGGTTTGGAGGGATGTGGACCAATCGTGGGCAGGTGGGACTCGTGTAGCTGGGGACATGTTGGCTACAAGTTGAGCCCTGTATCACTCTATGATTATGACTCTATGGCTCTATCTGTCCCCCACCTGATGTCCATTGAAAATTATCTGGCTCTCTCTTTCTGCAAAGGGTCTTGGATCTGAAACTTTAACTGTTTCTCTTTCCACCGATGTTTACCAACCTGATGAGTGATTCCATTATTTGCACTTTTTGGACTTTCTATGACCAATTTCTGTTTGTTTTATTTGAATTTACAAAGGAGAGAAAGAGCTTGCAATTTCATGGAACATTTCATAATCTTTTGATATCCCACAGGTGATATCGCGATTACTGTATAATGCAGGAAAAGATGCCAGTTAATTTTGCAGACAGCGTGCTCATACAAATTGCAATTTAATAATCCACCAATTATGTTGATTAAATATTGATCAAGAAATCATTCTTGTTCTTCTACAAAACACTGGCACGGTATATTTTTGTGTTCAGCTGAGCAGTTGCATAATATCTCAGTGAATTATCACATCCAAAAGACGCCATATTCTTTTTGTGCTGCACCGCCTGTAGCGTGTAGGAAGAACCTGCAGATGCTGGTTTAAACTGCAGATAGACACAAACCGTTGGAGTAACTCAGCGGGTCAGGCAGCGTCCATGGAGAAAAGGAATAGGTGTCGTTTTGGGTCGAGACCCTTCTTCAGACTGAGAGTCAGGGGAGAGGGAAACGAGAGATATAGATGTAGAGAGATGTAGAAGAAATGAATGAAAGATGTGCAAAAAAGTAATGATGATCGAGAACGCTGAGTTACTCCTCTGTACTGTGTTGGATTGCCTGGGTGGATTTCTGTGCGCAGACCTACACAGTGGGACTTGAATCCAGAAGCAAGAGTGCCGCAAGTGACAGAGAGATGGCATGAATAGCACACGGCATTCAGGAGTAAGGGGAATGGGCAGCAAAGTCAATGGATGACTACAGCCTTCAGGGAACAAAGTGAAATGGAAACACTTCCTTGAGCCAATGCACGATAATATATTCACCCAATCCTGCCAGCTTTGCCAGGCTTTACTTGCTTCTCCCCTCCTCCTCTGCTGTTTTTGTTGTTTGCTCTGCCACAAAAGGCAGTGGAGGCCAATTCACTGTATGTTTCCAAGAGAGAGAGTTCGATTTAACTCTTAGGGCTAACGAATCAAGGGAGATGGGGAGAAAGCGGGGACGGGGTACTGATTTTGGTGGATCAGCCATGATCATATTGAATGGCGGTGCAGGCTCGAAGGGCCAAATGGCCTACTCCTGCACCTAATTTCTATGTTTCTATGTTTAACTCATTCCTTCTCCAGACTCACCTTTCATAAATTCATGTTAATAAGTTAAAGGAGTAGAATTAGGACATTCGGCCCATCAAGTTGACTGCCATTCAATCATGATCTATCTCTCCCTCTCAACCCCATTCTCCTGCCTTCACCTCATTACCTGTGATACCCATACTAATCAAGAATCTATCAATCTCTGCTTTTTCTGTGTAGAATTAATGATAAGAGTCATAAATCCGCACAGCACAGAACAAGTCCTTGTCCACTAGCAAGCACTTTCACACCAATCCTAAATTAAGCCTTTTTCTCTTTTTCCCCATTTCCATCTATTCCCCCCAGATTCTTCCAGTCCATACATCACATGGGGCGATTTACAGAGACCAATAATTCGACCAGCCAACGTGCTTTCGGGAGGAAAAATAGATACAAAGTGCTGAAGTAATTCAGCGGGTCAGGCAGCATCCCTGGAGGGGGCGGAAGGCACGGTGGCACAGCAATAGAGTTGCTGCCTCACAGAGCCAGAGACCTGACTATGGTTCAATCCTGACTATGGGTGCTGTGTGTACGGAGTTTGTGCGTTCTCCACATGGCCGTGTGTGTTTTCTCTGGGTGCTCCGGTTTCCTCCCACACTTCCAAAGATGTACCGGTTTGTAGATTAATTGGCTTAGGCAAAGATAGTAAATTGTCCAATGTGTGTAGGGTAGCAATAGTGTATGGAGATCGCTGGTCGGCGCGGATTCGATGGCCGAAGGGCCTGTTTCCGCGGTGTATCTCAAAACTAAACTAAAATAAAAGAAACATAGAAACATAGAAACATAGAAATCAGGTGCAGGAGTAGGCCATTCGACCCTTCGAGCCTGCACCGCCATTCAATATGATCATGGCTGATCATCCAACTCAGTATCCCGTACCTGCCTTCTCTCCATACCCCATGATTCCCTTAGCCACAAAGGCCACATGTAACTCCCTCTTAATATAGCCAATGAACTGGCCTCAACTACCCTCTGTGGCAGAGAGTTCCAGAGATTCACCACTCTCTGTGTGAAAAAAGTTCTTCTTATCTCGGTTTTAAAGGATTTCCCCCTTATCCTTAAGCTGTGACCACTTGTCCTGGACTTCCCCAACATCGGGAACAATCTTCCTGCATCTAGCCTGTCCAACCCCTTAAGACAATTTTAAGCGGTAAGGACAACCAATATCCAAGTGGTTGGCATGATGGAAGTGCAATCTATTGGTGAGATAATTGAGTACCTTGTGTGATAACGGACACTTTCTGAGATGACCAGTGAGCTTGACCAAGCATAACCTGCATATCAAGAGTCAGGAGAGAGTCAAGTGTGTTTTATTGTCTGAAAAAGGGTCTTGACCCGAAATGTCCTTCTCTCCAGAGATGCTGTCTGACCTGCTGAGCTGCTCCAGCATTCTATGTCAGTTATGTGTTTTATTGTCATTTGGATTTAAAGAGAACAATGCAACTCTCAGTTGCAGCCGCAGCACAACCGGTTTGTAAGCACCGTACTCAATAGATAATATATAACACACAAAACTTGAATGAATAGCGCAGATTCAGGCCTGTTCCCAAGCTGTATCTCTAAAACTAAACCTAAAGCCAGTGATTTTTAAATCTCCATGGCTTAAAATTGTCAGGCAATGCACATTTTCAACTTAAATGCTGGAACCCTGCCACCATCGTTAAACAGGCCACTAACATTACATGCAATCCCGAAACCTGAAAGTGGCATTAGTAGCTCTGGATAATTAAATAAGGGCCCTGATCATTCCCGTGCGAGGTTAGCTTGGCTTGAAGTTGTTGTGTCATCTTCATTCAGAGCAACTGGGCTTAACTGTGGTTCACCAGCAGAACTTAGAAAGTTTGAAACTGTTCCCAAAATGGGCTCATCTGAATATCTATGCCTGCGTGCGAAGAACCAACAACATTTTCATCTTCTCGTTTTCCTTGCCATCTGCAAATATATTGAAACCTAAACGTTACCTGCTGGTTCATTGAAAGTGCTGAACGGTTTTGGAATGCTGTTGAATACAGTTTGTTCTTCAGTATATCAGCATGTAAATGAATGTTCATTATTAGCACTGATTAGCATCAATAGGATATGAAGAGTACAAGCCACATTCCTAATGAAGTGGGAATTGCTCTGTTTCCTGCAACAGTCACAAAAGACTAATTTCGGGATTAAATCAAAATCGTCTTTTGCAGTGCAATGTGAGGAGTTAGATATGATTGCCATTGAGGTGAGGAAAAAAAGAGTTACCATTCTGTCAATGAACTCTTATCTAGGTTGAAAAACATTGCGGATCTGGAAGGTGTGCATGCGTGCAGTCGAAAGCGCCCTGAAGTGAACAAGATGTCACACGCAGGATGAAGGGCCTGGGTGAAAAGTGCTGATGGTGCAAATGGTGGTGATCCACCAAGGTCCTTGATCATAAGGTCATAAGTGATAGGAGCAGAATTAGGCCATGCGGCCCATCAAGTCTACTCCACCATTCAATCATGGCTGATCTCTCTCTCCCTCCTAACCCCATTGTCCTGCCTTCTCCCCATAACCCCCTCCATTGACAGGCACAATGCAACTCACAAGACGGCAAGGACAAGATCCCTTCTTTTTCTCTCTCTGTGAGACTGGAAAATTGGCGACAATTCAGACAAACAACAAAGTACCTTTAATAAATAATTGGAAATCTCTAAATGTTTAGACATCACGTGTGGAGTTTCCACATTGTGTGGAGTTTGTACCTTCTCTCTGTGTGTCCAGGCCAACCATGATGACCCGTTCTCACTAGTTCTATATTATCACACTTACTCATCCACTCCCTACACACTAAGAGCAATTTACAGCAGCAATTTAACCTACAAACCCACACATCTTTGGGATGAGCGAGGAAACTATAGCACCCGTAGGAAACCCATGTGGTCACAGGGAGAACGTGCAAACTCCACACAGACAGCATCCGAGGTCAGGATCGAACCTGGGTCTCTGGCGGTGAGAGGTAACTGTTCTACCAGCTGCGCCATTCTGTTGCCATTCACAGTTAGATCCAAAGTTAAGTTAGAATACAATTTGTAGCAGGTAGAACATGCAGCGAGAGAGTCGTGAAATAATAAATATAATTTTCAAAGCAAGTTGTGTATGTCTGATGAGGGAATAATGTTACATCGCTGCACTCTACACTGTCATTATAATTGGATCAGTCTCGATGTGGTCTTCATATTGATAAGTATCTACTTCCAAATGTCACTTTAATTTGCAAAATATTTAACATAAAGAGACATCAGTGGCAATATAAATCATCATCTGTACACTACTTAGTTACTTCGTAAACTTGTTCAGTGCAGAACTGATTTGTGAATGTTGCAGGTACAATTAGACAAACTAGAAGATGGTTAAGTGATAATATCAAATTTCCTGTTTGAAACGTCACCCATGCCTTCTCTCTAGAGATGCTGCCTGTCCCGCTGAGTTACTCCAACATTTTGGGTCTATCTTCCTTCCAACCCTACGACTGTTCCTGCAGATCCCTGGCCGTTCTGCCTCATCTGACCCTCATTAAAACTTGTCATTTAAAACCCTGCTTCCAAAATCATAGCTCTGCTCAAACCCCATCAGTCTATCTTAGAATTTGCCCAAGGGCAAAGAGTCTTCTAAGAGTAAACCTAGCAATTATAGACCTGTTAGTTTGACTTCAGTGGTGGGCAAATTAATGGAAAAGATACTTAGAGACAATATATATAAGCATCTAGATAAACAGGGTCTGATTAGGAACAGTCAACATGGATTTGTGCCTGGAAGGTCATGTTTGACTAATCTTCTTGAATTTTTTGAAGAGGTTACTAGGGAAATTGACGAGGGTAAAGCAGTGGATGTTGTCTATATGGACTTTAGTAAGGCCTTTGACAAGGTTCCTCATGGAAGGTTGGTTAAGAAGGTTCAACTGTTGGGTATAAATGCAGGAATAGCAAGATGGATTCAACAGTGGCTGAATGGGAGAAGCCAGAGGGTAATGGTGGATGGCTGTTTATCGGGTTGGAGGCAGGTGACTAGTGGGGTGCCTCAGGGATCTGTGTTGGGTTCTTTGTTGTTTGTCATGTACATCAATGATCTGGATGAAGGTGTGGTAAATTGGATTAGTAAGTATGCAGATGATACCAAGATAGGGGGTGTTGTGGATAATGAAGAGGATTTCCAAAGTCTACAGAGTGATTTAGGCCATTTGGAAAAAATGGGCTGAAAGATGGCAGATGGAGTTTAATGCTGATAAATGTGAGGTGCTACACCTTGGCAGGACAAATCAAAATAGGACGTACATGGTAAATGGTAGGGAATTGAAGAATACAGTTGAACAGAGGGATCTGGGTATAACCGTGCATAGTTCCTTGAAGGTGGAATCTCATATAGATAGGGTGGTAAAGAAAGCTTTTGGTATGCTAGCCTTTATAAATCAGAGCATTGAGTATAGAAGCTGGGATGTAATGTTAAAATTGTACAAGGCATTGGTGAGACCAAATCTGGAGTATGGTGTACAATTTTGGTCGCCAAATTATAGGAAGGATGTCAACAAAATAGAGAGAGTACAGAGGAGATTTACTAGAATGTTGCCTGGGTTTCAACAACTAAGTTACAGAGATAGGTTGAATAAGTTAGGTCTTTATTCTCTGGAGCGCAGAAGGTTAAGGGGGGACCTGATAGAGGTCTTTAAAATGATGAGAGGGATAGACAGAGTTGACGTGGACAAGCTTTTCCCTTTGAGAATAGGGAAGATTCAAACAAGAGGACATGACTTCAGAATTAAGGGACAGAAGTTTAGGGGTAATATGAGGGGGAACTTCTTTACGCAGAGAGTGGTGGCGGTGTGGAATGAGCTCCCAGTGGAAGTGGTGGAGGCAGGTTCATTGGTATCATTTAAAAATAAATTGGATAGGCATATGGATGAGAAGGGAATGGAGGGTTATGGTACGAGTGCAGGCAGGTGGGACTAAGGGGAAAAAAATTTGTTCGGCATGGACTTGTAGGGCCGAGATGGCCTGTTTCCGTGCTGTAATTGTTATATGGTTATATGGTTATGGACACAAATCCTCTTGTGCCTTGTCCCTGCCTATCTCTATTATCTCCTCCAGTCCAAGTCTGAAGAAGGGTCTCGATCCAAAAGGTCACCCATTCCTTCTCTCCAGAGATGCTGCCTGACAAACATTTCAATGGTTGCTCTTCCTATTCCCTTGCTGACCTTTCTGTCCTGGGCCTCCTCCACTGTCAGAGTGAGTCCACATGCAAATTGGAGGAAGAGCGCCTCATATTTTGCTTGGGCAGCCTGCAATCTAGTGGTATTAACATTGATTTCTCCAATTTTAAATAACTCCAGCATTCCCCCCCTCTCTCCCCCCTTCGCCCATCCTAATCATCCTACTGGTTCAATAGTTCACATCCTTGTATCCCTGTCGTTAGCACAACCTCCCCAGCCAACAATGACCCATTATGAACTCCACCCTTCCTGAGATCACCTGTTGTTGGCCCTGATTTATTCTGGCATCTTCTCACCTCCTGTGCCCCCCATCCTCCTCCTCTCCTCATCCCTTTCTCTATCTTTCAGTCTGAAGAAGGGTCTCGACCCGAAAGATCTCCTACTTCTCTCCAGAGATGCTGCCTGACCTGCTGCTGAGTTACTCCAGCATTTTGTGTCTACATTCTGTATAAACCATCACCTACAGATCCTTCCTAAACATTTGGTCTACTTGGTTTCTGTTTCCCCCTCAAACTACTCTCAACAGCCAAGGTCATGTTTGCCAAAGCCTCAGCTCCGGAATTCTTTCACTGAATCTCTGCGCCTTAATATCGCTCCTCAGTCATCCTACAGAAATCCATGGAGGGACTGAGATCATTTTGTGTTTAATAACAACAGTGTCCGCATTGAATGACCAGAACATGGTCATTCAATGTATACACTGCATTCGTCCATTTTAAAGAAGTCATCCATAGGTTTAGGTTGAAGGGGAAGAGATTTAATAGGAATCTGAGGGGTAGGTAACCTTTTCACACCAAAGTTGGTGGGTGTATGGAACAAGCTGCCAGAGGAGGTAGCTGAGGCTGGGACTACCCCAACATTTAAGAAACAGTTAGACACTTACATGTTTAGAGAGATATGGACCAAAAGCAGGCAGGTGGGACTAGTATAGTTGGGACATTGTTGGCCGGTGTGTGGGAAAACTGGGCCGAAGGGCCTGTTTCCAAACTGTATCACTCTATGACTCTATCCAAAGCTATTCCAAGTGGACTTTCTTGATGATGAGTTTTAAACGAATGTTAGCAAAACTAATCAAGAATAATGTGAATTTGACCACAGTATTGTGCAATAATTCTATTTTATAGTTTTGTTGAGAGTGCACTGCAATGTAAAACAATTATTTTTTTTAATTGGAAAGTAGGGATTCATATTTAGTTAGGTGAAACCTCTACTGATTGTAATAAACCTATAAACCTATACTGATGGTAATAAACAATGTAGATTTTAATATTATGAGGGGAAAAGTATTTTCCTTGGGAACTGCAGGTGACAAATATCAGATTGTGGGTGTTTACTTTAAACACAATGAATATGAGCATTGTGTGGAAGCATAGTTAACTTTTTTAACCAAATGACAGTGATATTTACAGTATTCTGGGTTTGTGAATGGAATAAATGGGTGGCACATTGGCGTAGCGGCAGGGTTGCTGCCCTCCAGCGCCAGACGCCCGGGTTCATTCCTGACCACGAGTGCTGTGTGTACGGTGTTTGCACGCCCTCCCCGTGACCTGCTTGGGTTTTCTCCGGAAGCTCCGGTTCATTCCATGCTCCAAAGAAGTACAGGTTTGCAGGCTAATTGGCTTAGTAATATTGTAAATTGTCCCTAGTGTGTGCGGGGATCATGGTCAGTGCGGGCTCGGTGGGCCGAAGGGTCCATTTCCGGGCTGTATCTCTAAACTAAACTAAACTCTGTGTGAAAAGTTTACATCTTCTAGATGCGCTGGTTTGCATCCTCAGTGATGTGATCTGGGGTCATCGGGTGTTTCGGGTCTCACAACATCAGACACCCTCGCCCAGGCGACCCAGCCGGGGTTGATCAGGCCCCGACTTGCGTCCCAGCAGCAACCGCCCACGGATCAGCCATCTTAATAACTACTCTGCAGGAGTTGGGAGACTCTAGTGCGCGGAGGGACTGGGCTCTGTGGGGTGGGTCCTGGCCGGGCTCCTTCTGTGTCTCACCAGGTTCAAGGCCTGTGCGCTGCACCTCTTTCTCCTTCTCCGAGCATTTCATTCTCGCCTGATGGATTTTGAGGCCATGGTGGTTCATTAGGCCCTTCCGTAGCTTTATTGGGTGTCTTTCTCATGAAAGACACAGACTGGGGTGCTAACCCAGCCTGTCCCGGGTGCTGTCTTTCCGCGCCGTCAACTGTCTCTCCAGTAGTCACCAAACTATTCTTTGTTGTCACCCAGTCTATTCCTAGGTGTCACTGGCTGAGCCAGACTTCAGTGTGAAAAGTATACATCTTCTAGATGCGCTGGGACGCATCCTCAGTGATGTGACCTGGGGTCATCGGGTGTTTCGGGTCTAAACAAAATGATGTGTTCAGTCTCCTTGTTAAATCGGTCTGAACATATCTTACTGCTAAAGTGGCAGAATCCAATAGTTCCTTCACCTTCCCTACATTGTCAGGGGATGTTTTTGGTTACCCTTGAGTTTTATCCCAGAAAGGAAGGAATGAATGAAAAAGGCTTGAGAGGAGGGAGAAGAGGGAATTACAAGTCATAATAAATCACTGTGTTTCATCTTAACTACAACGTTGCAATGGACAAAAACACAGCAATAATTCAGTATAAAAATCCTCATTCTTGTTTTCAAAGGAGGACCCGGCATGCGGGGACCACCATGAAGAACAAGGGACAATGGGGACCCGGCATGGGGAGGACTGCCGTGAGAGAGTGGGGAGGGGGGGGGAGTTTGTGACTTTGTCAGTGCCCTTAATGGGTGACTATTCGCATACCATGCGTATGCAAGCAAAGAATTTCACCGTGCCTCATCACATGTGACAGCAAAGTATTCATTTCAAGTATTCAAAATTCTGCCTGGATCTTGTTCTGCCTTTGCATTGAGCCTTCACCCAACATGGCAACTTTCCAAACTTCTTCTTCCAATTCTGGCAAGTCCTCCGTCTTCAATAGCTCCAACATATGTGGTCTTGTCTTCAGTGACTTTAGAATTCTCACGTCAACTACTGAAGGTCTGCATGTTGTTTTAAAAATTCCTCTAAACCTTTATCTCTAATCAAGATTTGCGGCTTCTCTCCCAGTAAACCCATAAGGTGATAAGATCATAAGATCATGTCATAATGTCATATCCCTCGCAGTAAAGGACCATGAGGTGACAGGAGATGTTGTTGCTGATTGTCTGTTGTAACCGAGTGAGAGGATAAAGTTTAAGCCGAGGTCTGGAGGGAGGGAATGCCACATTGGGAGGGGTGTTAAACAAGCAGGAATTTACAGGCGGGAGAGCCGTAGACCGGAAACAGGCCCTTCGGCCCGCCAATTCTGCACTGACCAGCGATCCCCGCACAGTAATACTACCCAACACACACTAGGGACAATTTTACATACATACAATTATACCAAGCCAATTAGCCATCATACCTGTATGTCTTTGGAGTGTGGAAGGAAACCGAAGATGTCGGAGAAAACCCACGCAGGTCACGGGGAGAACATACAAACTCCGTACAGACTCTATCGCTGCGTCACTGTGCCGCTCTAGTTGGTGTTGAAAAGTAGAGAGTTCAATGATTCAATGGCTCCACCTGTAGCAGACATTGCCCTTGAAAATAAACCATCTGGCTCATGTGTGTGTGTGCCTGCACCATGCTAACTTCTTTTCTCATTATCCCAACAGAGCTGCCAATTGTTTTCACTGGACTTGCAAAGATCGCATAATTTAATTGGATGCCTTCAGGCTCCAATTGTTCCTGGCTTCCGTCTGCTCTCGATGAGAACGAACAGATGAGACTCAGGGCAAACCTTCATCAATCAAATCTGCTCCATGTGCGCTTTGAAAAACAACAATCTTTAAATGACTGAATTTCATCAGCAAAGTGCAAATGGGAACTGGGAGGGTGCAAAATGGAACAAGGGAGACTGAAGGGAGATTTGAATGAGGTGCTCAAGAACATGAGCGGTTTAGGCAAGGTGAATAGAGGGAAGCTATCAGCAGATGGTTCAAAGACTGGGCAAGGCAGGTTTAAAGTGACATGCCCAGGATTCACAGGGGGGGATTTAAAGAAGAGATTTTGTGCATCGTGGCTAGCGTCTGGAATCACTGTGTGCAAGGCTGGTGCTAATGGAATCATTCAGAAAGCTTTAGGTTTAGGATTATTATTATCAGGTGTACTGGGGCACAGTGAAAAGCTTTGTTTTGCATGGTCTCCAAACAGATTATATACATATATAAATAATATCGTCAAACTCAAGTACAATAGATAGGTTGGGGCAGCACGGTGGCACAGCAGTAGATATGCTGCGTTACAGCGTCAGAGACCCGGGATCGATCCTGACTACGGGTGCTGTCTGTACGGAGTTTGTACGTTCTTCCTGTGACTGTGTGGGTTTTCCCCGGATGCTCCAGTTTCCTCCTACGCTCCAAAGACGAGCAGGTTTGTAGGTTAATTCGGTAAATTGTAAATTGTCCCTAGTGTGAGTAGGATAGTGTTAGTGTATGGGGATTGCTGGTCGGCATGGACTCAGTAGGTGGAAGGGCCTGTTTCTGTGCAGTATCTTGAAACTAAACTGAAGATAGATCAAAGGGGAATATACAGAATGCAGAATATAGATCTCAGCTTTGCAGCGCATCACTTCCAGAGTCAATCCAATGTCCTCAATGTGCCTGAGGTGAGTCAGACAGTACCGAAGATTATGGGGGGCCTGAGACCCTTCAGAAGCTGTTCTGGTGGTGTGCCCTTTGGAACTTCTGCATTTGTTGCCAGATTGGGATCAGGGAGAAGAAAGAATGACTGGGGTAGGTCGGCTTTGATTATGTTGGTTACTTTTCCAAGGCAGCGTTAAGTGTCAATGGATTCAATGGTGGGAAGTCTGGTCCATTTGAGAGACCGCACTACATCTAAACTCTCTGCAATTTCTTCTGGTCATAGGCACATGAAAGATACCATGAGAAAAAAAATAATATGCAAGAAAAAAGGGAAAAAGTACGGGGATTAGGATAATGGATTGATCAACAGGGGTAGACATAGATTGGATCAGCTAAATAGACTCCTTCTATTCCTTAACAATTTTATAGTCATACATATTGCATTTACATTTTTAGTAATGATGATTACTGTGGCAGCGTATAGATGACATTAGGAATGTGTAGAACTTGCGAGATATTTGCAAAGATGGGTGATCTTATAGAGGTGTATAAAATCATGAGAGGAATAGATTGGCCAGAGTAAGGGAATCGAGAACCAGAGGACATAGGTTTAAGGTGAGGGGAGAAAAGATTTAATAGGAACCTGAGGGTTAGCTTTTTTACACAAAGGGTGGTGAGTGTATGGAACGAGCTGCCGGAGGAGGTAGTTGAGGCTGGGACCATCACAATGTTTAAGAAACATTTGGACAGTCACAGGTACATGGATAGGACAGGTTTAGAGGGATATGGGTCAAACACAGGCAAATGGGACTAGTGTAGGTGGGACATGTTGGTCAGTGTGGGCCAAAGAGTCTGTTTCCAGACGTTATCACTCTATATCCAAATCATAAATCAGCCCATCATGTTTCATGCAGTCTGGGACATCTGAGAATGCGAAAGATGCAAATTCAAGATTAATTTAAGATTCATTTGTGCAGAGGTTTCAAATAACTGGAAGGGACAGACATTTCCACTGAGCTTTTATGACTAGTTGTCTGCTAAAGACAGAGCGACTTATATTTAGATAAGGCCTTTCATAAACTCTGCAACTTCCTATGGAGCATAGATATTATAATTAAACTTTCGTAGACTTGGTCGCCAATTTGTACATAGCAAGTTCTCACAAATGTCAATAGAAATAATGACCCAGTAAATATTAGCCACCTCACCACGTATAACCTCCATCTCTTCTTCAAAAGAGACCAATGGAAACTTTAATGTTCACCTAATTTGCACCAGATCTGAATATCCGCTGTATTCCCTTGTCACTAGCATAGGGTTTAACGCAGGACGGCAAGGTGCCGCAGCGGTAGAGTTGCTGCCTTACAGTGCCGGAGACCCGGGTTCGATCCTGACTAAGGGTGCTGTCAGCAGGGAGTTTGTACGTTTTCCCCGTGTCTTCACCTCTCCAATCTTGATATTCAACGACAGTGTTGTCCGTCAACTATCAAATATCGAGAGTGCAAGAGCAACAGTGTTATTCAAAGACGGAGTAGATATGATTTTGTCATTCCTCTGTCAGTTAAAAGTGATAACCACTTAGCAATAAGTGAGTACGATTAAACTGAAATGCAAAATTCATGTTGAAGTATCTTCGACTCAGTATTTCCACCACAAATCCCAGCTCTGATTGGGCAAAGTTGCTGTAATATCTTTTTCTCTCTGTTAACTTGTTTCCTCAACTATTTATGTGGAAGTTTTGTTCTGTGGCAGTTAGCTTTGTTCATTTTTTGCTGTGAGTGCAATCTATAGTGTCCAACTCATGGGCTAACACAGTGCTGTCAATGTCTCATTGGCGATTCCCATGAGCTGCCCAACGCATACAATGAACGAGCTGGGATCTCTGTGATGACACCCCAACCTCTTATTGCAAGAAGATAGACACAAAAGTAACTGGAGTAACTCAATGGGTCAGGCAGCATCTCTGGAGAAAAGGAATTGGTGACGTTTTGGGGTTGAGACCATTCTTCAGAAGGAGAGTCAGGGGAGAGAGAAACCAGAGGTATGAAAAGGTGCAAAGAACAAATCAGAGCCGGCACCAAGGCCCAAGGAACCCACAATGGTCCATTGTTGGCTAGGGAGGAGGTGATAAGGAAAGGATACAAACAGTGAAACTTGAAGGACGACCAGGGTTGGGTAAGGACGGAGTGAGAAGGAATGCAAGGGTTACTTGAAATCAGAGAAATCAATGTTATACAGGTGTAGTCAAAACCCTGGGACAATATTGTAACTATGAGCCATAAGGAGAATTTAGTCATAGTCATATAGTGTGGAAACAGGCCCTTCAGCCCAACTCTCCTACACCGACCAACATGTCCAATCTGTACTAATCCCACCTCCCTGGCTTTGGCCCATTTCCCTCGAAATCCTGTCCTATCCTATCCATGTACCTGTCTAAATGTTTCTTAAACGTTGCAATTGTACCTGCTATATACAGTATATTTCAGGAAAATCTTCCCCTTTAGTCGCTGACAAGGCTTGGTGTGTTTTTCCAGTCCAGAAACCAAAACAGGACTTGCTATCTATCGAGCAATTGTACATTTATGTTGAAAACAACAATATTACTAATTCAGCCTGCTAGGAAATATTGAGTTTCATGTTTCACACTTTTCAATTAGAAACACAATAAGAGATGCCAACAACTCAATTTGTTAGTGTCCATTCGCACTGAGGACCAGTCACTGCAAATTCATACAGATTACATTGATAAAACAGCATTTCAGAAATAGATGTGGTTTTCTAAAGGAATAGCCTGGGAAAGTCACTGGTCCTGGCATGGTGGTGCAGCGGTAGAGTTGCCGTCTTACAGCGCCAGAGACCCGGGTTCGATCCTGACTATGGATGCTATCTGCACAGAGTTTGTACCTTCTTCCTATGACTGCGTGAGTTTGCTCCATGTGCTCCAGTTTCCTCCCACATTCCAAAGACATACAGGTTTGTAGGTTAATTGGCTTCTGTAAATTTAAAATTGTTCCTAGTGTGCAGGAAAGTGCTAGTGTATGGGGGGATCACTGGTCGGCATGGACTCGGTGGGCCAAAGGGCCAGTTTCCACTCTGTATCTCCAAAGTAAAAGTAAACTAAAGTAAACTAAAAGCACAATGTTAATTGGGGAGTGTGTCAAATTGATGGAAACCATTCCTTCTTTTTGGAGGGAACTACAATAGGTTAGGAGAGTGAGCAGTGCAATGGGATTAATTTAAGAATGCTGTAGCTAACAGCCAGCAATTGCATTTCCAGCCCACATTCTTCATCCAGGTCCACTCATTTCAATGCGTCTGCATTAGTTCCAACAGTGCATCCTGACTCGAGCTACTGAAGAGCAACATCACCCTTCCCTCTCTCTCCATCCCACCCCCTTGCTAGTTCTCTGACCAGTCTGACCACCCCCCTGATTAAATTTTATCTCTGTATACTTCGTTGTCACCTTCTCCCAGCTAACATGATCTATTCTACAATTTCTTTGACCTACATCCCCTTTGATGTCTCGTTTACACACCTTAGACTTCCTTATTTCCGTGTCTCCCTCTCCCCTGACTCTCAGTCTGAAGAAGGGTCTCGACCCTAAACGTTCACACATTCCTTCTTTCCAGAGATGCTGCCTGTCCCGCTGAATTACTCCAGCATTTTTTGTCTATCTTCGATGTAAACGAGCATCTGCAGTTCCTTCGTACACATATCTTCTGAAAACAAATGGCTTGTACGTGCCAAGAAGCTTCCCCCCTCACTCTAAGCATTATGCAGCCTATGGAGCACTTTCAAAGTGCGGTCACTGTGGTAACATGTAAAACATGGAGTTAATTTGTGTACAGCAACCTCCCATACACAGCGGTTTAACAGTGATAACATCATTGTTTTGCAGACATTGTTTGAGAGCTAATTGTTGGTTTGGGCACAGAGTCCTTTGTTCCTTTTGTAAATAATGCCATGGGGTCTTTTATATCCACCTGAGAGAGCAGAAAGAGATTCAATCATTCCCCAGACTCACAATGCTGTAGTTATGGGAGTATTTAGCAATATATTGTCATTAACCAACTCAAATGTTACATGAGGATATGATTTCTCAGAACAAATTGTTGCATTTATTTGCCATTCCAGGAAGGATACCTATGAAGTGTCAACCACTGATGTGTTGCATTGTGCGTGGCGCCTGGGCTTAGATATAGAACGTTGTTGGTGCATGGGTCCTGTCCTATGCACACATCTAATGGTTACCCTTCCCCAACTAACGCCACTCTAAATCATCTGGATGGATTTAAGAGAGAGTTAGAAAGAGCTCTAGGGGCTAGTGGAGTCAAGGGATATGGGGAGAAGGCAGGCATGGGTTATTGATAGGGGACGATCAGCCATGATCAAAATGAATGGCGGTGCTGGCTCGAAGGACTGAATGGCCTCCTCCTGCACCGATTTTCTACGTTTCTATGCTTCTATCTCTGCTCACCAGAACAAATGCTACACAAGGAACTGCTGATGCAGGTTTACAATAAAAGACACAAAGTACTGGAGTAACTCGCCAGGTCAGGCATTCTTTCCCAACTCAGCACATTATGCACCATGTGTCATATAATGTTAATAATTATTCAACTTTAAAATCATATACCACTCAGCACTTGCTGGGATTTTGTGTACGAGGGCAGCACGGCAGTGCAGCAGTAGAATTGCTGCTTTATGCGCCAGAGACCCAGGTTTGATCCTAACTACAGGTGCTGTCTATATGGAGTTTGTACGTTCTCCCCATGACCACGTGGGTTTTCTCCAGGTGCTTCAGTTTCCTCCCACACTTCAAAGATGTACAGCTTTGTAGGTTAATTGGCTTTGGTAAAATTGTAAATTGACCCTAGTGTGTAGTTTAGAGATGCAGTGTGGAAACAGGGCCTTCAGTTTCACTTTAGTTTATTGTCACGTGTACCAAGGTACAGTGAAAAGCTTTTGTTGCGTGCTATTCGGCCCACCGAGTCCACAACATCCAGCATTCACTCAAACACTAGTTCTACACTTGAGGAACAATTTATAGAAGCCAATTAACCTGCAAGTGTAGGATAGTGCCAGTGTATGGGGTGATCGCTGGTCTGCCCGGACTCAGTGGGCCGAATGGTCTGTTTCCGTGCTGTATTTCTAAACCAATCTAAACGAAACCTTTCACTCCCAAATTTTTGTGGTTCCATGAGATAATATTGCATCAATTCTGGCAAAAGCAGGTGCTGGAATGGCCATTAGGTTTTACATGATTTATATTTTGGTTCAAAATTTCTCTCTCAAAGATATATGCAGATTTGTGTTTGTAATGGCACACTTAAGATGTGAATGCTTATTTTGCATCCCAAATTATTATCGATAATTGAATACAGGAAAGGAGCATTAATTGGTGGATCAGTACATGTCCAAATGTATTATGTTTCTGCTGCACTCATTGAACACATTCAGCCACGGCACTGTCGGGAATCTGATTGTTCTCAGTTTAGCTGCTGCTCCTGCGTTTTCTCCTTTATCCTTTTTTTAGGCATTGACACATTTAGTTGGCACGGGTTGTCGGTGCTCAGATGCAGTGTGCTGCAGAGTAGGTTTGTTCCAGCTGGCCTCACTGTCAGCTCCTGAACGTGCTTCTGTTATCGCTCAGGGTGAGAGAGCAAAAGGGACATAGGGGAATGAGGGAATAGTACAAACTGTGAGCGAAGCCAGGCACAAAATGCTGGAGTAACTCGGGCGGGGCAGGCATCGTCTCTGGAGAGAAGGAATGGGTGACGTTTCCAGTTGAAATGTAAGCACTGTCTACAATGCTGAGAAAGATATTCTGCATACTGTATCATCCCCTTTGCTCTATCTATTGTATTTGAGTTTGAACTGATTATAATTATTGATGGTGTTGGAATAAATACACCATATTGCAGATGCTGGTTTAAACTGAAGATAGAAACAAAATTATAGGCACAAAGAACTCAGTGGGTCAGACAGCACCTCTGGAGAAAAGGGGTAGTTGGCGTTTCGGGACGAGAAGGGTCTCGATCCAAAACGTCACCTATTCCTTTTCTCCATAATTATGTATGGTCTATCTGATCTGCCTGGACAGCAGACAAAACAAAGCTTTTCACTGTACCTCAGTACATGTAACAACAATAAACCTAAACCTCATCCTAAATCACTTAGAAACATTGAAACATAGAAAATAGGTGCAGGAGTAGGCCATTCGATATGATCATGGCTGATCATCCAAATCAGTATCCTGTACCTGCCTTCTCTCCATACCCCTGATTGCTTTAGCCCCAAGGGCCAGATCTAACTCTCTCTTAAATATAGCCAATGAACTGGCCTCAACTACCTTCTGTGGCAGAGAATTCCAGAGATTCACCACTCTCTGTGTGGAAAAAGTCGGCCGCAAGATTGACGTCATATTAAGAGATATATCATCGTCTATATCTCTCATTTCCCTTTCCCCTGACAAGTCTGAAGAAGGGACTCGACCCGAAACATCACCCATTCCCTCTCTCCAGAGATGCTGCCTGTTCTGCTGAGTTACTGCAGCTTTTTGTGTCTATCTTCATACTCTCAGTGGCAGGTTCCACCCATCCAAAGGCATGGTAAAAAGTCGCACAATCACCTGACACCTTTCGGAATGCTGTCGCCTACCAAGCCAATTGGTCTTTTGAGCGATGTTCTGTTTGTCGAGGACTAAAGTTGGAACACAGAGGCTGTATCCCACAGGCTTTGGAAAGCTACGGAATTAATATTGTTATTGCCCCTGGCAAATATCACAAACATTAGTCATGGAATCTGTCCCTCCCCCACTTTGTTCAAACAAAAAGAGCTTAACCTCCAGAAACCAACAACATGGCAGAAACAAATTGGAGCCCATCAACCAGAAATAATCAAATTTTATTGTCACTTGGGATTGCGGTTCTCTATACTCAGCCCAAAGCCATCTGCTCTGATGGAATGGGGAGGCTACAGTAATGGAGATGTTGGCTTGCTGATTTGCAAACCCAGATCACAGCTTGGACAACTAATAAGCATGTTGGAAGATGCTGCCCTTTGAAAAACCCAGGGTAAAGGAGAAAGCACAACTGGAAGGGGAAGCCAAAAAAAAACAAGCTACAAAGCTGACTATTTGTATCAATGGAATATTGACGTCAAATGGAAGAGAGACATGTCCCGAACATTCATTTGATCACAGATTTGATGACCAAACTCCTACCTTTTTTGTTGGAAAGAACTGCAGATGCACTGAAGATAGACACAAAATGCTGGAGTAACTCAGCGGGGCAGGCAGCATCTCTGGAGAGAAGGAATGGGTGACGTTTCGGGTCGAGACCCTTCTTCAGACCGATTAGGGTCTAATTCAGACTACCTGTTTTGCTCTTGTGCATCAAATGTAAGAGGACAATCCGTGAGGAATCTCAACATTGTTATGAATAAATGGGAGATAGTGCACAACGTTACATGTGGATGTTGAAAGGAAATATATTCTCACGTATAGGCTATTGTAGAAACCCTGGAAAGAGGGTATAGAATTTCATGTTAAACAAACTAGCCTTCAAAAATGTGAAAATATCCAGTTGAATGGACTTAAAATTGTGGAAAATAGTTTGTGGATAACAACTTTAGGTTAGAGATACTACATGCAAACAGGCCCTTCGGCCCATCAAGTCCATGCCAACCATGATCACCAGTACACTAGTTCTATCCTACACACTAGAGGCAATTTACAGAAGTCAATTAACTAACAAACCTGCACATCTTTGGAATGTGGGAGGAAACGGGAGCACACAGCAAAAACCCACATTTTCTTCACAGGATGAACGTGCAAACTCCGTACATACAGCATCCGTTGTCAGGATCAAACTCGGGTCTCTGGAACTGTAAATCTACCACTATGCCACGGTGCCGCCCTGCTGCCACAGTTCTAGAACTAGCATGAGTGGGTGATGTATGGTCAGCATGGACTCAGTGGGATGAAGGGCCTGTTACCAGGCCATATCTTTCCATCAATTCAATTAGTTCAATCAAATGGATTCAATCCCACAATTTAGAGTTTTATAAACATTCAGATCATTTTGTAGAAAGAGAAACAGCATGAACATGCCAGATCAAAGACCATTTATCAGATCTCTAGCAAAGAGAAAACAAGTTTGTTTAAAATTGCAAGGAGACCAGGGGAGGGATGAAAATACAATAACTAGAATCTGACCTTTAGTGGGAAGTCTACACCTGTTCTGTGCTCACTGTCTCCAATTATGGGTGACTCGCTCTCTGGCAGTACACGAGACCACAGATGCTGACATCCTGAGCAAAAAACCATGGCCGGAGGGGCTCAATGTGTCAGGCAGCATCTGTGGAGGGAATGAACAGGTAATGTTATGAGTCCACACCCTTATTCAGACTGGCTGTTAGTATCAGAACTGGGCAATTCTGCTGTAGTTCATCCGTTTATGATGTTGGTTTGGTTTTTCTTCTCTCTTTCAGAACCATCTCATCTACTGCATCAGTAGATCTACTGTACGATCTCATCTACTGCATCTTAAATGCTTTGTCTTTATCCATCTGCAGCTAAATCCAGTCTGTCCAATTCCAACAAGTCATTGTAGTCTGAAGAAGGTTTGTAGGTTAATTGACTTGGAAAAATTGTAAAAATTGTCCCTAGTGTGAAGGATAGTGTTAGTGTGTTGGGTTTGCTGGTTGGCGCGGACTCAGAAGGGCCTGTTTCTGCGCTGTATCTCTAAACTAAACTAAACTTACTACACACTGCATTTCACACCTGTATTCCTTTGTACGGTTTATCTCTCTCTATCTACCTTCATTTAATAGCTTCCATATTCCTCTGTTCATAATCATCCCCTTGTCTATCCCCCCTTAACTTATCAATAGGATAACCTCATCTACAGTTTATCGCCAATACAATCCTGGCCTCACCCTATCAGAGATGTTTCCATTGTTCCACCCATCCTTCCTGAGTGTTTCCAGCATTTTCTGTTTTAAGTCAGTTTTACAGCACCTGCAGCACTTCGATCTTCCAACAAAATACTCAAGCTTTAGAAACCATTTATTGGGTGAGAAATTGTGCTTTAGTTTCTTTCCTGTTTTTATAGTCAGAGTTATAGAGTGATACAGCGTGGAAACAGGCCCTTTGGCCCACACCCGCCAACATGTCCCAGCTACACTAGTCCCATCTTCCTGTGTTTGGTCCATATCCCTTCAAACCTGTCCTATCCATGTACCTGTCTAACTGCTTCTTAAATATTGGGATAGACCCAGCTTCAACTACCTCCTCTGGCAGCTTGTTCCATACACCCACACCCTTTGTGTGAAAATGTTACCCCGTCAGATTCCTATTAAATCTTTTCCCCTTCACCTAGAAACTATGTCCTCTGGTCCTTGATTCACCTACTCTGGGCTAGAGACTCTGTGCATCTACCCGATCTATTCCTCTCATGATTTTATACACTTAAATAAAATCACCCATCATTCTTCTGCGCTCCAAGGAATAGAGACCCAGCCTACGCAACCTCCCCCTTTAGCTCAGGCCCCCTAACCCTGGCAACATCCTTGTAAATCCTCTGTACCCTTTCCAGCTTGACAACATCTTTTCTATAACATGGTGCCCAGAACTGAACACAATACTCAAAATGCGGCCTCACCTACATCTTATACAATTGCAACATGACTTCCCAACTTCTATTCTCAATATTCTGACTGATGAAGGCCAATGTGGCAAACACCTTTTTGACCACCCTATCTACCTGTGATTCCACCTTCAAGGAAACATGCACCTGCACTCCTAGATCCCTCTGCTCTACAATACTCCCCAGAGCCCAACCATTCACTGTGTAGGTCCTGCCCATGTTATACTTCCCAAAATGCAACACCTTCTCCAATTTCCGGTAGGATGTCTCCTCCCCTTCTCAGCTCTCCATCAGCCCTCGGGCTCCTAATCTTCCTTTCTCTTTTCTTCTCCCCCCCCCACCCTACATCAGTCTGAAGAAGGGTTTTGGCTCGAAACGTTGCCTATTTCTTTCGCTCCAAAGAAGCTGCTGCACCCGCTGAGTTTCTCCAGCACTTTTGTCTACCTTAGATTTTCCAGCATCTGCAGTTCCTTCTTAAACACTTCACATTTCTCTGTATTATTAACTGCATCTTTTTTAATCCAATCTTCTTTTATACTCTTCTTCTTCCTCTTCATAGACAGTCTCTCGGGGTTGAGGATAATTTCCACTCTGGTTGGGTGGTGGCCTATATGGAACAGTGGGTTCTTCCACAGATGGGCCAAGAAATGGCTAATGTGTGTTTGTTTAATGTTGTCACGTATACTGGGATACAGGGGAAATATTTAATTTACACAGGCTTCTGTAGGCCTCTGATGCTTGGCCTTGAAGCTCTCTGTACTATCCCGAATACTTCTTCTGCTCTTTGACAAGTTATCAGCCAGACATTCCTATAACACATGGAATATTAATTTAATAGATCTCTGGAGAATTTAGACTTTAGACTTTAAACATTAGAGATACAGCACAGAAACAGGGCAGTTTAGTTTAGTTTAGTTTAGAGATACAAGGCAGAAACAGGCTCTTCGGCCCACTATCCCACACCCACCAGGGACAATTTTTACATTTACCAAGCTCATTAACCTGCAAATCTGTAGTGTGGGAGGAAACCAGAGCACCTGGAGAAAACCCACACAGAGGGAGAACATACAAATTTCACACAGACAACTTCGGTAATTGGCTTCTGTATAATTGTAAATTGTCCCTGGTGTGTAGGATAATGTTATTGCATGGGGTGAACGCTGGTCGGCGTTGACTCGGTGGGCCGAAGGGGCTGTTTCCACTCTGTATCTCTAAAGTAAAGTTTAAATCAAGACATTCAGGGTTACGGGGAAAGAGGAAAGAAGCAGAGTTGAGGCTGACTTGGATCAGCCATGATCATACTAAATGGTGGGAAGGCTTTAGGACCCCGGTGGGCTATTACTGCTCCTATTTTTTAACTTTTCTTATGTTCTGCTGTGCCGTACATGGTCCAGACTCACTCACCCTGTTCTCTGGCCTTATAAAGTGCCCATTCAGCTCCACTGGTGCTAATGCTCTGACTACCAAGCTGCCAGCTCTCATCAGGGCACACACCAGTTGACAGAAACACACAGACAACTTGTTACTTTTGACCAGCAGCCTGTGACCTGCAGCCTGCTCTAATCTGTGAAGCTCCCGGACCAAATGACAATCCAACAGGGACTGAGCACAAAATACCGTTGCCTTATAGTTTGTGGTCTTAAAGGGGCAGGCCGAATCAACGAGGGTGATAGAGGATGGTTGATGGTGTGACAGTATAAAGCATCTGATGTGCCCTAATCTGTATTAGTCATTAGTTTTTGTCACGTGTGCCAAGCTACAGTGAAAAGCTTTTGTTGCATGCTAATTAGTCAGCAGAACGACTAGAAATTATTACAATCGAGCCATCCACAGTGTACAGATACATGACAAAGGCAATATCATGAATACCATTTAATGCATGATAAAACCAATAAATTCCGATCAAAGATAGTACGAGGGTCTCCAATGAGATAGCTAGTAGTTCAGGACTGCTCTCTAGTCGGTGGTAGAATGGTTCAGTTGCCTGATAACAGCTGGGAAGTAACAGTCCCTGAATCTGGAGGTGTGGGTTTTCACACTTCTATACCTTTTGCCCGATGGGAGAGGGGAGAAGAGGGTGTAGACGGGGAGAAACTCGTCCTTGATTATGCTGCTGGCCTTGTCGAGGCAGCTGCAAAGCTACAGACCACGGCAGGAGTGATCAAGTTTCAATTTTGCCTGGCACATTTGGGAGAAATGGCCTCCTTCTATGTCATAAATCTTTGTGTGACAATCATTCTAAACCCATCAAAGCAATGCCATTAAAGACCTGTATTCCCTGGAGTTTAGAAGAACGTGAGATGGCCTTATTCAAGCATCTTAGCTCTCATAATGTGGTGGGGCGTGGGGACCTATCCCCCGGCATCAGGCCTGCTCACGCGCCGCAGAGCCGGGCAGCCCGTCCTCAAGAGGTAAGTCGCCGAGCCTGGCCCCTGCTTGTCCACGAGGTCTGGCGAGCCGGAGAGGAAAGAGGAGGGAGTCTAGATGGCGGTGGTAGAGGAAGACACACAAAAAAGGTCTGGAAAGAGGAACCGGGTCTTACCTTGAGGTTGGCTGAAGGAGACACTTCTGGGGCACAAAGATTGAATGTGGAGAGGGCCAACAGTTTGCTGGTTGATGGGAGCATCCAGACCAAAGTGACAGCTGGAGGGCCTGACCAAGCTGGCCATCCGTGCATCACGATGCCAGGCAGAAGATGGCTCTGCCCGAGCCGGCTGCCTGTCCCTTTTCCGGGATTAAATTCGCACCTTGGGTGGTGTTAGAGAGGGACTAGTCGCGCTGTCCACGAGCGCCCTGGGTCGTTTCTGGACCGCTGGGCACCGCAGGAGGTTGATTGCATCGTTGACAAGTAGTGTAACATGGTTGTATAGTAGTTTATTTAGTATATTTGTTTGTCTGGTATTATGGTGGTGGGTTCAGGTTTGTTTTATTGCATTGTAAATATTATTTTTAATAATTGAATACATTTTTTGATTTAAAAAAAAAGGTGACAGCTGGAGGCCCTGAAGCAGCCTGGGGCTCAATTACATTGGTGCCCGCTCCATGAGACCTGTGGTGGCCTGCAGCAGCACAGAGCAGTGGAGCAGTACTGGAGGACACTCACAACTTCACTTGCCAGGCCAACCCTGCAACGCCACCAGGTCAACGGTCCTTTATGGCCAGCTGCTCTTAAAGCAACTTTGACGTTGAAAATGGTGCTAAATCCTGATAACTCTTGCATATTGTCTCAGTGCACTATTTCTATACACTTTGTACTTAATCTAGGATTGTGCTTGTGTACAGTAATGCTTTACTAAGCAAATAAAAAATCTTCACTGTTCCATCGGTACATGTGACAATAAAAAACCTTTGAAACCTTGAACCATTGATAGATTAAGGGGGGGGGAGGGGGGGCTTGGCATGACATGTGATTAATGAATGGGTCGACTGGGCTTGTGTTCACTGGAATTTTGAAGGATGAGAGGAGATCTTATAGAAACATATACAATTCTTAAAGGATTGGACAGGCTAGATGCAGGAAAAATGTTCTCGATGTTGTGGGTCCAGAACCAGGGGTCAGATTCAGATTCAGATTCAATTTTAATTGTCATTGTCAGTGTACAGTACAGAGACAACGAAATGCATTCACAGTTTAAGAATAAGGGTTGGGCCATTTAGGACTGGGATGAGGAAAAGTTTCTTCACCCAGAGAGTTGCGAATCTGTGGAATACTCTGCCACAGAAGGCAGTGGAGGCCAATTCACTGGATGTTTTCAAGAGAGAATTAGATTTAGCAAAAGGAATCAAGGGATATGGCGAGAAAGCAGGTACGGGGTACTATCAGCCATGATCATATTGAATGGCGATGCTGGCTTCAAGGGCCAAATGGCCTACTCCTGCACCTATTTTTCTATGTTTCTATGATAAACGTTGAGATGCTTTTACAAGTGGGAGAGTGACAAACAAGAGGAAATGGTTATAAAATGAAGGAGCAGTTATTTATATCTGTGGCGCATGAATGTTATTATCTCAAAGGGTAGTGAGCCACTGGAATTCTCTGCCTGCAGACTTACTGGGGGCTTGATCATTAATATATTTGAGAGGGAGATGAATGAGTTATGAGGTTATGAGGTTATGAGGACAGAACACAGAAGCAGTTGAGGCCAACTTAGATCATCCGTGACCATAGTGAATGGCGTGCAGTCTTGAGACCTTCTCCTGCTCCTAATTTTATGGTGTTCTTATTATGCATTTGAGCATGACACTTCAGTCTGCCTCGTCCAGCTGTCAAACTTGTCCTGTGCACATCTATTTTAAACGTTTTCCCTCTCACTTCACGGCAATACATTTCCACCCTGGGAGAAAGGTTCTGATTCTCTACCCTTTCTATGCCTCTGCTACTTTCACATACTTCTGTCAGGTCTCCCCTCACCCCCAGAAGGTTCACTTCAGCACAAAGGGAAAGGAGGTTGGTTTCTTTTGACCGAGTGGAAGTAACCAGTTTGTTTCCCAGAATAGGGCTTACTTCCCCAATGTTACTTAAGTTGAATTTTATCGATTTTTGGATGTGAAAGAATCAAGGAATATGGGGTTTGTTCAAGAAAGTTGCCTTGGGTTAATGGATTAGCTCTGATCTTACTGTATGGAAGCTAAGCACAAGGGCAAATGCCCATTTCCTGCTTCCATTTCCTATAATAGAACATAGAACCTTGAGAAATACAGCGTAGGAATGGGTCTTTAGCCCACAATATGATGAACATGATGCCAAGTCACCTCTGACTGTGCGTGATCCATATCTCTCCATGACTTGCATATTCATGTGCCTGTCCAAAAACCTTTTAACTGCCATTATCTTATGTGCCTCCACCATCACCCCTGCATTCCAGGCACCCACCACTCTCTGTGTAAAAAAACATACTCCGCACAATTCCTTTAAACTTTGCTCCTCTCACTTTAAACCTATGCCCTGTAGTCTTTGGCTTTTCCACCCTGGGAAGAAAGTTTTGACTGTCTTCCCTTTCTTTGCCTCTCATAATTGTCCGTACCTCTATCAGGTCTCCCCTCAGTCTCTGATGTTGCAGAGAAACCTATCCAAGTTTGTCCAACCTCTCCTCATACCTAATACTCTCTATTTCAGTCAGCATTTTTGTAAACGTCTTCTGAACCCTCTCTCAAGGCTCCACAAGCCTTGCTATAATGAGGTGATCACAGCTGCATGCAATACTTGTGCGGCACAGTGGCGCACCGGTAGAGTTGCTGCCTTATAGCACTTGCAGCGCCGGAGACCCGGGTTGGATCCCGACTACGGGTGATGTCTCTACAGAGTTTGTACGTTCTCCCCCGTGACCGTGTGGGTTTTCTCCGAGATTTTCAGTTTTCACCCACACGCAAAATCCTCCAAGTTTGTAGGTTCATTGGCTTGGTGTACTGTTTGTGTAGGATAGTGTTAATGTGCGTGGATCGCTGGTCGGTGCGGACTCAGTGGGCCCAAGGGCCTGTTTCGGTGCTGCATCACCAAACTAAACTAAACTAAAAATCTAGATGCAGCCTAACCAAAGTCCTGTAAAATTGAAACATGACTTTGTGACTCCTACACTCAAAGGCCTGATTGACGAAGGCAAGCTTAGCACATGCCTTCTCTACTTGTGTTGCCACTTTCAAGGAGCAATGATCCCATAGCTGAAAGACCCCATGAACCTCTGTATAAGAATGCTGTTAAATAGTACTGCTATTAACTGTACACTATTGTTATGAAGGCACTTTTTTTAATACACTGAATCTTTTGCAACCTCAAGTCACTGTGAGACATTTGGGGATACTTCTTAAGTCACAGAGCCATAGAGTGATACAGTGTGGAAACAGGCCCTTCTGCCCAAATTGCCACACCAGCCTACAGGCCCCAGCTACACAAGTTCCACCTGCCTGCATTTGGTCCATATCCCTCCAAACTTGTCCTATCCATGTACCTGTCTAACTGTTTCTTAAACATTGGGATAGTCCCAGCCTCAGCTACCTCCTCTGGCAGCTTGTTCCATATACCCACCACCCTTTGTGTGAAAAAGTTACCCCTCAGATTCCTATTAAATCTTTTCCCCTTTACCTTGAAACTATGTCCACTATTCCTCGATTCCCCCACTCTGGGCAAGAGATTTTGTGCATCTGCCCGATCTATTCCTCTCATGAACTTATACACCTCTATAACATCACCCCTCATCCACCTGCACTCCAAGTCCCAGCCTACTTGACAACTGCCTATAGGTCAGACCCTCTAGTCCTGGCAATATCCTTGTAAATCTTCTCCGAACCCTTTCAAGCTTGACAATGTCTTTCCTATAACATGGTGCCCAGAACTGAACACAATACTCGAAATGCGGTCTCACCAACGTCTTATACAGACAACTCCAACATGACCTCCAAACATCTATATTCAAATTCTATATAAGTGTAATAATTATTAGGAGAAATTAAGTGGTCAGTTTTGTCACGGAAAGCTCTCACAAGCTGTAGCGGGATCATGAAACCTGCGATTTCTGGTGGTGTGACCCATAAAGTTGTATGGAAATGTAAGTAACCATCCAGTATTCGATCAACACAAATGTCTAGTCCAGATTTTGCTAACAGTGAAATTGATATAGGTGACTTCTAAACAACTCAGGGCAATTGTTTGTGCACATACCATTTAAAGTTCCATTACAGGGAATGCTAAAGGAGGGCATTAATGAGGAAAAGCTCACTTGAAATAACCACAGTATTAAAGAAAGTTAAGTGACTATAGTTTTAATTTTGATATAAAGTGGCAGAAATAGTCTTCCTTAGAAAAATGGTACTTTTACTTATTTACATTTTTACATCGGATTTTCTGGCACAATTGACAACCTATTTACATCAAATGTTGTTGCAGTAAACACTTTGAACATTCTAAATCCATTCCAATTGTAATTTCTACACATCTACAATGAAAATAAAACACATATTACAGTTTTAAAGACAACCTTGGCAAATATTACAGTTAGAGTTCATATAAAGATCAAAACAAATGTAAATACAGACTTCGATAGCGGATATGTTTGAAATCTATACTGTCACAAAGTAATAATTAGTATTTTCTCATCTAATGGAGTAGGCAGGAATCAAATTACTTTAGTACCAATCATTAATTAAACTGAATATCCTTGTGAATGATTAGTGAGGCAAAATGTGTGTCCAATGATTTTACGCCCAAGTTGCACATGAATGTAAACTGGATAAGCATGACATATATTTTATGGTTAAGGACAACATGCACACAGCCAAATAACATTTCAGACCCAAACATTTGGTTACTAGCTTGAATTCGCTCTGTCTAGCAAAATATACATCTTATAATCCTTTATGCTTAGTCCTTGCCAAATATCTTGCTGAATTGTTTTTTGTGACATCCCCACTAATGCTATCTGAAATATGTCACTTTCATAGCTGTCACCCACATCAAACTTGCTTTATTTCCAGATAATGTAAAATCTTTTCATTTCAAGAGAAATATTATGGACAATTAGAACACAAAGCAGTTACAAATTAAGAAAGAAACACACATGGCCATAAAAAAGGTAATATGTTTCAGACTGAGTTAAGTTATAGCCTAATTTGTTTGATTTAGAAAATTAATTTTGCAAAGCGGGAACTGAAATATTGCCAATCACCATTGTACCTGAATTAAACCTGCTGTGTGTGCGGCATTGAAATTTCCACAATATCATGTTGCTCCTCTAACATAAGAAATCATTCTATGCTAAAGAAGGAAATACGCTATGGGAAATAATAATAAAAGCAATTAATATTCTTCAGCTAAATATCTATTGCAATCTACCGTTGTGACTTGTGTATAACAAAGATCCAGCATTAATGGACATGGATTGGGATGAGAAACTACTAATTGGTTCCAGTGGTGGAAATGTGCGCTATCTCGTTACGCTCATAACTGCACTAATTACCAAAGTGTTGGCTTTGTTTAATCGGTTACGTAAATGATGGTCTATAATTTTAGTAACTATTTTTCACATTCATTACTATAATACAGTTATATAAAGATCAAGCTTATTGCAATTTACAGCTGAAATATGAAATATAAAAAGTGTCTAGTTAATGGTAAAATAATCAAACTTTTGAAAGGCTTTTCTTTATCTCTGCATGGTAATCAATTTACACATATTTTGGTAGAAGGCGAACTTTTCTTGAGTAATCTGGCAACTGTTCAAGATATTCTTCAGTAATGTAAGTCGTTCTACACTAGTTTATTTTATTACAAAAGAATATCATTAAAAAACAGAGTTTTTATAAAAACCAGCAGTTTCAAAAGGAAAATGAATGATTCCATCATCATTAGTTTAAGAGACTGAGGCTAAGATAGATCCTATGGTGAAACAATATTAATTAAAGAAGTACAACCTATTTTACTATGTTATTACAAGTTGAAAGAGGTTTCTTGGGAATGTCAAAATAATTGTGATCACAAAATGAGACTATTCCTTATGTAACAAGTTAAAAGTGACACAACCCCCGAACAATTGGAAGTATTCTTAGCATGCACAAGGCAATATTAAATGATACTCTATGTATGCCTGCAGTCTGCATATTAAAACGATCGACACGTTGCAAGTTTCAGAAGCGGATCAGTTTGCCAGAAAGGTTGCCATGTTGGGATAGAGGAGGTATTTGACTTTTAATGAAGCTTACTATTTTGTCTCTCAACAGAATTGATATTATTGCTGGAAATTATATTGAAATGAGTGTGAAGCAGTATTGCGTTAAAAAGCATTGAAATGTTTCTCTCCCCTTCCTTTCAACAACCCTCACAGATCTGGTTAAAGAGAAAACACAATAGGAATGTACTAGAATTAAATTTAAATCTTTAATAGAGCTTTGAAATTCTATCATAGCATTACTGAATGATCGTTTAGTGTAAACACGTGATCTGTTTTCTGGAGGAAGACTCTGCATTCACCGAACAATGAATTTCTCAGCAGTAACCATTCAATGTGACCATCCCACTAAGCACCAGTGACTCCAATTAATGACCATTAAAACTAAATTGCAAGGCTGGAACTAATATTGCTAAAACCTTTATTTAACGGAGATTGCTGCATTCCCACTAGCATTTCCAAGAATTGTAGAATATCATTTAATTGTTTTTCCTGACTTCATTTTTTTTGATATGTCAGCTTCAAGAAATGTTAATGTTATTTTCAGTGAGTTAATTTTGCTCTTAAGACGTCCATGCTTAGCACACTGAGCTGCCATTACCTAGGTTTCCCTGATTCCCTGTAGTAAAACAACATTTGTATCAAGGGAAAAGTTAATCAACTGCACTGTTGTGTTCTTGCAAGTTTATCACAAGTTTAAACAACATAGTACGCTGTATTTCCAATTATCATTTTAATGGGACGTTCTTCTGATATACTTAGATACAAACCTCAGAGTAAAATGTGGCCTTTTTGGGATGTAATAGGGGGCAACTTTCTGAAATACCGTTTTTGCTGAAAACATCTTTGTTTATGCTATGCCATTTGCATGATATTGTGAAAAACATCATATAACAAAACACATCTAAGCCTTAAATGGATATATTCAGTGGCCAAATGTGTTTTTTTTGTTGTTGCTAATTTAAGCATACCACTGATACAAAGTCATAAGTTCCAACCATTTCAACATACAAAATACCCAGTGTGTGCTGGTAGTTATGGAAGTTTTTATTCAAAGCCGTGGCATATTTTACTTATCAAGCAGCAAAATTCAGCACTGGTAGAAATCTAGAGTTAACTGAAGATACTTATGTATACTATTTTCTTAAAATAATTATATGTTCTTTTTTTATAATGGTGACATTCTAATGTTTGTTGCCCAGAGAGGCAAATGCTATACCCCTGTTTCCATATTCAAAATAATCAGTTCAAGTGTACATGATAAATATACAATACAATGGGAATATACTGCAAAGAGATGGACTATCAGATTCGTTCACAATTCATGTTTGGATGTCTATCAAATCTGGGGAGAGTTAAAGATTTCGGTTGAAGTGAATCCCCAAGCTAACAGCATATAAATTACATTTTGCAACTACCAGGATTTATTAAAATCTATAATGTTCAGAAGTGCAAAATCCCTGAACTCTCATGCCATGCATTTTATTAGCAAATTTCTGTTGCTCCCCTGCGGTTAATATTTCCATGTCTTTGTTGGACTGCTGGTCCATGACTTCTTCAAGTGAACAAACTTGAACAAAGGATGGAACAAATTACTGGATAGAACAATAGAAAACAAGGCTCAAAATATTACGGCTGTAGCACTGTTACTCAATGTGCTGACTCTCATAGTGTTGTAGGAATAAGAGGCTAAACATTGGGATCCTCGTGGTACTGTGTCTGACTGATGCTCATCAGGCCGTATTTCCGAGGGTGGGTTTGCGCAATCGCAAAGGTTGGCTGTACAAGATGAGCTATGCACTCAGGATTTTTATTATTTTCCAAAGAAAAAAGATGATGACTCTACTAGAGGACCCATTTGATCTCAGTGTTTCTAAAGGATGCCATTAGCTGCTTTAGCTCAGGGTTTCACTTTGGGAAACAGTTGAATTTAAAGATTTCAGCAATCACAGATCTGGAGTACATATAATAGCATAGTTGCCAACTCCCTACATTTACATAGTAATATTGAGCTTGTCATCTATTTCTTGCTTATTTTACAGAACCAGTGTTCTCCTAAGATTCAAAGGACTGCCTAGTGTGGTCTCTTATAGATTAATGCGCCGTAAAAGGGAGGCAATAATTCCACTAGGTCATTCTATGTAGTCTTCACTTGCAGCAAAGCTAACCAGTTGGTATGATCATCAACATGTATCTCTTTTCTGTTGCTCCTTTGCCATCAGATAGTAGGAAAGGCCAGTCAGCCCTATCTATCAGAAAATAGGAGAAAGAAGACAATGTTAGCAACGACTATCTGGCAAAGCTGCCCCTTAATGTCTCCTAAGTTCCTACTTCAATATGTTGGCAACTATGTACATCATTAGCTACAACAAATGAATAGCATTAACATAGATTAGACAAACAAATGATGAGTCAAACATCTGATTCAATACTAGGAATTTTTTTGTAGACACGTCTATTGCTGGAAGAATTCAAAACCCTGGGAGCACAGTATATACTATTCCTGCTTGATACATAAGGCATAATATGTTCTGATATGTACACATCATTAGGAACTCGTTCATCTCTGGAGCAGTATGATGTTGTCGACTTAACAGATGATCTAAAGTGATTATCGTAGCGTGCCTTTGATGCAGCCGACTGTTTATATATGTCAGAAGATCTTCGTCCATGGACCAGATGCTGATCTTCACGATAGGAGTGCCAGAATGGATTGTCAGAGGCGTGTTCTGGATACAATGACTTACTCCGCTTGCTTTCTTCCAGATTGTGGTCAAAAACAGAAACCTTTGTGCTAAAGAACTTTTCTGGTTTAATATTGAACACCTGTTCATAAGGGTCATCCTGAAATCTGTCCTTTTCTTTCAGGCTCACACTGCGGGCAGGTCTTCCCAGATCCATTTCCTTAGGCTTCTCAAGGATATTGTCAAAGGAGTGCTGCCTGCTAATCCTCAGCCTGTTCACTCTCTGCATGTTCGAGACATCGGAAGGTGCCCAGTGATGGGCAAAGGATTCTTCAGGGCACATGGGGCTTACTGGCTCTTGTAACATGTGGTCCTCACTGATGTCATACAAGTTGGCTGTGTGTACACAGGCGTCGCACCTGTTGTACGGAGACCTAACCGAATAGTGTGTGGTATAGTTAGGCAGCTTGGAAAGGCAGCTTCTGCAGTGTGCAGTGGGCTGCTTGTACCTATCACCGTACTCTACTGGGGAGATATTTTTCTCCTTCAAGCTGTAGTGCTTATTGTACAGGCTGTATTTGTTCTCAGCATTGGTAAGACTGTCCTCGTTATGCTGAGGAGTCCTATTTAGGTGCAGGACCGCTTCCTGTTTCCTGTAGTTTTCGTTCTGATCGTGGTACACTGGAGGGTAGTCCAAGTCCTCAGGAATTGCCACATCTTCGCAGTAATGATGGTGATCTGAGTGATAATTGGACTCCCTGTCAGAATCAATGGTGTAGACTTTCTCACGATGGTGTTGATGCCCTTCTTTAGCTTTAAGGTAGGAGAGTTCTATCTCACTGCAATCTCGAGGATATTTGGCCATCATAGATTTCTTTTTGAAGGTTTCCTTATGCTTGTGGTGTTTTTGGTTGTTATCAGGGTCCTTGTGGGAAGCAGTACGGCTGGAGCAGTCGGACATGTCCGAATGCCCCACTTCTTCCGGTAGGTACCTCTGGTTTTTCACAGGTTGCTTGGGCTCGACATTGACACTTTCCACCACTGTTGCCGGATTCTGCCGCAAGGTTTCAACAGACTTTTTCCATAACTGCCTGGGCCTGGAGTTGAGTTTTGGAGTCTCTGAGCTTACTGTAACCTCAACGCTGTTTGGATTTGCTTCGTTCAGAGTCAACGGATGCTGCCCTTGGAGGATATAATTATTGCGGTTGTCTTTCTGACGGGTCACGTTGAAGGTTAACATTTCACTGGTGGTGTCATTGAGGCTCCCTTCCTTGGGTTGGTAGGGCCTGTTGCCAGAATACAGGAAATTCCCCTTTTGATCAACCACATCCAGTATTAGTGATCCTCTCTGAATGAAATTGGAAGTTATTTTTGGCGAGTTTGCTCTTGAAGCGTTAAGGTTTGATATATTGGCCATTGGTTTTGCTGTATTAAACAGCCTCAATATATTTGTTTGCGGACTGTTTAAATCCAGGTCGGGAGACTTCTTCTTCTCCTCGTTGGACACACCATGTATGCAGCTCCATATTCCCTGTAAAACAAAAAGGCAGAGGAAAGAAATTAGCAGAGTCTGCATGAAGGTCTTAAGCTAAATGTCCTCAATGTTTCTGCATTGTTTAACCAACAAGACCAACAAGAAATCTAACAACCGTTTTCACAGAGCTGAGAAACACATGATAATCTATCAAAATACACGAACAATACAACATTTCTACCTCCTCAGATGTTTGAGAAGATTCAACATGACAAGAAAAACTCTTAGCAAATTTCAGGAGGTCCAACTGGTTGCGTCACAGCCTAGTTTGGAAATTCAAAAGCTCAAGAATGACGGAGGCTGCAGAAAGTGGTGGGCACTGCCGATCCTTCACAAGTATTGACTCCCCACCATTGAAGAGATCTGCCGGTAAAACTGCCTCAATAAACAATGACCCAACACCACCTTGGGTCATTGCTCTCTTCCCGCTGCCACTATCGGGAAGAAACTGTAGGAGCCTGAGAACCATCACCTCCAGGTTTGAGACCAGCATCTTCCCATCAACTTCAGGTTCTTGGGCCATCCTGCATTACACTGACCACGACTGTTCCTCACCACTCAACCACTATGGACTTTGCACAACCCTGGTTGCTCTTTACACTTTGGATTTTGCATTATCATGGTTGGGTTTATTTCAGATAATTTAACATTTACTGTACATTTAATTGTGTTGTTGTTGAATCTAGTGCACCTGTAAACCCGCAGCAAGCAAGACTTTCATTGTGCCGGTTCATGTCCAGTGCAAATGACAAATAAACGCTCTTGAATCTTAACATGTCAACCATCTTACAATATTTTATACCTACAATCTGTAAATGATTATGCCTCACTCAATTATGCATATTGGAATCAGAATTAAAACATAGCTGCTTCCCCATTATCAGTCAATGACTGAATAATAATATTTGGACATGAACCTTTCCAATTTAAAATAATACTCGATCATTATTTCCTTTGAAATCTCACTTGGAAAGAGAATAATATTTATTCATAGTGAATGATTTTCCACTAGAGGGAGCAGGGGAATGAGAGAATTCATAATGCGGAAATCAGGAAATCAGCATGGTGCTGCTATCTGCCTCCATAGAACTAAGGCTGGATGTTTTCCATGCCAGATTCCAAGGTGTGACTTGGTTATTGACAGGTATCCTTTTTGGCACAGAGGCCATTGGGTTTATCCTTAATTGTTCTACTGCAAGCGATGAAACGCATCCTCAAACATTTTCTGGTCTATATCAGGGTAGCTCCCTCCTTATGGAGCGGTTGCGTTCTGAGCAAACTGCCCGTATTGCGATTTTCTCTAATGTGAACCACTTTTCCCATTGGATCCCATATTATAAATGGAAATGCATTCCTACAGGATATTTTTTCTTTAAACCATTTTATTAGCGATGACAAAATGCCCCACCATCATTATTCAAGAGCTAAGGCCAACAGGGAATGGACAAGGCTTATGTGGAAGAAACAACAAATGTCGTAAATTTTTATTTTAGTTAATCGATACCGTGGGGAGATTAATGAATTAGATCGTCAGGTCAATTGGGATGGTGGTTCCTCCTTTGTCATGCCATCTCCAACCCAAGGTCACGAGGACAGATGCTTTAATGTACAGTGTTGCCATACTCTGCTGGGGGTTTGGGAATTTTTTGATGGTGAAAGCCCGTAACATGGGGGTCACTTGTAAACTTTTCTCTCCGCCCCCTCCCCCCCCACCTTCCCACCACTCTCAGTGATCTTTGCAGTTAAATGAACTGCCACTGCAATATTTGCTAGTCAAAGATATAAAAGCATCTGATGATTTTATTAATGGTTAAATTATACGAGTAAGCTTGGAGAATCGATGAGTATGAAATGAGGAAGACTTGGACCTTCCCTTGCTACTGCCACTTTAATTATCATAAATTGGGTGATCCTAATGTGCCAAGTCAGATCAAGCCATTTTGTCTTGATAATGTCATCATATAGGTATTGAGAGAAGCGATGTCATCAGTCCAGTACTGGAAAAGGTGGCCCACTGCCGTTATTTAACAGCCAAGTTATCATCAGATTCGGGGGAGCAAGCCCCATGGTATTGGGACATCATTCATTTGTTGGGAGAAGATGCTACCTAATGAAACGTTTATAGAACCTGAGGAATTTGATTAAGATCTTGTCCATCATTTAATTCATGGCACAAAGTCCAATTGATTTATTTCAATATTAAAACTTGTCAGCCTTTAAGCTCTGTTGTAATTATTGACAAAACTTCAAACCTGAAGAATAAGATACTCAAATAACAAAATTTAAATGATTCTGAAATGGCAGTATCTTACTATTATGAAAACGCAGACAGGATAACAGGGTGTACAGATGGCGTCGTAAGCATTGGGGGATTTTGTGGCAGTCCACGACTTTCATCTGATGCCAGATCAGAGGTCACAGTCTCAAAATTATTCCGGAGTATTTGTAATTTTAATTTGTTTCATTAAATTTTGAAGGTGCATGTTTTATTTTGTGTCATTTGTAGCTGTCACGATAAAACTAGAGCTAATATGCTTCAAGCTGCTGATGCACAATGATATTCATATTGCAGATTAACAGATGTGTAATCACTACTATTTTGTAAGTGATAATCAACAGTTGGGTGAGATATAATTGACTCGGCATGAATTATAAAAATTACATGTGTAGTAAAATCCCTGGACAGAGAACACATTTGGAAGGTTTGACTTCCAGTCTGGTTTCCCATTACCATGCATATTCTTGCCTTTAATACCTAGTGGACCATGTACACTCACTATTGTCTAAATTTAACAAGTTCCAGTCCTGTACGACAAGTCAGCATAAAATATGCTAACTAACTAAGACCATCGAGTCTGCTCCACCATGGATGATCTATTTTTCCCTCTCAGGGCCATTCTCCTGACTTCTCCCCGTAACCTGTGACGCCCTCACTAATCAAGAACCTATTAAACTACACTTTAAAAATACTCAATGACGGCCTGCACCACCATCTGTGGCAATGAATTCCACAGATTCACCACCCTCTGGCTAAAGTAATTCCTCCTCATCCTCCTCATTTTAAAGGCACGTCCTTTTATTCTGAGGCTGCGTCCTCTGGTCCTCGACTCTCCCACTAACATTATAATTGCAGCATTAATCAGATCCACACAGAGCAGGAATCAGCGTAACACAAAATGATGATCACATTATATGTTGGAGCAGAGATTGGCATTATCAATGGCAAACCTTTAACTAACCATTGTCAATAGCAAACCTTCTACTCTCAGCTTAAAGATGGCAAAGGTGAAATAGGCGGACAAAAGAAGAGATTCAAAGATGCCTTAAAAGCCAGCATGAAGAAATGTGAAATCGACATCGACGTCAGTAATTGGGAAACCAATGCCAAGGACAGGAAACTCTGGCTAACCATCATCCAAGAAGGCCCAGCAACCTTCAAAGTCAACAGATGCGCAGAATTAGAAGAAGGGAGAAGAAAATGGAACGAGAAGCAGCAACAACCATAGCCCGATCTGCCAACTGGAATTGCCTCTCCGGAATGCCAAAGAACTTTCAAAGCCAGGATTGGACTCATAAGCCACCTGGGAGTCCATAAAAGCAACGGAACGTAGACCATCATCCTCGATCTCGAGGGATCGCCATGTCTGATGAGCAGATTTGACAACCATCCTTCATAATGGGTGAAATACCCCATAGATTTAAGTAGCAAAAGTTTAAGTTATGTAGATTGTCAGATTGTCGGAGGTTAGCTTCTCAAGAAGTGAAGAGGAATCTGGATACAAACCTAACTTAAATTTACAAAACTATTAAAGAAGAAAACAAATCCCAGTAATTTGTTGAGCAAGATAAATTGTTCAAAAAAGCATGTTGCAAAATGAGGATTCTACGAACAAGGTGGAGAGTTTGAGTAAACCTCTTCAACAAGATCTCATTCCTCACATTTGTTCTGGGATTTTGAAAGGATAATAAAGTGGGTAACCACAATAGATTTTAAATTCATTCATGGAAAGTTAATGATCTTCTTCTGTCACTAGAAATGAATGGGTTGAAGTGAAGCAGTTCAATACATTCATGTGAACACTCATGGAGTGTATAAGCAGTCTGAAGAACGGTCTCGACCCGAAACGTCACCTATCCATGTTCTACAGAGATACTGCCTGACCCATTGAGCTACTTCAGCACTTTGTATAGTAATTGCAAATTGTTGTGGTCAGGGTGCATTTGTGTATACATAAATGGAGAACTGTGACGCAATATTAATCTGCTGGATTACCATTCTACAGTAAAAGAAAGTTAAATCCAGGGTGTTTTACTGTTGAATATAAGTTTGGGCTTGGGTTGTCCTCTGTCCTGAGATTATGAAAGGCGCAATATGTCTAAATATTTCTTCCTTTTCCCACTGCAGCATAGAGCATCTTAAATTAATTTTGGGAGAATCATAGACTTTAATATATGCAGCCACTCTCATCCCCCTTCCCTTTGATGAATGCTAATGAATCACAACTTCCTTAGAGAGGATTCAGCATAAAACCACACATAAATATCTGATATAATGGCTAGTTCACTTTTCGTAATAACTTTGCTGTCTAGTCTGTCAGAGTAAATGCACACTAGACAAATAATTGGTTGATTAAACTTAAGTGCACGAGAAGATCAATGGAGGCTTATGATCCTGCACCAGTAACATAACATCATTCACCATTATACTTTGCCAAAAGCAATAAAGATAATTGTCTTGCTTCTTCTATGAATCATTGACTCTGTCACCGCATTGTGAAGGATAGAGATCTATCCTTGCTTACAATGCTAGATTCAATGTTTTGACTTGCTAACTCCATGATACATGCCAAAAGTGAAAAATACAAGATGTAAAATAAAATGAGCATAAATCCAAATGCCTGCAGTAGGCATTTTGTTTCCAGCATTACAGTTTTGTTTATAAAGACTTGTACCACAGCTATACTCAGCAAGACCTGTTAAAGCATTTCTATACAAGCTTCACATATCCTAAATGCAGAATATCAAAGATTTATCAGCTGCAAACTGCTTAATGCTTGCATCCCAGTAAATAATGCGTCATAATATTGATAATGAACAATCATTGGTGTTTTAAGGTTTTACCATTTTAAGACCGTATCCTGTGTCAGACTGCTCCCTGTGTGGTTGCAATACTGTTTACTGCGGTATGCATTTGTGGAGATAGTCACCGTGAGAAATCTGTACGTTTTTCTTATGTTAAGCTTACCCTCGTAATCTGGATGACTTTTCATCCATTTTCCTTTATTTTATAGAGATATTGAAACAGATTCTCCTGTGAAGTTAATCTTTAAAACACCTTTAAGCCTTCTCTAACATACTGCTGTTTTAATTTCTGTTCTCATTGAATGTGCCGTATAAATTTAGGGTCCTGTCCTGCAGTGAAGTAATACCAAATGCTCAGTTAGATTTCCCCAGGGACTGACAGCAAAAGTTGTTTTTCATGGGGCAAGATCTATCCTGCATATGAGAATATTCAGCATACAGAATAGTGCAAAGCATATGCAGTCTCCAGCATCGGGCTTGCAAACCTTTAATAAACTGAGATCCGTTTAATCAAACCCATATCACAAGCGACCCTTCAAAAATTCATGAGGAGTTTATATCTTTATGTAGTCAGGGTGCTGGAGAGCTGGAAGCATGTGCTAGCGACAGATACATTAAGTTCTCATTGAATGGGAGGAGGGGAAATCTATTGAAGCGACCAAATTCAAAAGACCTGAGGCCTTTGACGTTAAAAGGGAGGGCTGGGAAGAAGCAGCCACTTAGCAAAAAAGGTCATATATTTTTGTAGCATCTTTCGTTAATTATGAAGAAGCGTGCCAGATTGGTGACCAGTTTTCCCAAATTTTACAAAAACACAAAATGCTTGAGTTAAGCCCGTCCCACTTTCACAACCTAATTCACAACTTCTGCCGAGTTTGTCCTTGACTCATACTCGCAGCATGGTGGCCACAAGGTCGTAGGAGGTCATAGGAGGTCTTCCTCATGCTCGTGAGTGGTCTCCGCGTACTCATGGAATCAAGTAGGTCGCGGCATTTTTTCTAACCTGATAAAAAATGTCCACGAGTAAAGAAAAAGGTCGGCATGGAAAAAATCGATACTTTTTACTCGTAGATAGGTCGTAGGTAGGTTGTAGTGTGTCGTGATGGTAGTCGTAGGTGATCGGAGGCAGTTGAAGGTAATAGCTCCCGGGTGAAAAAAAGGTCAGTGAAAAAAGTTATTTAAACAGCAGAACATCACCTCTGTCACTCCAAGGCACGTTCATTCATAAATGGAGAGTTTTTTGGAGAGGAGACGTGTTTTAGAGATGGCACCAAAAAGACAGCATCGCAGGGCGAGGGCACAACCCTAAAAAAAATGGCCATGCAGGTGTTGCCCACCCAGGAGGAGGAGTGGCAGGAGGTGATAGCGCAGGAGGAGGTAGCCCTGCATGAGAGACCCCTGGAGGAGGAGAACAGGGAGGTAGTATATGTCCCCACCACCACCCCATCCTTCACTGCCTCATTTGAAGGCAGCAAAGCAGCCCTTTCTCCTGTGTCCGTCACAGCATCAGAGGCAGATGCCCCATTGGTGGTGGGGGAGGACTGGAGGAAGGTTATGCCCAACACCTTCACCAGGCAGCAGGAGGGGGACCTTGAGGAATGGTTCCAGCAGAATGTCATCCTGTACAAAAAGGAAAATGAGGGGTACAGGGGCAGGGACAAGAATGGCATGCTTGCCATCCACTGCCCCACATGTGTGCTTAAAGGTCCATCTTTTGTCAATGCCCAGCGCCACTTTCTTCCAGTCATCTGGTGTACTGGGACAGTCCATCATATCATCTCCATTCACCCATTGAGACCTCTTCTTGTGTTTCCTCTTCGACCTTGCTCTTCCCCTTCTGCCTTTGCAAAAGGGCTACTGCAATCAGCTGTAAAACGTTCATGGTCGAAGCCAGTCTTCAACATAGTCGAAGCAGATCGAAGGAGGTCTTCTTCGTAGTCGTGGGAGGTCTTCAACATAGTCGCAGGAGGTCGTACACATAGTCGTGGAAAGACGTAGGAGTTCGTAGGTTACCGCGACCTTGATTTTTGTTTAGGTCGTTTAAGGTCGTCAGAGGTCGCAATTTAGGTTGTGAAAGTGGGACAGGGGCTGAACTCAGCAGATGAGACAGCATCTTTGGAATACATGGATAGGCGACATTTTGAAAAGGGTCCTGACTCAAAATGTGTTTTTTTTTGGTAAACCAGCAACTGCAGTTCCTTATTTCTCCCTTTAATGATCGTGTTTTAACTTCGACAATGCATGGCCGATGGACATCAGTAGGACGTTTTCCAGTTTAATGCTGTGGCTGATATTCAGAATCACAGATTCAGTCAAACTGAATGTTAAGTAAGGGTTCCGGACGGTAGAAAAAATTGTCCATTAGTACCACTGCCCACAATGAATTTGCACCCCAGAGAAAGCATTTTATTGGGATGGAACACAGCTTGGTTTGGGAACAGCTCCCTCCAAAACCGCAAGAAATTGCAGAGAATTGTGGATGTAGCCCAGACCATCACACAAACAAACCTCCATTTATACCTCATGCAGCCTCAGCAAGGCCAGCAGCATATTCAAGGTCAAGTCACACCCTGGCCACTACCTCTTCTCCCCTCTCCCATCGGGCAAAAAGGTATAGAAGTGTGAAAACGCACATCTCCAGATTCAGGGACAGCTTCTTCCCAGCTGTTATCGGGCAACTGAACCATCCTACCAACAACTAGAGAGCAGTCCTGAACTAAGACCTACTTCATAGCCTTTGAACTGTCTTTGATCGGATTTTACTGGCTTTACTGTGCACTAAACAATATTCTCTTATCATGTATTTGTACACTGTGAATGGTTTGATTCTAATAATCTGTTGTCTTTCTGCTGGCTGGTTAGCACACAAAAAAGACTTTTCACTTCACCTCAGTACACGTGACAATAAACTAAACTGAACTAAACTGACATTATCATAACCTTTTGATGATCTTTTCTTGTTTACTTAGTTTATTTCTTTGTACATTTAATGAAAGGTCTACTCAGTTTTCTTTTCATTCTGAAAAAAGGCATCACTGCCTTTTCTTTGGATGTGGAGGTGGTGCATTGAGGGGTGAGGCCTGGATGGTGGAAATGGTGGGCTGCTGAATGCTCTACTACATGCTTAATGGGCCTGTCCCACAGGAGATGTTTTTGGCGACTGCTGGCGATTGTCATAGTCGTAGCACGTCGCCGATAAACCGGTGACTGGACCCCCCCCATGACAATGTCTACGACAATCTTCACGACAAGCTACAACAACCTACCACCTAGTCAACGTCAAGCTATGACAAGCTTCCGACAACCGGCGACCCATTAGGACGTCCACCTATGACCACACCTACGACAACCTACATCCACCCGCGACAAGCTACGACAATGTACGACACTGCCAGCGCCAACTGAAGACAACTTTAGACAATTCAGTCACCGGTACCTGTCGCCGGTTAACGTAGGTTGACATAAGTAGTCGCCAATGGAATTCACCGAAGTCAGTACCGGCAACAACCTGCATCACTTGGCGACAACCTACGACAGCACCTACGTCAGGAGTGGTCAAGCTACAGTAATTGGCGTCAAACTCACTGTCGCTGACTGTCGCTGAAAAATATTGAACATTTCAAAATCCAGCGGCGACCAGAAAAATGTTACGATTCTTTGGACGACTGAGGAAACAACTCACAACTATACAGGCGACACCCCGGCGACACCCCGGAGACAGCCTAGTCGCCTGTAGTCGCCTAAAAATTTGCCTAAGTGGGACAGGCCCTTTACAGACTTTCTACTTTCATCTTAGATTGCCTTTAACCTTTTTTCAGTAGTGTGCTCTCCAACAGACCAACCAAGCTGAACAATGATAATAATGAATGTTCTACCAAACTATCACTGAAGCGCTAGTGTCTGCTGGGCTAAATCACATCAAGCCCCTGCTTCTGTCACCAGTGTGCTTGATGCATAACACTGGCACCCGATTAACCAATTCTTCAGTTCCAAAACATTCATCCTCGTCTTCAAATTCCTCACAGTCTGTGTGATTTCCTCCAAGCCAATAATTCTTCTTCTGAACTCCTTTCATTTTAATCACTAGCACATCTCCAATCTTCATCCCTCTGCCAACGGTGGAGTGCGTTCAACTCCATGGACCTCAGCTCTGGAACTCTTCCCCCCTAAACTTCTGTTTTCCGTGCAAGACCCTTTTCCCCTGCTCTCATATTTCTTTATGAGGCTGTGAGATATGCTGTTTGACATTGCTCTTTTCAACCAGTAGAACATAAAAGTGCCAGAGACAGGACCAGGATAAGGCCACAAAGCCCCTCAAGCTTATGCTGCCATTCAGTCACTTCACAGCGGGGCCCGAGCATTGGCTCAATATCACATTCCTGCTTGTCCTCCCAAGCCCTCATCTCCCCAAAGATGTACCAATATCAGCCCTGAAATTATTCAATGACACAGCTCCCGAGAATGCCAAAGAATCATGTTTCCCCATGAGAAAAGATTATTTATTTCTGCCTTAAACTGTTGACTCATTATAAAACGATACCTTTAGTTTTAAACAGTGTACAGTACAGAGACAACGAGATCTCTCACTCCTTGGGTGCTATGATGAGAATGTTGTTATCCAAAGTAAGTCAAACATCTGGTCAAAGGGAACAAAACAGTTAGATTTCAATGGCTGGAAAGTAGCCCATTCATATTAAGGAATGCAGAAAATGATAAGACTTTGTATTTTGTCTTTGTATTATTAGCAATCAAAGCTGTTGGTGCATTCACAGTCTTTATGAACTTGCTTATTATTATTTTTTTTTTGTTAGCCATCTATTACACAATTAAAATAATTTGTGGTGATCTAGCCAAATGAATCGATTGTGGATGAGATCACTTTTCCCTGTCGTTTCTAATTAACAGAGTTATCAATGAGTATTATTGTCGGGAGCTGATAATTTGTTCGCAACATGACATTAAAATTCATCTTATTTGCTTGAAACTTCCTTTGTGCCGTGAATACCAGAAATAAAATTAAACTGAAACAAGAATTAAAAGCTCACGGACTCAAAACAATGTTTAAGGACTTGTAAAGCTCACGGACTCAAAACAATGTCATTATTTAAGAAGGATGCCAGATATCTCTGTACATAAGGCATTGTGACGAATTCATCCACATTTGATAGCACTAAGCACACCATTCAACATATTCTATCCTGCTTCCAAAACTCAATCCATTTAATTCAATAGAATACATTTTGGAGGAAGACTATTACACACAGATGTTAACATATAATTGGTTTAGTGGTATCAACCAGGGATAAAGTTATAGACAATTGGTGACAATATTATTAGAAGATATTGCACCCGCATTCATATAAGATTTTTTTATCCTTCTGTCTATCTAACCAACTTATTTTAAGTTCTGATTTTTTTTTAAATTATTGTGGAAAACATAATTTTCTTACAAACATAAGTCTTAAAATGCACTATATAAAATAATGATAATATCAGAAAGAAACCTTTCCCAGCCTCAAGACATTCCAAAATGCATGTCAACCAATGGATACATGTGTAATATTGCTACATTTTTTATATGGAATCCTTAAGGGCCTGTCCCACTTTCACAACCTAATTCACGACCTTTTTTACTCGTGGACATTTTTCATCAGGCTAGAAAAAACGCCCAGACCTACTATATGCCACGAGTACCTACGACTAGTATCACAACCTACCTCCGACCTCCTATGATCTTGTGACGACCATGCTGTGAGTGTGAGTCAAGGGTAAACTCAGCAGAGGTCATGAATTAGGTCGTGAAAGTGGGACAGGCCCTTTAGAATGCAAGCACATACTATTTGTTGACATTATTTTTTAAAGCCCATATCAGATCTTCATTAGAAACCAAATATATATTTGCTATCCCATCAAGCTGAAATTGACCATCATTGTATTATCCTCCAATTCAGTCTGTGCTATATATTCTCAAATAGCAGAATAATAACTTTCTAGCAGATCATACACTTTACCATGCCTTTGTTATTGCTTTCATAGCTGTTATTGGACATAAATTTCAGGACCAAAGAACAACTAAATTGTAAGAGATCATAGACAGGACTTGGGTGGGATTATTATTATTATTACTATTATTATTATTATTATTATTATTATTATTATTATTAAAAGCAAACAATGTAAGTGTGCACAATTATTTTAGCATTTTCCTTGGTGGTTCATTCATCTTAAAACTATCCTTAGGTACACAAAAATGCTGGAGAAACTCAGCGGGTGCAGCAGCATCTATGGAGCGAAGGAAATAGGCAACGTTTCGGGCCAAAACCCTTCTTCAGACTATCCTTCCAGTACTGCTTGATTCCTGACAGGGGCCACTCTCTCTCAAGTTACCCTTTTTCCCTGTATGTATTTAGAAATTCTCTTGGGATTGTCCTTAATGCTATCTCCTGACCCATTTTTGCTCTCCTGATTTTCTTTTTTAGTTTGCTCCTTAGTTCCCAAAATCTTCCCGGGATACCCTTGATCCCAGCTGCCTATACCTGTCCTATGCCTCCTTCTTATTCTTGATCAAAGCCTCAATTTCTCTTTGTCAGCCAAGCTTCCTTACGTTTGCCTGCCTTGCCCTACACTCTAACAAGGACATGCATATTCTGAGCTTTTGTCAGCACATTTTTAAAAACATCTCACTTGGCTGATGTTTTTTTCCCCCTCAAATAACCTGCTCTAATCAACTTGAGCAAGACTTTCTCTCATATCCTCAAAGTTGGCCTTACCCCAATTTAGCATTTTAAGACATGGGCCCTCTTCGTCCATACCCATAACTATCTTAAACTAATCGATCAGTGGTCATTGGTCCCAAAAGGCTTCTCTACACACGCTTCAAACCCAACACAGCACGAAGGGCTGAGAAAGCTTTCGATCTATTACTTTAATGTGCCGGTTTATCAAATCAAACATTATGGGAATACCCAATGAAGAACTGAGCCTCCTGTAATCAGTTCATCTCAATCGAATATAGGTTAGAGTAATTAAACCTCTTCATATCATTGTCCTATGAATTAAGTACTTTTCTCAGGAACAACTTCATTCATCTTTAGGATCATCCTAAATCCCAGTTATGTCCCAAACACCGTATCCACCCATGTCTAAACAAATCAAAATGAGGGGGTAGGAAAATTAGAAAGATAGATGATGCAAACTGGAGCCACAATTTCCTCCCAAATCCTCCTTTTATCATCTGGCCTGGGATAACATTTGTAATAGTGTTCCAACCAGCAAATTGACCCAAACATCTAAACCCCACTTGACTACTGATTCAAAGTAATCTTCAATCTGTGGCCATAATGGGACAAGGTCAACTCGGTCCCTACAGAGGTCGTGGGAGTCGGAGGATGGGTCACTGTGAACAAAGGAGGACCCGGCGTGGAGGAACTGCCATGGGGGGGGGGGGGGGGGGGGGGGGGGGGGGGGGGGAACGGGAAGGCGGGAGAACAAGGTGGACCTGGGGGGGGATACTTTGTAACCTTGTCAGCGCCCTTTATGTGGCAACTATTTGCATTCCTTGGGCATGCAAGCAAACAATTTCACTCAAAAATTCAATGCAATGGAGATAAAACATCGTGGAGAGACAGAAAGTCATTCCCTTTCACAAATGGCAATGTTGCAGAAGATGGAATCCAGAGATAATTCACTTCATATCCGCTTCTAAATCCACACTTCCTACCACACACACTGCACAACATGTTTTGTGCTTTCCTGAACCATTTAATCCTTCGTCTAAACACTTTCCTTATTACATAATTTAATATTCTGAAAATCTCATCACCTTTGCATAATTTCGGAAGCAGGTTGTAACTCTTCCCAAATATGCATCAAAACTTGCTTTGATCCGCCTGACAGCCCGGTTTGAAACCAACAATTGAAGGTAAATTCCCAGGTGGCACAATGGGTCATCAAAAGCTTATTAGAGAAATGACTCAGTTACTAACTAAGCAAATAAAGCAATTCAGCTTTACTAAGTATTCAAACTACTCATTTGATCTCTGGCACTGCTCCAGAAATGGACAGATTCCTCTGTGAGTGTTTCACATGAAGCACCCATACCACTCCTCGTAAAGCAATTCTCTGGGAACACCAGAATACCACTGTTAATTAGTACAACTATCCAATTGTTTCCACGTGACACATACTTATGGATTTTTCTTTGAGACGTTTCAAAAAAATCAAATGTAAATTAAACATATCCAAAGCAGATGCTTTGCATGGTGGTTGCAGAGTGGTTAAATTCCTGGACTTTTTATCTATGTATTTATCTTCAATATATAGTGTGTCTCAATGTATCTGTCCGCCACACAATGCCTGCCAATCATGGCAAATAAATTTACATCTGAGATTCAAAAGATACCACAAAATGTGATGGTAATAGCAGTACAAACCACTTAGTAAGAGGGACATTTTTGAACAGCCGAGTTTTCATCTAAACAGGTTTGACATTATTAATGACTTCTTCATCACTAAGTGAGTAGTTCCAAGGAAAACGTACATGGAGCAACATTTTAAATGCTTCCATGTTTGAATTCTGTTCAATACTGCAGTTGTCTCTTTGGAAGGTTTTACAGCAATTAGTTCCAGGAAGATCTTTACACAAAAAAACATACATTTGTTCACTGGGTGAGGCCCCTAATTTTGGGCAAGATCTGCCCTCAAAGACATGCTGTACCTTAGATGTCTGTGTATCCAACCTCCACCTCACCACGGACAGAGAGGATGGTGCTGTGGAGCCGGATCTACTTCAACATGGCTGGTGTATACAGACCTTCGATTAGAGCTAACCATTGTAAAAAGGTACAGTAAGCTTTGCAAGTGTTCTGGTTTAAATCTGTGTATGTTTCTTTTAGATTCGTTTAGTTTAGAGATGCAGCACGGAAACAGGCCCTTTGGCCCACTGAGTCCATGCCGACCAGCGATCCCCACACACTTGCAAAGTGTCCTACACACACTAGGGACAATTTGCATTTTATACCAAGCCAATTAACCTGCAAACCTGTACGTCTTTGGAGTGTGGAAAGAAACCGAGGATCTCAGAGAAAACCCACGCAGGTCACGGGGAGAACGTATAAACTCTGTACAGACAAGCAAATGTAGTCAGGGTCGAACCCGGGTCTTTGGCACTGTAAGGCAATAGCTCTATCGCTGCACCACCATGCCACCCTGTTTTTTTAATTACTAAGCAAGAGATTAATCCAGTTTATTATTATTATTTTAAAACACTGCTTTATTTTTTGTACAAATTTATTCGACCAACTGTTTTTAAATGCCTTTAACTATCAGAAACTTCCGGACAGTCTAGGGGGCAGGGCCCACGACTCCAACACCTGAGGCTTAGTTGCCAGTCATGTGCCCGATCTACTTTGCAAAGGTCTTGCAGAGCACTAGCTTCCAACACAGCCCATCTCACATTGCAGCTTCCACTAAGTGTGGTCACAGGTGGACTTATGGAGGGGGTTTGGTCTAACGTTGGCTTGCCTCAAAATTTAGGCCTAGCCTTATGCACCAAATACAACATAAAGCTATCACTGCTGCATCTCTGTAATCTTCTGAAATTCATTCTATTGAAGAGTGAAGAGAACTGCACAGGCAAAGTGCAATACGTCGATGCTATTATTAAGTACATTTTGTGATGAAAACTAGAATTGAAATTCTAACCATCTGTTGATATGTCCCGCCAGATGCAGTCACATTTAAATTCTTAGTGGAGCAGAAGTTACGTAGATGCACAGACATCTGACGTCTTGTGTTTTTAAAATGACTTGAACATAAAGCAGAGAGAGTGAGCCGGAATATGCTGCCTTAAAGGGTGATGCAAGCAGATTTGACGAAGATATTCACATGGGGAGTGGACCTCAACTTAAGAAGGGACAAATACTCGGCTAGAAGGAAAGAGCAAAGGTGTTGCATTAATTAGATACTTAGTTCAGGGACCTGGGGCATTAAGGGATTAATGATTTATTTCTGTACTGTCTTATTGGGAGGCATATGAATTGGTTTGGAATGATAGTTGTCTGATCCTCTGGGAAGAAATTAACTTCCAGCCACGATATAAAAGAAAACTGTACAATGTGTACAATGGGCGGTAGGTGAAATATGACACCATTTGCATAATTCCTCTAAGTTAAAATTACTCCCACTATGTGGAAGAACCAATGTTCTTGTTTTAATAACACTATATTACAAATAACTTTTCATCTGACAACAGAACAGCTCAGTCTTTGATGGTAATTTTTACAATGAGGTGCAATTATTGTATTGACGTTGGCATTATTAGATCATAAAACTGAACACATTTTAAAGATCTAAAAAAAAATGGAATGATAAACAGGAAGGAAGAAGATTTGAATAGTTCAGGCAACAAATGGAAATAGACAAAGCCACATTTTTCCTCACTCACCCTGCTGATGGAGAAGAGGAGTCCTGGTTTCCCGGTACAAGTGCCCATGAAACAGTGCCTCAGGCTCCAGTAGAACCAATGCTCCCACACAAAGGTGATCAGACTCAGTGTCATGGCAGCGGCCAACATGTAAAACACGCCCGCCATGTTATCAACATCCAACTGGCTGCTCATCACTTCATTCTTCTCATTGTGACAGATGCCAGTTAGCCACAAGCTCTCCAGCTCTTCCATTTCACCTGCAGGAGAAGCACAGGTTGGTCCTGAATCAGTACACGTACACAATCATCCACAGACAGAATAGAGCAGATTTCAAAACCAGGAAGATACCTTCCACCCAACACTGTCCAACCTCCTCATTTTAATCCCTGATGGCCAACCCTGTACAGTATCAAGATTGAGGCAAATTCTACAAGGAATTGCAGATGCTGCATTCCTAGCAAAACGCAAAGTGCTGGAGTAACTCAGTGAGCCAGGTTGCATCTGAGGAGGGAATGGACAGGCAACGTCTTGGGTTGTGACCCTTCATCAGTCTGAAGTTTGCGTTTTGATCAAGATTAGGGATTGCTCATTAAGGTATGAGTTGAAGTGAAATTTGTTCTCTCTGAGAATTCTCTAGGTGAGCTAAGGGTGATCAGCCATCAAGAATTCAAGAACAAGATTGATAGATTTTTGAAGATTGTAGGGCTCAGGGTGTGATCGAGCAGGAAAGTGGATGGGCCACAGAATCAGACATATCTTACAGATGGGGGGTGCATGAACAAAAGGTCATGTGGCCTGTTCTTTCTCTTCAGTTGTTCAGGTTAGCTTCCAATGTACATTTTAGAACAAAAAACTATGGAATTATTAATTCATTTGTTCTATATCTCTCGATATCACCGTCTGTATCTCTCATTTCCTTTTCCCCTGTTTTCTCGGCCTGAAGAAGGGTCTTGACCCGAAACATCACCTATTCCTTTTCTCCAGGAATTTTGTGTCTATCTTTGGTTTAAACCAGCAGTTCCTTCCTACCTATAAAATTAACAAATTGACTGTAGAACAGCAGAGAACAGCGCAGAACTGATTAAAGCAATTTGAAAAATAAACTCCCACCCTAATTTGAAAATGAACAGATACGTGTTGAAGTGTGAGTCAACCCTCCCCAATCACGCTAACTCTCTGCTCCACACTTCTAGCTGTCAGAAGCCGAGGAGATAAAGGGGTACCAGCAAATCTTCAGTCGCAAGCATTAATCATGTATGCTAATTGAGGAGGGGCATTGCACTCCACTGCTGTATTTCAGTTGATAGGATTAACATGGACTTGAATTTTAGGTGTAAAAAACAGAAACTTTTTAGCAGACGACTTTGAATTGATTTTTATCCTGAATTCACTCTGGATCTGTAAATATCTATAATTATGAAATATTGGAAGATGGAAAGCTATTTGAAAATACCAGATGGCGCCAGCAATGGCTGCCTCGCCAACAGTCTGTCTGTCCCTTCCTTCTTTGTGTTTTAATAGTATGTATTATATGTATGTTTTTAGTGTTCTTTAGCTTGTTTTATGTGCGGGGTGGGGGTGGGGGGGGAGGAGGATGGGGAGAAACTATTTCTAATCTCGAGGGAGTTGGCGGCCTTTGCAGGGGGCCGACTTTCGAGAGCTCCACCGTGCGTGCATGTGGATTTTAACATCGCGGAGCCCGCGATCCCTTTGCCAGGGATTGACCTCAGAGCTCCATCCGTGGGTGCTTGCGGACTTAACATCACGGAGCTCGTGGTCTCTGGTCAGAGACCGACATCAGGATCTCCAAGCCGCAGGAGCTTCGACCGCCCCGACACGGGAGTTTCGATCGCCCCGACGCAGGAGCTCCGGCCACCCCGACAAGGGGGGATCGACCACCGGCTGCGGGAGCTTCGATCTCCCCGACAGATGGTTCGTCTGTCCCGACCGCAGGAGAATATAGAGGAAGAAGATTGGACTTTTTTGCCTTCCATCACAGTGTGGAATGTGGGGAATCCGCTGTGGTGGATGTTTATGTTAACTTTTATGTAGTTGTGTGTCTTGATGCTTTTTTTTTCGTATGGCTGTACGGTAATTTGCATATCGCTGTACCTTAATTGGTACATGCGACAATAAAAGACCTTTGAAACCTTGGAACCTATATTTCTGCTGGCTTTTCATAGGCATGTTATATCTGTGGTCCATGATACACAGCTCATCCCCAGGATGGATTTATACTGCTAGATATTAGTCAGTGGCAAATGAAAACTTCCTCTGTATTACTGTCCTTAACACAGGCACTGGACTGTTTAAAACAGGGTTAATATCTGCATTCAAATAACACAAAGGAGTATGTTGACCATTTATAAATAAATTAGTGTCATCTCGAGGTCAACGTTTTTTATGTGGAATATCATTAAATGAACAAAAACATAGATTATAGGTAGCCACCATTATATGACGCTATATTGATTTAGTGCTGCTTCATAAACCATCACAAGTGCGAGACGTGATAAATCTTAATTCACTGAGAAGAGAGTTGCAGATAAAAATTAACTAGATCATGAGTTTTGAAGTGGTTTGATCACCCGCTTAGATTTATAGAAAACTCAAAGTTATCAATTACCTAAGGCATTTGATGTCCATTAGGGTTTGTAGAATCAGCGGTAAACCTTTTAGACCCTTAACTATCTTCCTCCATTTATTAAATTCAAGGCCAATTGGTACCACACTCAAACCGACAACCGCTGTACCTTTTGTTCCAATGCTCTTTTCAATTCAATTCAATTCAAGGTCTATCAGGATCAGGATTACAATTGATCCTAATTGCAAATGCTTCAGGGTGGAGGTAATCAAAATTTATTGTCAGTTTTAAAGTCATTCCAAACTCTGAACAACAATATGGCGGAACTACAAATCATTATTGAGGCGTGAAGTAAAAAGTGGCAGCCATGAGCCATTATTTCTAGGAGGAATTTTAGGACAGTCAAAAAACACATGGACATCTATTTAGGTCAATAACTAGAACACCTCCAGCACGATCTATAAATTGTTGAACGCCAAAATTAACCGCAGTTCATCTTATTATTTATTGTGGCTGAATCCTTCTGCAATGACACTTCTTACAATTCTTCTCAGAATTTTACTTACTTCAGGATGACTGTAATTTAATTTGAACTGAAAGTATAAATTAGTGCTAATCACTGAGCTACCTTCTTTCAAATCACTCAATCCAGAAAAATGAATTATCATTCTTTGCCTCAGGAATGTGAATAATGTTGTGAGCATGGACAGATGCAGATCCCCAATGTATGTATGGCACCAAAACAAACCATAGGATGCAGCCTTATCCCAGCAAAATCTCCTTAAAGGCATTTAGGACCTCATTAGGCCACTGAGGACATTCACTAAGCAGAAACTGGATGCCGTGCAGCTAAAATAATACTAGGAGCCAGCCAAATAACGAATGTAATGGGGAATCATCTGGGATGACTGGACATAGAGACTGTCACTGTTCAAAGTCTGAGAGAGATCTAAATGGGATAACCCCCAAACAATATTACACAAAATCAAAATTACTTATAGTCCCATGTAGTCGGGTCAAGGAATGAATCCCTCAAGACAAGTGGTCTTGAAAATCTACTGCGCCCCAATTTGGGTTCCAGTTTAGACATTAGAATTTAGTTACAGCATGGAAACAGGCCCTTCAGCCCACTGAGTCGGAGCCAACCAGCATTCACCCCATGCACTCACCTACACATACGGGGGACAATTTCCACAACTTACTAAAGCCAATTTACCTACAAACCTATATGTCTTTGGAGTGTGAGAGGGAACCCGATCTCCCAGAGAAAACTGGTCACAGGGAGAACGTACAAATTCTGTACAGACTGCACTCGTGGTCAGGATGGAACCCAGGTCTCTAGCACTGTAAGGCAGCAATTCTACCGCTGCACCACTGTGCCGCCCAAATGGTCAAAGTAGTTGTGCAGCATAACCATTTATCAAACGTCAGCTACTGAATGGGGTCTACAAATTTTCATGAACAAAAGAGCACTGCCCGGAATCAAAATAAAGTTCTCGAGTTAGTCAAGAGAGATACTTCAGACTTGACTGGGACTTTGCATAGATCAGCAATGAAGGTAGGTGGCCTGGGACTGGGATGCTCGAGGAAGATCTGGAACAGAAGTGGGACAGAACTAATAATCTTGTTCGAGAAGTGGAGACTGAGAGCTCAATCGTGAAGATTGGGTGTCATGATCCTCAGTCATTCAGAGAACCTGGGAAACGATTTGTTGCTGTGTGGTGGGTGTCCAATGAAACTTAACTCAAAAGTGTCCCAGTCCAACATAGCACAGTGACAACCTGATTGTCCCAACAGTGAACAATGGTTGCTCCTGGGTCAGTCGCCAAATTTCCTCCACAACACTCCCAGGGACAATGGGATGGGGAGTTATATCCCATTGTACAGTATCCTTTTGTCCATTTACCAGCCTAGAAACTCAGATGTGCGGCTTTAAAGTGTGGATGAGAAAATTGCATAGCACAGAACTGGTGTGAACGGGTGATCCATGGTCGGCTTGGACTCGGTGGGCTGTAGGGACAATTTCTATGCTGCATTTCTAAACAATATCTCACCATCCCTTCATATTCTGGCTGTTTCAATGACTTATTGCGACACATTCCTGTGGTCATAAATGTCACTGCAATATTCAATCAACTTTAATCCAGCTCTGCATTGCAGACAATTTCTTCTACCGTAAGTGTCCACTTACTAATATTCTAGAGTAAATTATTAAGAATATCAGTAATACTTCTAGACGAGTATTTATAGAAGGCGCTAATTTATATTCAATCTCGTCACTGCTGATCCAGGTTTCAGCGACACAACTCTCATAGAATCAGAGAAATTTACTGCGGAAAGATCATTTGGTTCATCATACTCATGCCAACCAAAAATAGCCACCAAGACCAATCCAATTAATGTTCACTCAAGAGCCTTTTCTTATTTCATATTATACTATGTTATATTTTCCACTATGATATAGAAAGACGCCATCCAGCCCATCCAGTTTGGCACAGCGCTTTGAAATCTATTCACATGATTCTCTTCCCCACCACCTACGCCAGAACAGTCACTAGCTTGCCGACCAGCCACGACATCTTTGGGATATGTGAGGTAACTGGAGCATCCGGGGAAAGCACCCACAGTCACAGGGAGATTGTGCAAACTCTACACAGAAGCAGAGGTCAGGATTGAACTGGGTTGCTGGAGATGAGAAATAAGTACACTTCCCTACAATGCCACTCCGTTGCCTTGTAGGTTGTAGTAAATCAAGGGCTCGTCCATGTACTTTGTAACACAGATAGTTTTCTGTCGCCACTACCCTCTTGTACAGTTCGTTCCAGACTCCACGATGCTCTAGGTGGAAAGACGTTTTCTCTAATTCCTCTACATCGAAGCCCTTTCAAATTGTTAGACTTATTTGCCAAGAGAAATAAATTCTTAATGCTGACTGTCTAGACTTCTTACACGAAATGCACTTTCAGTGTCCTCTAACACTTGCTTTGCAATCTCTCCTCTTTAAACCAATGTGCATTTAACTCTTGACCAACCAGTTTGGCTCAGCAGGTCAGGCAGCATGTCTGGAGGAAATGAACAGGTGACATTTCAAGTCAAGGGTTAAGAAGTCTATATTTGGTTCCAGAAAATGTGTGTATGATGTTAAAGCCAAATTGTCATGTTGTTTTAACCATGTTTACCTGATATCACATTGAAAGTTCCATCGCTCAGAAGTCCTGCCTCTATTCAGAATCTGCACGGCTAATACTTCAACATTTCAAACTATCAAACTGTCTGAAGAAGGGTCTCGACCTGAAACGACATCTATTCCTTTTCTCCAGAGAGGCTGCCTGACCCGTTGAGTTACTCCAGCGTTTTGTGTCAGTCCAAGGTTTGACGAGATATGGGCTAGGCAAGTGGGACTCTCTAAGTTAAGCAACTTGGTCAGTAAAGACCAGTTGAGTGAAGGACGCGTTTCCATGCTGTATAACTCTATGCTGACCCCATCTTTGATAATCTGAGCCGACCAAGGACATTCAATAATATGTTTTCCTCTTTCCACGTCAGTGATGAACAACGTGAGATGTTTGCATTTTAGTAATGATATGTGCCACCTTCCGAGCTATTTCAGAGCAGTGCTTTGCTAGTAGGTCTGAAGATCGCAATGAGGGTGAACCTTTATGCCTCTGGATACTCCCAGCCTAGAGATGAAGGATATCTTCAACCCCACAGTTTTCTCGATCCCCATGTACACTTCCAAAGGCAGTCAATTGTCAACCATTCTTCTTTGCCAAGTTGCAGAGCATGGGGTGAACATGCAGTTTCATCAGGATTGGACAATTCTGAGAAATGGAGGGTGCCAGTGACTGTACTCTATGAGTTGGAAGCACTCATGTTAACATTGACATTTACCATCCCTCAAAGGGATTGCACCCCTTCAGTGTATAGGTGGTGTGTGCTGTGAAACAGAACATTAACCCAGCTCCATTCCAAATACCCACCACCCTCCGTATGAAAACATTGCCCCTCAGGTCTCCGTTAACTCTTTCCCCTCTCACCTTTTATCTGTTCCCCTTTAAAAAAAAATGAAATGAAATGATTCAATTTATTGTCATTGTCAGTGTACAGTACAGAGACAACGAAATGCATTTTTAGCATCTCCCTTGAAAGGGAGACACAGGGCGTTGCGGTGTGCCCGCGCCTGCCGCCGTAATTACATTCCATTACAGGCAAAGGTGGGTGAAGTGTCTTGCCCAAGGACACAACGACAGTATGCACTCCAAGCGGGATTTGAACCGGCTACCTTCCGGTCGCCAGCCGAACTCTTAGCCCATTGTGCTATCTGTCGCCAGGTTTAGAATCCACTATCATTGGAAAAAGACTCTGAATATTCACCTTATCTGTGCCCCTCATGATTTTACATAGCTCTCAGCCTCCTACGCTACAGGGGAAAAAGCCCTAATGTATCCATTTCTGTTTATAACTAAAAGCGTCTAGTTCCAGTAACATTCCCATGAACCTTTTCTGCACCCTTTACAGCTTAATGATGTGCTTCCTACAGCTCGGTGACCAGAACTGCACACAATCCTCCGTGAAGTTTCATCAATATCCTGGACAGTTGTCATGCCCTGACTGATGTATGCAAGGGTGCCAAACATCATCTTGTTCTCTGTTCTACAACTCTGCAGGCCCTGATATTCACTACGCAAGCCCTTCCCAAAATACAACACCTCACACTGAGTTAATTTCCATCTGCCAATCCTTGGCGCATCTTCCCAGCTAATCTAGATTCTGCTATAAGTGTCGGTAACCTTTTTCACTGTCCACTCTACCATCAGGTTTGGTGTCAATTCTGGTAAAAGAAATGTTGGAGGGCAGAGCTCTAGACTATTGTGAGAGTTTGCAAGCACCTTTGAACAATGACATTCACAGGCCTAACAACAGCAGCCTGATCTTACATGATATCAATCTGAGCATCAGAGACTGCTATATGGTTGGGTCAAATGTCCTAATGGATTTGTTCATTATTCTAACCCCGCAATAGATATGTTCCAAGTTTTGCGCATTGCCTGTGCTAAACTGATGCTGTCTTCTCCACACTCCCTGGTATTCAATGCAATCTTCCTGAAAGGCTTCTCAAGAGTATTGGACATGTCTATGCATCCACTTCCCTGCCATTAGTTGTAAAATACTGAAATAATCAAGGGACAGTTCAATGAAAACATAAAACTACTTGAACCACACTTTAATTCATCTAATTAGAACAAATTGGCAATCAGTTACCTTCATAATTTGTTGCCATTTATCCTTGATGCCAAGATCAATACACATAAAAACAAAATTTGTAAATGGAGCCCCAATGGATAGCAAACTATCACACCTTTGATTCCAGTCTATGAATCATGCAAGGAACAATATTTTTCATGTTTGTAACACTCCCACATAATGTCCCTATCAAGTCCACTGTTTAGTTCTCTTTCCCTCAAAGTCCTGAGGCAGATGATGAACCCTGTCTCAAACTGCTACAGTCCTTGGCGCAAGATTTATTGCCGTCTTTCCAACCCATTTCGGGAGGCAATTATGAATTGTGAAGCAACAAGCTCGGTCAGGTAAGGACAGCAGATTTCCTTGCCCCATGCAAAAAGGAGTAGTTTAGTTTAGTTTAGAGATAGGCCCTTCAGCCCATCGCGTGAATGCCACCCGGCAACCCCCGCACACTTGCACTATCCTACACACGAGGGACAATTTACAATTCGTATCGAAGTCAAATGAACCTACAAACCTGTACATCTTTGGAATGTGGGAGGAAACTGGAGCACCCGTGGAAAAACCCACATGGTCAGGGTACAGCCAGCACCCGCAGTCAAGATCGAACCTGGGCACTGTGAGGCAGCAACTCTACCTCTGTACTGCTGGGAAAACTCAGTGGATCAGACAACGTCCCAGGAGGGGAATGGGCTGTCAACATTTTAGGCATCAAGATGAACGGTCTCGATCTGAAAAGTCAACTGTCCATTTACCCTCCACAGATGCTGCCTGACCTGCTTTTTTATTAAAGATTCCAGAATTTGCAATCTCTTGCGCCTCCAGTTTTCTTTCCCTACAGGATTGTAATGAACCAGGCTGGTCTTAAAAATGACTGGTTAACGTTGATGAAAATGTCTTATTAAATCCAGATTTAATTACCACTAATTTAAATTCTCACCTGCCACAATGGAATTTGAATGCATGTCATATTAATCCCAGCTCAGCAAATTAATCACTTCACTACAAAATTCATGTAGCTGTAGCAAAAAGAAACAGTTGACCAGCCAGAAATAGCGGCTAGTCAAACAGTCTCCATCGGAAATACTCAAGAGTAGAAGCAATGAACGGCGGATGCTGGTTTATACCAAAGATAGACACAAAGTGCTGGAGTAACCCAGCAGGTCAAGCAGCATCTCCGGAGAAAAAGAATAGGTGACGTTTCTGGTCGGGGCCCTTCTTCAGACTCAGTACGGAAATATGGTTGATATTTCAATACCCTCTGAAATCACCAGCAAGATCAGCAGCATAACTAACTATGGACCAGTCTCACCCTGGCCACTACCTCTTCTCTCCTCTCCCATCAGGCAAGAGGTACAGAAGTGTGAAAACACACAACTCCAGATTCAGGGACAGTGTGAAGAAGGGTCTCGACCCGAAACGCTGCCCATTCTTTCTCTCCTGTCTGTCCCGCTGAGTCACTCCAGCATTTTGTGGTTACCTTTGATTTAAACCAGCATCTGCAGTTCTTTCCTACACAGTTTCTTCCCTGCTGTTATCAGGCAACTAAACCATCCCACCAACAACTAGGCAGTGGTCCTAAGCTACTATCTACCTCATTGAAGCCGCTTGGACTATCTTTAATCGGACTTCACTGGCCTTTATCTTGTGCTAACCATTTTTCCCTTTATCATGTATCTCCGATATTCCCCGAAATGCTCAGCTGTCGAGCAGCATTAACGGTGACAAGATCCTGATGAGAGGTCATTGGCCTGAAACGTTGACTCTGTTTCTCTCCACAGATGTTGCTTTACCTGCTGACTACTTACAAAAGAAAAGTTTTAAATTGGATTCCCAGCATCTGCTGTGCCTTGCATTCATGTCCGACAAAGTATAAACCATAATTCAGCAAATGTAATCCTCCCGCCTCGTCCAAATTGAACCCAGTTGGGTGAAAAGGACGAGGCATGATAACAAACTGTGGTTAGTCAAGCCAACCACTGTATAAAACTATAAACCTACATTGAAATGTATATAGATGCTTCCAAGATGGCTCCAACCCAGGGGACTATTTGCGTGTTAGCCACAGAAGCAGATCTACAAACTCATATTACAATCGCTCCACACTCTTAAATCTCAACACACTGTAAATGGCTCGAATCTAATCATGTATTGTCGTTCTGCTGGCTGGATAGCATGCAACAAAAGCTTTTCATTGTACCTCGATACACGTGACAACAAACTAAACTAAACTAAACTAAACATACGTGTACAATCTTTTAGGCTTTCTGAGAAGCAAAGAAAAGCCGGTAAGCTTATGATGATATGGGGATCAGGTTTGACACGGGTTAAGAACAAGATTGTGTGTTGGCTAAAATACTAGCATGGACTATTTTGGGCCAAATGGCCAGCTTCTCCACTGTAAAATGCATGCAATGCTTTGATAGTCTGTGCATCTGGTGTGTGAATAAACATAACAGGATCTCAGAATCTGTCTCACTTCACATGAATAAAACCCTCTCGCTTCAATTTCACAGCTTGACATTGTCTCAACCTTTTCCTGTGTTACGGGATCCATTCATTTAAAAACAAAATCCATGCAGAGGCATTTGAGGTTCACATCAAGTACACAGCAAGGTAACAACAATCACGGGAATCTATACAACAATCTTAATCTTATACATCCCTTCGATCAATAAAGCTATATTAAATGCATTTGCAAATAAAATTAAATATAACATATTAAAAGACATTTCGACTGGTATATAGATAGGAAATGTGTATATGGATAGCAGGTGGGACCAGCATGGGCAAGTTGGACCTAAGGGCCTGTTTGCAAGGTATATGACTCTTTGTTCATATGCATATAACATACAGACAGATACGTCAGCATTACTGAGTTGAAGTGCTAAATCATCCAGTAAATTGGAACTGGATTTGTTCAGTGGTTTTATTCCTGATTTTTACCCCTTCAAATAAATGTGGTGTCAGAAGGAACTGCACATGCTGTTCGCCCCAGCCCTCCCTCATCATTCTCTGACCAGTCTGACTATCCTCCTGATTAAATTTTATCTCTGTATGCTTCGTTGTCACCTTCCCCTAGCTAACCATGATCTATTCTACATTTTCCTTGGGCTTCATCCCCTTTGGTCTCCCGGTTTCACACCTCAACCTTCCATATCTCTGTGTCTCCCTTTTCCATGACTCTCAGTCTGAAGAAGGGTCTCGACCCGAAACGTCACCCATTCTTTCTATCCAGAGACGCTGCTTGTCCCGCTGAAATAAATGTAGTGAATGAGTTAGGGGCCCGGCCCGTCCCACTGTACAAGCTAATTCAAGAGTTCTCCCGAGTTTCCCCTGATTCAAACTCGGAGAATTACGGTAATAGCCGCTCGTAGGTACTCGGGGCTCTCGTGGACATTTTATCAACATGTTGAAAAATCTTCACGAGTCTTCACGAGCTTACCGCATTTCCTGAGTACCTGCCGTTAGCGTTACGAGCCACTAAGAGACGTCCCAAGCTCCGACGTACCCGCTACACACATTCTATGTGCTTACGACGAGTTTGATTTTTTAAAACTCGGGAGAGCTCTTGAATTATCTCATACAGTGGGACAGGCCCTTTATGGAGATCAATGACATGTTTATAGAGATATAAACAGCCACACGCTACACAACTTGAATGGCCACAAAGAGAGAGAGGGAAAGAAAATAGTGGGAGAGAAAGAGTGAGAAGGAGGGAGCATCTATTATTATTCTCTGAACTAGCAGCATTTGTGACAACTATATTCTGAGACTGATCCACTGCAGAGCAATACTGTCACCGTTAAGAAGCTGATAAGGCAGTGCTGTTGACGACTTCCTAGGGTGAGTTTGAATAAATGAACTATAGCGTGAAACTCTCTTAGTCATGTGTTAAATGACTGGAAGAATATTGGTCCTAGATTGCACTTACCTCCCAACACTACAGCTCTCTTCACTTCAAAATAATGAATGTAAGGGATCCTATCCAACCACTGACCTAATCTGTTACCTGTTCAGTGCAAAGTTAGACACAAAGTGCTGGAGTAACCCAGCTGGTCAGGCAGCATCTCTGGAGAAAGCCTGCCCATCACATTCCCATACTGACCTTTCTGTCCGGGGCCTCCGCCATTACCAGAGTGAGGTCACGTGCAAATTGGAGGAACAGCACCTCATATTTCACTCGGGGAGCTTACAACCCAGTGTCGTAAACATTGAATTATCTAGTTTTAAGTAGCTTCTACTTACATCCCTCCCCTCCCCCCCCTTGCCCCCTTCCTCCACCCTAGTCGTTTTATCAGTTCCACAGTTCTCCACATTGTTTTTGTCGAGTTATGCTTGTAATAAGGCTCGTACGACGACGTAAACAGAGTATACCTTCAGTTAGCCTCTCTGTACAACAGCAGCAATAGCAACAGCAACAGCCTCGTGTGTAAGCCCAGGCAACTCCCTAACTGCCCACACCCTGGGTTCCAGTCACATCCGGTTACTGGAGCCTGGCTTCTGGCACACAGGGTCCTAGTGCCCCTCTGCTCAGCCTTACACTAATATTGCATAATACCACAGTTTTCCCTCTTGTGATCACACCTTCCTCAGCCGACAGTGGGCTTACCAGGCACCGCCATTCCTGAGGTCATTTGTTGGACTTTTCCTGCCTCCAGCCCTTCACCTCCACCCCCAACGCTCAGTCAGAAGAATGGTCTCGATCCAAAACGTCACCTATTCCCTTTCTCCAGAGGTGCTGCCTGACCTGCTGAGTTCCTCCAGCACTTTGTGTCTATCTTTGGTATAAACCAGCAACTGCAGTTCTTTGTTTCTACCTGTTCAGTGCATGTGGTCAAAGAATCATGAATGGTTAAGCTCACATTTTGATAATGTTTAATGTTTTTGTTTTATAGGGACAATGCATATTAATTAACATTTTGCATGTAACTATGCGAGATTGTAGCTAATCAGCAGCTAATTTCCGTCTCTAGTCCCAGGCAAAGGTAGGTGAAGTGTCTTGCCCAAGGACACAACGACAGTACACACTCCAAGCAGGATTCGAACCGACCACCTTCAGGTTGCCAGCCGAAAACTTAGCCCATTGCGCCATCTGTGATATAAGAAATATTTAGTGCCTTCTACGCAGAAAAAAAGACGTATCCTAACTGGACCATCATTAAGGGGCATGGGTAAAGTACATTAAGAACTGCACTGTCCTCGTTGGGCAAATGGGTGCCACTCTCTCCTGCAGCATCATGCTATACTCTGCTCTCAAGGAGCAACTATTCTCTGGAGAGTAGTAGACAGTTGTAGAGGCACCAAACGCGGTGACCAAATGGGTTATTTTATTCAGGTTATTAAAGGTTTGTTATACATACACGTTGGTCCTCTATCTAACATAAAGTTGTTGTTGCTGCTGCGAGGCTGTTGCCTCGTGGGCTCGAGCTGAGCCCCTGCTGAGGTGGAAGGACACTCACCCCGAGAGAGAAGAGAGCTGGTCAGCTCGAAGTAAGAGAGAGAGAGAGAGAGTTGTCCCATGGTTCATTGTGTATCCCGGGACACACCCCTGTACCCCGTAACAACTCCTCCCTGCCATTGCCCAGTCATGTGACCGACTGCTGAGGGTTCGTGTGGCTAGTGGCCCAACCACCAGGTGCCGCCACAATGTCTAGATTTTCAATGTGCAAATGAGGAGTTAAATGAAGTTAACACAAGTCGATGGCACCTGCTGAGAAAACCTTCTCAGACTTTGTAGGGGGTGCACAATAATATACTGTGTAAGTTTATATTGGCCAGATCGTTATAACACAGTAGTTAAAATCCCTTCAATCACTTGCATTAGCCGCGCATAAATGGGACCGGCTGCACATTGCACTGTTGCCCGAAATGTTGTTCAATTGACTTCATTTTATCTGCCTGTTTAACACAGGTAAGGGAGGAGCAATTTCTACCATCTCTCTGGGATGTCCTCATTTTTTTGGCAGCATTTTTTTTAACCAAACTCCCCCACTGCATAAAAATCTGACAGTGAAGGTGAATCAGACTCAGTGCGGAACGCTGTTCTCGGCGCCTGGTTTCCAGGCCTGATTCATATTAATTGGGGAAGGTTCCAGCAACTGCCGGGCTTGTAGCGGCAGTGTGCAAACATTGATTTCAGGCCAAGCAAATAAAGGCACTCACAGGTAGAGCAGTGTGAAGTAGGGATGGAGAGCGATATATACATAGAGTCAGAGAGTCATACAACATGGAAACACGCCCTTCAGCCCAACTTGTCCAACCCAACCAAAATATCCCATCTACACTAGTCCCACCTGCTTGCATTTGGCTCATATCCCTCCATGTACATGTCTAACTGTTTCTTAAATGTTGCGATAGTACCTGCCTCAATTACCTCCTACACACACACACCATACACTCGTTTCATACACCCACTGCCCTTTATGTGAAAAAGGTATCCTACAGGTTCCTATTAAATCTTCCCCCCCCCTCACTTTGAACATATGTCCTCTGGTTCTCAATTCCCCTACTATGGACAAGAGACTCTGTGCAACTACCCGATCTATTCCTCTCATGATTTTGTACAACTCTATAATGTCATCTCTCATCCTCCTGCGCTCCAAGGAATAGCATCTTAGCCTAGGTAACATCTCCCTATAGCTCAGGCCCTCGAGTACCGGCACCATCCTCGTAAAGGTAGCAAATACATTTTAATTTATTCACTTTTGGGATGTGGCCAGCATTTATTGCCTTTTAGTCGTCTGTTTGAACATATTTGCTTGCTGGGCAATTTCACAGTCAACCATACTTTTATGCATCTGTAGTCACATATCAGCCAGATAAACACTAGACAATAGACAATAGACAGTAGGTGCAGGAGTAGGCCATTCGACCCTTTGAGCCAGCACTGTGATCATGGCTGATCATCAACAATCAGTAGCCTGTTCCTGCCTTCTCGCCATTTCCCCTGACTCCGCTATCTTTAAGAGCTCAATCTAACTCTCTCTTGAAAGCTTTCAGAGAATTGGCCTCCAATGCCTTCTGAGGCAGAGAATTCCACAGATTCACAACCCTCTGTGTGAAAAAGCTTTTCCTCATCTCCGTTCTGAATGGCCTAAACCATATTCTTAAACTGTGGCCCCTGGTTCTGGACTCCACCAACATCGGGAACATGTTTCCTGCCTCTAGCGTGCCCAAACCCTTAATAATCTTATATGTTTCAATAAGATCTCCTCTCATCCTTCTAAATTCCAGAGTATTCAAGATCATCTAAGCATGGCAGATTTGCTCCCCAAAAGCTGTTGGTGGCCTGGATGTTTTGTTTTACAACAATTCCCTAGTTTCATAATTGTTATAAAATCAACTTTCTTTTATTTCTTGAATTTTGTGAAATGAGAGTGGTGGATGGGAAGACGTTGTGGGGAGTGGTGGGGTACATCTTCTCATGGCCCCATAGCAATCACTTTTTGTATTATTTTCTAACAGAGTAATTGGGAGTAATCCTACAACTTATCCAATCATTAAAACATGCAAAATGTCAGTTTTAGTTGCCTTAAAAAATACACAAAACAACATTTCCTTAGTATTATTTATCTTTCAGTCAGCATCTCTAAACATGATTATCTGGTCATTGTTGCAATGTTTTTTGTCCATCTTAGTGCCCAGAGTAGCTGCCGTGTTTCCTCCAAGATTAACTAAACTTCAAAAGCACTTAATTAGTTCCGAAACACTCGAGAACATCCGGAGTTTACTAATGGCACTGCATAACTCTGAATCACTCTTTCAAGACAAAAAAAATTACTTACCTCCAGCCCCTCCAACACAAGATCCCAGATTAATGAGCCACTACATTTTCTGAGAAATAGCTTCAATAATCTTTAGCTCCCCAACCCCTTACTGGCATTAAAAAAAATCATAAAAATGTCTAAGCTGCGATCTTACTCCTAGTTCTTTCTAATTACAGTGTGTAAACAGGCCCTCAGCCCAACTTACCCACACCGACCTACATGTCCCATCTCCACTAGTCCCACCTGTGTATGTTTGTCCAATATCACTCTAAACCTGTACTATCCATGTGTCTGTCTAAATGTTTCTTACACCTTGCGATATTGCCCACCTCAACTACCTCCTCTGGCAGCTCCTTCCATACATCCACCTTGTACAATTGTACAGAGCCCTAGTGAGACCACACCTGGAGTATTGTATGCAGTTTTGGTCCCCTGATTTGAGGAAGGACATTCTTGCTATTGAGGGGGTGCAGTGTAGGTTTACAAGGTTAATTCCCGGGATGGCGGGATTGTCATATGCTGAGAGAATGGAGCAGCTGGGCTTGTACGCTCTGGAGTTTAGAAGGATGAGAGGATATCTAATTGAAACATATAAGATTGTTAAGGGTTTGGACAGGAAGGCATGTTCCCGATGTTGGGGGAGTCCAGAACCAGGGGCCACAGTTTAAGAATAAGGAGTAAGCCATTTAGAACGGAGACGAGGAAACACTCTTTCTCACAGAGAGTGGTGAGTCTGTGGAATTCTCTGCCTCAGAGGGTGGTGGAGGCAGGTTCTCTGGATGCTTTCAAGAGAGAGCTAGATAGGGCTCTTAAAAATAGTGGAGTTAGGGGATATGGGGAGAAGGCAGGAACGGGGTACTGATTGGGGATGATCAGCCATGATCACATTGAATGTCGGTGCTGGCTCGAAGGGCCGAATGGCCTACTCCTGCACCTATTGTCTAATGTCTATTGTCCCGTTGTGTAAAAAAGTTACCCCTCAGGTTCCTATTAAACCTTTCCCCCCTCACCTTAAACCTATGTCCTCTGGTTCTCTATTCCCCTACTCTGGGCAAGAGACACTGTGCTTCTACCTGATCTATTCTTCTCGTGATTTAGTACACCTCTATAAGATTATCCCTCATCCACCTGCCCTCCAAGGAATAAGAGTCCGAGGTTATACATCTGAGGGTTATTAAATAAACTATGACAAAGTTCTGTAATAATAGTGCAATGGAACATCACTTAACTGCAACCCCCTTACAAGGGTCAGACACATTAACTCGATGATCATACATCAAATACAGGCCATCAGAAATCAACATTTTCAAATAGATTTTACTAGAGTGTAAAAAGTAACAAGAAAACATATCTTCTAAAAAGCTTCACATTCAGTTATCTGATCTCAAAAGTGGTTCCAATTCTCTATGTAACAGTGGGGAATACGCCTGCAACTCTACAGATGCTGTGTAGTTCTGGAAGAAATGTTTCAAATTTAGACTTTGACTGAATTTTCAAGAGCAAAGATTCGACACCTGCTGAGAAACTGAAATAAAACCAGGAAGCCGCTGAAACACTCAACGGGTAAGGTCACATATGTGCAGATGAAAGTGGGGATAACATTTCAATGCATTATTCTTTCAGTTTAAAGTATCAGAGGTGATGGGTACAGCAGATGGCTAAAATCACAAAAGATTTGGAATCCATATCTGAAAAGAAATTAAAAAGCTCCGCTATATTTGAAAATCTATGTTCATTTAAAAAAAAGATCTTTCTGGCTGAAAAAAACTAATTTCATGGTTCTAAACTTTGGACAGATTTATTGTCAATTTTTGCTCTGTTTATTCTAATATCTACAGACCACTATAAACTCTCCCATCTTGGTTTAATATCTCAAGCCTGTACTTCAGAGAAATTACTTCTCTCGATGGAGCTTCGTAGTGAGGAGGAATAATTTCACCAAAAGAATAAAAGAGGCAAGGAATATTCAACAGATTCTCACGAGTCCATGGGTAATATACATACCGTCACCGACAAATTGGAGGAGGGCCAAGTCAATCTGCCGCTTCCAGGGCGAGCTTTTCTGCAAAGCTATCCCATAGCCGGTGGTAGAGAACACATATCCACTGCCGATCGTGACCAGCTTGCAACCTTCATCTCTCCCAGCCATGTAATTCAGCACTGCTGCATCATAAATGAACGCATCCAACTTTCTAAAATAAAAGAAATGAAATGACTGTAAACAGCACCATTAGGTTTGACAGCAGTATCGTGCTGCACAGATCAGGCACAACTGCTGCCCACTCAAATTTTGTTCAAAACCCAACTTGCAATACACAAATTCTTACTGCATATTTATTAATGATTGAAATCATCCTTGCTATATTTTCTAACTTGATAGAGAGATTTTACCAATATTCTATGGGATGAGGTTCCTTGGAACAGGTACTATCGCAACGTACACATGCCATTCCAACGCTTAAGAAACATTTAGACAAGGACATGGATGGAGTAGGTTTAGAGGGATATTATTATTATTATTATTATATGGGCCAAAAGCAGACAGGTGGGACTAGTTTAGATGGGGCATGTTGGTCGGTGTGGGCAAGTTGGGCCAATGGGCCTGTTGCCATGTTGGTTGACTCCATGACTCTATAACAATTGTAAAGGCAGTGCCCCAAAAACACCATAGTTCCAAGTATTAACTTGGAGTGACTACAATTACAAGTTAATATTTGCAAGCACAGGAGTTTTTTTTATCTTGTGAATTAGATTAGAATAACAACTTCAAATAGGTTTCACCCTCAATGTGGGCTAAATGAAAATAGGACAGTTAAAAGCTCAAGAGACTGAATCAATGAGTGGTGGATACATCACATGGCATGATCCAAGTTTTCATTACTATTGTGAAGTTTTCCTGAATCTCATAACTACATACGAATGTCCATCTTGCCACCTCAATAATAACTCCACTGAAGTTGACATAATTTATATAGGTTTCAGACTCTCTCGGGAACCGGGCTGTTTGGCCCAACAGGTGCTTATTTGGTGTTTATGCTTTATTCACGCTTTTCTCCCTCTCTGCTACATCGATCAACAAATCTTTCTATACCTTACTTTATCATCTAGAATGCACCTTTGCTATTTACTTCAACTACACTTTGAGGAATCAAGTTCCGCATTCTAACCAAACTCTTGGATTTAATTAGTGACTGCTTTTTCTATACATACAGTATATACATCCCCAATGGTAGGTAAAGGCTAGATTAGAAAATAGACACAAAATGCTGGAGTAACTCAGCGGGACAGGCAGCATCTCTGGAGAGAAGGAATGGGCGATGCTTCGGGTCGTAGCCCTTCTTCAGACTGACCCGAAACTTCGCCAATTCCTTCTCTCCCGAGATGCTGCTGCCTGTCCCGCTGAGTTACTCCAGCATTTTGTGTATATCATTGGTTTAAACCAGCATCTGCAGTTCCTTGCTATACTAGAAACATCCTTTACAAAATCTTGAATACCTCCAGCAAATACTTCCAGCCAGTTGCCAAAGTTATTATGGCGAATGATGAGAAAAATCACTCTCTCCCCACCTTGATCCCCATATGTGACATTTCCAAGTGATCATTTCAGTCTATTTCTGCCCCTCTGCTGTCCTATATCCATCTTGGAAAGAGAAAATGCCTACTTGGAATGCTAGGCTGAGTTACTTCATTGGTAAGTAGTCAATGCAAGCAAATCTCAAGTATGGAGAAGTAGAATTCAACTTGGAGCTGGTAAAATGTAAAAGGTTTGGCATTTCTGCCTAGGGACGAACTGCTGCACCTTATCTCGTCCGACCCACTGGTGAATCTCACTTTTGCATCTCCCGGCTTTTCAGTCTATGCACCACACAACTCTTCCACTCAAGTTGCTGGTCAATATCACAAGTAAAAATTCAATGTCATACAGGTAAATTAGGACAGAAGATTTAAATTGAAAATACCTCAGCATGCTTTGATCAAGTTATTCTAACCCCTTTAAAGTTGAAGGTAGACACAAAATCACTTCCCTCTGGAAGGCGACTCCGGACCGTCAAAGCTGCCACAGCCAGACATAAAAACAGTCTTTATCCACGAGTAGTTGCTCTACTCAACAGCCAAAAATCTGTAGCCTCCCTTTGATCTGGTATTTTGTTGGTTCACATGCTTGATCAATGGTGTTTTATCATTAATGTTTTATTATTATTAATGTTTAGTGTTTTCTGAGTCTTTCGTAACTGTCACTGTATGTCATGCTGTTACTTGTGGGCAGAGCACCAATGCAAATTCCTTGTATGTGAATACTTGGCCATCCTTACTTACTTACTTAAAATGCTAAATTAACTCAGCGGGACAGGCAACATCTCTGGAGAGAAGGAATGGGTGACGTTTTGGGTCGAGACCCTTTTTCAGACTGATAAATACTGTGTCGTATTACCTCAAAATTCTTAGTCATGAATGATTAATGGCTGAGTTAATTGCTTACGGTTTACATAAAACTCCAAGAACTTGATAATAATTTAACGAATGGGGAATAGCAAGTAATTATTTCATAATTCTCAGGGTAAATTAATTAGACAGCTATTTCCTGCTCTGGATATGATGATGTGTTTATATTAAGGTTCTATTTTTCAGTCTCATCATTTATGGAAAGGAAAAGAAAGTGCAAATACTTTAATAGCAGATAAAAAAAAATAGTTTTGGAGTTTATTTTGATCTTCAGGAGAGAATACCGGAAATCTTTTGTTGAACTGTTACAGAATTTCTCAATAAGATTTTTTTAGATCAAAATAAATCAACACATTTTTAGTTAAATAATAATAATAATAATAATAATAAAAAGTTTATTTATATAGCACATTTATAGTTAATTTTCATTGACCCCAAAGTGCTTTACATAATTTAAAAATCAGTTCCATACAAAGCATAAAGATGGGTTAACAAAATAATAAAATGCATAAACAGGACACAACATGTAACATAAACATCCACCACAGCATTCATCACTGTGGTGGAAGGCACAAAAAATTTTTGGCCGTCCTCCTCCGTTCCCCCCCCCCCCCGTGGACAAGACCAGAGTCCAGAGTCCAGTCCAGGATCGGTCTTTCCTCACCGGAGACCGCGACTTCAAGATTGTGTAGGCCGCATTTAAAGTGTCAATATCAGAAAATTTGGCCAGAAAAACTTGTTGCCGAATGGTGCCCCTTATACAGTGAGTGCGATGTTGAGAAGAGGAGCTTTACAGAAAATTATGAGTCTGCTTTTGCAGTAATGAATGGTCTGTCAGCAAATGACACACTCAGAAATTGTATGTTCTTATTCACCCATTCCACTTGATTTCATTAGTGATCCATTAATTTAGTGGATCATTAATTGCAGAGATAAACAAACAAGTGCATAGACTGTTTATAAGCGGGAACCTCAGACTCCTCAATGTTATTCTCATTCTGACATCACTTATTCCCTTGTCTCTACTTCTACAGTTTACCTCGCTGCTGTCACCTCATTTGTCAGCATAATTGTCAGCATAAATTTTACAAGAGGGACAGAGACTGTGGGAATAGATTTAAAGCGACGGCAATTGTCACTGGTAAGTCATAAGGCCATAAGGAATAGAAGTAGAATTAGGCCATTTGGCCCATCGTCCACTCCGCCATTCAATCATGGCTGATCTATCTCTCCCTCTCAACCCCATTCTCCTGCCTTCTCCCCATAACCTCTGACACCTGTACTAATCAAGAATCTATCAATCTGTGCTTTAAAAATATCCACTGACTTGGGCGCACAGCCTTCTGTGGGAAAGAATTCCACAGATTCACCACCCTCTGACTAAAGAAATTGCTCCTCATCTCCTTCCTAAAAGGACGTCCTTTAATTCTGAGGCTATGACCTCTAGTCCTACACTCTCCCACTAGTGGAAACATCCTCTCCACATCCACTCTATTCAAGCCTTTCACTATTCTATCTGTTTCAATGAGGTCCCCCCTCATTCTTCTAAACTCCAGCGAGGACAGACCCAGTGCCGATAAACGCTTGAAGACGGGTCTCGACCCAAAGCATCACCCATTCTTTCTCTCCAAAGATGCTGCCTGTCCCGCTGAGTTACTCCAGCATTTTGTGTCTTCCTTTGTGTTAACCTCTGGATGTAAAGAGTTACATAGCTGCTACCTGTAATTTTTTTATTTTCCAATCCATTTAGTTTATTAAGGTAATTTCTTTGGATATCATTGTGCAGTCTGGAAAAAGGACCTGACCCGACCCGACCCGAAATGTATCCATATCCTTCAGAGATGCTGCCTGACCCACTGAGTTGCTCTAACGCTTTGTGTTTTTTGTGCTATTATCCTTATTTACATCGACCTTGTTTAATAAAATCTAAACACCTTTTTTTTGCATAATAACAGTAGATATCACAGCATGATGCATTTTTTAATGTGCTGCTTTTAACTGTTAGGAACTGTATCATGTTACAGATTCACACTTACAGATAGAAATCTCAGTGTAAAACAAAGAACTGATGTATTTGTTCCTTAAAATAAATGTCATTCACAAACAATGAGCAAAAGTTTAACTTGCAGCTGCAAGAGCTAAACTCACTTCCAAAATTTGATTTTGCTGAAGTGAAAGCAACCAAATTTTGGAGATAGAGTACAACTTGCGATTGAGTGAACAAAAACAAGTCACACTCATAGAGTTATAGTCATACAGCATGGAAACAGGCCCTTCAGCCCATCCTGCCCATACTGACAAACATGTCCCATCCACACTAGTCCCACTTGCCTGCATTTGGCCCATATCCCTCTAAACCTGTCCTATCCATGTACCTGTCTAAATGTCTAGTCCCTACTTGCCTCAACTACCTCTTCCAGCAACTCGTTCCATACACCCATCACCCATTGTGAGAAAAACACTCTCTTAAACACTTTTTATAAAGTTAGATATGGGGAAAAGATTCAGAAATGTGGATCAGGAATAATACGACATCTGGCAAACAAAACATCTATCTACAATGAGAATCCAAACGCAGGACCAAAATGAAACATGATGCAAAATGAACACAACGTGTTTAGTAGAAGAAGCCATTAGAAATTGAAACACAATGCACAATATATTTTGTTTCAATGCCCCATATTAGCACTGTAATATTAAATTCATTTTGAAACATAATTAGGACATAATAATGTGCCTAGAGCAGGGTGATTTTTGTTCACATGCTCCTTTCCACGTGATGTGAAAAATGTACTAAACATGATCCTTCTGAGCTCAAGTTTTTAAAGGTTAACAAATTTCTTGCTTAATTGTCGTCATGTCTTTCCAAATACCATGAATAACCGGGTCAACGACCAGTCAATGTTATTTGTCATTGTCTTTGGAGTTGTAAATTTGATTTGACTAAAATTATTAACTCCATTTCACAGATGCTCCCTGTCTTGATATGTTTATACAACATTTTCTATTTTTACGTGGCGCAGCGGTAGAGCTACTGCCTGATGGGGCCAGAGACCCGGGTTCGATCCTGACTACGGGTGCTCGTCTATACAGAGTTTGTCCATTTTCCTCATGACCTGTGTGGGTTTCCTCCGAGATCTTCAGTTTCCTCCCACACTCCTAAGACGTACAGGTTTGTAGGTTAATTGGCTTGGTTTAAATGTAAAATTGGACCTTGTGTGTGAAGGGTAGTGTTAATGTGTGGGGATCGCTAGTCGGTGCGGACTCAGTGGTCCGAAGGGGCCTGTTTCCTCGCTGCCTGTCTAAACTAAACTAAACTAAACTCATCTCAGATTTCCAGCAGGTTATTTAGGTTTTGTGCCTGGATACTGGAATCTTGAGCAAAACACAAAGTACTGATGTAACTCAGCAGGTCAGGCAGCATCTGCGGAGGGAATAGATGGGCAACATTTTAAGTCAGGTATCTTCCAAGTCTGAAGACAACACCCTTCTAAGTAAAGTTAAACATATGATTTTTCATGCACTTATTAACAATAAATAAAATATAATTCTAATTTATAGTAACTTCATAAAATCAGCCCTGTCGACTGTTTAAAAATCAGCAGGAATTTAGAGCAATAATTTTGTAGCTTTTAGGTCCATGTTTACGATGTTTAGAACAGCTAAACACAGTTCTATTTTTCCATTATGCTTAAGGTTTCTAGGTCACACTTGGAGTCAGTTAATTGAGACTGCTGCTGATATTTTGTTTCTTTTTCAGCAGATTGCACAGAGCCTTTCATTTACCAACAGGGAAGCTTGACATTGAAAATCATTCGACGTCACAAAAATCTAAAATCAAAGCACTTCAGGCAGAAAGCAAATGACACAGATTTTTTTCCCTGCAACTTAATTCACAGAGATCACAGTTGCCAAGTTTAAATGGCCTTGAGGAAAGGGCAATAATTACATTTTCAACTTGCAAAGTTGCAGAATATGCTCGATCATTCCAAAATGAGAATGTTTTTAAATGTTCTGTCAGACAGAATTTTAGTCTGGCAATTCCACTCATTCAAAACATCCACACAATTTCCTCCATCCTATCCCAAAAAGACCTTAGAGTCATAGAGACATGGAAACAGGTCCTCCAGTTCAACTTGTCCAGGGCAACCAAATTGGCAACCAAAGCTTTTCAGTGTACCTCAGTACACGTGGCAATAAACTAAACACAAAATTGCCTAACCAAGCGAGTCCCACTTGCCAGCATCTGGCCCATATCCCTTTCCTACCCGTGTATCAGTCCAATTGTCTGTTAGAAACATAGAAACATAGAGAATAGTTGCAGGAGTAGGCCATTCAGCCCTTCAAGCCAGCACCACCATCCAATATGATCATGGCTGATCATCCAAAATCAGTAAACAGTTCCTACTTTCTCCCCATAGCCCTTGATTCCGTTAACCCTAAGAGATATATCTAACTCTCTCGTGAGTGCACCCAGTGAATTGGCCTCCACTGCATTCTGTGGCAGAGAATTCCACAGATCCACAACTCACTAGGTGAAAATATTTTTCCACATCTCAGTCCTAAACGGTCTACCCTTTATTCTTAAACCGTGACCCCTGGTTTTGGACTCCCCCAACATCAGGAAATGCTTTCCTGCATTTAGCCTGTTTAATCCTTTAAGAATGTTATATGTTTCTATAAGGTCTCCTTTCATCCTTCTAAATTCCAGTGAATATAAGCCCAGTCGATCCATTCTTTCATCATGTCAATCCCGCCATCGCAGGAATTAACCTGGTGAACCTACTTCAATATCAATTTTAGATGTTGTAGATGTCTCTACCACTTTGTCTAGCAGCTCACGCCATATACACAGCGCCCTATGTGTAAAAATAAATTGCCCTTTACATCCATTTTTAATCTTTACATTCTCACCTGAAATCTGTGCCTTCTAATTTTAGACGAGGAAAAGATGGTCACAGCTATTCATGGTGTCTATGTCCTTCATGATATTACATAGCTCTATAGGGTCACCCCTCAGCCCCCTACTCGACCGGGAAAAAAAGATCCAGTCTATCCAGCCTCTCCTCCTGCTTAAAAAAACCAGATTGGTAAATCCTCGTAAATCTTTTCTTGCATCCTTTCTAGTTTCATGGCATCGTTCCTATAGCAAGGCGTCCAGAAATGAACACAGTACTTCAAATGTGGCCTCTTGTATTACATCTTGTACAACTGCAACATGATATTCAACTCCTGTACTCAATACACTGATCGATGGAGGTATGCCTGCCAAATGCTTTCTTCCTTGCCTGTGTCCTCATATGTCCCTTGAATTATAATCACATGGAATTTACTCATAACTGCCACCATTACCCAGCCTATGTGCCAGAAATATGTCAGACCCAAAATGACAAGGCAACTCAGCTGTCAATTTCCATGGCGACTCCCCATGGAGTTCAGCGGTGGACCAGGATCTGACCATGTTTCAACAAGGTTGGGGAACCTAATGGGTGTCCTAACATCAGTTCTCCCAAAATCTTCATGCAACACTTTGTAACCTGCTTAGTCCCTGGATAGTCTTCCTAGGGGCGGAGACTCAGTTTACACATCTGCATCTGGAACAGGTTGGTGCAGCTAGGTAGAAACACTGGGCAGATGTTTCTGGATGATCTGGACAGATATCTCTATGTGGCTCAAAATATGTCTGGTAAAGTTCCTGTCAAACACTTTGAAATAAGGGATTTGGTTCAAGGTCCAACATAAACTGGAGCTTGTGCAATTGGCACTGTTGAAACCCATTCTCCACAGGTTCACCATAAATCTCTGCTCTATTGCTTTTAAAGGATTTCACAATACATAGAGTTATAAACTCATGGAGACATAGAAGCAGGTCCTTCAGCACAACTCCTTCATGCCAACCAAGACGCCCCATTCAAGCTCGTCCCATTTGCCCGCATATGGCCCATATCCCTCTAAACCTTTCCATGTATCTGTGCAAGTGTCTTTTAAATCTTGTTACTGCACCTGCCTCAACTACTCCTCTGGCAGCTCATTCCATATATCCACCAATCTCTGAGTGAAAATGTTGCCCCTCAAGCTCGTACTAAATCTTTCCCCTCTCACCTTAAACCCATGTCCTCTGGTTCTTGATTCCCCTACTCAGTGTAAGAGACTGTGCAATCACCCTATCAATTAACCTCATGATTTTATACACCTCTATACAATTAGATCCTCAGCCTCTTGCGCTCCAAGGAATAAAGTTCTAGCCTTGCCGAAGCTCACCCTATAGCTCAGACCCTCAAGAACTGGCAACATCCAAGTAAATCTCATCTGCACTCTTTCCAGCTTAATAACATCCTTCCCAGAGCAGAGAGATCAAAACCAAACACAATACTCCAAATGCGACCTCACAATGTATTGCACAACTGTAACATGACATCCCAAGTTCTCTACTCTATAACATAACTAATGAAGGTCTACGTACCAAACACCTTCTTTACCATCCTATGAACTTGTGACACTAGTTTCATAAAACGATGTACTTGGACTTCCAAATCCCTCTGATCTACAATATTCCCAGAGCCCTACAATTTACTGTGAAGGTCCCACCCTGGCTTGACTTCCCAAACTGCAACATCTCACACATAACTGCATTAAACTCCATTAGCCATTCTTCAGCCCGCTTGCCCAGCTGATCAATATCTTGCTATAATTGTTGATATCCATGTAGAATCTTGTAGAATCTTTATGAACTTAAATTGCTTAGCCAGGAATATATTTCAAAGGTTTAGTGGGAGCATTCCCTTGCATGAAGCTGGAGTGATCCATCCCACTGTAGAAAACTGCAACACACTAATTGATAATATTCTAACTTTTAGTCCATTAAGGTTATTACAGTTTAAAAGTAACATAAGGCCTCAGCAGCTAATAAAGGACCAACATTTGATAAATTAGAGTTTGATAAATTAGATGTCAGTTTATTCAACTTTGCAACTAATGTAATCACCAAGTTCTACTGCCAATTTTGTTAAATTAATTTTTCATTCAATGTAGGCCAGCTATCAAAAGAATGAGATTGGATTTCAGAAGCTGGGAAAAAAAGTAGCTCTCTCACTGCACTAAATAATTAACAAGTAACATCGTACATTTTCTATCATGCAAGTTATAGAGTCATCGAGTCATACTGTGTGGAAACAGGCTCAACTTGCCCACACTGACCAACATGTCCAATCTACAACCTTGCCTTCATCTCCTCCCGACTGGACTACTGCAACTCACTTCTCCTTGGCATCAGCTCCACTACATCAACCAACTCCAACTGGTCCAGCAGTGAACAGCAGCTAAGGTGAAGTCCAGAAACAATCTCCTCAGTAAGCTTGCTGGCTCAAAGTGGGGGACAGCAGCCCCCACACTGCGCATTTCAGCACTAGCCCTTGCATTTTCTTCAGCCGAATATTGTGCCCCTGTTTGGTCCAGGTCATCCCACACACACCGTGTGGATACCCAATTGAACTCAACAATGAGGATCATCACAGGAACAATCCGCTCAACACCACTCCCCTGGCTCCCTGTCCTATCCAACATAGCCCCTCCACACATCCGGCAAGTAGTCCTCACTCAAAGGATGCTCCAAAAGACCAAAAACTCCCCTCACCTGCCAATTCACATGGACATCTTCAACCCACCCACTGCTCGACTTCCATCTAGACGACCAATTTGGAAGAACCCACCACCAGCTGAATTCACCATCCAATCAGCTTGGAAAAAGGAATGGGAGTCCAAGGACGTCCCAAATAAACATCTGGTGTCAGACCCCACCCTACCGGTCCCTGGCACCAATCTCCCAAGGAAGCAGTGGACGACGCTGAATAGATTCAGGACTGGACATGGCCCCTGCTTGGCCAGCCTTCACAAATGGGGCAGCAGTCCAACCCCACGGTGTGCTTGTGGAGAGCAGCAAGCAGTGCAACACATCATTGAAGCATGCCCTCAACAAAGACTCAAAGGAGGACTTGTCACCCTTCATATAGCAAATCAAGAGGCAACTGCTTGGCTAAAGGACTTTGCATTCGCTAAATAAAACTGGTCCAGAACGCAGCCGTCCGACTCATCACCCACACCAAATCCTGGCATCACATCACTCCAGTCCTCAAACAACTTCATTGGCTTCTCATCTCCCACCGGATCACCTACAAAATCCTGGCCCTCACCTACAAAGCCCTCCACCATTTGGCCCCCCCATATCTCACTGACCTCCTCTCCCCCTACCAATCCTCACGGTCCCTCAGATCCACATCAGCCGGTCTCCTCTCCATCCACAAGTCCAACCTCCGCAGTTTTGGGGACAGAGCCTTCTCCAGGGCAGCTCCCAGGCTCTGGAACTCCCTCCCCCAACTGATCCGCAATTCCGTGTCCCTCACCATCTTCCAGTCTCACCTTAAGACCCATCTCTTCACCTCTGCCTATCCTTAGCCCCACGTCCCCCTCCCTTTTCATCTGTGCTTGAATTGCCTCATATCGTGCTTTGAATTGAATTCTGTCTTTAATTTGTGTACTAGTCATGTCTCTACTATTTATTTCATTCCGCTTATATGTTTTTCCTCTACTTGCTAAATTTTTGTAAGGGTCCTTGAGACTCTTGAAAGGCGCCCATAAATAAAATTTATTATTATTATTATTACACTAGTCCCACCTGCCTGCATTTGGCCCATATCGCTCTAAACCTGACCTATCCATGTACCTGTCTAAATGTTCCTTAAAGTTGCATTAGTACCTGCCTTAACTAACACCTTTGATACCTCGTTAGATGCATCAATCATCCTATGTGTGAAAAAATAGGAACTATAATAGGAACTCCTCAAGTTCCTATTATAGTTGCTCATATCTTTCCCCATTGAACAGATAATAATCCTGATGTAATGATGAGGCATAATGTTCATGTTTGTGAAGGGCAGTAAGAGCAGGGGAGACAAAGCAAGGACTGAAGTTAAGTTATAGATGGTCCCCATTCTGTTTCAATGATGGAGAGATCTGAGAAGCTTCTTTTCCCATTCTCATCATTCAGGCATCACTGAAACTTTACTTATTTTTTAATTTAGTTCTGAATTCAGGAGAAAAATTTATGTTGGAATAAATGTACTCTCAGCTTGCATTGTGGTAGATTGCAATAATTGAGATTGGATTTTGAAGGCAAGAGTTCAAATTGCTTACATTATAACATTACATATCTAGAACATCCAGTAAAGGATCAGATAAGACGTCACCGATTTCCTCTCTCCAGAGGTACTGCCTGTCCCACTTGTAATAGCGCCACCTTTGGTTGGAGGATTGTAAATGATTGAATAAACCACAGTTCAGCTGGGCAGTGAAGTTCCGATCATCAGAGAGTTAACTTGTTATTCCGTGCCTCAGCTCAAGATATCACACCGCTCAGTTACTCCAACTTTTTGTGTCTATCTTCGGATTAAACCAGCACCTGCAGTTCCTTCTTACACAAAGGATTAGATATGTTTTATTTCCAGTCTGACTTAGTCCAATTCATTCCTGAGGTTTCGGTATGGATTGGAGCTATCCATTGCAATTATCCCAAAAAGGTTTCCCCTTATTGTTCCCCCGTTTAGGTGTGTGAAAAGGCGAGGACATTTTAGTAAAACACAGCAATCTCTTCGACCGATATAAAATTGAGCCAGACAGAAGTGAACAAAGGAAGAATATTCCCACAGGAGTGGGGACAAAGGAGAAGCTGAGTGAAAATAAAACCATTGAGGTATCATCAGGGAGAGATGAGTGGACGAGTAAAGGTGATGGTTCTGAAGTAAGGGCAGAGGCAGACGATGACTAAAATGTAGTCAGTGATTAGAGATGAAGGTGACAGGGAGAGCAAAGTAAGTAAATGGAATTTGAACGAGGAGATAAATCTGAAGCCGTGAGAAGACAACAGAGACAGGTTGGAGACGAGGGACTGAATCAATATTTGCACATAAGAGTGATTTTAGAAACAAGTAATATAGCATGAGACAGAAAGAAAGAGAAAAATGATGGAAGTAAACGAAGATCTGAAGCTAGGGGATTGCAGGAGACAGTTGGATGTGAGCAACAAGACAGAGATACAAATATAAACAGAGAAATAAGAGTATGAGGGGGAGAAAAGACACAGACATTGATGGTGAGAGACAGACATCGAATAGTGTAAAACAATCATTGACAGAGAGAGGTATGGTCCAAACTCAGAGCCACACATTTATCAATGGCAAATACACATGTATTTGTTATATCAGCAAATCGGCGGATTTGTCTGGGCCTAAGCTCACCATAGCCTTGTCAGAGCCTCTTTTTTTAAATAAAAATCATTCTATTGTGTGGAGTCTGCACCCTCTTCCTGTGAATATCTGAATTTCCCTAGGTGTTCCAGTTTTCTTCCACATCACAAGGTTAGGTGGCCATAATTGCCGCGAGTGCGGGTGGGTGGTGGGAGAATCAGCAGGGTGTTAATAGGCATGTTCGAGAAAATGGGATACAGGGGAAATAAGTGGGGGATTGGGATTGCTTTTGAGCAAGAGGGATGTTTAGACTACTCCTATTTCCTATGTTGCCATCAATCGTTTCCACAACCAGAGAGAAAATGTTAATGTTGATAAAGGAACAGGCAAGACACAAAAAGACGTTGTAATGTGACTTTGACAAAATAGGTAAGTGATGTTTATTTAATTAATGATGTTGAATAGGATCATTTGGTTTGAACTAAAACTCATGACTGTTAAAAGATGCTATCTGGAGAAAGTGGTATTGTTTATTTGATTACACAATCAAGTTCTCCCATCAAGTGTAGGCAGGGCAATCATTTGCACATAGCCTGTGGTTTCCATGAAAATTAGTGGTTGGAGAATCAAAAGATTGAAGTCTTTGATTTCCCAATTTAAAGAACATGCTGGGAGAACATTTGTTTGAAAAATACACTCACTTCCTCAGAACTTGAGTGTTTTATGGTTCTTGTTTACTCCCTATCCAGCTTTCACCTCTCAGTCTTCTGAAGGTTTGCTCTGACTGGACACTATTTAAAGCCAATTCTTGAAGGTCAGATGGTCAACATCTAGGGTCATGTGGTTACTTAAGTAAGTTGTGTCTAACATTAGAAAAATCTTACTTAAGTAACCAGTCTGAAGAAGGGTCTCGACCCGAAGCGTCACCCATTCCTTTCCTCCAGAGGTGCTGCCTGTCCTGCTGAATGACTCCAGTTTTTTGTGTTTTTCTTACTTAAGTAACCACGTGACTAAGATGTTGAATGTCTAACCTTCAAGAGGATATCACAATCAAGACCACTGCTGTCCGACATCCACACTCAGCCTGCCGCAAGCAGCAACTATAACTGAAGGTTTAAGATCAGAGCTATCTTGGATGAATAAAGAACGGTGATCTTTCCAACATGCTGACTGACTATTGTTTTTATAAGGGTTACAATTAATATTCTGTTCACAAGTTATATTGATATTTATTAAACTCATTTGACAGCTAAAGTTTGATAGCTATTCCGTTTTAGTGAGACAATATATGCTGCAGTTCTGTTTCTACATATACACACCAGGGTCTGTTTAAAATCTTTCACAGATCAGATACTAGGGGACAGGAGAGAGCTCTGGCAGATAATATTAAGGAAATTCCTAAGAGATTTTATAAGAACGTTAGGGGAAAGAATGCAACTGGAGCGAAGATTTAACAACCATATTGTTGGTGCCTTCACCCAAGTGGCTTACATACAGTAAATTCCCACCACTCATCCATGTGCACACCACTCATTACATTCTGCCAACCAGAAAAGGGCATATTTATGCCTACTCTCTCTATTCAATTAGCCTGTCAATCTTCCACCCTCACCAAAATGTTACCTCCTGCGTTGTAAGCTGTAATTTTCCGCAATAACTTTTGCTGAAGAATTTGATCGATTGCTTTCTGGAAATCACTATGATGCATCATTTTATCTTAAGCATATGGAAGGGATATAGGGCATCATAGTGCTAAGGTTGAGTTTCTCTTCATCATTGTTTTGATTGGGCGGGGGAGAGGAACAAATGGGTAGAAGATATCTTGGGCTGAGAAACAAAATATTTATCTAGCCTATTCTGTGATAGTTGGGTGGTGCAACATCAGTAACTGGGTTCGATCCTGACCCGAGGTGCTGCCTGTGTGGTGTTTGCATGCTCAACCTGTGGCCTTATGCATTTCTGGACACATCCCAGAGACATGGTGATAGATTAACTGGCCTGTGTAAATAGCTCAAAGGCAGTACAATATATGGCCCCACCTCCTGGGAACAGATAACATTTTTTGTTTCTGTGATTCAGTCGTATTGCTGATACAAGCACCTGCCCGGCTACACAGACGCTTAGTGAGTTGTGAAGTTCATAAAAACATAGAAACATAGAAAATAGGTGCAGGAGTAGGCCATTCGGTCCTTCGAGCCAGCTCCACCATTCAATATGATCAAGGCTGATCAGCCAAAATCAGTAGCCCGTTCCTGCTTTTTCCCCTTATCCTTTGATTCCGATATCGCCCTAAGACCTATATCTAACTCACTCTTGAAAACATCCAAATAATTGGTCTTCACTGCCTTCTGTGGCAGAGAATTCCACTCCAATTCCAATTCCAGTTCCACACTTGAACCATCATCCCAATTTGACTCCTTTCACACACACGCACAAAATCAACTAGCTGCTAATTGGGAATAATGGCTGGGAATTCTCCTGTGAAACACCAACATTTCCTGGTGTAACTGGTTAGGTTTCATGCAGAAGAGTAACTCAATGGACAAGTTGCAAATTTCCTCTTTGACGATTGCCAGCAATTTCCCCAAGTGCCAGAAAACCAACATCAGATTCAGATTCAATTTTTAATTGTCATTGTCAGTGTACAGTACAGAGACAACAAAATGCATTTAGCATCTCCCTGGAAGAGCGACATCATGACATTTCCCTGCAACTGCTCTGATTGATCCACCCACTGCACCCCAGCCAAGGGTTAATAAAGTATCTTTCATTCATTAATTCATTCACCTGATTCAGGGTCAACCACCTCATTCATTAAGGCAAAATAATAGCTACAGAGGGATGATCATGGATGGTAGATGGGTGGAGTAAGTGACAAAGTATAGAAATGAAAAGAAGACAAAAGAGTGTCAGATAACCAGAGAAGAGGTATGAAATGTAAAGCCAGAGGGAGGGATATATGTGGAAAGTGGACTGAGAGAGAATGAATGGGAATGAGGGGTGGGATAGTGGGGGAAATAGGTGACTACCAGTTTAGGGGGTGGGGATGGGGCTGGAAAGAGAGAGGGTGAAAGGATTGATATTACTTAACATTGGAGGTTTCAGTATTCATACCTTTGGGATATGCTAACGAAACGGAATATGATATGATGTTGCTTCAAATGAGAGTGTCAAATTTCAAGTAATCTATATTTTCTCTTTAATCAATTAACAGAAGAATGCTGTTCATTTTTTAAAAGATAATAGAGGAATTTGTAAACTGTTTTGGGTCAATTGGGGATATGGGTTATGTGGCCATCAAAGCATTTCTATCCGCAGGACTCACGGTTATTGATATGAAAGGCCTTGTACCACAGGGCCAGGCCATTTGCTATGTAGCTGTCTGCAGGGGCTGGATGTAGAACCCACTCTCGGTAACTATGGTGACAACAGTAAGAAATTTCCAACCAAGAGAAGTTAACTTTCTATTCCGTGGCCCATCAGCTCAAGATATGAAACCTGTTTTTTGTGTCTATCTTTCGGATTAAACCAGCACCTGCAGTTCCTTCTTACACAAAGGATTAGATATGTTTTATTTCCAGTCTGACTTAGTCCAATTCATTCCTGAGGTTTCGGTATGGATTGGAGCTATCCATTGCAATTATCCCAAAAAGGTTTTCCCCTTATTGTTCCCCCGTTTAGGTGGACATTTAGTAAAACACAGCAATCTCTTCGACCGATATAAAATTGAGCCAGACAGAAGTGAACAAAGGAAGAATATTCCCACAGGAGTGGGGACAAAGGAGAAGCTGAGTGAAAATAAAACCATTGAGGTATCATCAGGGAGAGATGAGTGGACGAGTAAAGGTGATGGTTCTGAAGTAAGGGCAGAGGCAGACGATGACTAAAATGTAGTCAGTGATTAGAGATGAAGGTGACAGGGAGAGCAAAGTAAGTAAATGGAATTTGAACGAGGAGATAAATCTGAAGCCGTGAGAAGACAACAGAGACAGGTTGGAGACGAGGGACTGAATCAATATTTGCACATAAGAGTGATTTTAGAAACAAGTAATATAGCATGAGACAGAAAGAAAGAGAAAAATGATGGAAGTAAACGAAGATCTGAAGCTAGGGGATTGCAGGAGACAGTTGGATGTGAGCAACAAGACAGAGATACAAATATAAACAGAGAAATAAGAGTATGAGGGGGGAAAAGACACAGACATTGATGGTGAGAGACAGACATCGAATAGTGTAAAAACAATCATTGACAGAGAGAGGTATGGTCCAAACTCAGAGCCACACATTTATCAATGGCAAATACACATGTATTTGTTATTATCAGCAAATCGGCGGATTTGTCTGGGCCTAAGCTCACCATAGCCTTGTCAGAGCCTCTTTTTTTAAATAAAAATCATTCTATTGTGTGGAGTCTGCACCCTCTTCCTGTGAATATCTGAATTTCCCTAGGTGTTCCAGTTTTCTTCCACATCACAAGGTTAGGTGGCCATAATTGCCGCGAGTGCGGGTGGGTGGTGGGAGAATCAGCAGGGTGTTAATAGGCATGTTCGAGAAAATGGGATACAGGGGAAATAAGTGGGGGATTGGGATTGCTTTTGAGCAAGAGGGATGTTTAGACTACTCCTATTTCCTATGTTGCCATCAATCGTTTCCACAACCAGAGAGAAAATGTTAATGTTGATAAAGGAACAGGCAAGACACAAAAAGACGTTGTAATGTGACTTTGACAAAATAGGTAAGTGATGTTTATTTAATTAATGATGTTGAATAGGATCATTTGGTTTGAACTAAAACTCATGACTGTTAAAAGATGCTATCTGGAGAAAGTGGTATAGTTTATTTGATTACACAATCAAGTTCTCCCATCAAGTGTAGGCAGGGCAATCATTTGCACATAGCCTGTGGTTTCCATGAAAATTAGTGGTTGGAGAATCAAAAGATTGAAGTCTTTGATTTCCCAATTTAAAGAACATGCTGGGAGAACATTTGTTTGAAAAATACACTCACTTACTCAGAACTTGAGTGTTTTATGGTCCTTGCCAGCTTTCACCTCTCAGTCTTCTGAAGGTTTGCTCTGACTGGACACTATTTAAAGCCAATTCTTGAAGGTCAGATGGTCAACATCTAGGGTCATGTGGTTACTTAAGTAAGTTGTGTCTAACATTAGAAAAATCTTACTTAAGTAACCAGTCTGAAGAAGGGTCTCGACCCGAAGCGTCACCCATTCCTTTCCTCCAGAGATGCTGCCTGTCCTGCTGAATGACTCCAGTTTTTTGTGTTTTTCTTATTTAAGTAACCATGTGACTAAGATGTTGAATGTCTAACCTTCAAGAGGATATCACAATCAAGCCCACTGCTGTCTGACATCCACACTCAGCCTGCCGCAAGCAGCAACAATAACTGAAGGTTTAAGATCAGAGCTATCTTGGATGAATAAAGAACGGTGATCTTTCCAACATGCTGACTGACTATTGTTTTTATAAGGGTTACAATTAATATTCTGTTCACAAGTTATATTGATATTTATTAAACTCATTTGACAGCTAAGGTTTGATAGCTATTCCGTTTTAGAGAGACAATATATGCTGCAGTTCTGTTTCTACATATACACACCAGGGTCTGTTTAAAATCTTTCACAGATCAGATACTAGGGGACAGGAGAGAGCTCTGGCAGATAATATTAAGGAAATTCCTAAGAGATTTTATAAGAACGTTAGGGGAAAGAATGCAACTGGAGCGAAGATTTAACAACCATATTGTTGGTGCCTTCACCCAAGTGACTTACATACAGTAAATTCCCACCACTCATCCATGTGCACACCACTCATTACATTCTGCCAACGATAAAAGGGAATATTTATTCATACTCTCTCTATTCAACTAGCCTTTCAATCTTCCACCCTCACCAAAATGTTACTTCCCACGTTGTAAGCTGTAATTTTCCGCATTAACTTTTGCTGAAGAATTTTATCGATTGCTTTCTGGAAATCACTATGATGCATCATTTTATCTGAAGCATATGGAAGGGATATAGGGCATCATAGTGCTAAGGTTGAGTTTCTCTTCATCATTGTTTTGATTGGGTGGGGGAGAGGAACAAATGGGTAGAAGATATCTTGGGCTGAGAAACAAAATATTTATCTAGCCTATTCTGTGATAGTTGGGTGGTGCAACATCAGTAACTGGGTTCGGTCCTGACCCGAGGTGCTGCCTGTGTGGTGTTTGCATGCTCAACCTGTGGCCTTATGCATTTGTGAACACATCCCAGAGACATGCTGATAGATTAACTGGCCTGTGTAAATAGCTCAAAGGCAGTACAATATATGGCTCCACCTCCTGGGAACAGATAACATTTTTTGTTTCTGTGATTCAGTCGTATTGCTGATACAACCACCTGCCCGGCTACACAGAAGCTTAGTGAGCTGTGAAGTTCATAAAAACATAGAAACATAGAAAATAGGTGCAGGAGTAGGCCATTCGGTCCTTCGAGCCAGGTCCGCCATTCAATATGATCAAGGCTGATCAGCCAAAATCAGTAACCCGTTCCTGCTTTTTCCCCTTATCCTTTGATTCCGATATCGCCCTAAGAGCTATATCTAACTCACTCTTGAAAACATCCAAATAATTGGTCTTCACTGCCTTCTGTGGCAGAAAATTCCACTCCAATTCCAATTCAAGTTCCACACTTGAACCATCATCCCAGTTTGACTCCTTTCACACACACGCACGCACAAAATCAAGTAACTGCTAATTGGGAATAATGGCTGGGAATTCTCCTGCGAAACACCAGCATTTCCTGGTGTAACTGGTTGGGTTTCATGCAGAAGAGTAACTCAATGGACAAGTTGCAAATTTCCTATTTGACGATTGCCAGCAATTTCCCCAAGTGCCAGAAAACCAACATCATGACATTTCCCAGCAACTGCTGTGATTGATCCACCCACTGCACCTCAGCCAAGGGTTAATAAAGTATCTTTCATTCATTCATTCATCCATTCATCCATTCATCCATCCATCCATTCATTCATTCATTCATCCATTCATTCATTCATTCAAACATTCATTCATTCATTCATCCATTCACTCAATCATTCATTCATTCACTCATCCATTCATTCATTCATTCAATCATCATTCATTCATTCATTCATTTACCTGGTTCAGGGTCAACCACCTCATTCATTAAGGCAAAAGAATAGCTACAAAATAGAGAGGAAGCTACAAGGGACTGTAGATGCTGGAATAACTCAATGGGTCAGGCAGCATCTGTGGAAGGAATGGACAGACAACGTTTTGGGTCTGAACTTTCTTCAGACTGATTGTGGGGGGGGGAGCTAGAAAAGAGAGGTGGGTGGCAGGACAAAGCCAGGGAATTGACAGGTAGATACAGCTGGGGGAGGGGAGGGGGGATCATGGATGGTAGATGGGTGGAGTAAGTGACAAAGTATAGAAATGAAAAGAAGACAAAAGAGTGTCAGATAACCAGAGAAGAGGAATGAAATGTAAAGCCAGAGGGAGGGATATATGTGGAAAGTGGACTGAGAGAGAATGAATGGGAAGGTGAATGAGGGGTGGGATAGTGGGAGAAATAGGTGACTACCAGTTTAGGGGGTGGGGGCGGGGCTGGAAAGAGAGAGGGTGAAAGGGTTGATATTACTTAACATTGGATGTTTCAGTATTCATAACTTTGGGATATGCTAACGAAGTGGAATATGATATGATGTTGCTTCAAATGAGAGTGTCAAATTTCAAGTAATCTATATTTTCTCTTTAATCAATTAACAGAAGAATGCTGTTCATTTTTTAAAAGATAATAGAGGAATTTGTAGACTGTTTTGGGTCAATTGGGGATATGGGATATGTGGCCATCAAAGCATTTCTATCCGCAGGACTCACGGTTATTGATATGAAAGGCCTTGTACCACAGGGCCAGGCCATTTGCTATGTAGCTGTCTGCAAGGGCTGGATGTAGAACCCACTCTCGGTAACTATGGATCAACAGCAAGAAATTGGCAACCACAGTTGGCTTCCAGCTCCCAGCAAATCTGGGCCAACATAAAGAACCTTCGAAGGTAAACCTTCATCTCTGCTGAAACTCAGTTGGATTCCTACTGTGCATTAAAAAAAATTGCAGTGATACTCAGCATTAACGAGAGATTCACCTTCTGTTTCATCCTGCCCCTGGGCCTATTCCATTGCCAGAGTGAGGTTGCTGGCAAACAGGAGGAACAACCACCTCATTCTTCTTGGGTAGATTACAACCTAACATATGAACATTTAATTCTCCCATGTTAGATAGCTATAGAACCCTCGCCCTCTCCCTACCCCCATCCCCCCCACCCACCACTTCTTCCCTCTCCCACTCCTCTGTGCCCCACCTGGAATCACACCTATTTCACCCCTCCTTCTCCCCTTCCACCTATATTCCTTCCTCTAGCTTCACAATTTGCAATTTTTCAATCCTTTTGTCTCACACTTCCTGTCTTTTCATCTTTGGCCTTTGTCAATTAAAAAAATCAGTATTCAACCCTCTGTCAATTAAAAAAAAACACTCCTCACTTGTATCAGTCTATTACCTGCCTGGCTTTATCTGGTCCCTCCTCTCTTCCGGCTTTCTTTCCCCTTATAATCAATCTGAAGAAGTGTCCCGACCCAAAATGTCACCTATCCATGTAATCCAGTGATGCTGCCTGACTCATTGAGTTAGACCAGCACGTTGTGTCTTTATTTCTAAACCAACAGCTGCAGTTCCTTGTTTCTTCAATTAACAATAAAACAGGCTTTATAGAAAGCACAAGCCATCATCTCCTGAACAAACAGGTGGTGTGGGGTAGTTTATCTGAGGTATGGGTTTGGACTTTGGATTGAGTATATTTATATTATGTGAGTGTCTCTTAACCTACTCTCCCCTTCCATTCCATTCTCAGTAATTATTGAGTGGGGCATGCTGTTTGGAATAAAATGATCCAGAGTACATGCCTTATTCAACAATTTCATATAATCGGCATCTTTTTTAGGCCATGAGAATTTCTCTCATTGTCGATCTGCTTTTGAAGACAGCAGTGTTGAAAAATGCAATATTACATGTACTAGATATGCACTAAAAAGTTGCGCCACTTGCAGGCTGTGCTTAAATCTCACCGTCAGAGCGACAACAACTATTATGTTAGAGTGCTAAATGTGCATCTATTTCTAACCTACAATGCCTGAATAAAGAATCCATTTATTCACGACGTTTGTGCCTCTACAAGTGCACGTAGAATGACGCAGCACAGGAGGAACCTCGTGCACTATGGATCATCTACCGTTCTTTTTGAAGGGATAGTTACTTAACCACAATCCCCTGTCTTTTCCCGAGAACACTACAAGTTTTGCTTTTCAAGAAGATTCCTTTTGAGACAGAGCTTTTAACCTTTAATCATTATATGCAGACAACTTCCGGTGTAAAACATTTCAACTGATTGGTATTTTGCAAATTGTCACAGATACAGATCCTATTTGGATAAATATATAGAAGATAGATGCAAAAAGCTGGAGTAACTCAGCGTATCAGGCAGCTGGAGAAGAGGAACAGGTGACATTTTGGGTCAAGACCCTTCTCCCTGATTACCATGCCAATGGAAGCAGTTTGTCTCATTCCTCAATCAAACCCCTTACCAGCTTTTTGAAGACAATTGTTAAACATTGCAGGTTTATCCCTCCCATTCCAAGGTGAACATTCCTGCTGTAATAGTCTATATGCAATTGAATTCTCACCATTGGCAATGTGTGTGGTTTCAAGCCTCACTCGAAAGACTCTGTCAGGCTGTTAGATGAGGTATTTTTTATGTATGTGATTTTCAACTGAGCCCTGAAGTGGGCATTATTTGGAAGGAGGGCAGGGTGGTTCACCCAGGTTTCCTAGTCAATGCTTATTCTCAATGGACGTCACTAAATCCAGAGGATCTGGTCAATGTTTAAAGTGCCATAAACCTGCAAGACCTTGAACCAACAGCTGAGAAGTAAGATTAACCCAAAGACTGCATTTGGTCAACATGGACAAATCTGAAAAATCACCTCCTTTTGTTCTGTAAATGTCAGTGATTACCACATTGACATTTGATGGAACTTACTGCGTGCAAATTGGCAGACACAATTCCTATATTACACTTCAGAAAGTACTTAATTGGCTGTAACAATCTCTGATAGATCCTGAAAGGTCATATAAATGAATGTGTAACATATCTTTTTTTAACATTCTTGAAAACCTGCAATGCCGCCTTGACATTTTTCCCAAGGTGTGAAACCTAAAAGTATACTCTATCTGAGGCCAAGCCAGTGAATTGTAACAGTTTTAAGTCATTTCCTAGCACATTACATGTATAAATGAAACTTTAAGAGCCATTGCTCCTTTCAAAAAATGGCCAAAAACCTGTTACATGATAAATGAGTAAGTGTCATCTAATACTTACCCAGTTTTCAGGCTAATCAGGGCATCGAGCACTCCTTTCTGGTTGAATTTAGACATATAAGCATGCATATCTGGATAGTTGTTTCTGATGTTTCTTTCTGTGCTTCCATTCGGAACTGTCCCAAATCGAAATGGTGGTGAATGGTCATTAGGCCTCTGAAACTATAAGAAACACAAAAATCTATGGTGACTGGAATTATATTGACTTTATACCAGTGTGTCAAAGCAGAAGCCTTTTATATTCTGAACAGTTTCTTGTATTAAAAACAAAGGGACCCGAGAAATCAAAGCGTTTCTGTTTACGTTTAAGCACTTACATGTAAAGCATTGAATACTTCCCATGTCCCATGGAAGCAGCTCTCAAAAATCTGGCTTTCCACGTTAGCCCTGCCAAAGGGCCCAGGAGATATCCAATTTAATTAAACTTTGTAACCTGATCATGTACTCCATTGCATCTTAAAAGACTCAAGTGCCTTCCTGCTGCAATGAGCTTTATGGCACATTGATTCTATGAATTCAAAGTTGCTTCATTTTGCAAGCAATTCCTGCTGGGGATACAGAGTGAAATGTAACCTGTTGTCCCGTGCTGATAGACCACCGTCATACTACAAAGGCTGGTTTCAAGGAAATGGCCGCTGGAATCAAAGGCGGATACCAACACTTATCAAGCTCATTCCATGGTAATAATATTCCTCTTCAAATGAATGCACCATTCTCCCTCCGCATGCTCTTCCTGCCTACAAGCTGCCATCAGTGTTTGATGATGTCTATGAATCACACTGTGATCCTTTACCATGCTGTGCCTGGTTATCACTGCATTGTAAAACATCGGTATAGTCACTGAGGATCTAAATGGTTCCTTCCCTGTGCCTTAGTTCTGAAGCTCAGTCGAGGCATGCTTCCGCACATTACTCAATCAAATTATCTATATTCATGGTAATGCTCTTTCTATATTGAAGATTATTTTGGTACCAGGGACTTGGCAATGGGAAATATTCAATAGTGTGGTAACTTACATAATTGCAAACTTGTCCTTTCACTTTCTTCATTGGCTATTTTTTGTCAGTGTGTATTGATATTCCAGCCAACAGAGATTTAGACACCGGGGAATATTTTCCATCAGTCGTTTAATTTGCTTCATTTTATCTCTATCATCCTGCAACGCGCCAAATTATCCGCAATTCACTCCCGAAACTCTGTGATCTCATCTTTCTTTCTCCTCCTTTAAGAAGCTTATTAAAACCATTCTGACCAAGCCTTTCACCCACCCCACCCTTAAATCTCCTTTCATGGCTCAGTTAGTTTCTGTATGGTAACACTCGCAAAAATGCCTTTAGATGGTTTGCTAAATTAAAGATGTTATGTCAATGGATTCAATTGTTGTTGTAATATTGTTCTTGTGGGAATACTTTATCATTGTATCATGGAAGCACATTCATGCTGAGCCTCCCACAGCCACTTGAGGCAAGAAGATGAATCAAAATGAATGAGGATTGTTGTCCCTCCCTGCTGGATACAATCCTAGCATTTATGTGACCCTAACCTTCAAATGCTGAAGCATTCAAGATGATCAAACTTATCTTGTGTCACATCGGTAGGCAGCATTTAGTATTAGATAGATTCTAATTTTCAACGGGCTGAAACAAGCCGAAGCCATTTTGGCGGATCAAGTGCACTTTTAATAAAAGTGTTGCAGTTGCGAAACATGACTTGCCTGACCACAGCTATTCATCATTGTCACGACAGGAAATTATGGGCTTCGCAGCATCAGAGTCTCCATGCTACACAATGCAATAGATAAGCTCAGTCTGTTTATAACAGCACTTAAAGTGGGTCAAACTCTGCCATGAAATGTCAAAATAGTGCTGCCGGATAATTTAGCTGCAACAGAGGCAGCTAAAGGAAGTGCTGCTTTCCAACAGACTGGCTGAAACTGTTTTCCATCGACTGCGATTAGAAGGATTTCCACGTGCTACTTTATATACTTGAAACCTTGATATATAGTCCATGACAAAACCATAAAGTGGGACACCGGGTATTGTGTCCTTATTATGGAAGTATTTAAAGAATAAAGAGCATCAGCATACTTTCAAAACCCTAACAGTGGTAAGTGTTTTTCAGCAAGAAAGATTTCAGGTGCTTTTTCCATGTTAAAATCATTAGCCTGTCCCAAATTCCATGCCTTTCCATCTCCATACTACATTTTCTATGTATTCACTTTGGAATGGCAGTTTTTCTTAGGGATTGACAAAAGATATTTTTGACTCTCAAAGGACAAGTTTATCGCATGATTTTGCACAGCATTTTCCTGTGACCACTCGCACGGCATTTTGCTTTTTTGAAGGCCTTCATGTGTCTTGACTAGGTAGCAAATGTTCTTCCTGGTTTTGGCAAGCTTTCTACTGCCATTTCTGGAACTTGACATGTTTTGGAGATTCTGCTTGTACTCAAGGAGTATGTGGTTGCAACAGTAGATAGAGACTGAAGAAGATCACAGAATGTGGAGGACTGTGGTTGAGAAAAGGGCCTAAGCCAGCCCTACCTTTCAGTAGGACAAGTCAAAGGGAAGTGAGGCACAAAATACTGGATCAACTCAGGCAGCATCTCTGTAGAAAAATAATAGGTGACATTTCGGGTCAGAACCCTTCTCATTCTGACCAAAAATGTCATTTTTTTATCTCCAGAGATTCTGCCTGACCTGCTGAGTTACTCCAGTATTTTGTGTCTATCTTCAGAACAACATCTGCAGTTCCTTCCAGCACAAGTCAAAGGGAAATCATAGGGCACCGTAGGAAATTTTGCTTTGATGCCTTTAACCATGTAAGAGTACATGTGGGTTCAATGAGGCCCTTGAAATGATCCCAGATGTATCTCAGACAACGTAAATTGATACTGGAGGCAATTCATTATTATTCAGGCAAATGGCTCCATTTACTTGAAAATTGTTACAACTTGCCTCCACCTTCAAGATCATGCGAGTCCATTTTAGGTTGGGCGCATTTCCATTGTCATCCATTTTGTTGCTGGATAGCAACAGGAGAGAATCAACAGACTTCAGGACTGCAATGACTTCATGAATACTTTGAGAGACAGTGGGTAAATAAATAGATGTACATCTGCATCCAAAGAGTTGAAGAACATTGAAGCATGATGGTTGTTTGGCAACTAAGAAAACCTCAGTACATGATGGACATTACAACAGCAGCAGTAGCTCAGTGAACTGGTCTCACAGCACATTTCAGACTGGGCTTTGGAGTTTACTACAACTCTCTGACTGTAAACTGCAGCTATGCCAATATATATATATATATATATTGCTTTTTTGAAGGCCTTCGTGTGTTTTGACTAGGTAGCAAATGTTCTTCCTGGTTTTGGGAAGCTTTCTACTGCCATTTCGGGAACTTGACATGTTCCGGAGATTCTGCTTGTACTCAAGGAGTATGTGGGTGTGACAGCAATGGAGAAGATATATATATGTGTGTGTGTGTGTGTACATGTTAGTATGTATATATATACACACTGAACTTTTTTTTTCTTTCTCATTGATCATATTGTTTACAATGTACTATGTTTACATATTGTGTTGTGCTGCTGCAAGTAAGAATTTCATTGTTCTATCTGGGCCATATGACAATAAAAACACTCTTGACTCTTGCTACTGGTGGACACATTTTTCTAGCAGTAGTGGATGCCATTTCCGTGGAAACAGCAATTTGAGATACAGGTCTGAACGCGAGGTTTTCTCTGCACAATATTTTTGAAGGAATTCTGTCATATTTTAGTACACACACAAATGCTATCAAATAAGGCATGATCTGGGAAGCACCAAAATTGCAATACACCGATATGTTCTTTATTGAGGTAATATCAGCACTAATTTTCTCCCCCCGATTCTGGTTCTGTGTCATCAACTACACTTTTCAGCTTTTTCTATCAGCTTTGGATCCAGTTTGTGTACATCTTTGAGCAAGTCGTCTTTTGTGTTTTATGACAATAGAACGTTTGTCATATGCTTCTGTCCAATCTCCATTTAGAGTCAGCTTTTCCAAAGTCACATTTTACATCATTTTGGGTTCTCATGATATCACTGTCTTCTACAACTACCTGCGTACATTTTGCTCTACAGAATGTTTCTATTTGTTTGATATATGAGCTGTTCAAAGACATCGGAGAGAACGTTTTGCCAGTCAATGGTTTTCAAGTTCATTACAGCATAAAGTTTCAGGATATTGGATAAAAAAACAACACTCAGGATTTGGAAGTCGTTGGCTAAGCTATACTTCGATAAAACCCACTTCAGTATTGGCAAAGTAATACATTCAGTGATCCAGAACCTTAGGACAAGAGATTACCTTCATTTTAATCAATTAAGGTAAATTCTTGCACCTTTCAACCCCAGGAACATCACAAAGCACGTTACTGTCAGATTATTTTGAAATGTTTATTGTTATTGCGTTTCAAGGGATTACCTTTTTGTCACTGAGCCCAGTCACTTGGTCAACGAACTCTTCCTGGATCATAAAAGCAGCCAAATTAGCAGTGTAGCTTGCAAGGAATATTACAGCAAAGAAGGCCCACACGGACACAATGATTTTACTCGTTGTTCCCTTCGGATTCTGGACCGGCACGGAGTTGTTGAAAACCAAGCCCCAAAGGAGCCAAATTGCTTTGCCTATTGTAAAGGAGGGGCCATGTGGAGCTGCAAACAAAGAACAACAGATAAGAACGGTCTTAGCACAGGTAGGGATTTCCAAAACACCTAGTTTCTTGAATGAAGCTGCCAAACAAATGAACAATCCTTCTAGATAACATGCGAGTCGGTTAGCACCTGGGAGGACTATGGATTTTGGTTTATACTCAAATTTAAGATCTTATAGAAATCTCAAAATTCTTAAGGGGTTGGACAGGCTAGATGCAGGAAGATTGTTTCCCGATGTTATGAAGTCCAGAAAGGGGTCACAGCTTAAGGATAAGGGGGAAATCCTTTAAAACCGAGATGAGAAGAACTTTTTTCACACAGAGAGTGGTGAATCTCTGGAACTCTCTGCCACAGAGGGTAGTTGAGGCCAGTTCATTGGCTATATTTAAGAGGGAGTTAGATTAGGGGGTATGGAGAGAAGGCTGGTACAGGATACTGAGTTGGATGATCAGCCATGATCATATTGAATGGCGGTGCAGGCTCGAAGGGCCGAATGGCCTACTCCTGCACCTATGTTTACATGATTACACTTCAAGGTATGGCTCTACACTCCAAAGATACACAGGTTTGTAGGTTAATTGGCTTGGTATAAATGTAAATTTGTCGCTAGCGTGCATAGGATTGTGTTAATGTACGGTGATCGCTGGTCGGTGCGGACTCAGTGAGCCGAAGGACCTGTTTCCACACTGTATCTCTAAACTAAACTAAACTAAACCTGTGTAAAATAAGTCAGATATTGTATTGAATTCCCCATGGACAATGCCTTTTCCTCACTATTTTAATCACATAAATCCTCACTTTAAAACTGGTAAACAGATACCATTATTTTTAATGGAAGTATTATCAAGCCAGGTTTTCACTGCAATCTGTAATAGGTTCTTGAGAAGTATATAACCGGAATGTTGAGACAAGCTTATTTGGTTAGTGTCAGTGATTAATGGTTGGTGGAAACTTTTTTTTGTTTTCTCAGTATTAAAATAGATAAATCTCTCAATGTATCGAAGTGGACATCAGCGTTAAATTTGCCTTAAAAGCAAAGATAAATCATGAGCAGCATAATTATCGGTAAAGTCAGTCAAAAACATTACATAAATGAAAGCTGAACAGCCTGGAAATGAAATAAAAACAAATGCAGATGCGGGAAATCTGAATAAAAACACAAAATGCTGGAAACACACAGAGGGCAGGCAGCATCTGTGGAAAGAGAAACAGTTAATGTTTCAGGTCTTCCTTACAAAGATGAACTTTGAAGTGCAGAAGAGAGGCATTACGCGTAAAAATAGAAAGATGGAAATAGCAAGTGGAACACAGTGCAGCAAGGATTTGATCAATTCGTATATACTTAGTTTAGTTTGAGTTTAGATACAGATAGAGATTCAGCATGGAAACAGACCCTTCAACCCACCGAGTCCATGCTGACCAACCATTACCCATACACTACTTCTATCCTACACACTAGGGATAATTTATAGAATATGGCTGGAAACCAGAGCACCCAGAGAGAGCCCACTAGTTCACAGCAAGAACATACAATCTCTGTACAGACAGAATCTATAATCAGGTTTGATTCTGGGAATCTGGCGCTGTAAGGCAGAGACTCTACCATTGCACCACTGTGCCATCCATTGTCATTGTTATTGTCATTTTCTTTCTTTTGGGCCTGTCCAACTTAGGCGATTTTTGGGGCGACTGCCACAAAATTTCCAACTTGTTGAAGATTTTTCGGCGACAGTGGCGAAAATTTCTGCTGTTGTAGGTTGTCGTAGGTGCTGTCGTAGGTTGTCAGCAGGTGTCGTAGGAGAATTCCATTCAAATTAGTCGCTGGCAGTCGTCTAAAGAGTCGCCTAAGTGGGACAGGCCCATTAGTCATTGATGGGTCTAAATCCCAACCCCAAGACATCATGGGAGCAGCTTCACTTGTAAATTGGTGATGGTTCAAAAAGACAATTCACACCTTCTTGTCCAGAGCAAATGACGATAAATGCACAAACAGAGCTGAACATAATAACAAACAAAGCCTTACATTGTAATGTAGTTCTCTTCAATCTATACAGACCAAGTGGCAAGTGGAGCTCTGGTTTCATGCCAATCTGTACGGAAGATTCGAAACCATTTTTGCTACTTAATGCTTTTACATCTTGGAAGGAATGCCTTCTGTGCACTGACAAAACATCACTCAATGTGTGCTTCAGTTCTCCCTAGCCTCTATCACACTTATCTCTGATATTACCCACTTCATTCCTTTTATTCAAACTCTCTTTACTCTTTTAGTTTAGTTTACTTTAGTTTAATTTAGAGATGCAGCATGGAATCTCTAAACCCTAAGCCTTCGGCCCATCGTGTCCGCATCGACCAGCAATCCCCCTCATTAGCACTATCCTACACACACTAGGGACCATTTACATTTATACCAAGGCAAATAACCTCCTCTACGTCTTTGGAGGGCGTGCGGGTACCAAAGATCTAGGAGAAAACCCACGCGGTTATGGGGAGAACGTATAAACTCTATACAGGCAGCAAACGTGGTTGGGATCGAACCCTGGCGCTGTAAACACTGTAAGGCAGCAACTCTACCGCGGCACGCCCCCTTTTATTACCACCCATGCTTGATACGAGCGCAGAGGCAGAAAAATAAGCCAGGAAATATCATTGAAATCCATTGGTGGAAAGCATTAGGGATGCTTTAATGTAATGCAGGGCAATGTATAAATGCAAAACCGTCTTTTGTTTTAAGTGCACTTTGCAATGGATGGTCTTGCACTTAGGCAATTCCATCTATTTAATAATAATTAATAACTTCATTTAGCTGACACTATTTAATTTAGTTTAGTTTAGAGATATAGCATGGAAACAGGCCCTTCAGCCCACCGAGTCCACACTGAACATCAATCACCCATTCACACTATGTCTATGTTATCTCATGTACGTGTCTACTCCCTACACACTGGGGGCAAATTACAGAGGCCAATGATAAGACCATAAGACATAGGAGCAGAATTAGGCCATTTGGCCCATCGAGTCTGCTCCACCATTCAATCTTGGATGATCTAATTATCCCTCTCAACTCCATTCTTTTACTTTCTCCATGTAACCTTTGACGCTCAGGAATCTTTCAAACTCCGCTTAAAAAATCTCCAATGTCTTGCCTTCCCCTGCCATCTGTGGCAATGAACTCCACAGCTTCAACACCGTCATTCCACAAACCCCACACGGCTTTGGGACGTGGGAGGTAACTGGAGCATCCAGAGGAGAGACACGTGGGCACAGGGAGAATTTGCAAGCTCCAAGGTCAGAATCAAACCTGGGTGTCTGGCGCTGTGAGGCATTCTGTATTGGAAGGAAATGGCTGCAGGAAAATCAAGGATTTATTGGTGTGCTTGTGAAGGAGTGATGCTTCAATTTTTTTTTAAAATACAGGTGAAAGGAATGAAAATGGTAAGCTTGAAGACAGATTCATATGGATATTATCTACACTGTAACGTGCTTCTGACAAGAATCCCAATATATCACGAGGAAAATGCAATCTATAAGCAGGAAAAGATTTTCTTCAGATCTAGATTTTCCAAAAGACAGTCCAATACTTTAGATAACATGGCATTCCACCATTTTAAAGAAATATGGAGCACATATTCTTATTGCAGCAGCAGGAAGACCTTATGAAGGTGTCTCTTTCTGGAGCTCAGCTACTGTTTTAACAAGATGCCTTTCGCTGAAGTGTGCATATTTTATTACTAAGCCAGATGGCAGCTTGAGGTATAAGGCAACATGGGGCCAATTTTACTTTGGTATATTGTAACAAATGATTCACGATGAAGCTTGACAGCCCCCGAAGAAGGCACACCATTCGAGATTTGTGCTGTGTTTTAATAACAATTTCAGCAGTACTGACAAATATAATAAATCAGTTTCAGTGTCCCAGCACCTCACACTAGAGCTTTAATCAAGCAAATAAAATTTGGATCATTTACACATCAGAAATATTACCAGGCGCCTCGCAGTCAGTAACATGCTCTTGAAGTGCGGTTGTAGGAAAGAGAGCTGCCCCTTGCAAGGTCTCATGAATAATAGTGGATAATGATTAGATAATCTGTTTCAATAAAAAAAAAAGTTTTGAATACGGGATAATTAACAGCCCCAGGCAGATTTCTTCTATTATTTTGCAAAATACTGCCAAGGGATCTTTTATACCTAATGGTGGCATGGTTTAACATTACAATGGATAGACAGGCACGTCCAACTTTCATCACTTCTTACATACTGTTGGAGCACTCATCCTAGATATTGTGCTCAATTTCATGAGCAAGGGTTATTTGGAAGTGAAAGAAAAACCTATTAAGTTGATATCCCAAATAGGCTGATTAGTTTGAGGCTGATTAGTTCCTATTAAAGAATATTTACTGGTTGAGCACCATGGGGGAATGAGTGGTGTTTCAAGGGTCGAGAAACTGAAACATTTCTGAATAAACCAAGAAACTGAAGAAGGGTGTCGTCCCGAAACGTCACCCATTCCTTCTCTCCCGTAATGCTGCCTGTCCCGCCGAGTTACACCAGCATTTTGTGTCTATGCAACATTCAATGCAGCCTAAAATCCGATGACAAAATTAGATGGCTATAATAGGCTTGCTCCAATTCTGCGGGGGGGGGGGGGGGGGGGGGGAAAGGCAAAATGCATGTAGGTGTAAACACTTACCCCTTCCTCTTGCCAAATTTCTGTTATACCCAAGAGGGCTAAAGTACTCAAAAGCAAACACTGCTATGGCTGACACGATAAGGAGTGTAACGAACATCATGACCCAGACGGCTGCACTGAAGGGCTCTGGAAGGAAGAAGAAGTGTTATTCAATACATGACGCATTGCCCAGGAAGAAGACAGATTCTACAATGCTGGAGGGGTAGAATTATACAGGCATTTTCAATGGCAGCATCCATTAACAAGATATTGGCTTACCAAGTGGGATAAATTATAGGCAGCAAATTATTCTGAACAATTCATACAAATTAAACTAAACTTATTTTCTTCTCTTCTGGGAAGGGTCAACAAAAACGCCCCAATCACACAAAGCTACATACAGTGACGACACCACAACCTGCAAGAATGGAGATAATTGGGGTAATTTCCCAGTCAATTCAAATTTCAGGATCACACTGTTGTAAATGATTGCCATTGATTTTATGCACACAGATTTTATTGAACTGTATTCAGTGTATTGTACTGAGCAGTTACCTGGTATTTATTGGAGAAGTCATTGTATTTTATAATTTCTCTAGTTTTAGTTTAGTTTAGTTTAGTTTAGTTTAGAGATACAGCGCGGAAACAGGCCTGAGTCCGCACCGACCATCAATCACCGCACACTAACACTATCCTACACACTAGGGACAATGTACAATTTTACCAAAGCCAATTAGCCTACAAACCTGTACGTCTTTGGAGTGTGGGAGGAAACCGGACCACCTGGAGAAAACCCACGCTGGTCACGGTGAGAACATACAAACTCCATACAGACAGCACCGGAGACCGGATCGAACTCCAGTCTCTGGCACTGCAAAGGGCCTGTCCCACTTACTCGATTTTCTCGGTGACTACAGGTGACTAGGCTGCGGGATGAGGCCTGTAGTAGTCGTACCTTTTTCTGGTCACCACTAGATTTTCAACATGTTTAAAATTTTTGGCAACTTGCAACCACTATGACGCATGCCGGCAGTCACCGAAAAAAAAAACGTGTAAAGGGCCTGTCCCACTGTACAATTTCAATTGGTAATTCAAGAGTTCTCCCGAGTTTTCCCCTGATTCGAACTCGGAGAATGTCCATAGCGGGTCCGTAGGAGTTCGTGGATGTCTCGTAGCGGCTCGTACGAGTAACGGTAGGTACTCAGGAAATCCGGTAATCTCGTGACGTTTTTTCAACACTGTGAAAAATGTCCACGAGTTAAAAAATACTTGTGATGAAAAAAATTGTTACTTTTTACTCGTACGAGCCGCTACGAGACATCCACGAACTCCTACGGACCCGCTACGGACATTCTCCAAGTTTGAATCAAGGGAAAACTGAGGAGAACTCTTGAATTACCTCATACAGTGGGACAGGGCATAAGTGGGACAGGCCCTTAAGGCAGAAACTCTACCGTGATGCAACATAAGGCTATGTCTTCTGACTCAATCAATATTGGTATTCATGTGAATATTTGCTTTAAATCCTGCACCCTTAAGCCCCTGATCCACTTAGGAGACCTAAACAGCAACCTCTGGTGACCTTGCCCGCCACCCAAAAAAAAAATCAAGGTCTAGGAGACCTGCAACCTCCTACCACCTCCCACGCACATGTTGAAAACCTTCCTCGACTATGAAGAAAACCGGCTTCGACTAGACATGTGACTAAAAAATTATCGATTTTTAAAACGGCAACCTATTTTTAGTCGAGGCCGGTTTTAAACATGATGAAAAAATAGCAGCAACCTAGATGAAGCCTCGACTACGCGGAAACCACTTTCGACCATTAGGGAGAGTGACCAAAACCTCCGGTGACCTCATGGAAACCTTGGGTGGCGGGCATGGTCACCAGAGGTTGCTGTTTAGGTCTCCTAAGTGGGACGGGGGCTTAAACCTTTAAAGTCATGACTAACATTGGGTTACCAATAAATAATTCCAAGGATGCGAGGGAGGAAACAAGAAGCCTCAGCTTCTAGGATTGTGTGCTTTTAGTGCCTCCAACCTCCAATCTTGCCATTAAAAATAAACAATAACGGAGTAAATGGCTCCACAGTAAACCTTTGGAAAACAAGCTTGCATTGTTACGTTGGTTACTTTCTCCCTTTGCCATATTAAACATCAGAGGTTCACACTGGGGACAGGGATGAGGAGGATCAGTAGATTACTGGGAATAGGAGCAAGAGAACAGGAAGTGGAAAGAAGAGTGTCTGGGATAGGTATAGGATGGGGGGATTCAACTGAGAAATGGTGAGTTCAGCAAAAAAAAAATGAGTTGGTGCTTTGAAGAAATGTATATGGATGTTACATAACATTTGAACAGGAACATGGATAAGAAAGGTTTAGTGGGATATGGGCCAAAAGCTGGCAGATGGGACTAGCATAGATGGGGCACTTTGGTCGGCATGGGCAAATGGCCTGTTTCCATGCTCTATGCTTCTATGACTCTTTATGCCAAGGGAAGGAAGAGGATGAGCAGAGGCAGCTTCTATGGGATTAATTAATGACAAAAAAAATCCACAAGCACAGTGGGATTGTAGCGGATGGCAAGTGTGCAGGAGGCAAGGGACGTGATTCTGAGCATTGTTTCATGCTGAAGAAAAGAAGCCTAGTTTATTCTGTTTATTCATGCTTGATCCTGGGACAGCATGGGATCTAGACCTATCAGGTCTATTGCAAACAGCTAAAACAGTTGTGAATTACACATATCCATTTCTGAGCGTCTACAGTTCGGGAAAGGAACATATGGATGAACACTAGGATAAGGAGCTGGTACGCACAGAGTAAGGGTTTTACCCTTGTGTTATCAAAAGGCAAAGACGAGTAACTGATTGAATAGTCAGGCAGATCCCAAAATGTTGTGGAAAATGGAAGACAAGTACTGATCAATTGATTGTTGGTAAACTTGGGCAGGATGCAGATGCACAGCACAGTGGTGCAGTAGAAGAGCTGCTGACTCACAGTGCCCTAGAGCTGGGTTCAATCCTAACCTTGGGTGCTATCTGTGTGGAGTTTGCACCTTCCCCCTGTGACTGCGTGAGTTTCTTCTGGGTGCTCCAATTTCCTTCCACATTCCAAAGACGTGCAGGTTTGATGGCTCCTGTACATAGTGTGCAGGATTGATAATGTGGACGGCTGATCGATGGTCGGCGTGGGCTCGGTTATATCCAAGCTTACATCTCTAAATTCAAACTTTAAACCTAAGAACAGGCCAGCAAAGGGAAAGTGTACTCTGAGGGATAAAACAAAGAGAATGTTGTGGCACAATGAGTGGAAAAAATAAATGTAGGTCAACAACTGAAAATAAGTGACCCTTTTCTCTCCTAACCCTCTTTAGTCAGAGGGTGGTGATATTTAGCCAGAAGGTGGTGAATCTAGGGAATTCGTTGCCACAGACGGCTGTGGAGGCCATGGGGCATTTTTAAAGAGGAGATAGACAGGTTCTTGATTAGCAAAGGTATCAAAGGTTATGGTGAAAAGGCAGGAGAATGGGGTTGAGAAAGAAAGATAGATCAGCCATGACTGAAAGGCGGAGTAGACTCGATGGGCCGACAGCCTAATTCTTCTGCTAGGCCTTATGAACTAACACATTTCACACTATTTAAAATTTGCAAACCGTCTTCTTTCCAAACTAAAAAAAAGTGGGATTGAAAAACCACCTTAAAATAAAACGGTTACCAAAATGTAAATCATGCCCTAGATTTCAAAGTGCATTAATCACCTCTCAGGTTACATATGATGGTAATGTGCTATGCCAACAAAACTATCCGCTCATCACTTTTAAAACATATAATCCTACGTTCCCTGCTACTGATTGCTCTGGGCTTTGGAAATAATGTGCTCTCGGAGGTGGGTTTCACCACGCATTCCCCAGAGTGGATGTGATAAGACAACCTTCATTAAATGTATGACTTTTAACGCATAGACCATGATCATTAACTCCCCAGTGCCAATGTTCAGCCTGTTTGCCCGCTTCCTCCTCCGAACCTGTTATGTGGATTAGTCACAGCAGGATAGAAGAAATTATGCTAAAAATTAAACAATAAAATCATTTTTAAGGCAGCAGATAGCTGCTTTAGGAAGGGAAAGGGTCCTGAGAGAAAGCTAAAAACCTTTATTGTATTTTACAGTGCAGAGCATCTTGCCAGTTAATCGTTACCACATTATTCATGAGGGCTGTTGGATGGCTGCAATGCTGGCAGTCCCTGGAATGCCGAGCAATGTCTGTTTTATTTTCTCCTTCACCTTATTATTTCTCTCTGTCTGCACTTTTCAGCCACATCCACTGCAATTAACAAACCTCCTCACCTTCCCCCAGTAATAACCAAAACCACTTGTATCACTCATTATTTCTCAGTCTCCACCGTATCATAAATATTTTCTTTGTTCTTTTCATCCCTTCTTTGCAACCAAAAACATATTTGCTTTATCATATTTCCTGGTCTGAAGGAAGATCATTGACCTGAAATGTTAGATCTCTTTCTCTCTCCACAAATGCTGCCTGACCTGGTGAGTATTTGCAGCATTCTCGGTTTTTAATTGCTGGTGAGAGAATTGCATGTACGATACAGAAACAAACCATTCAGGCCGATGTTATTAGTGTTTTTGTTCTGCCTAGGAATTGCTGTTGTAATAATTAAGCCTGGTTCTTCATCCTTGTGAGAACCATGTACAGCTATCTGGTGCCACCTCTTGGCAAAGCAAAAATTAAGCCTGCACAAGCAAGCATTTTGAGGTCAGAGGTCAGCTTGTTGTGCCAAGATGGCGAACAATTTTATTGCAAGTGTATCAATATCTTATAACCAACTTACCAAGAATTAAGTGAATGTGTTCAGGAATATTTAATCAACATGATAAATACACGACAACATCGTGTCAGTGGTGATTTGATTAATTATATTGGGTTTAAATGGTCTTTGTTTGGAATATTATTTGGGTTGTTATATTGGGCAAGAGACTTTTTTTTTCTTTCTTCGGCTTGAAGTGGTCCAGTGACTAAATATCATTGAGATGCTGCTTGGTCTGGTGAGCAAAAACACCAAACTTATTTTTCTTCCATTACCTGGTCCTTCAGGAGAAAAAGCCATTGTGGCAGGTGGACTTTGAGGTAAGTAATCTCAATGGATGTATGATTTTTTTTCTTTGAATCTAGTTGACCATGAATAATAATAGAGAATACAAAGGTGAAAATGGCATCGTAAACGTTGTGAGTCACAAAAAGCTGGACTAATTCAGCGGGACAGGCAGCATCTCTGGAGAGAAGAAATCGGTGACGTTTCGGGCCGAGACCCTTCTTCAGACCAGTTAGGGAAAAGGGAAATGAGAGACGTCGACAATGATGTACAAAGATAAAGAACAATGAATAAAGACGTGCAAAAATGTAACAATGATAAAGGCCATTGTTAGCTGTTTGTAGGGTGAAAATGAGAAGCTGGTGTGACTTGGGTGGGGGAGGGATAGAGAGAGAGGGAATGCCAGGGTTACTGGAAGTTAGAGAAATCAATATTCATACCACTGGGCTGTAAGCTGCCCAAGCAAAATATGAGATGGTGTTCCGCCAATTTGCATTTAGCCTCACTCTGACAATGGAGGAGACCTAGGACAGCAAGGTCAGTGTGGGAATGGGAAGGAGAATTATAGTGTTTAGCCACGGGGAGATCAGGTCAGTCGAAAGCATTGTATCTGGCTGATTACCAAACCTTTTAATCAAGTTTTACCAAACAGCAGGTTTCGAGTTTTACTAAACAGCAGGTTTACTAATTAGACTATAGAAGAACTTCACAATGTCTTTGAGAAATACTGCCACCCCAGGCAATTAGATGGTAGAGGGATTGGAGATTTATAGGAGATATCAAGTGAACTGGGAGACATTTTACACATACTTGTCAGAACTGAAGTTGCTGGCTGCAAACTGTAACTTCAGAGATCTGATGGACTCGTTGATCTACGGAAGAATTGTTAGTCAAATTGGAGATTCAGGATTGAGTGAGAATCTGCTGAGGCTTAGATCTGTCCAAGTGTGTCAAATCCCACTCCCAGAAGTAACAAAAGGCAGAGTTGATGAATGGATAGCAGACAACAGAATTCTGTTATGTATTCAATCAAGACCACGGAGAGAAAAGACAGTGACAGTGTAAGGTACTGTGGCAAACAGCATGATTAGCAAATTGAGAGATGTCCAGTTTTTGGGATGGAATGTCACAAAGAATAAATAACAAACTGACGAACATCCCTAGGAGAGTATTATGAAATCCAAGTCACAATTCAGTAAATGAGGGCACCGCTGCCAAGGGTTTAATAGTTCCTAATAGTCCTACAACCCTGCTATTAACACATTATGGGTTTGTTTTCACCCTCTAACTGCTCACCGTAACCCATTTGACCAATCAATCCCTACCACCCATCCCCATGATAACCGGGAATAGACACAAAATGCTGGAGTAACTGAGCAGGACAGGCAGCATCTCTGGAGAGAAGGAATCGGTGATGTTTCGGGTCAAGACCCTTCTTTAGAGTGATAACCGGGCCTCCCTTATCACAGGTAATATGTTTGTCTTATCCTACATTGTACCTTTCTATGTTCTATATTCAATTAAACATTTCCAAAGGAAATTGAAATAGTGGAATTGTTAATAACGGATATCATCATTATTCTAGCAAAGAACAGATTTGAAATGCCCCCCTTCACTGGATACCTGTGTCCTCTGATGACTCACACTGTCCTAAAGACTTATCCCCAAGTCAATAAAAGTAACATTTCCAATGATCCAGACCTATCTTTGTGCCCTTGAGAAAAATGAGTAATTCAGTGGGCATTTGCCGATTGGAAGTGTATTGAGATGCCCTGACAGTTGTTCTAAATGGACGCCCTCCCAATCAATAGATTCAGAGTGGTTAACAAAGGCTCTGGAGAAAAGAAATAAGGCATTCTAATCAACAGCAAGTTGCCTTTGACCAAAATCATTAATTCTTTTTTCCTTTCTGGAGGCGCTGTCTGAAATGCTGAATGTTCCCAGTACCTTTGGATCTTATTTTCAATTAACTGCTGCATCAGTTCACCATTAAGACTCACAGGATACTTTAAAGAAGTAAAAAATATCCTGCACCCCTCTGGGTCACCTGCTGAAGACGGCGAGCCATGAGAAAATGATTTAATATCCGTGTCAATCAGGGATGTGCGGTCAGGGGAGGCAGGGGAGGCAGAGCCTCACCTGTCATACTCCCAATGAAAATAGCTGTTAAGGAAAGTAAAGAAAAATAATAATAAAATAAACTAAATATAAAGATTTTTCCACTGATCTGTGTTATAAATGTCATTTCTACGTGAATCCAATCAATTTTTACAGTCAAAATCACCAATTTGCGCAACTCTGCTGCAAATACAGGGAGAGATGAGAGGTGAGGCAGCGGCGAGCTGAGCCTCCCCTCTGATTGCGCAACCCCTCAGAAACTGCATGGAGCGCGGGCAATAAGTGTGTGCCTGTTACTATCTCTCTGTATGTCACCAATGTAATATGTGTAAACCCCTTCATTGCATGTCCTCACCTTCCATAGTCCACGTAGCTTATTTCACATATAAATATATTAAATTTAGGCTCACTGGTCTCTTCATAAAACTGCAATGAAAAAGCAGCAGGGGAGGCAGTTGTCACGTCTGCCTCACTGAGGGGGCGTGTCTTGAGCCCAATGGAGAGAGATCGAGCGTCAATTACGTAGGCTCACGTAATTGACGCTGCCTCGCTCTCCCTCCATGTTAGCTAGTTTCAGCAGCAGCGGCGCAGCACTGGGTTCCATCGGGGGTGGCGCTGACTGGTAGGTTGATTGGTTGATTTGTAGCAGCCGATTTGGAGAGCTTTGGGCCGCTGAAAGCTTCCAATTGGGCCCCACGTTGGAGTAATCTACTCTCGGCTCGGGACCATGGCATCCACTCCCGCCGCCAGCCCTCTGCCTCCCTTCGCTCCTTCCCTCCCTCCTTTCCCTTCTTCCCTCCCTCCCTTCTCTCCTTCCTTCCCTCCTTCATCTCTCTCTTTTCCCTTCTCTCCTTCCCTCCCTCCCTTCTCTCCTTTCCTCACAGACACATCACACACAGACAACTAACACACACACAACTAACACACACACACACAACTAAGTTAGGATTGGATAGAAGCCAGTGCCTTCCCAGCCATTGACCTCACCGCACATCACTGGTGCCAATACCCATTACTTTATTAAAGCTGTTTTTGTTTTATCTTACCAAACATTAAAGGTACAGAAATGAATGGAGAACAATAGCTTTAAAACCTTCAGCATTTTGGATATTTTTCATCTAGTCATTTGCAGCTTATAGTTAGGAAAATGATGTTTCCTGGCAGATTGTGCCTCTTGAATTCTCTATCCTGGAGGGTAGTGGAGATTAGATCATTGGGGGTATTTAAAGATGGGGCATATAAATGTTTGCAGTATTAAAGGAATTGAGGGCAATTGGGAACAGGCAAAGAAGAGGAAACAACATCTGGAGCAGATCAGCCATGGTCATATTGAATGGTGGGGTAATATTGAGAGGAAAACAAACCTACTCATGCTCCTATTTTATCTTCTTATGTTTTAGGCTTTAAATTGCATTGAACGTTATTTACGTTATGTGTAGGAAAGCGAACTGGAGCAATTCAAAGAGACAAGCAGCTTTTCTGGAGACAAGGAATGGGTGATGTTTCAGGTCAAGACCCTTCTTCAGACTGATAACTGGGCATCCCTTGTCACAGATAATCTGAATGTGTTATCCATTCCTCCACCAACTTCTATGCAACCAAAAAATATCTTTAATCTCTCTATCCCACGTCTGACAAAGGGACTCTGACTCGAAGCAGATACCCCTTCCAAAGGTGTGATGTGGCCTGCTAACTACTTTGATAATTTTCTATTTTCATTCAAATATTTCAGCAGCATGATTTTGAAGCCAAATAGAGAAGAAGAGGGGAAGCTCCTAAAACAGATATTTACCATTATGGGGGCACAAGAAACTGCAGATGCTGGAATCTTGCATAGATCATGTAGAAAGTTGGGAACCTTAGAGCCATAGTGATACAGTGTGGATACAGGCCCTTTGGCCCAACTTGCCCACACCGGCCAACATGTCCCAGCTACACTAGTCCCACCTGCCTGCGTTTGGCCCAAATCCCTGCAAACCTGTCCTATCCATGTACCCTTCTTCAGCTGAAGGCAGGTCTCGACCCAAAACATCTCCTTTCTATGTCCTCCATGGGTGCTGCCCGACCTTCTAACTGTTAGTTTTAGAGATACAGCGTGGAAACAGGCCCTTCAGCCCACCGAGTCCGCACCAACCAACGATCACCCGTACACTTGTTCTGTCCCACAACGTAGGGACAATTTACAGAGGCCAATTCACCTACAAAACCTGCACATCTTTGGAATGTAGGTGGAAAGTGGAGCACCTGGAGAAAACCCACGTGGTCACGGAGAGAACTTACAAACTCCGTACAGACAGCACCCGTAGACAGGATCGAACCCAGGTCTCTGGCGCTGTAAGGCAGCTACTCTACCACTGAGCAACTGTGCCACCTGTCGTGTTATGCCAGCACTTTGTTGTTTACTATTATGGAAGTGGAAGGAAAAGATGCCCGGTTCCAGGTAGACAGTGAGATAACATGTAATATTGTTCCAAAGCAGTCGGCAAGGAAACATGAAGAGGCAGAGCAAGTGCTAAGGATGTACAACCACGTGATTGCAATACCACTGGGAACACGCAGAGAATGGAAAGAGATACATTGTCGAGTTTGAGCAGGCGAGTGAATAGAACAAATGAGTGTACAGGTAGAGAACTCGATGGGCGAACAAGCAGATGGACTCTCGAGCTCCTCACTTGACAGGAAGCAGCTGCTAAATGAACTTGCAGCTGCTTTTGAGGGAATTGGAACGCTGGAGGGAAAGTTCCATCTCGAGCTTGATGACGGGGAGCAGCTGAAAGAACATCCACTACGATTTGTTCCTGCAGCTGTCAAGGAGAAACTGAATAGCAAACTTGAGAAGCTGCCAGAGGCAGAGATCACTGCAGCAGGGGACACTTGGACCCTATGGCCAGTTTGGAGATGTCAGGCAAGCTGAGGACCTGTCTGGATCCCATGATCTGCACATAATGAAGAGGAACCATTATCTATCCTGCCAGATTTGTGCAGAGCTTGTTGAAAGCCAAGACTGGATTTTGGCATGCAGAGCGCATAGTAGGAGTGTGTTTCTAACAACATTCAACACACCTTTGGGGAATATTAGTGGCTGGGTTTGCCTTTTGAGATTACTGCTGCACCTGAAGTGTTTCATCACAGGCTGGATAAGGCCATTGAAGAACCTGCTGGCATGGAGAATGTGCCTGGAGGTGTTCTGTCATTAGAGACGAAGACAGCTGCAGCGGCCGAGATAGATTTTGATAGAAAGGTGAGAGTTTCAATGAATTTACAATGTTTCAATGTGCGGAAAGCCTGTTGAGCTGCAACCTAGGGAAACTACAGCTCTCTTGAGGTCAACGACATGGATACCAATGAAGCGGCCAACTGATTTCAACAAAGCTGAAACCAGTAAGGGAAATGTCACGCCTGACAGATATGGTTTGCCATCCAATCCTTCCTTCCGGGGATGAATAACACCAATTTCCCTCCGGAGATTAATAAAGTATTGTCGTATCATATCGTATCATTCCTTTCAGTTGTCAACTTAAGCAAATTCCAGCCCCATCCAAGTGAAGTTTGAGAACTACTTGAGATAACTGGCAAGATGGGATTTCAATAATGGTGGATGGACATCTATGAGCAATCTGGAAGGAGATATATGGATGGAAATTTTGGAGGAAAGAATGTGGGGTGGTGGTTAATGGAAAATATGGGATTCAGGGTTGGGAGATGAGTGTGCAGCAGAGGGGAAAGGTGCAGGGTGAGAGATTGTGGGGGGAATATGTGCACACCAGGTGGGCTAAGGAAGGAGAGAGGGGGCACAGGGGCATTACTTAAAATTGGATAGTTCAATGTTACTATCATTGAGTTGTAGGCTGCAATGATATGTAGAACATGAGGTGCAGCTCCTCCAGTTTGCGCGTGGCCCCACTCTGGCAATGGAGGTGACCTAGGACAGAAAGGTCGATGTGGAAATTTGAAGTTGGAGTTAAAATGGTTAAAAACTGGGAGATCCACCAAGTCTTGACAGACAGAGGGCAAGTGTTCAGCAAAACAGTCATCTAATCCATGTCTGGTCTGGCCAATATAAAGGAGGCCACATCAGGAGCAACAGAAATATGGATGGAAGAGGTGCAGGTGTACCTCTCTAACCTGGAAGGGCTACTGGGGTCCCTGGACGGAAGTGAGAAAGACGAGGTGTGGAGACAGTTGTTACATCTTCTGCAGTTACTGGGCAAACGTTTGGGGAGGAGGCGAGTTGGGTGAGTAAGGATGACCAGGCCAAGGAGTTGCAGAGAAAGTGGTCTCCATGGAAAGCAGGAAAGGAGAGCGAACAGGGAGGTGCGACTGGTGGATGGATCGCATTGAAGGTGGCGGAAATGTTGGAGAATGATATGTAGGATGTGGAGGTCAGTGGGTGCAGACGTGACAGAGATGGAGAAGTTGAGAGTAAAAGGCCTGTCCCACTTGGACGACCTAATCCACGGGTTTAGAAGACCCTAGACGAGTTGAAAAAAATGACACGGTTGTGTTAACTCGCCGAAGTAAAAGACCTACTACGACTACGACCTCCTACGACCCCGACCCCCCTCAAACTCAGTCTTCCACACCTAAGACCAACTACGACTAGCTACGAGTGGAAAATTATCACATGATAAAATGATGTCACGTTTGCATTTTTTCTCTCGTTACCGACCTACGACTATATACGACTACCTACGACTAACATCATGACCTACTACGACCTACCTACGTCCTACCTACGAGTAAAAGGTATCAATTTTTTCCATGCCGACCTTTTCTATAATCGTGGACCATTTTTATCAGGCTGGAAAAAATGCCGCAACCTACTTGAGGCCACGTGTACGCGGAGACAGGGGCTTAAGAGATAACATCCTTGAAAATGGCAGGGTGGAAGAGGTGTTGTCAAGGTAGCTATGAGAGACAGTGGGTTTGTAGTAGATGTTCGTTCATAGTCCGACCTCAGCAATGGAACTACCTCTTTCTCAAAACTACTAACTTCCACCTTGCCCTCTCACATTTAGACTCTCTCTGACATGGCTCTCCCCTTTCTCAATCTCTCTGTCCCCATCACAGGGCCACCTGAAACTCCCAGTTGCCAGCCATTTTAATTCCTCCCCCCATTCCCATAATAATGTATCTGTCTTTGGCCTCCTCCAATGCATGGTGAGGCTACAGACCAAATGGAAGGAAGACACCTTATATTCTGCTTGAGTAGCCTGCAACCTAGCAGCATGAACATTGAATTCTCCAGTCTCTGATCACCCTCTCTCCTCTCCTAATCATCCCCAATCCCCCGGCCCGCCAACATTGTTCTCTCCCGCTACCATCACGCAGTTGCTTGCCGCTCCTCCGTTCACTGTTCTCCCACCCCTCCCTACCTTAGGTCATCCATTTTCTCTGCTTCCTGGTCCCTTCTAACCACTATCCTTCCCTATGTTTCCACATTACCCTCTCCCAGCTTGCCTCTTATCAGACTTCACCATTTGCACTATGAATCCGCCTATCACTCTCTAGCTGTTACCGCACCTCTTTCTATCAGCTATTTCCCCTCTCCTCCATCGCTCTAAAGAAGGGACGTGACCTGAAGGACATATTTTGTTTAAATTATTCAGACACTAACACGCGTACATTCATCTGGTCTTAATGTAAAATTGGAGTGGAACCCTGCATTATATTAGATGTTAACATCTGAAGCACATATTGAAGTATGAGCAGATAGTCAAAAGAATGAAAAAAAAACCACAGGTAAGACTTTAAAAAAGGTTTACCTAAGAATGCGGAGGGGGAAACTGTGCCATTGCTCCGAGACACCATCACACTGATCCCTGTTTCCACAAAGGGCACCGAGAAGTCCACAACTTCAGATCTCTCTTCGTTAATCGTAAGTGAGCCAACAGCCATCTCTGCTCGTCGATGTAACACCTGGAGGCAGTGCAGACAACAGCAAAGAAAAGGAAGGTGTGGGTCAAAACACATAGTTTGTGCAGCTCATCATTAGTTTCTGGGGGTGGGCTTTGGGGGGGGGGGGGAAAGGGGGAGGAGGGGGGGGGGGGGGGGGGGAGGGCGGCTTCTATCTGCCGAGAGACTCAAAACCTTAAGTTGTGCAACTGCTTGCCACTGTTTATTACCTAAAGCCACTTACATCACCAACCATTCCATTCCATACACCGTTGATTTTTTTGCCGTGCTTCCCATTTGACACCAGGTACAGGTCATATGTGAATTTCACAGTCTTTGCAAGTTTTTTCAAAATATCAATGCAAAATCCTTTGCAGCATTTCTTCATGTACAGCCCCTTGCCAGTCGAATTGCTGTCGAAGGAGGAAAGCAATGCGGTAATAATAGCAAATTAATCTTTGTTACGCCAACATGGAATCTGTCCCTACTGTCTAAAACAGTTACACAATTACATTTCAGGTTAATTACCGTGGCCCTGAAATTGTGAATGCATAAAAACAACGTCAATGTCCCCCCTGCTAATTTAGTAAATGGGCATTCGGTGAGCTAAAAGAAATACGTACTGTACATTGCCAGTGAGTGTTTTTCGATATAAGCTAAACTTCCCAACACAAAACATTAATCTCAGACTTGTGTTTGTGACTTCTCATGTTAATTAAAGCTTCCAGCGCTGCTTTGAAGTGAAGCTCGATGTAATCAATCATAAATGTGATGCCTCTTTATGATCAAAGATTAATTATAGCCAGTAATAAACTTTATATCATTTGTGCCTATTTCCCATTTCCCATCGATTGAAAGAATTCTAAAATACGGTCAACACGTCACTGACAAATGTGTTTATGCAAGGGAGGAAGTCACCTTCTTCCCTAAATTCAGTAAATGTTGAAGATAGACACAAAGTGCTGGAGTAACTCAGTGCGTCAGGCAGCATCTCTGGAGGATGGGTGACATTTCAGGTCGGGACCCTTCTTCAGACTATTGAAGTATATGTCTATTGATGCTCTTACCATTACTGGGCTTTGAAATTCAACCCTTGTCTTGGCTTCATATGGTCCATTTGGGTGGCATGGTAGTGTAGCGGTACAGCTAATACCTTACAGCGCCAGAGACCCGGGTTTGATCCTGACTACGGGTGCTGTGTGTATGGAGTTTGTATGTTTTCCCCGTGACTTGCATGGGTTTTCTCTGAGTTCTTTGGTTTCCTCCCACACTCCAAAGACATACAGGTTTGTAGGTTAATTGGCTTACAAAGTGTACAAATGTCCCTAGTATGTGTAGGGTTGTGTTAATGTGCGGGGATCGCTGGTCGGTGCAGACACGGTGAGCCGAAGGCCTATTTCCGCCCTGTCTCTAAACTAAACTAAAAATCTCATGCTCTCCCTTTCCACAACTATTTCATATTCATTTCTGGAGATATTTTATGTTTGGTGATCCATTACACGGCAACATTATAAATGGACCGAGCTTGATTGTTCTTAATAAAGCCATTCGTTGGATTGAGTTTCATAGTAAGCCTAGTTAATGGTGGGGTAAAAGGATCAGAAGTCAAAGCTAGATCCAGGGTGGGTTTAAGTGACAATAGTTTCAAATAATCTTTACCTTAAATCTGCTGACTCTTTTAATAACATTGGCTACACTTCCCCCCCCGAACCGCTCCCAGTATAGGACTTTATTCCATTGGCTCAGGTTTGCTGTCCTGGTCATGTTTACTCTGATGATTCCACCTTTGATTACAATATATATGATATACTGTACCTTCCTTGGGCTTCAGCTGAGGGTTCTCCTCTCCCACAACTGAAAAGGCTCCCAACTATGTCCATCCCATATCCCTCTTATTTCTCTCCCCCTCTGTCAGATCTTTCCACCTCAAGCAGCCTCAAGGGTACAAGAGATCAGCCTCTAGTCTATCACCAAGCAAATCTTCCTCTCCATTCACTCTTTCAGCATTCTGGTAGAGCCATCCCTTGTATAGCACTCTGAACTACTCCTCATTGAACCCCCAATACTCTCCTCCCATTTCCAAGGGATATAACTCTTCATCCCCATCTTCCAAGTTTCCAAATCTCTCTCTAGGTGAAACAACAATTTGCTTGTACTCTTTTCAATTTAATTTATTTTTTCATTTGTCCTTAGGGAGGGTGTGACCACTCCTGACATTTCCAGCAGTTATTGTCTATCCATTATTGCCCTCGACTTAGGAGGTTGTGGCCGGCTGCAACTGGGACTGTAAAATGGCGCCAAAATGGCGACTCCTGCATATAGACTCAGTGGGTTGTTCTGTACATTCTGTACTCACCAGGGGATTGTGCTTATGTATGGTGATAGTCTTGCTGATCTGTCTGCAAAATAAGTACTTCACTGTACTTTGATAAAGGTGATAATAAATAAACCATTGAACCATAATTCCTTAATCTACCTCCAGCCCCCTTGCCCTGTTTCATTGAAGCTTGAGGGTTACTCCTGAATATGACAGTCTTTCAGACTCAGTGCTGAATTCAATATTTCAAGCCATAATCTCTATCATTTGGATTCTAATATCACATTTACACCCAGCTGTGAATCCATCTTCTGCTTCTTTACTTATCCCTCTGCCCCATGGTATCTAGGTTTAGTTAGAATTTCAATGGCCTTATTAAAAACAATCGAGCTCCATCTATTTGTGTCTTTATCTTGCAATAGATCACCAAATCAATGCTCTGCTTCTGTGCCACTGGTTATTGTGTACAGGCAAGATTTCCCCTCAAGGCTTTGGAGAAGTGCACAGAATTAATCACAGTGTCATAAATAGATACACTTTCACTTTTGGGATTAGTGCTTATAATAGATTGCTGACAGGATGCAAAGTACTGTGATCTAAGTTATAGAACTGGCTGTTTATAATTAGGCTTTGCACATTCTTTTAAAACACTACATTACGTCCAGCTGAACAGGGCATTTGTTTTTATGAGCGGATTAACAGATTTATAACCCTCTAAAATTCTTCTCATTCTTCACTTGAACAAACATGTCAATGGTCACTGAAAACAGTGTAGGAAGGAACTGCAGATGCTGGTTTACACCGAAGATAGAGACAAAATGCTGGAATAACTCAGCGGGACAGGCAGCATCTCTGGAGAGAAGGAATGGGTGATGTTTCGGGTTGAGACCCTTTTACAGACTAGGAGACTAAGAGTCTGAAGATGGGTCTCGACCCGAAATGTCACCAATTCCTACTATCCAAATATGCTGCCTGTTCCGTTGAGTTACTCCAGCATTTTGTGTCTATCGTCACTGAAAACTGAATGACATGGAAAATGTAGTGCCGAAACAGGCCATTCAACCCATCCTGTTCAATGCAAGCACCTTTTCCCAAGATTCCTTCATTTATACCATCACCAGAGTCTGCCATTCCCTTTTCCATCACCAGCTTATCTAGATTCATCCAGATGCACTTCTCAGCACAAAAGGCACCAAGAGCTGGGGTCGGGAGTGGGAATATGACATCCAGATAGAGGATTAGCCATGATTGTATTGAATGGCAAGCATAGGTTCAAAGGCTAGAATAGCCCATTCTTACTTTTCTTTGTTCAATGCTCCCTGAGGCGACGTCCCACACCTCCGTGCACTGAAAGTGGAGCGGCTGCTGTTGGAGCCGTCGTACGGCACATTTGTGGTCGTAGCAGATCATGGTGAAGGCAAAGGGCTGCGTACGGGAAGCCCTACAACGGCCAGGTAAATGAGTGCAGCAGAGTGGTGGTGGAAGGAGCAGAGGCCATCACACTGGGCCAGGCCGACCCCTACTCCAGTGCCACCACCTTAAACTGGGAATATAAGAAATTGCACATCTCATTGGGCCAAGATCAGAGTTTTGAGAGATTTGTAAGTTGCCAGGTGGTGAAGTAATATGTGTGTTGTTTCAGAAGAGGATCTATTGTCCTCATGTACAGCATGATTTAACTATACACGTGACAATAAATAAACTAAACTAAATAAAACGAATGAGTTCAATTTTATCATCACCCTCTAACATTAATAGCCTCTAGAGGACAAAAGTTTAATGTTAGGGGGATAGGATTTAATAGGAACCATGGGGATAGCTTTTTCACACAAAGGGTGGTGGGTGTGTGGAGTGAGTTGCCAGAGGGGGTAGTTGAGGCAGGTACTATCGCAATGTTTCACAAAAAAACACTTAGACAGGTACATGGATAGGACAGGTTTAGAGGGATATGGGCCAAACGTAGCCAGATGGGACTAGTGTACCTGTAGCTGGGACATGTTGGCCGGTGTGAGCAAGTTGGGCAGAAGGGCCTGTTTCCACACTGTATCATTCTACAACTCTATTTATATTCACCCCACTTCAACACACTTTTTCAATCCATTGATGGAAAATAGGCTTCACTGACAAATTGACCCATAGATTCTCCAGGAAACATGGCACTGCTTAGACAAGGTCACAGAACAGAGAATAAGGAGCAGTTGTGAATCCGTGGAGTACAAGGTGGCATTTGCTGCTGTTTGAGGAAATCACATCAAACGCATACATAAATAGGGGAGGGAGATAAATAGGAATTAATGAGGAATAGAATGGCCTACTGACAGTGGAAATAAATCTGAGTGGGAAACAGGCTTCTGCACAGCACTAACACAAACGTGAATGAATACTGCAAAACAATGTCGTCTTATGCCATTGATAGTTTACAATGCAGGAACAAATAAACAATCAGCCATTTCAAGCACTATTTGGACCCCTCGCTAAAAATCAGGAATTGGCCAAGATTTTTCAAACTGATTGGCACAACCCAAAATGTGATCCGTGAAGTTCCCAATGGAGCTGCATGAAAAGTTCTTGATTACTGATGCTTTGCCAAGCTAATCATTGAGAAGAATATCCGAAGCTTAGCGACTACAGAGTGGCTGCATAGAAGGCTAGCCGCTCTGATGTACAGAAAGAAGAATAATGATGAACAGAAAGAAGAATAAGGCTATTGGCAATGAGGCATATGGCTCGGTCAAAATGGTTGACCAGGTAGCTACCTACAAATCGTTAAACTACCCGCTTCCCATTTTATTGAGTTAAAGCACTAAAAAATATTGGGAATTGATCCTACAAATGCCAAGAGTGACGTTTCGGTGGAACCAACTGCATTAAAAACAATTAGCTCTCATGTTGCAAATGAAAATGAACAATGATTTTACTCACATAGCCATATTTTTCCTACATGGGACATTACTTCTTGCACAAGTTCCAGTAAGCTTGTCCACATCCTCCACAATCACAAAGGGGCTTTCCTCTAGTGTTACAATACTAAGGTGGCTGTCATCCGCTTCTTCGTCTGCATAAGAATTAAATCTCGGCCACACGGGATGTTTGAGAGTCAGTCTACGGTTCTCCCATTTCCCAACCTGTAAGAGGAAGATATCAAAGTTATTCATGTGTTGACTCATGTTTTTCCAAGCAATAGTTTTGCCAATAGAAACTTGCATTTTGTCCTGAACAATACAGCTCACCCCCTCCAGGACACACTGGTCAACCTGAGGAGTACCTTCAGCACCAGACTGGTTCCACCAAGATGCAGGACAGAACCCCACAGGAGATCCTTCTTCCCTGTGGCTATCAAACTGTACAACTCCTCCCCCTTTTTTCGTGGTGTAGACTGAGACCGACTTCCCTCCCCCAACCCCCCTCCCCCCAAAAACATTTTCAGTGCATGCAATCAACAGCAAAGAGAAAAACTGCTGGAGAAGATAAAGATTCCAGCATCTGCATTTTCCTGTGTCTCCATGCAGACTTGAACCTTTAGAGAAACAGGCCCTTCGGCCCACCGAGTCTACGACGACCATCGATCGCCCCATACATGCACACTATCCTACACACTAGGGACAATTTACTATTTAACAAAGCCAATTAGCGTACAAACCTGTACGTTTTTGGAGTGTGGGAGGAAACCGGAGCACCTAATCAAAGCTTGAGCAAACCAAACATATTTTAAGAAGCTTCTGAGAGGAGAAAGAAATATATAGGCGAGGCGAGGAGCTCAAGTTGCTAAAGGTATAGACAACAATTGATTAGTAAGGTGTCAGTTGTTATGAGGAGAAGGCAGGAGAATGGGATAAGGAGTGAGAGATAGATCAGCCATGATTGCATGGTGGAGTAGACTTGATGGGCCGAATGGCCTAATTCTACTGCTATCACTCATGACCATATGATTTATGACAATGATGAGACGAGAAGAAAGGGTCAGATGGAAGCAGTGGAGTGATCATGAGAGTTGTATCGTTGAAGGAGTCTACTGAGCTATGGAGGAACAAGGCAATAGAGCCTGTTTGTTAACATGGAATCATGTAAATCTTTTGTCAAATCACATCAACATAGCAAACATACCAATATTTCTGATAAGGACAATCTGGAATCACGCATCGAAGCTGAAGTGAGTCCCAGGCTAAGGTGCATACCTTGTGAAATGTGAAAGAATGCATGTGAAAGAAGTGGAGCCCAGTCTTGCTGAGATTCCTCAGCATTTCCATGGATTATTATTAGCTTTCAGATTCTGTCTTTGTTTAGACCCCTACTGTTTTTATGGGCAATGAACCCAGGATGCACAGGAGCAAGTTAACGTTTTTAGTTACTTTGTTTGAGTTTAATGCTGGTTTATTTTGGTTTTCAGTTAACTTTTTTGCATTTTTAATTAAAAATATATATCTACCTTTAGTTTAGTAGTCAAAGATTTTAAAAGGTATTAAAATCAGTTACAGCTTTAGTTTAGTTTAGTTTAGTTTAGAGAAGCAGCACGCCCTTTCAGCCCACCGGGTCCGCGCCAACCAGCGATACCCGCATATTAACACTATCCTATACCCACTAGGAACAATTTTTACATTTACCAAGCCACTTAACCGACATGCCTGTATGTCTTTGGAGTGTGGGAGGAAACCGAAGATCTCGGAAAAAACCCACGCAGGTCACGGGGAGAACGCACAAACTCCGTACAGACAGTGCCCGTAGTCGGGATCGAATCCGGATCTTCAGCACTGCATTTGCTGTAAGGCAGCAACTCTACCGCTGGCAAAGCAACACCCACAGGTTCCCCAATGTCAAAGGGTGTGAAGAATATTTTGAGGACAGACCCTCTTGATTGAGAATACCATAAAACTCCCTCTCCTTACCTTATTCAGCGCTGAGAAATAAATGCGAGGGGAATGTCCAAGCACTTATGTGCAAAAATAATTCTCTATTTTCATTGTAAGACTTTTGGTCTGCAGTATGCAGTATTCCATATATGGTGATATTTGATATTTTCACATGCTTTATCTGCAGTTGAAAATTAATACAGATTATGATTTCCGGACCTTTCCAGTTTCATTTAGATCAGCTGGATATCTATCTGAGTGAATACAGATGAGGCCTTTTTAACATTTTAGCTTTTGCACTTGAAGACCCAGCTTTGACATTGTCAGAGTGAGGCCAAACGTAAATTGGAGAAACACCACCTCATATTTCTCTTGAGCAGCTTAAAACCCAGCGGTACGATTATTGATTTGTCCAAGTAACCCTTGCATTCCCTCTCTCCCCATCCCTCCCCCACCGTTGCTGTTGTACTAGTTTCACTGTCGTCCTGGTGAGTTTCATTGTCTATATAACTCGTTAGCACCTGGCCCATAGCCAACAATGGAGTGTTTCCATGATCATCGTTACATTTTTGCATATCTTTAATTCATTTGTTCTACATCTCTCTATATCACCGTCTATGTAACCTCTCGTTTCTCTTTCCCCTGACTCTCAGTCTGAAGAAGGGTCTGGACCCAAAACGTCACCTTTTCCTTTTCTCCAGAGGGGCTGCCTGACCCGCTGAGATAAGGGCCTGTCCCACTTGGGCCTCATTTGCGCGTTACACAGATGGCGCGCAAAGATTTTGTACATCCCAAAATCCTGGGGTGCCACATGTGAAAGAAGTGGAGCGGTTTCCTGGGATTCTACTCCCGGGGCACAGTAATTCTACTCCTATCACTTATGATCTTATCTAGGCACAGTAATATCACACAGCAGACCTCACCTCGGCAATACATAAGTGTCGCCACGTTTTGGTGGCGACAAGGCTACTGTCAGTTAGCTGTCTATTGCAATTATTACAAAAGGGCCTAGATTTAGGAATGAATGTATCTGGGGGAGGTGGTCTCAGGTGTGTATAGGGGGGGGGGGGGGGGGGGGGGGGGGGGGGGCGGGGAGGGCTGTGGGTGTGATGCGAGTTGGAATGGTTGTGGTATTTCAGAGGGATGGGCTAAACAGCCCCCAAAACTGGTGGAATTATAGACGACAAAGAAGGTTGCTTAAGGATACAGTGGGACACTGGTCAGTTGGAATGTTGGGCACAGTGGTGGCAAATGGAATTCAATCCAGACAAATCCAGGGGTGGCACAGTGGTGCAGCGGTAGAATCGCTGCCTTATTGTGCCAGAGACCCGGGCTCGATCCTGACTTTGGGTGCTGTCTGTATGGAATTTGTACATTCTCCCTGTGGACGCTCAGGTTTTCTCCCACATTCCAAAGATGTACAGGTTTATTGGTTAATTGGCTTCTGTAAATTGTAAACTGTTCCTAGTGTGTATGATAGTGCTAGTGTATGGTGTGTACGCTGGTCAGAGCGGACTCAGTGAGCCAAAGGGCCTGTTTCGACACTGTATGTCTAAATGTAAGGTAATGCACGTTGGGTGGGCAAATTCTGGTCGGACGTATGAAGTAAATCACAGGTTCCTTAGGAGCGTTTATTGTAGAGAGACCTTGGGGTGCAAATCAATTCTTCTCTAAAAATGGACAGGTGAAGAAGACATTTGGCATGCTTGACTTCATAGGCCGAGGCAACAAGTAGATTTGGGCGGTACAAAACATTGGTTAGATCACATTTAGAATAGCAAGTACTGTTCTGGTTGCCACACTACAGGATGGATGTGGTAGCAAAGAGAGAGTTCAGAAGAGATTCATGAGAATGTTGCCTGGAAAGGAGGCCTGTGGTTATACAGAGATATTGGATGGATGGGGCTTATGTAGTTATACAGAGAGATTGGATAAACTGGGTTCATGTAGCTATACAGATAGGTTGGATAGTTTGGATTATGTAGTTACATGGAGACATTGTATAGTTTGGACCTATATAACTATAAGAAGAGAATGGATAGCCTGGGTCTATGTAATTATAAGGAGAGATTGTATAGTTTGGGTTTATGTTCTCTGCAATGTAGGAGCATGGTGGGGAATCTTACAGAGAGTTGCAAAATACAATAATCAGATATTTTCCCCTGGGTTGCGTGGTCTGTAACTAAGGGACAGGGAGCATGCGTTTAATGTAAGAGGGGGAAAATTTAAAGGATATCTATGGAGTAGGTTTTTCACACAGAGGGTGGCAAATATGATGAATGAGCTGCCAGATGAGGTTGTGGAGGTATATACTATTACAATGTTTAAAAGGCATTTGGACAGGTACTTGGATTGGAACAGGGTAGAGGCCGATGGGCCTGATGTGGCCAAATTTGACAAGCATAGTTAGGCATCACAGTGTGCATAGTCATGGTGGGCCAGTTTGGTGCTGAACTTTCCTATGACTGTGATGTACACAAATACACAGGTACACACCAGGGATAAATAACCAGATAAAATGACTGTAGATCCAAGATTGCTGTTAGCTGCTTCAGTGTCACTGCTTTACTTCCAATGTTGACAATGTTACTTCCAGCGCTGACTCTGTGTCATTTTTAACACATACGAATGGATCCAGTTTCATATATTGAATAAATATTGTACTCGGTTCAAGACCAGTACACATTGAAAATGAAAATAACTAGTTTGCTCAAGTTTGCAGCAGACCTTGCCCTGGATCAACAATTTAATCAAAACAAGATCAGAAAAGAGTGTACCATCTGTTGACTATGACAGTATTCTTTCTGATCATCATCCTGTCTGCATATTTATCACATTGTCTTGTGTTCAGTTTTTGCTGTGATAATCTCTCGAGTCAATGCCTGGAATGAATGTTTACATTATTCGGCCGATGATCTCGAGCTCTGGATTATTGATCCGGGATCATGTTCAAATCCCACCAAAGTAGCGCGGGAATTGAAATTTCTTCCCGGCTGTTGTCAGGCAACTGAACCGTCCGCTCACCAACTAAAGACCGGGCCTGACCTCCCATCAGACTTTACTGGACTTTATCTTGCGATAACGTTATACCCTTTATCCTGCATCTGTACCCTGGGGATGGCTTGATTGTAATCGTGTACAGTCCTTTCGCCGACTGGATAGCACGCAACAAAAAAGCTTTTCACTGTACCCACAGTACATGTGGCAATAATTATAATGTACTAAACTAAACCAAACTAAAATTCAAGTAATTAAATCTACTTGGAATTAAAAAAGACTTTTGTATCAGCATTTTTGGATTGCTGCAAAGCCCTCTGGTTAACTGACGTCCACTAAGGAATGCAATCTGCTGAATCTACCCTGCCTGGCTTTAATGATCCAGATCCATAAATAATACATTTAACTCACAATTGCCATCTGAAATGCATCAGCAGGGACAATATGGGATAAATGTAGTACATGCCATCAGTCTGAAGAAGGGTCTCAACCCAAAACGCCACCCATTCCTTCTCTCTAGAGATGCTGCCTGCTCCTCTGAGTTACTCCAGCATTATGTGTCTGTCTTCAATTTAAACCAGCATTTGCAGTTCCTTCCTACACATGCCATCATGAGCTACTGCACTACTATCTACCCCATTGGAGGCCCTCGGGCTACCTTTGACCGGATTATATTGGCTTTTTCATGTTATTCATGTTATTCCCTTTATCATGTATTTGTACACTGTGGATGGCTCAATTGTTATCGTATTGTTTTTCCACTGACTGGTTAGCACACAACAAAAGCTTTAACTGTACCTCGTCACAAACTAAACATAAATCATCCCATCCTGTTAATCTGGTCAAATTGGGGAGGCTAGGACTCTAAAATTGAGTAAAGGCTTCAGGGCTGCTAGGCCATTTGATCAATTTGAAAGTGCTCTCTGTAGAAATGGGACAAGCTGCAGAATGGTGCCAGTTCGTCTAGAGCCTAGATCTGAGCTGCAGGAAGAGAATGGGAACATCTGCAGACCCTGACAATTAGGTGCAAAATGCACAGAATGGATTGGATGACTGCAAACCAGACATACACTTTGTAAATTATTGTAAATAATGTTGCAAAACTTTACATTACTGAATGTTGATTGGATGAGGTAGTGAACCTTTTCTGGTTTTCTTGCATATCAGGGTAAATGTTGTGATGTTTGCTTCCCCGGAGAAACACTGTTTGAATACAATGTATTAGCCACTGCATTATTGGGTTAGGGAAATGTCTCATTGGGTTATGTATGGGGTTAATCGATATCTGTAATTGGATTGTAAAGAGACCACCCCCATGTGGTTCGGCCCCTCGAGATCCGGGGGCCTATAAAAGTCCGCTGCCACGAGTTCCTGCATCGATCTTCTGGGAGAGCACTTAGGACTGTGTGATCTTCTGGAGTGTCTCTGTTTGAACGAGGCCTAGAGGGCTTGATCAGGCAGATACGAGGATCGAACCCGTGGTGGTTATGTACAGTAGTTGGAACTGTAATTGTGTTTTGTCAAAATAATGATTAGTTGTGCAAATGCTTGATTCAGTGATATTTGACTCAAACTAGACTGGGGACGAAGCTTAGAACGAGCAATTTACAATCCCATGCATTCATTAAAGAATAGGGATATTCTCCATTATTCAAATATTGGCCATCTTTTATGTTATTATAATGTTACTTGGAGCATAAGTAATGTACACCTCATCCTAATAATAATTTTCCCTTGCTCACCGTATAGGAGTGGCAGTGCTCATTTGTTTCTGGGTATGAATCGGAGTACATCATTCACCGATAAAGTTAATATCCACAAAATGATTTCTCCTCACAGGTAATCTGGCTGGAATAGTTAAACTCTGCCAATTCCTACCTCCAATTCAGATATGTTTTTGTAACATCAGTGTACGTTGGGAAAGGTGTAATGTGTTGAATGCATCTCTGCCAATAGATGTAGCACTAATATTCACCAGTGCTTGTGTTTTCCCCCATTACTATGACCTAGCTCAGCTGTTGAAATGTGGCGTTGCCCATTGCAAGAAGACATCTCTCAATTTACATGGCCATCAGACCTTCAAAGTTGGCTTCATCTTTGTATATTTCTATTTGACAAGTTATAATTTTTTTTCAAGTACTTATTTTACCTCAAGACAAGACTCATGTGGCCATAAAGGTCTATCTCTCGGCTGGTGATGGCAAGAGTCAGGGAGAGCTTATTGTCCATGTTGGATGTGCATAATTGCCCAGGTCAGCACAAGCTTAAACTGCCTGCAAGAGCAGAATACTTGGGAGACTGAGAACATGGTCATAAACGGAGGAGCAGATGGAGGGGCTCCATCAACGTAGATGGAGGGGCTACTCTTCGTACTCTACTCTTTCACCACCCATTCTTCACTTCCACCAAGGACCAATCTCATGCCCAATGTGTCCTGTACAGTCACGGAGTGCAGTTACAAAGAGCTGTACAGACAGGGTTACCTGAATACGATGAAGCCCGCTTGGCCATATCTCAACAGATAAAGGGCAGATCAAATCCATAGCATATCAGAACATTTTCACAGATCATCACCGATCCTCCAAATGTTTCACATAGTGATATATAATCAATAATATACGCAACAAGCTTAAGATAAACCTCACCATCAGCACGAATGTACAACTAAATGCAGATGGAGTCATAGTTATTCAGCATGGAAACAAGCCCTTTGGCCCAACTCATCCATGATGACCAAGATTCCCCAATCTTAGCACGTCTCATTTGCCTCTGTAATCCCTCCCAACCTTTCCAATCCATGCACCTGTCCAAAAGTCTTTAAAATGTTGTTATAGGACCTACCTACCTCCTCTATGTAGGAAGGAACTGCAGATGCTGGTTTAAACCAAAGATAAACACAAAAAGCTAGACTAAAGGTGGGACAGGCAGCATCTCTGGAGAGAAGGAATGGGTGAATTTCGGGTCGAGACCCTTCTTCAGACTCGAAGAGGTGAAGAGTCTGAAGAAGCATCTCGACCCGAAACGTCATCCATTCCTTCTCTCCGGAGATACTGTCTATCCTGCTGAGTTACTCCAGCTTTTTGTGTCTACCTACAACCTCTGGCAACTCATACCATATACCCACCATCCCCTTTGTGGAAAGGTTGCCCCTCAAATTCTTATTAAATCCTTCCCCTCTCACTTTAAACCTCTACCCTCTAATTCTTAGTTCCTCTGCCCGAATGCAGATACAAAGTAGTCTTTTTTTTGTGGAGAATTAAATATTCTCGGCCCAATGGTGTATTGCTGTTGACCCAATTATATAATGGACGAGAAATGAGCGCATGAAATATGGTGAAGACTAATGCCCCTGTCCCACTTAGGAAACCTGAACGGAAACCTCTGGAGACTTTGCGCCCCACCCAAGGTTTCCGTGTGGTTCCCGAAGGTTTTTGTCAGTCTCCCTACTTGCTTCCACTACCTGCAACCTCCGGCAACCACCTGCAACCTCCGGGAACCGCACGGAAACATTGGGTGGGGCGCAAAGTCTCCAGAGGGTTCCGTTCAGGTTTCCTAAGTGGGACAGGGGCCTTAGACAACAAACATTCCTGCAGTCAGGCAATCTTAGCAGCAGAAACTTAAATGTTCTGCTCATCAAGGGGTGTAGTGTCAGTGATAAAAAAGGAAAAGGAAGTGGCCTACTTTTCATCTGTCAGTGCAGAATAGTCCACGGCCATTGTGATAAATGCAATGCAAGAAAGAACATGGCCTAGAAATCCTTATGCACCATGGAAAGACAAATTAACGGAGCAGTGCACAGGAGGCTGCTGGAGATTTGTCACAAGCCTGCTGGTGCTAAGTTGTATAATGAATCAGTCCCAAGGTGTTGCATTACAGATTGGACCCTCTGCATTTAAAGAGGATAAACAGAGCAGTCATGGTCATGAGGGAGAAACCCAAGATGGATGCAGTATGGGGGCATCATGCAGCAGGCAATTATGACCTTGAAAGTAAAGGAGGGTTGGGTTAACATAGTCAGGGGGGCAGGACAAAGGTTGGCTACAGAGGGGTGGGCATGGTAAGACCTGCAACTGGGTGGGGTGTTGTAATGCAAGAGCTGGATTATTTAGTGGGGTGGGGCGAAGATAACAGCATGAGGAACTAAGGCACAAATGAGGGCATTGGAAGGGACAAAGTCAGAGGCAAAGGAAGAGCACATGATCAGGATGGAGGGAAGGGGCCAAGACTGAGGTCTCGGTTGGGGAAGGGAAGGATCAGAGGCAGGATGGGTGTGGATAAAGTCCAGCTGCGCAATGGAGGACCTGAGACAGATTTTTAAGTATTGACGGAACATTTGCGGATCGAACATCTGCTCCCGTATTAGTGCCCAACATTAATGATCTGGATGAGGGAATTGAAGGCAATATCTCCAAGTTTGCGGATGACACTAAGCTGGGGGGCAGTGTTAGGTGTGAGGAGGATGCTAGGAGACTGCAAGGTAACTTGGATAGGCTGGGTGAGGGGGCAAATGTTTGGCAGATGCAGTTTAATGTGGATAAATGTGAGGCTGTTATCCATTTTGGTGGCAAAAACGGGAAAGCAGATTATTATCTAAACGGTGGCCGATTGGGAAAGGGGGAGATGCAGCGAGACCTGGGTGTCATGGTACACCAGTCATTGAAGGTAGGCATGCAGGTGCAGCAGGCAGTAAAGAAAGCGAATGGCATGTTGGCTTTCATAGCAAGAGGATTTGAGTATAGGAGCAGGGAGGTTCTACTGCAGTTGTATAGGGTCTTGGTGAGACCACACCTGGACTATTACGTACAGTTTTGGTCTCCAAATCTGAGGAAGGACATTATTGCCATAGAGGGAGTGCAGAGAAGGTTCACCAGACTGATTCCTGGGAAGTCAGGACTGTCTTATGAAGAAAGACTGGATAGACTTGGTTTATACTCTCTAGAATTTAGGAGATTGAGAGGGGATCTTATAGAAACTTACAAAATTCTTAAGGGGTTGGACAGGCTAGATGCAGGAAGATTGTTCCCGATGTTAGGGAAGTCCAGGACAAGGGGTCACAGCTTAAGGATACGGGGGTAAATCCTTTAAAACCGAGATGAGGAGAACTTTTTTCACACAGAGAGTGGTGAATCTCTGGAACTCTCTGCCACAGTGGGTAGTTGAGGCCAGTTCATTGGCTATATTTAAGAGGGAGTTAGATGTGGCCCTTATGGCCAAGGGGATCAGAGGGTATGGAGAAAAGGCAGGTACGGGATACTGAGTTGGATGATCAGCCATGATCATATGGAATGGCGTTGCAGGCTCGAAGGGCCGAATGGCCTACTCCTGCACCTAATTTCTATGTTTCTATGTTTCTATGTTTTCCATGAGCCACTATGGCAGGTGTCGGAAGGACCATAAGGAAAATTGGGGAATTTGTGAAACTTACTGTAAGTTCCCAATTTTACTTGGCAACCATACCTTTATTGAAATTGTACTCTGTTTAGCTTAGTTTAGTTTAGGATACAGCATGGAAACAGGCTCTTTAGCCCATCATGATCATTGATCACCCATTCACAATACCTCTACATGATTCCTACACACTAGAAGCAATTTTTAGAAGCCAATTAACCTACAAACCTGCACGTCTTTGGGTAGTAGGAAGAAACTTATGTGGTCACAGTTCCTTATTTAAATTATGTACTCTCCTCTAGGGCCATGTAGCATGTTTCATGAACTCAGAACATGCCAAGGTGCTTTTGAGCCACTTAGTGTCCTAGAATCATACAGTGCGGAAACAGGCTCCTCAACCCAACTTGCCCACACCGACCAACATGCCCCATCTACACTAGTCCCACCTGCCTGCGTTTTACCCATATCCCTCTAAACCGGTCCTATCCATGTACTTTTACAAATGTTTCTTAAATTTTGCGATTGTACCTGCCTCAACTACCTCCTCCGGCAGCTCGTTCCATACACCCGCCACCCTTTGTGTGAAAAAGTTGCCTCTCAGGTTGCTATTAAATCTTTCCCCACCTCACCTTAAACCAATGTCCTCTGGTTCCCATTTCCCCTACCCTGGGCAAGAGACTCTGTGCATCTAACCAATCTATCCCTCCCAAGATTTTGTACACCTCCATAAGATCACCTCTCATCCTTCTGCACTCCAAGGAATAGAGTCCTAGCGTGCATTTAGGTGTTTTAAAAGTGCATTTGCCACATCATTGTAGGAAACATTGCTGCTGTCAAAACTGTGCACAAAATTCCACAAAGTAAGAGATGAGAGAATATCAGTGTGAAGAAGGGTCTCGACCCGAAACGTCACCTATTCCTTCACTTCATAGATGCTGCCTCACCCGCTGAGTTTCTCCAGCATTTATGTCTACCTTCGATTTTTCCAGCATCTGCAGTTCTTTCTTAAACATGTGAGAATATCTGATCACACAAAACTTGTATGAAGGAGACACATTGGCCAGAGCAAGAGGGGTAATGCTCCAATTCTTCATTGAGAGTTACCATAGGATCTTAAGGTACCAGAAGGTACATTTACAAGAACTTATGCTTTAACAATTCTCTCCCAAAAGATTGATAATACACATAACATGTTAAAACAAAGCAAGCACTTGTTTTGGGAATAAATGCTCCAATTGTTGGGTGGAAGAATGGAAGAGGTAATGGACAACCTACAGATTGAACTAGTGCTTTGGGAAAAGTATCAATCAATGTATCTGCTTCCCAAGTTCAAGTTGCTTTGGTTTCCCTCTCCCGCCATCCGGTTCAACAGTTACAAGGTTAACATTTTCACTTGTACAACATTTAAACATCATCAGTTATGGCAAACGTGGAGAGTTGTGCTGACACCCACTGTTCCAGCTCAATCCACATCCCAAGTCACAGCCTGTCACTGAACACCCACACTGATGGGGAAAATTACCAACTCGTGCGGCAACCAACCATTAATTTTGTCAGTTCCTCCTTGGCAGATTGTTTCAAGCATCCATCTATTTATTTGCAAAGTATTTCACCTGAAGAGGCATTCACATTCTTGATCTAAAATTTGGTCTACAATTTGAGGAAGGACATTCTTGCTATTGAAGGGAGTGCAGCGGGTTCACCAGGTTAATTCCCGGGATGGCCGGACTGTCATCTGCTGGGCTTGTATACTTTGGAATTTAGAAGGATGAAAGGGCATATTATTTAAGATTGTTAAGGGTTTGGATACGCTAGAGGCAGGAAACGTGTTACCGATGTTGGGGAAGTCCAGAACCAGGGGCCACAGTTTAAGAATAACGGATAAGCCATTTAGAACGGAGATGAGGAAAAACGTTTTCACACAGAAAGTTGTGTGTCTGTGGAATTCTCTGCCTCAGATGGCGGTGGAGGCTGGTTCTCTGGATCCTTACAAGAGAGAGGTAGACCGAGCTCTTAAAGATAGCAGAGTCAAGGGATTTGGGGAGAAGGCAGGAACGGGGTACTGACTGTGGATGATCAGCCATGGTCACATTGAATGGCGGTGCTGGTTCGAGGGGTCGAATGGCCTAATCCTGCACCTATTGTCTATTATCTATTGTCTAAAATACTCTCTTTATTCCTGATCAGGACATTGCAAATGGTATCTCATGGTCCATGTTGCTTAGTATAGTTTAGTTTAGTTTAGAGATACAGCACGGAAACACGCCCTTTGGCCCGCTGAGTCTGCGCCGACCTGTGACCACCCCGTACACTGGCACTATCCTACATACTAGGGATAAATTACAATCTTTACCAAAGCCAAATTAACCTACAAATGTCTTTGGAGTGTGGGAGGAAACTGGAGCACCCAGGAAAAACCCACACGGTCACGGGGAGAACGTACAAACTCCATACAGACAGCACGCACCCATAGTAAGGATCAAACCCGGGTCTCTCTTCCAAGTTTTTGAAATCAATTCTTGTTCTTTGGTGTCTGATATCATACTGCCATTACGTTTCTGTACCAAAAATATCTTTCTGTGGGACATTAATCAGAACAGCATACAATATTCTAACCAGTAACATAACATCTTCCATGAGCACTCAAAGACTCAAGCATGTGGGATTTGAGAGGCAGAAGACAAAACATCAACAGCAAGGTGTGGGCCAGTTTCCTCAATCTAGCATCTCTGCATTTCATTAAGATTTATTTCAGGAAGGCAGAGATTGGTTAACATGGAAAGTGAGTAAATTGGGCCTTTAAACCCTGGATTTTACTTCGGAGTCACGTGAGTGATTCCGTGAAGAACCCGTTCAGAACACATGCGCGGCATTACGTCCAGCAGAGCAACAGCGGCACAGCGGGAGTCGGGCTCTCCCGCTATGGAGGTGAAAGAACGGACCGTCAGGTAAGCTGACGTTGGTTTCCTTCATAGGGAGCCTTCTGCTGTCCAGCAGAGAAGAAAGTCTCTGCAACAAACCTGTCCCCCGCTCGACTCCACGGACTTTTCCACGGAGGGGCAGCCTTGCTTACCCAGGGGGCTATCAAGCAACCGCGAACAGCCCCTGTCCTGGCTTGAAGTCCACGGAGGCTCCGACTTATTCTTTCCATCGCACGAGGGCAGCCTGCACAAGGCTCGACTCCACAGAGGAGCGTTTCTTAGCCAGCGTTTACCGCTACCCCAACACCGCGACCGAGCCCAGCCCCGCTAGCGCCTGAACAGCGGGCTGGATGTAAAAGCCAAGGAAGAGGCGTTCCGGCCGGTGGCTCCGACTTCTCGGACGGGACGTCTTTCCACCCACACGGGAAGAAAGACAGCCGCCTGTACAGACCTGCCCCCCCCCGCTCACAGAGGGGGGTCAGGCACTCCCCCCACAGTGCCTTGTGCACTGTCCATTGCTATCCACTCTACCCCTGGCTGCGCAGCGCTCCAAATCCAGCGCCACCCGCAACCGGACGCCCGCAGCCCCAGCTCCGCGATGTTGGGAATCGGCAGCCACAGCGCTGGGATACCAGCGGGGAACGGGCAATGCCTTACCGGGTCGCCGTGCGGTAAGCTCCGGAGCGCTGTGGCCGCCGACTTCCAACATCGCGGAGCTGGGGCTGCGGGCGTCCGGCCACGGGCCCGCGCTGGATTTGGAGCGCCGCGCAGCCAGGGGTAGAGTTGCCGGGGTCCGGAGCTACAACCGGCGCCGCCCGCGGCCGACGCCCGCAGCCCCAGCTCCGCGATGTTGGAAGTCGGCGGCCACAGCGCTCCGGAGCTTACTACACGGCGACCCGGTAAGGCATTGCCCGCTCCCCGCCTCTCCGACCAGGTAGGGGACTAAGAATTAAAGTTTCCCCCTTCCCCCCATTCACATAAAAGCCCTCCAAACTAACTGACTAACATTTAAGCAATGATTTACTGATGTTTAAGTGTCTCCCTGGTCTCCGGGGAGGAGGCAGCCGCTACAGTAGTACAGACCTGGGTTGACCGTGGGTCGTTTCGGGTCACGTTTGGCGCCAAACGCGAGCTTTGGTGTGCAGACGACATCCTGGAAAAAATGTCCGGTTTTCGGAGCTTTTCGGTTTCTGGAACTCCGGATAAAAGGTTGTGCACCTGTAGTACCATTCACAAGGATCATCGCAGATACCTGAAATTTACCTGGATGGGGCAGCTATAGCAGTTTAAAGCGTTACCCAATGGGCTCACATCAGCCCAAGAGTGCCACCCAGACACTAAAACCAGCTCTGGCAATATTCAGAAGACAAAAACATATTGTCATGGCATATCTTGATGATATCCTAAATGGTAGGCAAGACCATGAATTTGACTATGTTAGCTGTTCAGCTACCAAACAGTTATTCAAAACCCTGGGGTTGTGTTGCATCCAGATAAATCTAAGTTGGAGCCATCCTCTATCATGGACTGCTTGGGCTTCACAATTAATTCAGTCTACGTGACTGTAACATTGCCAAGAGACACATAGTTGAATTGGCACAATCGTACAACAATTTAATGGTCAACAAACTACCAACTACTCGACAAGTAACAGAGTAATTGGGATAATGGTAGCAGCATTTCCAGCTACATAATTCGGACCTTTGTACCAAAAACGACATACAGGTCATTATGATCGTTTCATGAAGTTACCCACTGAATTAATATCAGCACTACAGTGGTGGGCAAAAAACCTTTGACATAGTTTCAGCCTATTATCATCACTAACCCAACGTCAATTATCCAAACAGATGTCAGTGCTCAAGACTGGGGAGCAACTAACTCTATATCGAGCACAAGTAGTAGATGGACTAACCCAGAATCATCGTTACCACTTACACTGGGCATTAATTATCTAGAGATGTTTGGGTGACTTTTTATGGTTTAAAAGCATATGCACAAATATGCATCACTTGCATGTACGGTTATAAATAGATAATACTACGGTGGTGGCCTACATTAACCATATGGGCGGCATAAAATCGGTATCATGCGACAAGTTGGTCAATACAATTTGGCAATGGTGTGTCCAAAGACATATTTGGCTATCAGTAACTTACCTGCCAGGTAAGCTAAATACAGTGGCAGACACCAGATCACGTAAATTTAATGACAACATCGAATGGATGTTAAAACCCCAAAAATATATATTTTTCACAAAAGTTATCAAGCAATATGGCACGCTAGATATCGATTTATTTGCATCTAGGCTAAATCACCAGGTACCTATGTATGTCGCTTGGGAACCAGACCCTGAGGCAGCAGCGGTAGATGCGTTCGCGCTGGATTGGGGAAATTTTTCTTCTATTCATTTCCTCCCTTCTGCCTCATCAGTCGGGGGCTACGCACAGTACAAATGGACTCTGCTTCAGGTATTTTGATAGTACCCGACTGGCCTACACAGCCATGGTTCCCAATACTCCATGACATGGTTGTTGGAACTACGATGGTATTCCCCAGTGACCCAGAGTTATTAACACCCAGTGTCGGGCACAAGCCACCCGTGCCATGAACAAATCAAACTCCTGGATTGCAGATGCTGCACAAACCACTTCTGGGACTGGGATTATCATAACAAACCGTCGACACCATGTCAGCATCCCTCCGAACATCCACTAAAAAACAGTACTTGTCCAGCATCAAAAAATGGGAGAAGTACTGCTTGGATGCAGGGACCACCTACTCAACCGCTACAGTTACCAACGTACCGGAATTCCTGGCGAACCTTCACCACGATGAAGGACTTCAGCTACAGAGCCATCAACACAGCTAGAAGTGCCCTGCCTGTCTATTTAAAACCAGCCCCAGGACAACATGCCATGGGGTCCCACCGTGAAATCTTCACGGAATCACCCACGTGACTCCGAAGTAAAATAGCAAGATTAAACGAGAACTTACCAGTTTGAAGTTTGATCTGTATTTTATGAGGAGTTACGATGAGGGATTACATGCCCTCCGCTCCCACCCTCAATAATATGGGTCAAATTCATAAACTGATGTCTCCTTATCTTTACTATGTTTACTTCAATAACTGTGTCTATCTGTGATTCCACACCGCTGCTTTGAAGTATGCCGCGCATGCGTGCTGAACGGGTTCTTCACGTAATCCCTCATCGTAACTCCTCATAAAATACAGATCAAACTTCAAACTGGTACGTTTTCGTTTAATCTTACTATTTCAGAAGCAAAAGAGCCGATCTTCTTGAAACAAGATTCTGAGGTCATTGGCGAAGTCAATGGCATGGGGAATATAAGACTGGGGAACAGTCAAAGATATTGCTGGTTGTGCAGTACTTCCACAGATTAGCAGTATTATTCTTCTCATAGAAAGTTGTGAATCTTTAGAATTCTCCACTCTAGAGAGCTGAGGAGGTCGATCTATTAAACATCGTCTAGACTGACAGAATTAGATGTTTGGACTATAAATCGAGACATATATAGAACAAGCATGGAGGAGAGGTGGAGACAAATAATCAAACCAGACCCAGACACAAAGTGCTGGAGTAAATCAGCAGGCCAGGCAGCATCTCTGGAGAACATGGATCAGTGATGTTTCAGGTCGGGACCCTTCTTTGGAACTGATTAGTGGGGGGGAGGGGTAAAATGTTGTGGAGAGAGGAGGAACAGGACAAAGCCTGGCAGGTAATAGTCTGGTACAGGTGACGGGGTGGGGGGATTGATAAAAGGATATCAGCTAAAGGCCAGGGAGGAAAAGACAAATGATGTGAAGAGTTCTGAAATGTGAAGCTGGAAGAAGGAAGGGGAGGGGAGAAATAGATCCATGTCTCGGCACAGGGAAGGGGGGTGGGTTGTCTAGGGGGAAGAAAGGAGAGGGGAATGGTTTTCTGGTTATCCAAAATTGGAAAATCGCATGTTCATACCGCTGGGTTGTACACTACCCAAGCGGAATACAAAGGCTTCTTCCTCCCGTTTGCTTGCGGCAAGAGGTGGCCCAGGCCAGAAAGAACAAAATGGGAATGGGTAGAGGAGTTAAAATGGTTGGCAACCGGCAGATCCCTTTGGCCTTCGTGGATTGAGAGCAAATGTTCGACGAAACAGTTGCTGAGTCTACGCTTTGTCTCGATGGTGTACAGGAGGCCACATTGGGAACACAGCATGCAGTAGATGAGGTTAGAGGTGGTCCACGTGAATCTCTATCTCACCTGGAGCAGCCTATTACCTGCCAGAGTTTGTCCTGTCCCCCCCCCCCCCCCCCACCCCCCCTCCTCTCTCCAGCTTTCTTCCACTCCCCCCCCCTACAATCAGTCTGAAGAAGGGTCACCACCCAAAATGTGACCTATTCACATTCTCCAGACCCTGCCTGACTCACTGAGTTACTCCAGCTTTGTGTCTTCTTTTGTAAGCTAATATCTGCAGTCCCTTGTATCCCTATCAGACTAGATCAGTCTGCTCCTATTGTGTCATTTTTGAAATAAAACTGTTGTTTATTCTAATCCCTTTGGTGCAGTTGATACCCACTGTCAGAGTTGCTGACAACAACTTAGCATAGTTTGTTTAAGCTGTACACACTATGTTCACAAATAAATTTAAGCTGGTTGAAAGGGATACCTGGAAACAAGACGACTATGGTCAGCCTCCTCTAGGCCCCAGGTTGTGAACATGGGTGGTATTTGAACTGCGCAGAAAATTTGTTTTAAAAACTATTGGAACGTTTCTCGTGTTATATAGATACATTTTTATTTCCTTTTATTAGATTTGGAAGTGATGTTTCCAGGAGATGGATTGAGCTCTTTATACTTTAATTTGCCTTACTGAAAATTTGCTGAGGGAAGTTAAAGCTCACCTGAATATTTTATGCTATCAATCAATTTGTAAATAGAAATGGTATGAATATTGTAGTGTAGCATCTCTAACCAATGTTTTTCTGTACTTGTGTATTATTTTACCTGAAGATAATTCCAATTTATTGTTTAGGCTTTCATCCAGGATGGCGCCCAACCCTATTTGTGTACTAATCACGTATTGCAATCATGTATATTGTCTTTCTGTTGTGACTGGTTAGCATGCAACAAAGGCTTTTCACTATACCTCCCTACATGTGACTATAAACTAAACTGACCTGAATCGCTCTATTCTTTTAAAACTCTACTCCTACATCAACATTCCTTACATTAATTATGATCATCTTAAACTCCTCTCTTTATCTTGCACTAAAGGTTATTCCCTTATACTGAATCTGTACACTGTGAATGACATAATTGTAATCATGTATTGTCTTTCCGCTGACTGGTAAGCACACATCAAAAGCTTTTCACTGTACCTCGGTAAACTAAAACAGGGGTGGGGAACCTTTTCATGTTGGAATGCTGCATTAAGTTAGCTGCAATCTAATAATACAATACAATACAATACAATACAAATTTATTATCATTTGAGCCCCAGTGAGACTCAAACGAAATGTTGTTTCCACAGCCATACAAACAAAGACACTGTCTTACAGACATACACATAATTAAATTCACACAAACATCCATCACAGTGAAGCCACTGTGATGGAAGGCAAGTCTTTTCTCTCCCCTGTTCTCCGTGTCTCTCCCGATGTCCAAGCCCCAGGCGGGCGATGATGAGTCCCACGGCCATTTTAGGCCGCGCGGGGCGATTTACGGCCCCGCTCCCGGTCTGAAAGTCCAAGGTTGGAACCCCCACGGGCGATGGTGAGTCCCACGGCCATGAAGCCGTGCCGGGTGATGTTCGTCCCGCTCCGGGTCGTTCCAACCCCGTGACACCGGCTGGAGAAGTCGCGTTGCGGGTGCTCCGGGAAACGGTCTCTCTCTCTCTCCTCCCAGACCCGCGAGCTCCCGATGTCGCGGTCCACCGGACCTGCGGCTGCGGCTGCGTTGCTGGAGCCTCCGAGCCCCAGGAGTCGAGTCGCAGCAGCGAGTCACCGCCGCTCCCCACGCTCATAAGGCCGCAATCCAAGAAACCAATTAGATATACTTCACAACTTTTATCTTGAAAGCTGTTGAAGAAATCTATAAAATAGTCCTCACGACTTACTAATATTTTAATTGTGGCCATCAGTTGGGGAAGATTATTTTGTTGAATCTTCTTTTACTCTTTGGCATTTTAAATGCGTTCATTTTAAGATAAAAATTAAAATAATAAAAGACGAACAAAAACATATTTTTTGTCGGGACATTTCTTTTGCCTCCCAATCATTTGCTTGCTCCAGGCTCCTAGGCACGCTCAGCAGATAAGAATCCCAGGCCCAGCCGCCACTGGAAATTCTTCAGAGATTCCTAAGTTGGCCTGTTAGACTCAGTGACAAGGTCACTGGAGCAAAACGGGGACAAAAGGAATTCATAGAAACATAGCAAATAAGCGCAGGAGTAGCCATTCGGACATTCAACCCAGCACCGCCATTGAATATGATCATGGCTGAGTACCCCGTTCCTGTTTCACCATATCCCTTGATTCTGTTATCATCCTTAGAGCTACACCTAACTCACTCTTGAAAACATCCAGTGAATTGGCCTCCGCTGCCTTCTGTGACAGAGAATTCCACTCCAATTCCAATTCAAGTTCCACACTTGAACTATCATCCCAGTTTGACTCCTTTCACACACACGCCCAAAATCAAGTAACTGCTAATTGGGAATAATGGCTGGGAATTTTCCTGTGAAACACCAGCATTTCCTGGTGTAACTGGTTGGGTTTCATGCACAAGAGTAACTCAATGGACAAGTTGCTAATTTCCTCTTTGACAATTGGCAGCAATTTCCCCAAGTGCCAGAAAACCAACATCATGATCCACCCACTGCACCTCAGTCAAGGATTAATAAAGTATCATTCATGCATTCATTCATACATTCATACATTCATACATTCATTCATCCATTCATTCATTCATCATTCAATCATTCATTCAATCATTCATTCATTCATTCATTCATCCATTCATTCATTCATTCACCTGGTTCAGGATCAACCACATCATTCATTAAGGCTAAATCATAGCTACAAAAGGGAGAGGAAGCTACAAGGGACTGTAGATGTTTTAATAACTCAACTGGTCAGGCAGCATCTATGGAAGGAATGGACAGACAACGTCTTGGGTCTGAAGTTTCTTCAGGCTGATTGCAGGAGGGGGTTGAACGCTAGAAAAGAGACGTGGGTGGCAGGACAAAGCCAGGGAAGTGGATACAGCTGAGGGAGAATTTGACTCATTCAATATGATCATCGAAAATCAGTACCCCGTTTCTGCTTTCTCCCCATATCCCTTGATTCCGTCAGCCCTAAGAATTGTATCTAACTCTCTCTTGAATACATCCAGTGAATTGGCCTCCACTGCCTTCTGTGGCAGAGAATCGTCTTCAGTAGACACCAGTACGGGGAACCAATGTTTACACTGGGGCACTGGACAAGTCCAGAAGTATGGGCTGGTACATGGGCAATAGATTCATACCATTACATAACACTCTGAAAATAGCTGAACAGCCTAAACACACAAATAAAACCAGCCAAGTAGCTGCTAATTGGATATGTTCTACTGTTTATTATGTTGTCCAGGTTGTGGAGTGACTTTCTCATTAAAATCTGAGAGGCAGTAAAGGATAATTGACAGTGAGTTATCCAATTTTATCTTTAGTAATACATGATTTTTAATTCTAGAGATTAGACCAATGTTAATTTTTTCAAAACTCTCAAAGTAATGACTGTTGCTTTGCCCTTTTATTCTAATATTTTGTTTTCCTTCTGTGTTGCAGGAGACATATCACAACATCACTTTTTGGTGATTTCCATTTAATCGGGAAGCATTTGGTGCCAAAACTATTAACGATGTTGACCAGAAATGTGCAGTTCCATCTCCCCGCGTAATTTATTTGGAATAAAAATAAGATTTCACCCTCGAGGCAGTTGCAGGATGCATTTAATCGTGTCAGCAGTTCCTCACACGACGATTTTAAATGAAATTCTAGTATACAAATTATTAAGTGTTGTGGTTTAATAAGGGGCATTGCTAAAGGATTCCACCTACCAGTGGCTCAGTCACATGCAAATCACATTCATTAGATTTGTTTTGCTTATGGGCGTTAATGCTCACAATAATCACTTATTAGATGGTAGGTATTTCTTTCTCTCTGCTGCGTTAGAGCAAACAAGAATGTACCTGTAATAATGCTAAGCCAGTGCCACGTAAATTTATGTTCTGCTAATGGTATTTGTTCAATTTATTTGAGAGCACAAAAGTGATAAAATAAACTCATTGTCGAGTGTAATTATAATCACTGATCCTTCTTCTCAGATGATGAGGTAAATGAGACAGTTAAACTAAATCATCTGCCCACATATGTTAAAATTCAGCTTGAATCAGAATATGAAGACTGGCTTTGCAAATGATGACAGCTGAGCACTGAGGCAAAAAGATGGTTTAAAATGCAATGCACTTCCAAGCAGCTTGGAGCAGCAGTATGCTTGGCTTGGCTCAAAGGCAGCATTCTCGCTTTGGAGTTTCAAGATTCAAATGCCGCTTCCAGGGATTTGAGGGAATAATTTAGGCTGAAGCGTTTCAGCATCAGTGCTGCACTGTCAGCGGTGCTGTCTTTTTAACGAGATGTTGATCTGAGCTCCTGTCCTCTCACATTCATGTACAAAATGAATCTTTCCCAATTACCTTGTCTAAAGTTGACACTGTTGACCACAAGATAGGTTATGTGGTCACTTATCTCATCGTTACTTGCTGGGTCATTACTGAGGCCCAGTCGGTTGCATGTCTGAATTTCCTAAATTAGATGAAAATCTACCTCAGTAAATACTTCATTGGCTGTGGAGCAATTTTAATGTCCTGAGGTCTTATATACAGTTCCTTTGCAATCCACGGATTATGAATTTAATCAAAGTAATAAATGTTGCATTATATGGACAATCCATATTCATTTTTTTCAGATGTAAGAGTGAGGGAGTAGCGCTGAGAAATATATGAGTGAATCCAAACAGAAGCCTCTTGGATCAGGCCTGCAATTTGATTTAAATCGACTGCATTAATTGAAAGCAAGCATCATTTTTTTTTTACTGTTGTCCATCGTGATAGCAGAAAGTATGCAGCATTCGGAAAGCTGCCGGTTATTTTAGTTCCCTTATTCAGAAAGTGAGACCGTCTCCAAGGACTATTCAAGAGCAAGTACTGAAGCTCTGGAAACACTGAGGTGGAAAATAAAGAGCTAATGTGCTTCACTTATTCAGTATCATACTGTCTGTCATCCCATCAAGCACTCCAGCTGCCCAAGTTAGTCTGAAGATCCCCAAGTGCCGTAGCTTATGTAGATCTCCTGATGTGATACTGAAGTGTGAAATCAGTGCCATTTCTGCCACCACAGCAGTGGTGAGAGGCCCCCACACAATTACCCTTGACTTTCTGCTGCCATATCAATGACTTTGAGCAGCATTAGTTGTGGAAAACCCAGGCTTGCGTTACTTCCTCTAATAGGTGCTTGATTTGCAACTTAGTTCAAATTCAACATTTAATTATTTACAGTAGACACAAAATGCTGGAGTAACTCAGCAGGACAGGCAGAATCTCTGTTGAGAAGGAATGGGTGACGTTTCGGGTCTGAATCAATGAGTCTGTAAAAGGGTCTTGACCTTTTCGACACCCATTCCTACTCTCCAGAGATTTGCCTGTCTCATTGAGTTACTCCAGCATTTTGTGTCTACCTTCAATTTTAACCAGCATCTGCAGTTCCTACCTACATAGTTGATTATTTACATTCTGCATGGGTCTGACCATTTCGCAGTGATATCAGTTTAGTTTAGTTTAGTTTAGAGACAAGGTGTGGAAATAGGCCCTTCGATTCACCGGCTCTGCTCCGACCAGTGATTTCACCCCCAAATACTAGCACTATTGTAAATACTAAGGACAATGTATAATCTTTACCACAGCCAATTAACCAGCAAACCCACACATCTTTGTAGTGTGGGAGGAAACCGGAGCACCCAGGGATAACCCACGCAGTCACGGGGAGAATGTACAAACTCCGTATAGACAGCACACAAAGTCAGGTCGAACCCGGGTCTCTGGCGCTGTAAGGTGACTCAACCAACCGCTGTGCCACCGTGCTGCCCCAGTTGATCGCTCTTCTCAAATTAGCGGGGTTGTAGAAGAGAGACAGATCAACTACCCTCAGCAGATGATGAGAATAGATATGGAAATGTCAGGTGATTCTATTTATATTACTGTTTATCGCAACCAATATTAACTATTTACCTCATTCTACTATGGAAAGCACCTGCTAAATTTAACATAGACCGCATCAAGATATATTGTGCAGCTGCACCGCTTTATTTCATTGAAGCAGGCACGTTACAATGAGGGATATTGTTTGATTTAATAGTCCATCAAAATAAAGCATAATACAATCAATTTCCACTATTACCCAATAAAGTATTCATGTTTGATCAGTGTTTGCACTAAGCAAGAGTTTAAGTATGAATAAACCACAAATGTACTGCTTGCCACAAAAGAAACTGATCCTCAAGTTGACCCAGTGCTGAAATATGAAAACATGTATGCACAAATTCATGCCCATCTTTGCATTCTACCGTGAAGACAAGGGGAATGAGCATGGCAATGCATTATTAATTGCTCAAATTTCACATTAATAGTGACATTATTAAAAGTAACTGTACCGGTGTTTACTGCACTGAGTGTGGCCTAAAATTGTTTCATGGTACAATGAAGTGAAAAAGACAAAACCGATTCTCATTCTCAGCACTACAATCACTCATTGTTGCATCCAAATCAGTAGAGCAATGTTCAAGAACAGCATGTGCTCCAAAAAAATAGTGTATCGACAACTAAAAAACCTGTTAATACAGTAGCAAACTGCATACCTCTCCAGCAATCACCTCAATGCCTTCAATTGCACAAATCTCTGAACAAGGGATTGACCTGATGTTCAAACACTGTAAAAAGCTGCTCTAAAGAATAGAATAGAATAGAATAGAATAGAATAGAATAGTCATAGACCATACGGTCTGAACGAAATTTCGTGCCTGCAGTCATACATACAATCATACAATAATAAACAACAATAAACACAAATTAACATCCACCACAGTGTATCCTCCAAGCACCGTGGTGGAGGCAAAAATCTTAGGGCTGCAGTCTCTTCCCTCCTCTTCTCCCTCTGCGCTGAGGCGATTCCCCACCGGGCGATGGCACAAACAGTCCCGCGGCTCACCGAACCCCGCGAACGGGCCGACTCAAACACCGCGGACGGGGTGGTCGAAGCTGCCGCCCTCCAGTCCAGCGGACGCAGCAGCCGGCCCGCGGCTGAACCCCGGACTGAGGTCACCGCCGCCAGAACGCCGTCCCAGCCACCGGAGCACCGTTCCAGCCCTGAGCCGGGTCGCCCTGACGTGAGTGCCGTTCCTCCCTCGAGCTGGGCCGCCCCGACGGGAGCGCCACAGCCCCTCACGGGAGCGCCATTCCAGCCCCGAGCTGGGCCGCCCTCACGGGAGCGAGCCCAGGGCAAGTCCTGACTGGCTCTGCCTCCGGAGTCTCGAGGTCGCCAGCTCCGCCATTGGGCCTCAGCGCAGACGGAGGCAGAGAAGGGGGATACGACAAAAAAGTTGCATTCCCCCGAAGGGCACCCCCCCATACGACAAAAAAGTAAAAACAAACAGACTGCATTTCCCCTGCGCCGCCAAGGGAGAGTATATTACCCTGTAACTTGAATTGCACTGTTAAAGATGTGCTGTGAGACTGTAGGGTGGCATGGTAATGGCTGCCTTGGTTCTGCTACATATTCTCCTTCATACGTCACAGAGCTGGTGCTGAGATGGATGGAATCTGCGGGGAAGGTGACAAAAACGTTTGGCTTGGGAGGTAGGAGAGTGTAGAGAGATTTCCGTTTAGCCAAGAAATGATCAGCGACTATGGGAGTGAGAGCTTGCATTGGGGAAATCGTGAAGGTGGAGGATGTGTGTGGAACTTAAGGCTAAGACTGCCGACTGCCCCTTACTCTGAGAAACCTCCCTCACTACAATAAGGAGAAAGTAGATGAGGAGGAATTACTTTAGTCAGAGGATGGTGAATCGGTGGAATTCATTGCCACAGACAGCTGTGGAGGCCAAGTCAATGGATATTTTTAAGGTGGTGATTGACAAATTCTTGAGTAGTAGGGTTATGAGGAGAAGGCAGGAGAATGGGGTTGAGAGGGAAAGATAGATCAGCCATGAATGAATGGGGGAGTAGACGTGATGGGCTGAATGGCCTAATTCTGCTCCTGGAACATCAACATGAATTTAAGAATAAGAAATATACTAACGCTTGCAAAATCAGTTGCAATATCCTATTGCTCGTATTGCGTTCCTGAACTCAGCCCCAGATCTACAAAGGTCACGTCCTGAGCCAGCAAAGGCCTTACAGCCAGGATATTTCGGCAGTGAGAACTGAACACTGTTAGCTGAGAATTAATCAAACTAGCCTTGCAGCGTTTTTCTCAGTGGGTCCAGGGAACAGCTGGAGAAGCCGGCACAGCAAGTACAGGGCCTTTTCACAGCCCGAAACTCTGCCCAGGGCAACTTTGCTGCGGCAGAAGCAGGCAAATGTTAGTTTGTGGCTGTGACAACCTGCCAGGCCAGGGTGCAGAATAGCTGGTGGCGACCGTCGCAAGAGAAGTGTGGGAGAGCGGTGGTAGCAAGAGAGGGAGAAGAGGCTGAAATCCCGCACTTCGACAGGACACACTCTACTTAAGATGGAAATGAGTTACTCAGCACAGTATCCGTGATGGATAGACACCAAGTGCTAGAGTAACTCAGCAGGTCAGGCAGCATCTCTGGAGAAAATGAATGGGTGACGTTTCAGGTCGGGACCCTTCTTCGGACCCAACACGAAACATCACCCATCCTTGTTCTCCAGAGATGCTGCCTGACCCAATGAGTTATTCCAGCACTTTGTGTCTACAATAAGATACGGTAGAACTTTATTCATCCCCGGAGGGAAATTGGTCTGCCAACAGTCATAACACACAACAAGATACACGAAAACTTGAAATTAAAATAAAATTATAAGTGAAAAAAAGAAAAGGACAAGTGACTGTTGGCTGTCTGCCGTGTGCACAGGGCCCAAACCGCAACGAGGGAACAAACAAACAAACAAACGCACACAGGCTTATCTCCTGGGTGGTGGATTCTAAAACTAGAATGCCCCCCTCCCCCACACCGGGTCCCCCTTTGTTCGACCTTACACAGGTCCGGTATCACAATGCAATATGTAAGCTACAGAATCATTCCTTGTAATATCCATGAGGAGGAGCGGATGTTGGAAGGGGAGAAAAATAAAAAAACAGCCTACCGCTTATGCAGACTACGACCAGCTGTTTTAAAATATTAACAAAATATCTATGAAAAATGCAGGACGAGTCTTTTGGTACAACCAAAATAATGTTACCTTTTCACGACATTGTCATCTTTGCTATTTACGCGACCGGCATTTGCCGATCCTTTCTACAAATCCATGAAGGATACTTCTTCCCATTTAATTTTCTTATCTTAGTTTCCAAACCAGGAAGAAATGCCTGCCACGCCAATGATCTCAGGCCACGAACATTCCCCACTGACGTTTGAATTGATTGTGAAAAAATCTTCGTGTGACAACTTCCAGCAATGACTGGAATCCTTCCTGACCCACTAACTTACTGCCGAGCCGTAGGCCTGCCTATAACCCGTCCCTCACACTTGGTGTAGCATTGGCAACCTCAGGTTGGAGACACAAGGTGATCGTGGAGTCAGGACCAGCACGATCAGAGGTCAGAGTTTGCGTAGACTGCAGAACTCAACAATTCCTTGAGTCATTTAAGAGTGTTGATCAATAACATGGAATGTACGATTATTGCAAATAAAAGTATTTTTAACATGACGGCACAGTTGTGCAGTGGTATAGTTGCTGCCTTACAGCACGAGAGACTTGGGTTTGATCCTGACCACAGGTGCTGTCTGTACAGAGTTTGTACGTTCTCTCCGTGACCGCATAGGTTTTTCCCGGGTGCTCAAGTTTCCTCTCACACTCCAAAGACGTACAGGTATGTAGGTTCATTGGCTTCGGTAAAAGATTGTAAATTGTCCCCTGTGAGTGTAGGATAGTACTAGTGTACAGGGATCACCGGTCGGTGAACCAAAAGGGCTGCTTCTGCATTGTATCCCTAAACAAAACTAAACTAAGACTGTCTAATGATAACTGGAAATTGCACTGGATGTAAATTGGAACTAGAATTCTTCAATCTTTATGTATGCTTTGACCATTCTTGAACAGATTGTAATAATAACAATAAATATAGAGGGTAGACAAAAGTGCTGGAGAAACTCAACGGGTGCAGCTGCATCTATGGAGCGAAGGAAATAGGCAACGTTTCGGGCCGAAACCCTTCTTCACACATTGGCAATTGATCACCCAACAATTCCATTATTAATATCTGCTGCTTTGTCGAACTTCAGGCTAATCATGAAAGGAAGTCTATATTTATTGTTTAAGAAAGAACTGCAGATGCTGGAAAAATCGAAGGTAGACAAAAAGCTGGAGAAACTCAGCGGGTGAGGCAGCATCTATGGAGCGAAGGAATGGGTGATGTTTTGCGTTGAGATGTCTGAAGAAGGGCCTTGACCCGAAACGTCACCCATTCCTTCACTCCATAGATGCTGCCTCACCCGCTGAGTTTCTCCAGCTTTTTGTCTACTTTTGGGTCAAGACCCATCTTCAGACCTTCTTCAAACTGCGTGTATTCATGGTCCCTTCACAAATTTGGCAGCAGAAATTTCAGTATCATGGGATGGCAGTCCTCACAGGCAAAACAGCATGAAAGCAATAATTATTGATCACAATCAATGTTACACACACTAGAAGCCTAAATCTGAACCTAAATGCCAATGGATGTGGGCAATTGCCTCTGCTTGGTCCAGCTACAGAGCTTTGTGCTTTTCAGAATAGACCGCTGCTGTCAGCACAGACGTGTGCCAGCACTGAGCACGAGCCTCACCACAGTCCACTCCCATTATGTTACTGCATCATTCCCAGCCTGCCGACAGCTTTGATAATTGTTATTTGCCTTTGGTCAGCATTTACTCTCCTTTCCCCATCGAGGCTACCATGCAGCAGTGAAGTAACAACAGACAACTACAAATTTTTAATAAAATAGAATAGAATGCAATTTATTGTCATTCAAACCTAGGTTTGAACGAAATATCATTTCTACAGTTTTTTACATTACAAACACAATCCAAGACCCACACTTAACACAGTTTACATAAACATCCATCACAGTGAGTCTCCAACATCTCCTCACTGTGATGGAAGGCACAGTCTTTATTTCTTCCCTTTGTTCCTTCTCCCGTGGTCCAGCAGTCCAACTGCAGTGTCGAGGCGAACTGGGGCTCCGATGTTAAAGCCCCCGGCGGGCGATGGTAAGTCCTGAGGCCGTTTAAACCACGCCGGGCCATGTTAGGCCCCGGCTCCATTTCCTTAAACCCGCGATTCCAGTGGGAGAAGTCGCCGTTGCGGAGCTCGGAAAAGCGGTCTCCCACCAGGGACATGTGAGCTCCCGATGTTCACGTCCATCGGGTCTGCGGCCGGTGCATCCGAACTCCAAAAGTCGGGTCGCAGCCGCACGCCACCACAGCTCTTCCCGCTCCAAAGTTGGCCAGCTCTGCGATGTCAGTTCCGCAGGCTCTGCAACTGGAGCCCTCAGGTTAGTCCCGGCCGGAGGTCGCCGCCGGCTCCACGATGTTAGGCCCAACGACATACGAGACACGACAGGGAATAGTCGGGTCCCCGCACAGGGAAGAGATTAACGGTTTCCCCCACAGCCCCCCCCACCACCCCCCACATATACACAGCTAAAAAAATAATAATAAAAACTAACTCAAGACATACATTTAACAAGACAAAAATAAAAAAAGACAGACAACTGTAGTCGAGCCGCTGCCGTTAGGCGCCGCCACTAACATAATGTGTTGTGGTTGCCAACTTGCAATCCTCCAGGAGGTTGTATCTTTGGCAAGATTCCACTCTGTATTTGGAGTATCTTAACTGTGTGTCCCACTGAAGTAGATAGGCTTCAAATGTAATGCAAAGCTACAGTGTTGCAAGGGAACTTGTCAATAAATAGAATGCGTTCATTAGCAAACCTCTGTGCAGAAAGGAATCTTGGATCATCTGGAGGCTACATGGTCTCACTGCCATTTGTCCTAAACAGTCCAGGCATCATTCCCCATGAGGTTTGACACACAGTGATCTTCTAGCAGATGATGCCATGGAGGTTAACATACCTCACCTTCTGCAACTATAGACACACCTGACGTGGTCAAACCAGGGTCAACACAGTGGCACAGCGGTAGAGTTGTTGCCTAATGGGCCTGTCCCACTTAGGCGATTTTTTCGGCGACTGCCGGCGACTGTCTAGTCATAGCAGGTCGCCGATAAAACCGGCGACATTGAAATTCACCGAAGTCAGCACGGGCGACAACCTACGACATCCTGGCAACTGCCTACATTCACCTGGTGACAACCTACAACAGCACTTACGTCAACCTACACTCATTTGGCGTCAAACCCAGGGTCGCTACTGTCAGCAAAACATTTTCAACATGTTGAAAATTTTCAGCGACCAGTAGGTCACTACAACTCTTTGTGTGACTCAGGAGACTGCTCACGATCACACAGGCGACACCCCGGCAACCACCGGCGACCGCATAGTTTCCTGTAGTCGCCTAAAAAGTTGCCTAAGTGGGACAGGCCCATTACAGCACCAGAGACCCGGGTTTAATCCAGACTACAGGTGCTGTCGGTACGGAGTTGATACTTTCTCCCCGTGACGCAAGGGTTTCCTTTGGGTGTGCCTGTTTCCTCTCACATTCCAAAGATGTACAGGTTTGTATGTTAATTGGCTTTTGTAAATAGTAAATTGTCCCTAGTGTGTAGGATAGTGCTAGTGTACAGCGATCACTGGTCGGCACTTACTTGATTGGTCGAAGGGCCTGTTTCAATGCTGTATCTCTAAAGTCTAAAGGGGCTGTCCCACTTGGGCGACCTAATCCGCGAGTTCTGGCGAGTTTGCCCTCGACTCACACTCGCAGCATGGTCGTTCACGAGGTCGTAGGAGGTCTTCGTAACTCTCCTTCAGCTAGGTCACGGCATTTTTTTCGATATGTTAAAAAATGCCCGCGAGTATGAAAAGGTCGCTATGTAAAAAATCAATACTTTTTTTACTCGTAGGTTTAGGCATAGTAGCTCATGGTAGGTCGGCATGTTAGTCGTAGGTAATCGAGGATAGTCAAAGGGTAGTCATAGGTAGTCGAAGGTAGTCATAGATATTCTTCATCATAGTCAAAGGGAAGTCGAAAGGAGTTCGAAGGAAATCGAAGGAGGTCGTCCTTACTCTCCACTATTCGGTGTCCAATTTTCTCGAAGTTAGTCGTAGCTAGTCGAAGCTAGTCTTCAACATAGTCACAGTCGAAGGAGGTCTTCTACACAGTCGAAGGAGGTCTTCAACATGACATTTTTTCAAACTCTCCTAAACTCATCTAAACTCGCCAATTAGGTCGCCCAAGTGGGACAGCCTCTTAAAGGGGTTTGAATGCAGTACCACTCAGACCTTCAGCAAGATGATTCATGCCTTGAAGAAATGAGACTCCGACTAATAGATAAATATGACCAATTCTTAAGGAGTTGGTCCCCTTGTATCGACTTTTTGGAATCATGTGATGCAGCGGTACCGTAAAGATTTCTGATTTCAAGTCAGGTCGTGGATAGATTTACATCTCTGAATAAAGATTTGAAAATTTCTCTTTTAAGGTCTTTTGCTCCTATTTCTACTTTCCACGTTTTCTTTTCTAATACACACATTTCACGTTTTTCTATTTTTCTACTATCTATTTTTCCTCTTTTTCTCTTCTTCTTTTCTTTCTTATTTTCTTTTTCAAAAACATAAAACTAGAGGTTGTACATAGAATGTATAATTACGTTATGACATAGTTGGCACCTAAAATTAGGTCCCACTGTGTTGTTTTGTATTGTATTAACTTCTAATAAAATAAACAAAAACAAAAAAAAAATTGATTCATGCTATCACATCGGCTTTCCTATTTATTTTCACCTGAAATCGTTCTCCACCTATCAACAAAATAGAACCATCTTTAGAGCCTTTATATACTCAATATTTATATCTTTCTGTAGCCAGACATAAAATGCTGGAGTAACTCAGCAGGACAAGCAGCATTTCTGGAAAGGAATGAATGACGATTCGGGTCGAGACCTTTCTTCAGACTGATGTCTACCTTCGATTTAAACCAGCATCTGCAGTTCTTTCCAACACATTTATATCTTTCTGTAATGGTTTGTTTTGCCGAGATTGCATTTCTTCAAAACCCAGCAGTGGTCCTTTAAAATCTGTATTTCCGTAATCATTGCGGTCTCCCTGAGTTATACTCCTGCTCAGTCAGGAATGGCTCAGGGAGAAGGTTTAAATTAGAAGGGCAGGAGGTCTGAAGAAGGGTCTCGTCCCACAACGCCATCTATTCCTTCCTTCCGGAGATGCTGCCTTCCCGCTGAGTTACTCCAGCATTTTGTGTCTATCTGAGGTTTAAATTAGATCCACACAGCAGACTTGGCCAGATGCTGTAAGGCCACGCTGCCTTTGGCTGACGGGTACCCTTGGAGTGCGGTCCTGGCAGGGTGCCTGCCAGACTTGCTGATTCGCAATGAGTTTCTCCGACACAAGAGGGGTGAGGGAGATCCCCGTGGGCTGCTTGGCCATCACGCGTCATTCAGTGCTTCCTCTGACAGACACACAATCTAATACTCGAGATTGCAAAAGTAAAAACAAAACTGCTTACGGACCGTTTGTAAATGGATTAATAATCTATGACTCCAAAGTGGCTCGAGTCTGTGTTCTCCATGGAATATCTTTGACATCAAAGAAGCTTGTTCAATTTGTGTATCAGCCTTTTAATAACCATCCATCTTTGACTTCTCCTTATTATCTCTGATACTGAAGCATTGCTTTAAGGCCACTGCAGTAAGGCAGCTCCATAATCAGTCCCAAACAGCAGCAGTCCAACCAGTATTATATCCTTCAGTGATTTCCACATTGCTTTATACGTACACAATATGCAATTCTACAACTGTCTCAATAAAAACTGATGATCTGCAAGTCTGTAACTCCTGCTACATCTTTTGTAAAGTTTTTTGAAGTATCATCTTCCTCAATGACTTCATCCTTGAGAATCCTTTGAAGCTTGTAGCATTTTACCCATTTAATCTTTTGTGATTAAGCTCTTAGATTAAATTAGATTTAGCTCTTAGGGCTAATGAGATCAGGGGATATGAGGAAAGAGCAGGAAAGAGGTACTGAATTTAGATGATCAGCCATGATCATATGGAATGGCGGTGCTGGCTCGAAGGGCCAAATAGCCTACTCCCGCACCTATTTTTCTTTGTTTCTATGTGATGAGCTAAAGCATAAACAACATGGGTTCCAACACTGTTTCCAGCGAGTTGGGCCCAAGGCAAATGGTCTGTTGATGATACTGGTCATTTGCTCAATAAGATGAATATCCTTCAATAGGTTGGCATCAGTATCCCTTCTTCAAAATCTCTGCTCACCACTTTAAGTGGGCTGACCTAAAAGCCACGTTACCAAACTAAGAAAAATGATGCAACACACTCAAACAGTACTCTACTAATTAGTTTTATCCACAAAACCGAGAATTTGATGAGCTATTGCAACTCTGTAATAACATTCGCAGGAGTAGGCTATTCGTCCTACCTCAGAAGATCACAGTGGATCTTTCACCCCAATGTCATTTTATTGCACTAACTCCTCCTACATCCCTTGATCCTTCATAACTAAACATCTGTCAATCTCTCTCTTGAATGCAGTCAGTGATAGAGCCTATATCTCTTGGGTAGAGAATCCATAAATCCACATCCTTCTGGGTGAAGACATTTCTTCTCAACTCCCTCCTGAAAGGCCTAACCCTTTGACTTTATTTTACTTTAGTCGAGAGATACAGCTCAGAAACAGACCCTTCAGCCCTCCTAGGGACACTATCTGGGGCAATTTTTAATTTACAGAAGCCAATTAACCTACACACCTGTATACCTTTGGAGTGAGGGAGGAAACCGGAACACCCTGAGAAAACCCACGTGGTCACAGGGAGAGCACACAAACTCCATACAGACAGCACCCGTAGTCAGGATGGAACCCAGGTCTCTGGATCTGGAAGGCAGCAACACTACCGCAATGCCATTTGGTGTGCTGCCAAACACAGGGGGAAACTTTGGTTCTGCTGTGTGGGGATGTTTTGTGTTGAATTCTATAGTGTGTTGAGTCCTGTTTATTTTTATTGTATGGCTGTATGGGAATTCATTTCACTGTGCCATCTGGCACACGTGACAATTACATTTATCTTGTATCTTGTATCTTGTATCTTGACTTTATTTTACTTTAGTCGAGAGATACAGCTCAGAAACAGACCCTTCAGTCCTCCTAGGGACACTATCTGTGGCAATTTTTTTAGATGCCTCAACCAGGAGTAACCTTGGATCAAAAACTGGAACATCAATCCTGTCAGCCCAATCACCTCTCATTTCTCTAAATTCTAAAAGGTTTGGGACAATTTCTAATAATAATAATAATATATTTTATTGTCATTGCACGTTAGTGCAACGAGATTTAGTATACAGCTCCAACCGATGAAAAAGAAAAGTAAAATAAATAAATAAGCTGTGTGTAGTGACCATCCAAGGGGGACAGTCCAGGGGAATTACGATTACGATCTCCGATTACGACAAGCCTTTGGTTTATGTAGGAAGGAACTGCAGATACTGGTTTATGCCGAAGATAGACACAAAAAGCTGCCACACACAAAAACAAGCATTTGATTTAGTACAGTGTACATTCCCTCTGTCACAAGTTAATCCTTCCTTGGCTAGGGCAATCTCACCAGCACACAATAGTTCAGACACAAGATCACCAGTATCCTACATAATTGCAGCGAGGTGTTCTCAACTCTTTCACTCAAACCCTCTTGCAAAACAGGACAACATACCATATGCTTTCCTAACTTTCTATTCTGTATGTCCTCACTTCCTAGATTCACCATATTTATAAAAAGTGTTTTGATGTGAAGTCAAAGAGGAGGAGTGAGCTGCAGGCTACAGATGAAGTTGTGAAATGGGATGAGGTTGGGTATCTCTTTTCCAAATGACACGGATATGAGGGACTGAGTAGCCTCCTTTTTGTAAATTTACTACAACCTTATGGCAACATCTAGGTGTTATGATCTACATTTATCGAGGCCAAGTGTTAAGCCCCTGTCCCACGATGCGAGTTCACCCAAGAGCTCTCCCTAGGGGGCGCCGTCCTGTATGGTATGGCTGCCCAGTCTGCAGCTGTCCGTTTTATCAATCTTTTTTAAAAAATGTTGTGAGTTTTAGTGTTTTGTTTTTGGAGTTCTAGTCTGTTTTGTTTCTGGGGGGAAAGGGGGAAACTACTTTTCAGGGTCCCTACCTGGTCGGAGAGGCAGCTTTTCTCTGGGCTGCACTTTTGACCCGTCCTCGCGGCCTACCAGCGGGCCTGCAGCGGCGTTTCCTGAGGGGACCGCCCAGAACCTCGGCTTCGACGGCGGCGCAGCGCTGGAGCGCTATCGCGGAGCGGAGCGGGCGATGCCTTGCCCGGGTCGCCGCGCCGTGCCCCGCTGATAAAAAAAAACATCACTGAGCTGCGGGTCTGTGGTGCGGCCAGCGGTGCTGACTTTAACATTGGGAGCCTGGGATCTCTCGCCGAGATCGCCAGTGGTGGAGATCCATCCAGCGCGGCCTGTTGGCTTCAGAAACCGCGGTCTCCAGTAAGGAAGCGGCCGTTCCAGGTTTCCCATGCCGCTGAGAGGATTCTCCCGACGCCGGAGCATCATCATCCGGCGAGAACGGCCAGGAACATCGGGCCCTGTAGCGGCGACTGCGGAGGCCATAATGGGCCCGAATATGGGTGGACATGGGATGGGGACTGGACATTGTGCCTTCCACTCATAATGGGAACCATTGTGGGAGGATGTTTTTTTATGTTTAAATCTATTTATTATCGTTATGTCTGCATTTTTTTTTAATGTGCTGCTCTGGCAACAAGCATTTCACTACACTAATTGGTGTATGTGACCAATAAATTACCTTTGAACCTTTGAGTTAAAAAAAAAAAATCAATCTCGTGGTACTTCATCACAAGTATTTTTTTACTCTTGGAAATTTTTCACACTGTTGAAAAAAGTCACGAGTTTCCGCGTTTCCCGAGTGCCTGCCTTTAGCATTACAAGCCGCTACAAGACATCCACGAGCTCCGATGTAGCCGCTACATACATTCTACGTACTTACCATGAGTTTGATTTTTTTTTTAAACTCGGAAGAGCTCTTGGGTAAACTCACATTGTGGGACTGGGCCTTTAGAATGTCAAGATGACTCCACTCTATGGAGAAGACCTTTAGAATCCTCTAGTAATTGTATTCTAAATGTGCAAGCTCATTAAAGCTTTCCATAAAAGTGTATCTATAAATAATTCAAACTGACCACTGAATAAATAGCTGCTAGCTTCTCTCGGCTTTGAGAGGTAGATATTTTACTGGCTTATTCCGAGGTGTTCCATGCAGAAAGAGAAAGCGATTATTTAATTGCACAAAAGATACTTGGTTTCATCAGAAAACATTCGAAAAATCAAGAGCATGAACAGTCCATCAGCCGTGGCATTAAAGCAACAGGGCCAGAGTCCCCCTAATCCTCACCTTTCACCCCATCAGCCGTCGCATACAGCACATAATCTTCAACATTTTTGCCACCTCCAATGGGATCCCACCACTAGCCACATCTTCCCATCTCCAACCCTTTCCACGTTCGGCAGCGACTGATCCCTCCACAACTCCTTGGGTTAACCCATCCCTTCCCACACAAACCACCCCCTCCCCAGGTACTTTCCCCTGCGATCGCAGGAGATGCAACACTTATACCTCCTCCCTCGACCCCGTTCAAGGGCCCCAACAGGTGAAGGTGAGTTTTGATCATTTATGTATAATTTATGTTGTTGTGTATGGTCTAGTTTATGTGCCTGAGATGCTGCTGCAAGCAAGATTTTCACTGTACCTACACCTCAACATACCAAAGCATATGAAAATAACTACTTGGCTTGACTAACATGAACAATTGATACAGAAACTTGGAACACAGCACTATTTTACTTATGCTTATCACCCAACTTACAGGAGAGCAGACAGGCACAGTGGAGAGGAATTGAAGAAATGGGTTATGGAAGGTTAATTAAATGTCACTATGAAACAATGCATTGTAGCATTTCTCAGTACCGGTAAAACAAAATATACTCTTGTTGAAGCATTAATGAATAGAAGACTCAGAACAGTTTGGTCTCATCCAACCCAGTTTGGTAGGAAAATTAAGGAGAAGTAATAACAACACGATGGCGTGGCGGTAGAGCTACTGCCTCACAGCACCAGAGACCCGGGTTCATTCCTGACTACGGGTGCTGTCTGTATGGAGTTTGTAGCTTCTCCCTTTAACCTGCGTGGGTTTTTCTCCGAAATCTTTGGTTTCCTCCCACACTCCAAAGATGTACAGATTTCTAGGTTAATTGGCTTGGTGTAAATGTAAATTGTCCCAAGTGTGTGTATGATAGTGTTAGTGTGCGGGGATCGCTGGTCGCTGCGGGCTCGCTGGGCCGAAGGTCCTGTTTCCTAAACTATAAGTGTATCTCTAAACTAAAATAAACAATGAAATACCATGAGAAAAATCACAAGGATAAGCTGTTTAATTTGCTTCAGACTAAATGTACCTTGATCACCCATGGGTCGGAGACAGAGAGTAGGGCTAATGAAGAGATAGTACTGGTATACAAGTCTAGAAAATATCATGAAAGTCAGGTATAAATCCTGTGAAGTATATGTTCACAACTTAATAATAGTGAATGATACCCAGGAGGATCGTCAAGTAGTACGTGAGATTGAAAGTTTCTCTGAATTAGGTCCAATATTGTTCAAGTGGAGAAAGCATATGATGTTTCTGAGATCAATAGGTGGATGAAACTCCAACGATTTTCAGTGAATCTATGACTTAAACACAGGTAACACTGGCAACTCGTTGAGTGCGGAAGAATAGCAAGTGAAAAAAAGTGATTTGGTTAAATGCGGAATTACATAAAATCGCTTTAGGTTTTCTCCTTCTTACAAATGGAAGGATGAAGTTTGTGCAATGTTGGTTGATATCAGGGATTGTTAGTTTATGGTCACTCCTTTAGAGATTTAGTGATGTGACTGGCTGCTTTTTAAATTCCAACATTGCCTGTACACGTCCCACACTTAGTACAAAGCCCTGAACATGCTGCATAACCTGATTTAAATTCATGTCTCACATGCATTAATCTCAATCCTCCAGAATGAACTTCACAAAAGATTAAGAACCGATTGAGCACACATACATTACAATGGACAGAGTAGTCAAAAAAAGTCCAACGATGTAGCAGATTTTACTTCTGAAAACTGAGAGAAATTATCATATTCCATTATCGTATAATAATATACTTCCTATCAAACAATTATTCCAGTCTCTTCATTTGAAGAAAGAAAACTGATGCAATGTGTTTAGTGAAATATTTAAGATATTTAATCTCAGGCTACAGTGCGGCTGGAACAGGCAATTGTGCTCATTTAGCGTGCCTGCCAACATTGAAGATGTAAGTGCTTTTATTGTATCTTAGTCAAAGAGCTATTGTTCCTGCCACTTGAGCATGTAGAGAATGGTGCATGGGAGCACACTGGCAGTAACAAAGAGAGAAAGAAATATGAAGGTGAATCATCAATTAGTCCTGCCATTGAGTGTTAATCGTGGCATTTGGGAAGAAACTCAATCAGTGCTCTAGAACGTGCCCATTCAGATAAACCATTAAAAAAGAGTTCATCTTTAAAGGGATAGACACAAAATGCTGGAGTAACTCAGCAGGACAGGCAGCATCTCTGGATAGAAGGGATGGCTGCCATTTCGGGTCAAGACCCTTCTTCGGACTGAGAGTCAGGGGAGACGGAGACACAGAGATATGGAAGGGTAAGGGGTGAAAACGAGACATCAAAGGGGCCGAAGCTCAAGGAAAATCTAGAACAGATCAATGTTTGCAAGGGGAAGATGACAAATCTTTAAAGGAATCACTGGTTACATGAAAAAAGGTGCAAATAAGTGGATGCTTTAACTGAGTATTCCTGAAGCAGAAACAGGGTACTTTGTCTCCAAAAACAGAAAGGAACAAAATGCCAAACTGACCTTTTCCCATGTCCGTTCTTTGTTCAGTACTATCACCACTAGCTTTGGGTTCAACTGGTATCCATCCCGAGTGAAGGAGAGATCTCGGCCATTCCAGGATACATTCATCATGAACCTGAGGAATGAATGGAGAACAGTTGATGTTACGTTAAAACGCTTTGAATAATATATGCTAATGTATCTGAACTATCCGTGCAGTCATAGAGTCATACGGCGTGGAAGCAGGCCCTTCGGCTCAACGTGCCCACGCCGACCAACATGCCCATCTAAACTGGTCCCAACTGCTTGCATTTAGTCAATATCCTTCTAAACCTACTAGTCGAGAATTTAACATTTGAACTACACTCTACAGGTTAATAGATAATTGTTTTCCTAATGATGCAACAATGTGGCTACATATAAGTAGCAAATGGTAAAATAATTATCAGTGACCTTTGCATTAACTAATGCTTCATCCAAACTTTAAATAAAGTATAACCAACTTGTGATAATGAGATGCTCCACCTCTAAGTTCACAATTTCATCACCAACAGGAAGTCTCCGAGCACAAGCCTGAGATAATTGCTGGGATCATAAAGCAGGATTCATTTGGAGTGCATAATTTAACACATGGTAATAAATTATAACACATGATATTATTAGTACCTACATATTAGTTACATGAAGGGTTTACTTGCAAACGCATGCATAAATAATTATACACACTTGACAGTTTTATTATTTTTTATTCATGGTGAAATCTGGTATTGTTTTTATGCAAGCAGTCATTTTTATTGCAGGGGTTCATTGCATTATCAAACATTAATTATAAGTTTACAACAAATGATTTGTACTCCTTTGTCTGCAATATTAAAGCAATTAAGTAATTTTAGACTGTTGGATTTCATAGTGCAGGAAATTAAAATATCCTACAACAAAGAAGATAAACATACAAATGTGTGAATTCTTTGGAGAATCAAAGCTAATTACGATAAACCCATTCAAATGGCAAATTGTTTTCACGTGAGCTTCAGATAAAGTTTGCAGTGAAAAATTATGTATGGTTCTTTCTGAAAACAAAAGTCTGCGCCGGCATGAATTTGTAATGAAAAGGATTCATTTGATAAGGATGTTCTGAACTGCCCCTGCAATTCTCAGATATGTTTGTTCAAACAGCTTATAGATGTAACACATTTGTGGAAACAGTCAACTTGAACATGTTCTTCTCTCTGCCAGAAGCTTTGAGGATTTGTATTATCATACTTGCAAGTTTCATGGATTGGATTGTTTGTTATATTTGTGATTTGGGTAATATTATAAATCACTGTTTCATTTGACAGCCCCTTGTTAAAACCAAATGGGTTTACATGAAAAGACGAGGCAATATTATCATTCCCCTTTATAAATGACTAGACCATGTCGGACCCGTTGGGTCCCTGTCACATGGGAGGGCTGGTCCCCGAACGCAATATTCCACCACTCACCCACAGCCCCCAACAACGCATGCGCGACTGACAGGTTCCCGTTGTGAAGACAGATATCCCCGTTGTGATGCGAGTCATGGCAACCCTCCCCAAGTGTGCATCGCCATCCCTCTTCCTACCCCTATCCTCCTCCATTCCCCCTCATCCCCCAGCACTTCCTCCCCCTCCTGATCAACCTCCCTCTTCTTTCCCCTCTTCTCCCCTCCCCCACTCCCTCCCTCACTTCCCCCTCCCTCTCTTTTCCCCTACCCTCAGTCACTCCCTCACTCCCTCCCTCCATAACCCCTCTCCCCTCACTACCCCTCTTGACGTGATGGAAATGGTCATTTCATCAGCCATGCAAATACTTTATTCTTGTTCTCCACATTCTTTATTTAATGGATAGCCTCGGTTGAGATGGATATTCTGCCACCTCAACTTCACTCCCCCCACCCATTCCCCTGAACCCTCAGACTGCCAATTCGATCACTCACGGCGATTGAAAATTTCTGAAGATTTGCATCACTCGGAGTGTCACCCTTATCCTGAGGTGATACCAGGTGGACAAAAATGCTGGAGAAACTCAGGGGGTGAGGCAGCATCTATGGAGCGAAGGAATAGATGACGTTTCGGGTCGAGACCCTTCTTCAGACTGATGTGGGGTGGGGGGAGCGGGAAGAAGAAAGGAAGAGGCGAAGACAGTGAGCTGTGGGAGAGCTGGGAAGGGGAGGGGAAGGAGGGAGAAAGCAAGGACTACCTGAAATTGGAGGTCAATGTTCATGCCGCTGGTGTGTAACCTGCCCAAGCAAAATATGAGGTGCTGCTCCTCCAATTTGCGGTGGGACTCACTCTGACCAAGGAGGAGGCTCAGGGCAGAAAGGTCGGATTCAGAATGGGAGGGGGAGTTGAAGTCCTGGGCCGGGAGATCAGGTTGGTTAATGCGAACTGAGTGGAGATGTTGGGGGAAGCGATCGCCAAGCCTGCTCTTGGTCTCACCAATGTAGAACAGTTGACACCTAGAGCAGTGGATGCTAAAGATGAGGTTGGAGGAGGTGCAGGTGAACCTCTGCCTCACCTGGGAAGACTGCTTGGGTCCTTGGATGGAGTCGAAGGGGGAGGTAAAGCGACAAGTGTAGCAAGGGAAAGTACCAGGGGAGGGGGTGGTTTGGGTGGGAAAGGGCGAATTGACCAGGGAGTTATGGAGGGAGCGGTTTCTGCAGAAAGCCAAAAGGGGAGGAGTTGGGAAAATGTGGCCAGTGGTGGGATCCCGTTGGAGGTGGCGAAAATGTCGGAGGATTATCTGCTGTATGTGACGGCTGGTGGGGTGGAAGGTGAGGACAAGGGGGACTCTGTCCTTGTTACGAGTGGGGGGATGGGGAGTGAGAGCGGAGCTACGGGATATAGAGACCCTGGTGAGAGCCTCATCTACAGTCGAGGAGGGGAACCCCTGTTCCCTGAAGAATGAGGACATCTCCAATGCCCTGGTTTGGAACACCCCATCCTGGGTGCAAATGTGGCGTAGACGGAGGAATTGGGAGTAGGGGATGGAGTCCTTACAGGAAGCAGGGTGGGAAGAAGTGTAGTCCAGATAGCCATGGGAGTCAGTGGGTTTGTAGTAGATGTCGCTCAGTAGTCTGTTACCTGTGATGGAGATAGTGAGGTCTAGAAATGGTAGGGAGATCTCGGAAATGGTCCAGGTGGATTTCAGTGCCAGATAGAAGTTTGTGGTGAAATAGTTGAAGTCAATGAGTTCTGCATGGGTGCAGGAGGTAGCACCAATGCAGTCATCAATGTAGCGGAGATGGAGTTTGGGGGATAGGGCCATGCTAAGCCTCGAACAAGAATTGTTCAACATACCCTACAAAGGGGCAGGCATAGCTGGGCCCCATGCGAGTGCCCATAGCTACACCTTGGATTTGGAGCAAAAGGGAGGAGTCAAAGGAAAAGTTGTTGAAGGTGAGGACCAGCTCCGCTAGGCGGAAGAGAGTATTTGTAGAGGGGGATTGGTTAGTTCTGCGGTCGAGGAAGAAACAGAATGCTTTAAGTCCGTCTTGATGGGGGATGGAGGTGTAGAGTGACTGGATATCCATGGTGAAGATGAGGGAATGGGGGCCTGTAAAACGGAAGTCCTGGAGTCGACGAAGAGCGTGTGAGGTGACTTGGTCATAGGTAGGGTGGGATTTGACCAGGGGGGGTAGGATGGAGTCGAGGTATGTGGTAATACCACCTAGTTTGTGGCAACATCTCATCATCCACCATGCATCAAGTCTAGATTTTTTGGAGATGCAGCACGGAAACAGGTTCTTCAACCCACTGAGTTCACACTGACCAGCGATCCCCGCACTTTAACACGATTCTTCACTAGGGACAATTTTTACATTTACACCAAGCCATTTAATCTACAGACTTGTACGTCTTTGGATTGTGGGAGGAGACATAAATTCTCGGAGAAAACCCACGCAGATCACGGGGAGAACGTACAAACTCCTTACAGACAAGCAGCCAGGATCGAACCTGAGTCTCTGGCACTGTAAGCGCTGTAAGGCAGCAACTCTACCGCTGCATCGCCGTGAAAGTCCTTACAGAATATTAGATACTTCAATAAGATGAATGAACTTGTATTGATGCAGTAAGTTCAATGGTTTTCAACTGTTTTGAGATCAGTGAAATGCAATTGAAATGCATTTATTGTTGCAATATTAGGAAATGTACATTGTCAAGTACTATAGCGAGAAATGGTTATCAGGAATTACAGGAGGATTTGGTTATCAAGAATCACAGAGGGATCTTAATCAGCCGGCCAAGTGACCAGATGAATTGAGTTTAATTCAGGTAAGTATGAAGTGCTGCATTTTGTAAAGTAAAACCCAGGGCAGTCATTTCACAGTGAACTGTCAGGCCTGGGAATGGTGTAAAACAGAGGGATCCAGGGCTACAAGTGCATATTCCATAAACATGGTGTCACAGGTAGATAGGGACACATGGAGTTTAATCCGCGCATGTGTGAGGTTTGGAACTTTGGAAGGTTGAATGTAAGGGGAAAATGTACAATTAATGGCATGACCCTCAACAGCATTGATAAGCATTGAATCTCGCCGTCCAAATCCATAACCCTATAAAAGCGACAACACCTGTAGATAGAGTGGTAAAGAAGGCATAAGGTATGCTCGCCTTCAAGTCAAGTCAAGTTTATTCGTCACATACACATACGAGATGTGCAGTGAAATGAAAAGTGGCAATGCTCGCGGACTTTATGCAAAAAACAAACAAACAAACAAACAAACTACAAACAGAATGGATCGGGCAATTGAGTATAAGAGTTAGAGTGTCATGATGCAGTTTTATCGGGTTTTGGTCAGGCCACATTTGCTGTATTGCGTGTAATTCTTGTCATCCCATTGCAGAAAGGATGTGGAGGCTTTGGAAAGGGTCAAAGGAAGTTTATGAGAATTATGCCTGGATTAGGGGATATAGGCTACAGGGAAAGGTTTGACATACTTGGATTATTTTCTCTGGAATGCCAGAGGTTGCAGGGAGACCTGATAGAAGTATACATCACATTATGTTTACCATCTCGAGATGAAAAAAATCAAAAACGAGAGGACATAGTTCTAAGGCAATATTGGCAAAGTTTAAAGGGTCGTACGGTGCAAGTTCTTTACACAGAGAAATAAAGTCAGAGGGAATGGAAGAAGAGCCCAACATCATGGTGGACACAGAACACGTTGCAGATTGGGCAAAGGTAAGGACATACTGTTCAGACGGAAAACATGGCAGTGTTTTGGGCTGGAGTCAGGCATAGGGTCTAAAGAGTGCCGAGGGTGGAGCTGTGGGCTCAGGGGAGATACCTGGGGGGGAGGAGGGGATCTCAGAGGAGTGGGGAATGTGCAGGGTGGTGTAGGAGTGGAGAGGAGAGGAAATAGCATGGTTAGCGTTAGAGGAAGGGTAGAGGTACCCATTGGTGTTGAGCCCCGGGCTAGTAGCAGCCCCAGGGAAGAAGTAGATCCCAGTAGAATCAATGGCGAGCAGCCGTGGAAGCTGCATGAACCGGCAGCATCGCCGCTTCCCGCCTGGAAGTGAGCAGGGGAGCTTTAGGACCCAACAAAATCAGGTCTTCACGTTCTGGGGATTTATTGCCAATTAATTTTGCGACTGCGTTTTTTATTACTGCTATTTGCTTTTAATTGCTCATTTCCTCCAGACTATGTAGTTCTCTATTATTTCCAGGTGATTTTCTGTGCCTTCTTTCTTGAATATTTGTCTTACTATCCTGTCTTTTCCTTGTATCCCAACAGATATTCCACTCTCTCTCAGTATGCAAGGGGTCCACATTAACAATAGCTAATCTTTTCCTATCGACATGTCTGTAGAAGGTATTACAAACCAAATATTTTGCTTGCCTGCTCCCATATTGTACTTGTGTCGGATGGAACTGCAGATGCTGGTTTAAAATGAAGATAGACACAAAATGCTGGGAATAACTCAGCGGGACAGGCCACAACTCTGGAGAGAAGGAATGGCTGACGTTTCAGGTCAAGACGGGTCTGAAGAAGGGTCGCAACCCAAAATGTCACCCATTCCTTTTCTCCAGAGATGCTGCCTGTCCCACTATGTTACTGCACCATTTTGTGTCTATCTCATATTTTCCTCGTCTGCTCTTCATCAATGTTTTAGTCCTCCTTATCTGTATTCTCAAATGGTTCCCTGTCCACTGGTTACTGTTATCTGTTGGCAATTTTGTGAGGCTTTTCCTTTGATCTAAGACTTCCTTTAGTTTATTGAAAGCCCTGGCTTGTTTCATCTGTAGTTATTTGTCCATGAAGGAATATATATGACTGCTTAAATTCTGGTTTGATTACTGTCATGCTATATACAGATGAAAACTAACCAAAACTAACTCTCACCTATATAAGAAGGTAGACAAAAATGCTGGAGAAACTCAGCGGGTGAGGCAGCATCTATGGAGCGAAGGAATAAGTGACGTTTCGGGTCGAGACCCTTCTTCAGACCCTTCTTATCTATATAATATACTTTATTAAGATGTATTACTCTGGTTTCAGAATGAGTTCAATACTTTCACACATTGAAACGATCAATAAACGTTGAAAGAAGATAATAACAGGACGCATTCGAAAAGGGTAACTTATTATCATTAGACATTCCTAGATTTATAAACCAGGAACATCTTTTCTCTAATTGTTACCACTGTAGAACTGGATTCAGAAATATAAGCAGAAAATACTCAGCTCACCAGGCAGTGTCTGAGGGGAAAGAAAAAGTATAATATTTCATCATTCTCAATACTTCCTGCAAATGGTACTTTTTCCAAAACAGGTTAATAATATTTGTTATCAGACACATTTTTTTTGTTGAATTTTGGAAGTACCAAGGAAACATAGAAACATTTTTTTCGGCCCTTCGAGCCTGCACCACCATTCAATATGATCATTTCATGTATCCCGAAGTAGCCATAACTTTTAAATATAGCCAAGGCCTCAAAACCCTCAATTAGATGAGTGTAAGAAAATTTATGGGAAGATGCTATCAAACAGTAAAGTAAAAGTGACAGCTTTAAAAAAAATAATACAGAATCTGCAGCGTAAATACAGATTTAATATTAATATTTACCAGTGCAGTATAAACGTTCAAAAATGACCAATTGAATAGGCAGATAATAGGTTCAAAGATAGTACCACCAGGAATAGGAGATAGAGTGACATATTGATAATCTAAGATAGACACAAAGTGCTGGAGTAACTCAGCGAGACAGGCAGCATCTCTGGAGAGAAGGAAGGGGTGACGTTTTGGGTCGAGACCCTTCTTCAGACTATCTTAGGTTTAAACCAGCCTCTGCAGTTTCTTCCTACACATTGAGGGGAAGTGACATAGTCGAAAGGGCATGAGCGAGGATACTGCTCAGGAAGAGGATACATCTGACCAAAGACAATTTAGAACCACGGTCAAAAATACTGAGAGATAGTGGAGAAGGCAGCATGGTGCGTAGAGGTCGGGTTGCTGCTCAACAGCGCCAGGGACCAGGTTCAATCCTGACTACGGGTGTTGTTTGTACGGAGTTTATATGTTCTCCATGAGACATGCGTGGGTTTTCTCCAGGATCTTCGTTTTCCTCCCACGCTCCAAAGACGTACAGGTTTGTAGGCCAATTGGTTAGGTATAATTGTAAATTGTCCCTCTTGTGTGTAGGTTAGTGTAAGTTCAGTTCAGATTTTTATTTGTAATATGTAGGTTAACACAGGGTCAACGGTGCAATGAAATGACAAGACAACGGGTCACCTTAGCAATAATATTACAAGATTAAAATTAAGATTAAAAAAAGATAAGATAAAAGTGGCATTGGGAGGTAAAAGACAATAATAAATAAAATAATCAACATATATAATGTGTTAATGAGTTCAGAAGCCTGATGGCATGATGATAAAAACTGTTCTTAAGTCTGGTGGTGCGTGCAGCCATGCTCCTGTATCGCCTGCCTGACGGTAACAAGGAGAACAGTCTGCGTGCTGGGTGGCTGTGGTCCTTGATGATGCTGTGTGCCTCCCGCAGGCACCGCCTGTGGAGAATGTCCCGTATGCCCGGGAGACAGTTGCCAGTGTGTGCGGATTGCTGGTCAGTGCAGACTCAGTGGGCCGAAGGGCCTGTTTCTCTAAACTAAAATGAAAGTAACTAAAATTCGAGGGGTCGTAGCTGGAAGTGACCAATTCCTGCTCGGAGATTGTTGAAGAATTCATCAGGATGGATACAGAAACATGAATATATATATTTAAAAATATTAATGATGCATATCTGCTGAAACTGCAGACAAAAACAAAGCAGTAAGAAATTCTTTCAGAAGTGTCAACAACAAGGGGAATTGGAGATCAGAATTTAATGAGTTGTTAACAGAACTCAGAGAGGAAGAATCAAAGAGTACTTTGGCTTTCTTTTAGCATTCCCAAGAGAATACATGGATTATGTACTTCCCAACATTTTCCTTGCTCCGTTTGCACACTCTGGATATCCAAATGCACTTTGTAGCCAATTTAATTCTTTAAAGAAATAATCAAAATGTCAGAAAAAAAACTATTGATGTTTGAAATCTAATATAAAATTGAAAATGCTGGAAAATACTCAACTGGTCAGGCAGCATCTGTGCAGAGAAAATGTTAATGTTGTATTGTATTGGCCTCATCTAAACCACTGACTCCATTCTCTCGGCACAGATGCTGCCTGAACTGCATGCTTGTTTTTATTTCAAAAATGTTCAAGTTACTGTTTAAAAAAAAGGGAATTACAATAACCAATGTGGACCTTACTGTAACAAGAGACCTCATAAATAGTAATCAGACAATTGATTCAATAATGTTCAACTGTACTGCTAAAAGATAATTATTAAATGGAATATCTAAAGAACTCATTAGCTTTACTTCAAGTATTCCCACGGAATCTTTAACAGTTACTTGTCTTCAGTTAAACAGATTATCTTATTGTATCGTGAATTTGGCAAATGTTTGTCAGTCTCTCGTTGTAACTCTGATAAGAACATCCGCTGGGAAATGCATAAATGATTGTTGTTTACACCATTTTACTGGGAGTCTCTTACTCTCCCGTTAGATGCCTGATTACACATTAACAGCAGAATTTAGTTTCTTCAGTGTCATCATGTGAAGTAAAATTGTAAATCTCTATTTTAATGAATTATTGGAAACCCCAAAATGGCTGCTTTCATTCCCATCACAATCTGTCCTCCTGTGTTTTAATCCCACTGTAGGTTTAATCCCACTGTGAACCTTTGCATTGCATCTGTCTGTGAAGTGAGTTTGATCATATATTCCTGCCATCAATTAGATTGTCTATTTATGCCCCTGCCCTGCTGAACTGCTAGTGGGAACCCCATCCTCTTCTTTGTTATGTCTTGACTGGATTATTCGAACTATTCTACTTTCTCTCATTCCATGCTTCACTGCCTTGAAAACATTCAGTTCTGGTAGGAAGGAGAGGTAGACAAAAATCAAAATTGAGCTGCGGAGCCAATGGGAGGGATGTGGGAGAAGAATTTATCGTGTCAGAGGGTGTGATTCTGTGGAATTCATTGCCTCCGAATGCTGTGGAGGACGTCAATGGATAATTTTAAGGCACGTTTGACAGATTCTTGATTAGTATGAGTGTCAGGGGTTATGGGGAGAAGGCAGGAGAAAAAAATCAATTGAGAGGGAAAGACAGATTAGCCATGATTGAATGGCAGAGTAGACTTGATGGGCCGAATGGCCTAATTCTGCTCCTATAAGTCTATAACTTATGAACATGATCTTGTGAGGACTTGCAGGAAAAGGATACAGATGACCAAAGACAAAGGAGAGCCAAGGTCACAAATATTGAGAGTTGAAGGAGAAATGGAATAGTTGGCAGGAGGTGTGGGCAGGACATCACATGCTATGAAAAGTTGTTATTCATGCTGGGAAAAGTCACTATCACTGACAGCTTATGATTGATTCAGCCACCAAGATCCTAGGTCAGAATTTCCTACTTCATGGGTTATGTCCTAATACTTGCCCAGCACTATATCATTATGGAATGATGCACTGTTGTCGAACAGAGCACTTCCTTCCAGATGCCTCGCGAGCAAATTGAGGAGCCAGCCTGTTGCAGCCAACGAGGAAACCGCCAATACTTTCATTTCAAGAAGAATGGATAAAGTATTTCAGTTCTCTGCAGGTCTGCGTTGTGAAAAGGAGAGGCATATATACTTAGCTTCGAGGGATACCAGCATTATGATAACCACCCAGTTCCACATGGGGCCCTTGTAATTGCATAGGACACGTAAATCCATTTGCAGCACGCTATGAACTTGACACTTGCTTGGCACACATGTCCTGCAGATTTGTACAATAAGAAAATGTACGTGTCAAAAATACTGAAGGGCACTTAGTACATTAGGTTAGTGTTAAAGTCCACAGAGACTGATGAATTATGCAGCAGGTTGAAACTTAATTATTGAGAACGTTTATAGGTCCTGGCAGAGGCAAGAACAAACTGCTGAGAGCAAGTCAAAGGTATATCAAACCTCCAAAAATACAGTCAATGGGCAGCAATTTTGTTTAGCCTGGAAAATAACTGATGTGTTGTAGAAACATACAACAACTTACATTTAATGAACACCTTTAACATCATCCAACGTCCTAAAGATCTTTCACAAGAAAGATGTCAGATATATTGTTAGTGTTGTCACATGATGGGAAATGAGGGGAACTGAATAGCAGCTTGTTGGAAGTGGGAAGTAATAGAGGCCAGAGCTAGTCCCTCCCACATCCAGTGTAATATGACTAAATGAAAGATAGGTGTCATTTCGCTCAGTCCACCTGAAATGACCTGATCTCCCAGTTGTTAAACAATTAAATTCTCCTTCCCATTCCCACACAGACCTTTCGGTCCTCAGTCTCCTCCATTGTCAGAGTCAGGCTAAACGTAAATTGGAGGAACAGCATCTCAAATTTTGCTTGGGCAGCTTACAGCCCAGTGGTATGGATATTGATCTATCTCAGTTCAGGTAGCCCCGGCATTCACTCTCTCTCTATCCCTCCCCCATCCGAGTCACTCTAGCTTCTCATTTTCACTCAACAAAGAGCTAACAATGGCCTGGTTCCTGTATTATTGTTACTTTTTTGCATATCTTTCATTCATTGTTCTTTATCTCTCTACATCATCGTCTATACATCTTGTTTCCCTTATCCTTAACCAGTCTGAAGAAGGGTCTCGACCCGAAACGTCACCCATGCCTTCTCCCCAGAGATGCTGCCTGCCCCGCTGAGTTACTCCAGTTTTTTATGTCCTTTGCGGAACATGTTTACAAACATAAATGCCAAATTTAATAGTAGAATGGAGGCATAGGTATTTTTGTGAATCACATGGTCAGAACATTTTCCCAGGGTAGAAATGTCAAAAACTAGAGGGCCTAGCTTGAAGGTGAATGGGGCAAAGTTTAAAGAAGATATTTGGGGCAGGTTTTTTTTATACAGCTTGGTGGGTACCTCAAATGCACCACTAGGCATGGTGTGGAGGAAGTTACGATAGTGCCATTTAAGAAGCTTCTGCATAGGCATGTGGATGTGAAAGGAATGGAGGAATATGGATCACGTGCAGGCAGTTGAGATTACTTTAACTTAACATTATTTTAAGCACAGCATTGTGGGCTGAAGGGCCTGTTCCTTCATTGTACAGTTCTCTGTTCTGTTTTCAATGAAACATTTCCAAAGGAAATTGAAATAGTGGAATCATTAATGATAGATATCACCATTAGTCTAGCAATGAACAGATTTGAAACGCCCCTCTTCATTGGATACCCGTGTCCTCTGAGGACTAGCACTATCCTAAAGACTTTCCCCAAGTCAATGAACGTAACATTTCCAAAGATCCAGACCTATCTTTGTGCCCTCATGATAAATGAGTAATTCAGTGGGCATTTGCCGATTGGAAGTGTATTGAGATGCCCTGACAGTTGTTCTAAATGGACACCCTCCAAATCAATAGATTCAGAGTGGTTAACAAAGGCTCTGGAGAAAAGAAATAAGGCATTCTAATCAACAGCAAGTTGCCTTTCCCAAAATCATTAATTCTTTTTTCCTTTCTGGAGGCGCTGTCTGAAATGCTGAATGTTCCCAGTACCTTTGGATCTTATTTTCAATTAACTGCTGCATCAGTTCACCATTAAGACTCACAGGGTACTTTAAAGAAGTAAAAATATCCTGCACCCCTCTGGGTCACCTGCTGAAGACGGCGAGCCATGAGAAAATGATTTAATATCCGTGCCAATACCCATTACTTTATTAATGGTGCTTTCTTTTTAAATCTCACCAAACATTAAAGGTATAGAAATGAATGGAGAAGAATTGCATTAAAACCTTCAGTAATTTGGATATTTTTCGTCTAGTCATTTGCAGCTTATAGTTAGGAAAATGATGTTTCCTGGCGGATTGTGCCTCTTGAATTCTCTACCCTGGAGGGTAGTGGAGATTAGATCACTGGGGGTATTTAAAGATGGAGCAGATAAATATTTGCAGTATGAAAGGAATTGAGGGCAATTGGGAACAGGTTCAGAAGAGGAAACAACATCTGGGGCAGATCAGCCATGATCATATTGAATGGTGGGGTAATATTGATAGGAAAACAAACCTACTCATGCTTCTATTTTATCTTCTTATGTTTAAAGCTTTAACTTGTACTGAACGTTTTTCACGTTATATGTAGGAAAGAGCTGCAGATGCTGGTTTACACCGATAGACACAAAAAGCTGGAGTAACTTAACAAGCCAGGCAGCATCTCTAGATAGAAGGAGCGGGTGACGTTTCGGGTCGAGACCCTTCTTCAGACTGGTGATTCACATTATTCCCTTTATCATGTATGTGTACAATGTGGATGGTTCGATTGTTATCATGTATTGTCTTTCCGCTGACTAGTTAGCACGCAACAAAAGCTTTTAACTGTACCTCATTACACGTGACAACAAGCTAAACTGATCTAAACCAATTTCTCCGTCTACGCCACATCTGTGCCCAGGATGAGGTGTTCCATACCAGTACATCGGAGATATCCTCATTCTTTAATAAAAAGGTGTTGCTCTCTTCCATTATAGATAAGGCTCTCACTAGGGTCTCATCGATATCCCGCAGCTCCGCTCTTGCTCCCCCTCCCCCCATTCGTAACAAGGACAGAGTCCCCCTTGTCCTCACCTTCCACCCCATCAGCCATCACATACAACACATAATCCTCCAACATTTTTGCCACTTCCAACGGGATCCCACTACTGGCCACATCTTCCCTTCTCCACCCCTTTCTGCTTTCCACAGAGACCGTTCCCTCTGAAACTTGCTGGTCAACTCGTCCGTTCCCACCCAAACTCCTGGTTCCCACCCCCTCCCCAGGTACTTTCCCCAGCAACCGCAGCAGATGCAACACCTGTTCCTTTACCTCCTTCCTCAACTCCATCCAAGGACCCAAACAGTCTTCCCAGGTGAGGCAGAGGTTCACTTGCACCTCCTCCAACCTCATCTACTGTATCCGCTGTTCCAGGTGTCAACTTCTCTACATCGGCGACACCAATCGTGTGATTTGGCCTGTATGCCGCTGTTAGAGGGGGCGGTTTAAAACGGCGATTAAGAGGCACTTCATTAACGGAGAATCCCGGAAGACGCCCCGTCGCAAAAGGTATTATTAGTTTTTATGGCCTTGTATAATAGTTATAGTAGTTTAAAAAATCACTCGACGATCGTTTGTACGCATGAACACCTCCGCTCAGTCCGCCTTAACCTACCTGATCTCCCGGTTGCTCAGTGCTTCAACTCCCCCTCCCATTCCCAATCTGACCTTATAAAAATGTCCTGGAATATTATTTGGACCGCCTCCATTGTCAGTTTAGTGAGGCCCAGGGTAACGCAAATTGTAAGGGTTTCAGAAATCTACGATAGAAAATTTCATTCAGTCATATTTTGCTTGGGAACAGTTTTTTGTTACACCCAATAGGGAACAGTATGAACATTGACCATAACTTCTCTATTACTTCAGATATCCCTTAAATTGCTTTTTTTAAATCTCACTCCATCCCTTGCTTTCTCCCCTTCCCCTAGTTCTCCCACTAGTCTTACTGTCTCCGCCCACATTCAATCTTTGTCCCGCCCCCTCCACAAACATCAGTCTGAAGAAGGGTCTCGACCCGAAACATCGCCCATTCATTTACTCCAGAGATGCTGCCTCACCCGCTGAGTTACTCCAGCATCTTGTGTCTACCTTCAATTTAAACCAGCATCTGCAGTTCTTTCTTATACATCACAAACTAAACTTAAGATTGACACAAAAAGCTGGACTAACTCAGTGGGTCAGAGAGCATCTCTGGAGGAAAGGAATAGGTGACGTTTCAGGTCAAGACCCTTCTTCAGACTGAGAGACAAGGGTAAGGGAAGAGAGAGAGATATAGATGGTGATGTAGAGAGATATAGAACAAGTGAAAGATATGCAAAACAAGTAACGATGATACAGGAAACAGGACATTTTAGCTGTGTACTAGGTGAGAACGAGTACAGACAATGAGACTCAACAAGACACCTTTGAAGCTGGTACGTCTTGTGTGGGAGAGGGATGGAGAGAGAGGGGAAGCAAGGGTCACTTGAAGTTCGGAAAATCTATATTCATACCACTAGGTTGCAAGCTGTCCAAGACAAATATGAGATGTTGCTCCTCCAATTTGTGCTGAGTCTCACACTGACAATGGAGGAAACCTAGGACAGAAAGGTCAGTATGAGAATGGGAAGGGGAATTAAAGTGTTTGGCAACCGGGAGATTAGGTAGGTCCAGGTGGAATGAGCGAAGGTGTTCAATCCAACGATCGCCCAGTCTACGTTTGGTCTCGCCAATGTATAAGAGTCCACACCTTGAACAATGGATACAGTAGATGAGGTTGGAGGAGGTGCAAGTGAACCTCTGCCTAACCTGAAAGGACTATCGGGGTCCCTGGACAGATTCAAGACATGAAGGTAAAGGGGACAGGTGTTGCATCTCCTGCGATTGCAGGGGAAGGTACCAAGGGAGGGGGCGGTTTTGGTGGGAAGCGGTGAGTTAACCAAGGAGTTGCGGAAGGCGGAAAGGGGTAGAGATGGGAAGGTGTGACTAGTGGTGGGATCCCATTGGAGGTGGCGAAAATGGCGGAGGATTATGTGTTGTGTGCGAAAGCTGATGGGGTGAAATCTAAGGACTAGGGGGAATTTGTCCCTGTTGCGAGCAGTGGATGGGGGAGCAAGGGCAGAGCACAGAGGAGACACATGGGAGGGCCTCATCTATGATGGAAGAGGGGAACCCCCGTTCCCTAAATGGAACACCTCATCTTGGGTGCAGATGTGGCGTAGGCAGTGAAATTGGGAGTAGGGCATAGAGTCTTTGCAGGAAGCAGGCTGAGAAGATGTGTAGTCTAGATAGTTGTGGAAGTTAGTAGGTTTATAATAGATGTCAGTCAATAGTCTGTCTCCTGTGATGGAGAGGGTGAGATCAAGAAGGGAGCTGTCGGAGATGTTCCAAGTGAATTTGAGTGCAGGATGGACATTAGTGGTGAAGTTAATGAAGTCCATGGGTTCTGCATGGGTGCAGGAGGTAGCACCGATGCACTTATGTTGATACCGCCCAAAATATTATCACCAGGAAACCTCATAGTGCATGAGATCCTCATGGGCAATTAAAAACTTTCAAGGCCCTCTTCATCACAATGGTAACAACTTTGTATTTTCATAGCACATTTGCTGTGGTGACGCATCACTAGTGTTTCATTAGAGCAATGCTAAATAAAGTTCAACAACAAGGCACTTGGGAAATCAGTACTAGAGGGTTGTCGCCAGAAAGATAGGCAGAGATAGAAAGGTTTAAGGTGGCGATTCCAAAACTAGCACATGAAGGTCGAACTGTAAACACTGGAGATGAATTCGGCCAGAATTGGAGAAGAGCAGATATTTAACAGCAGTAGAATGGAAGAATAAATGGACAGGTAGAATCCAAATCATGGAATGATTTGAAAACAAAGATTGGAATCTTAAAATGCAATGTGTAATTGCACGGGAGTCATAGAACATAGAACCTCGCTGGGAACTGTATGATGCCTCATCTGCCTGCACATGATTCATATTTCTCCATATTCATGTATAGGAAGGAACTGCAGATGCACAGTCTGAAGAAGGCTCAACCCGAAATGTCACTCATTCCTTCTCTCCAGAAATGCTGCCTGGCCCGCTGAGTTACTCCAATTTTTTGTGTCCATCCCCATTTCCATATATCAATGCTCTTCCAGGTGCCTTTCCAAAAGCGTCTTAAATGCCACTGTCGCCACTGCCACAACCACCACCTCTGGTAATGCGTTCCAAGTCCCCACCACCCTCTGTTTAAAACACTAGCCCCGCATATCTCCAGTAAACTTTCCCCTTCTCACCTTATAACTATGCCCTCTAGTGTTGGACGTTTCCACCCTGGGGAAAAAGGTTGTGCAAGTCAACAAACCAAACATTTGGAGTCAGTGTCAGTCAACAAGCACAATGATGACCCTTAGCCTCCACAGCCCCAACGAGTGAAAAAATGTCAAAGGTTTCCCACTGGCTGACGGAACTCCTTCTCGTCTGTGCGAATGGCCAACTTCCTATTTTGAAACTTAGACAAGTGTGAGGTTGGAAACTCATGTGTGGGTCAAATGTATCACAGAGATAATGAACAAACCCAGCCCAGCCTCTGGGATAAAGATGAAGGTCGGTGGTTTGGGGAAATATTTGTGGTGAGATTGGATCTTGGATCATTGTTGCCAATGACTCCGCAAAGACTTCAGGCACTAAGGCCTTGCCCATGGTCATCAGAGACATTTGGAAAAAAAATTTTTTTTTGTAAACAATTAAAAAAAAATTAAAAGATAGCTGTAGTTAAAACACATGAACCTATTGTGAATTAATTAAAATACCAATATACAATATATTTTTTTAAATTACATTAGCTTATCTTTTTACCGAAGGTCAGCAACATTATTCATTATTGAATGAGTCCTGCTAGAGGCACTAGTTACAGCAGGCATAAACCTAAGGCGCCAGATGTTAAGCGCATCCTGGATTCTCATTCAGGAATTACAGAACAACCCTGAACTTGCCAATGAGTCCAAGAGTGCAGAGAGTGATCAGAAGGACACACATTTAAAATAAGTAATGGGTGATGTTTCAGATGGGCCTCGACCCGAAACGTCACCCATTCCTTCTCTCCAAAGATGCTGCCTGCCCCGCCGAGTTACGCTAGCATTTTGTGTCTATCTACAGTTCCTTGCTACAACACAATTCAACCAATGGTTCTAATTGTCCCAGTGTCTGTGGAGCAAGATTCAGGTCATACATTACGAGGATCTGTAAGAAGTCCAATAATTTCAAGACAGTGGAGTTATCAGGGAAGCTAGGTTTCTTTACCACGTAAAAAATATCTGGTACTGCGAAGATGCTTGAGTAACGCAGGGGGTCAGGCAGCATCTCTGCTGAGCAGAAATGGAAGACGTTTCAGGTTAAGACCCTCCAGAAACCTCACCCATTACTTCTCTCCAGAGATATTGCCTCTCCCACTGAGTTACTCCAGCATTTTGTGTCCATCCTCAGTGTAAACCAGCATCTGCAGTTCCTTCCTACACACTTTGTCTGGTACTTTGATGTTGGCAAGATTCTTGCATAACATTCATAAACACACCAGGTAACATAAGGTCCATTATCATGCTGCTTTTCTCCTCTCAACAGTTATTTTAGATGAAAGATCTTTCTTACTGAAAAAATAACCTATAACGTTTGGCCTGACATAATATAATACTGTATAAATCAATTGAATGCAAATAGAGATTTATAAATAGTGGAATATTGTCCATTCTTCAAGGAATGGGAGTCAGCTGTGTGGGATGGATTGTCTATTGGATCAAAGTCATCTATTACATTAGATACTTCTGAGGATGTTGCAAGCAAACGTGTAGGAAGGAACTGCAGATGCTGGTTTAAACCAAAGATAGACACAAAATGCTGGAGTTCACAAAAGTCTGAAGAAGGGTCTCGACCCGAAATGTCACCCATTCCTTCTCTCCAGAGATGCGGCCTGGCCTGCTGAGTTACTCCAGCATTTAGTGTCCATCTCGCAAGCAAGCCTGTCTTGCAACCGGCTGCATGGATGGACATTTGCCTGTTTATTTCTGATGAAGTGAACGGTAATCACAAAACTAATAAGCCAACGGACAGCTTAATGCCCTCCTCAGTTGCTGCCATATAGCACCATAAAGATGGAGATTTACTGAACCCCGACAATTTTACCTCAGTCTAGATTTCCAGCAGCAAGGGGCAATAGGATTTAGAAGCTGTACAAGCTGAAATCAATGGCGCAGTAAATCTATTCCTTGTGCATGAAGCAAAACTGAATTAAAAAGGTCTTATTGAATATGTTTCTTTCTGCAGCAAGGATTTACAGCATGCTGTCTGGCAGCACTGAAGTGTACCGATGGTGTCGTGAACCAAGAGAACAAAGCTAGCATGGTTTGTAAACCTCTCCTGAACTTGGGAAGTGATTATGTCCTTGAAAAATATTCCATTTGATGTGGGTTCACATAATACAGAGAAGCAGTGTCCAGTGGTGCAGGTCGATGCTGTGTGGGACGGGCTCTTTATGTTTCTCAGCAGCATGTACTGCCCTAGGCAGCAACAGACTGCAAGTCCTTGCAAATGAATTATGCACTTTGAACTGTCCAGGGACATGAAACATTTGCAATGGGAGTCTACATATTACCTCAGATACATTACATCGAATTAAATGCAAATATCAGCAAAATGGTACGTGTTTAGCATAGTTTAGTTTAGAGATACAGTGAGGCCCATTGAGTCCACGTACACTAGTTCTATGTTATCCCACTTTCACATCGTACACACTAGGGGCAATTTGCAGAAGCCCATTAACCTCCAAACCTGCACGGCTTTGGAGTGTGGGAGGAAACCAGAGCACCTAGAAAAACCCAATGCAGTCGCAGGGAGAAGGTGCAATCTCTGCACAGATAGCCCCCGTGATCAGGATCGAACCCAGGTCTTTGGCGCTGTGAGGCAGCAGCTTTACCGCTGCACTACTGTGCCACCCAATGATAGGTTTTAAGTTAGAGGTCAGGGAACATATTTTGCAGGGAGGGTAAAAGACAGGAAAGGACACAATAATTTACACGACAAGATTATTGTGTCAGGAGTTCTAAAACTTTACAAAAATAGTTTGAATAGAAGAATTGAGAGGTGGGATGGTGACTGAGCGCCTATCCTTCATCTGGGTTCATCTGATCAAACCCGCATGGCAGCAGTGGAGCTTAATCAGGCTATTAGATTGAATTGACACTAAACCCAGCTAGTTTACTAGTGTCCTTTAGGAAAGAAAATCTGCCATGTATACGCGTTATGCCTACAAGTGACTTGAGAGCAACCAATATAGCTGATTCAGTTTCTCAGTCCTGGGCATTAAGGGAGGGACAATAAATGCCAGTCTCAGCAATGATGTCTATAACCTGCAAAAAATAAATAAATAACCAACACAGAAATGGATCGCCCAGCCCGTCTGACCAATGTTGGAATTTAGACTCGTTGCAAGCTTGCTGTAACCACACAGAGCTTTGATGATACCACACCTGGAATATCATACACAGTTCTGCTCTCTTTACTTAAGGAAGGGAGCACCTATTCCTTTTCCCCAGAGATGCGTCTGGCCCGCTGAGCTACTCCAGCTTTTTGTGTTAGCCAGCACTGTACAAAAGGTATCTGGATGTTTTGAATGAGCAAAATAGGCCTACATACTATATTTAGAAAAAAGAATAGATGGTCTTATTGAGCCATGGCAGAATAGATGTATGATGTTTCCCCTTGTTGGCAGGGGAACTAAAACCAAGAAGAATGTTCTCAGGATAATGGAGACATAAAGAAGCATTGAATCATTGAGCATGAGAGACTACAGATGCTGGAATCTGGAGCAACAAACAAGCTGGATGAATTCTGCGAGTCCCGCAGCATCTGCGATGGAAAGGAATGGTTTGGGTCTCTGTGTCAGGTCTAAGAATGGAGAGCAGAGATAGCCAATATAAAGAGCAGAGGGGGAGTGGTGAGACAGGAAACAAGAGACAGGGCAGATTGTGCAGGAAGGTACTGCAGATGCTGCTTTACAACAAAGATAGACACAAACTGTTGCAGTAACTTAGCGGGACAGGCAGCATCTTGGTATAGAAAGAATGGGTGGCGTTTGAGGTCAAAGGGTCTCGAGCCGAAACATCACCCATTCCTTCTAACCAGAGATGCTGCCTGTCCCGCTGAGTTACTCCAGCATTTTGTGTCTATCTTAGGCAAAAAATATTGGTGGACAGAGGAGCGGTGAAGGATGTATAGGAAGGAACTACAGATGCTGGTTTAAACCAAAGATAGGCACAAAATGCTGGAGTAACTCAGCGGGACATGCAGCATTTCTGGTTAAAAGGATAATGGGCAAGTCAAGCCAGGGGAGGGGAAGAGATGAATTTGCAAGACAGAGGCAGACAGACAGACCCTCTTTCAAAAATGTACCTACCTCCATTTCAAATGCCTCCATGAATCATTTTAAGGAAACCAACACACCGCTCACTGATGTCTCCTCTGTACCTTGTTTACAACTATTCTGAGCAGGAAGTCAACTGGCAGTGTTACAATTATGCCTGGCAGTTAAAAGTGACATAACATTAAATCCTTAATGACAACCTTTCTGCTAATATTCAACCCAATGTGTCTAAATCTTGCTGACACATCTTTCATATTCAGCATTATATGTTTCTGCCTTCAGAAGACACAAATAACGTAACTCCTGGAGACTAAGGTTACTTCTCGGAGGGGGTTTCTTTCAATCCAATGATGGTGTAGACAGATTGAGGCCAGGAGTCTGATGGGATTAATATCATTGAGATCAATTGACTGGACAATTCACCAGCGACAAAGCTATAAGCGGTCTCTGCTCAGTCTCCTGAGAGAAAATATTCATCACCTCGCGGTGAGCTGTAACAGATCATAGGTGCTAATGGATCAAACAAGCTATCAGGGACGTCTGCCAGACTCCCAGGGTAGCGTCAACCGTCTTCATGTGTCACTGGTGTTATGAAGATGCAGCATATTCAAGCATCCATCAGAATTGCAGGCCTTTCAAGATACATTGAGGATTTGCACAGTCAAGATGAAACGACATGGAAACTCATGAGAGATTGAAAATGTCACTCAAAAAGGTTGACTACATCAGTTGGCTTCTGGCTGTCTTTCATTCATTGTACTTCTCCCCTTTGCATCCTGTTGCAACATCACTAACATGTATACGACAGGGCATTCCACATGTTTTACCCAAACCACTGCCATTTCTTTGGTGGAAACAATGTGAAGAGCCTGTTCTCAATCCACTTAAACAGATTGAAGCATTTGGTATTTCTCCCATACGCTGCTATAAGTTAGAATTATTGTCCTTCCAAATACCACAGAAATATATACGGTTCTGAGGGAGTTGGGATGGGCAGAAACTGAGAGGCTGTTTCTGGTTGGAAATCTAAAACCTGAGGGAACAGGCTCAGGATAAGGATTCAGATATTTGGTACTTAAATCAGGAGGAATTTCTCACTCACAAAGTTTAAAATCTTTGGAAATTGAAACTGAGGAGGGCTATTGTTATTAAGATATTGTGTACATTCAAAACAGAGATTGATTTGAAGAAGGGTCTCTACCCGAAACGTCACCCATTCCTTCTCCCCAGAGATACTGCCTGTCCCGCTGAGTTACTCCAGCTTCCTATGTCTATCTTGCTATATAACTAGATCTCTAAGGAATCACTGAATGGTGGTACACATTAAAAGCGGATGCAGTCAAAGTGGCCACGAATGTGACAGCTTCAGAGACTGTATGACCCAGTCCTGCTCCATTTCCTTTAATCCTCAGTTTTGGCAGTGGGATAAGTACGTCATTTTGAACATGGGCCCAAGCAATCCAAGTCGGACCACAATCTGCCAACTAGAGCGGATGGCAGGAAGGGATTTATTCACAGCAAGTCCAGACAAATGATTTTGAAAACTACTTTCCGCATTCCCGTTGGCCCAGGAAGAAATCAGACTTTTCACCCATTCCATTCCCAGGAGTTTTGTCCCAGGAGCTTTTGGGCCAATATTATCTATTTAGTTTAGTTTAGAGATACAGCGCGGAAACAGCCCCTTCGGCCCACCGAGTCCGCGCCGACCAGCGATCCCCGCACATTAACCTACACAATTTACACATACCCCAAGCAAATTAACGTACAAACCTGTACGTCTTTAGAGTGTGGGAGGAAACCGAAGATCTCAGAGAAAACCCACGCGGTCACAGGGAGAACGTACAAACTCCGTAAAGTCAGCACCCGTAGTCAGGATCGAGCCCAGGTCTCCGACGCTGTAAGGCAGCAACTCTACCTCTGCAACACCATGCCGTGCCGCCCACTTTCTTAGAAGTTCTCTCACAGATGTTACAATAACTATAGGCTTGGAAATGACACTATTTCTCATCTTCCATCTTTCATAAACATTTCAAGTCTGATTGCATCATGTCAACACTGTAATTAGAAGAATCAATCATGTAATTGTCTTATTTCACACTTAAGTGAGTAATGATGATAGAACCCATACAATACGTTAGGTTTAACCTACACCATGGCATCCTGGTCTGGTTAATCTGAGGTTTTTTGATTGAATTGATAGGTAGATTGAAAGATATTGAAACAGGCCCTTCAGCCCACCAAGTCAATGCCAACCATCGATAATCCATTGACATGAGTTCTATGTTATCCCACTTTCACTTCCACTGCTGTCTCACGATGGGCAATTTACAGAGGCCAATTTAGGGTCGCAGTTGATGCCTTACAGCGCCAGGGACCTGTGTTCAATCCTGACTATGGGTGTTGTCTCTACAGAGTTTGTACGTTCTCCCTGTGACCGCGCGGATTTTCTCTGGGTGCTCCGATTTCCTCCCACACTCCAAAGACGTACAGGTTTGTTAGTTAATTTGCCTTAGTAGAATTATAAATTGTCAATAGAGTGTAGGATAGTGTTAGTATACGGAGTCAGCACAGACTTGGTGGGCTGAAGAGCCTGTTTCCGCGTTGTCTCTCTAAAGTCTAAAGTAAATCTTTGGGGTATTTACGTGGAAGAAACAGGAACCCATGCAGTCACCGAGAGAACACACAAATTCTACACAGAGGCCACCCGACGTCAGGATCGAACCTGGGTCTCTGACGCTGCAAGGCAGCAGCTCCACCATTGTGTCCCACTTGGGCGTTATTTGCGCGTCATTTACGCGACATAATTTACGCATCATGACGCACGACCCGCGCGTGGTGTGCATTACGCGCGTATGGTGCGTGGTGAAACGTGCGGTAGCGTGCAACGCCCCAGGATTTTGGAATTCTCAAAATCCTCGCATGCCACCTGCGTAATGCTCAAATGACGGTCAAGTGGGACAGGTCCTTAAGTCTCATTTCTCTGGCCATGATTTTCTAGTGAACAATACTGTGCTGGCCCTGTTGGTAGCTCTCTTGCTTTACAGTCCGCAAAGCAAGCGTCCATGTGCCTCGAGCAGAGAAACCTAGGCTGACCCTGATGGTGTTGTGGCTTACAAATGAGACGTGGAACTCAGACTCTTGCCTGCTTTCACAGCTAAAGTTAAGGATCTCATGAAACTATGTCAAGTCAGTACTTCGGCCAACATTACTAAAATGGATCGTATTTCCATATTACCTTACAAAATGGAAGAATGCCATTTTGACCCATCGAGTCTATGACAGCCCACACAGCAATCCCACTCCCCCAATAAAATGCTCAAGTCCCAGCACCATCCCCTCCCACCCCTCCTGTATTCTACCGCTCACTACTTACAGGGACTGAACAACACACCAAACTGTTTGAGGAAGCTTGTTATTTGCAAATTGGCTGATCCTGCTTTCTTGTAATTCAAAAGACAATAGGTGCAGGAGTAGGCCATTCGGCCCTTCAAGCCAGTACCACTATTCAATGTGATCATGGCTGATCATCCCTAATCAGTACCCCATTCCTGCCATCCCCCCATATCCCCTGCCTCCGCTATTTTTAAGAGCCCTATCTAGCTCCCGCTTGAAAGTATCCAGAGAACCGGCCTCCACTGCCCTCTGTGGCAGAGAATCACAACTCTCTGCGTGAAGAAGTGTTTCCTCGTCTCCGTACTAAATGGCTTACCCCTTATTCTTAAACTGTCTCAAACTATCAATGTAACCTCGGGCATGATTGCAGTGTAAAGGCTGCGGCTGCAGCAAAGGCCTTGCCCTCATAGTTTAAGGGTTTGGGCACAACTGAAGCAGGGTAAAGGGAGAAGTGGCAAGACCAAGGCCTGGGAGACTCCATGTCCTTGTGATGATCTGGGAACCATCCTGCATCTCCGGACCCACCATTGATTCCTTACAAAAGCAATCAAGGCTGCATTGGCCATTTCAGTGAAGCAAAATTGCCTGACATAGTCTATGCCTGCACTGGGAAGATTGGCCAGGGGGATTGGCAGAGTTGTCTAATGGACTAAATTCATGTGATGACCTACTGGACTGCAAGATGGTTCCAGCACCGTACAACACCCTTTACTGATGGTGTGCCGTTTACTGATTGCTTTCGTATTGATCATCCTCATGTTTACCTGCATCTGTAGTTACACTGATTTTTTTATTTGTAGCTGCAGCTGCAAAGTAAAAATGGTTTGTGAACAGCATGTTTGACAGTGATCCATGGGCTTATAAAAAATATAAACTACTTGTGACATGGGCACTATATGTTATTTGCACCCCCCCAGTTAAAATTTAAATATCCTAACGCCACTATTTATTCTTATTAAATCATCACCATAAATCATCAGTCTTGGCCTTCATACACAGTTCCCCAAACATTGACTAAAATAATCCATCTTCTGCATCCCATTAGAAATAACCATGAGTAAAACAGAAGCAGATTGCATGTGCTCTTGGTGGTATCGTTTGGACAACAATAGTAGTAGAAATATGTTGCAAATCTATCACTGGCTTTTAGTATTTAGCAGCTGCCTTGTTTTGATAAGGTAGGGCGGCACAGCGGGGCGAGAGTTGTTGCCTCACAGCGCCGGAGACCCGGGTTCGATTCCTACTATGGGTGCTGTCTGTGTGGAGTTTTTACGTTCTCCCTGTGACCGTGTGGTTCGTCTCCGGGTGCTGCGGTTTGCTCCCACACTCCAAAGATGTACCGTTTTGTAGGTTAATTGGCTTTGGTAAGTTTTCCCTCGTGTGTGTAGGTTAGTGTACTGGTCAGTGTGGACTCGGTGGGCCAATGTTTGCGCGCTGTATCTCTAAAGTCTAAAGTCTAAAGTAAAAGCTGACATTGCCACTGTAAAGAACTGTTGTTAATGACAATTCCTCATTTATATTTTAATCGCAAACTAAGCAGGCCCAGAATGACGTGTAATTCATAGAATCGTACGGCACAAGAGGAATTTTTACCCATCATAACTATGCCAGCTCTTTGAAGGAGCTGTGTAATGGGCCTGTCCCACCTAGGTGATTTTTAAGGCGACTGCCGGCGACTGTATTGCAGGCGGGGGACAGGGCAAGCGGGGGGAGCGCTGTCTGAGTGAAATTCACACGGTGCAAAGCCAATGTGATACAGACACACACCATGATGAACAGGAAGGTTGGCACTGTAATTAAGACGGTGAAAGCACAGTGTACGGGAAGGGTCACATAAGTACTTTAAAAGAGGGGGGGACAGAGGGGTGTGAGGGGGAGAAGGGGGGAGAAGGTGCGGAGACAACTTTTAGAAGCCAGAGATACTCGGCTGTGAAGTTCGGCGGACATTAACATTATTGGTCGTTATCCTTGGTTCTGAAAACTACTGCTTACGTTTTTATTTAAATAAACGTACTTACTTTTTAAAATAAACTTACTTACTTTTTTCCCAATGAGTCAGCACCGGCTACAACCTACGACAACCTTCGACCTCCTGGCAACCCACTACCACTGCGCCTACGGCACGAGAATTCTCGCTACTCTCCATGGCGGCTTCATTCTGGTCATAAGGAGGCCGCGACTAGTTCCCAGAATGCGGGAACTCCTCACAACCATGAAGGTGACTCCCTGGCAACCACCCACGAACGTGTGGCGACCATGTCACACTTCATAGTCTCCTGCAGTCGCTTAAAAAGTCACCTAACTGGGCCAGGCCCATAAATCATTCCAATTGTGTAATCCAGTTATAGTCATTGTCATAGTGGGGAAACAGGCCCTTCGGCCCAACTTGCTCACACCAACCAACAATGCCCCAGCTATATTAGTCCCACTTGCCTGTGCTAGGTCTATATATCCCTCCAAACCTGTCCTATCCATGTACCTGTCTAACTGTTTCTTAAACGGTGAGATTGTCCCAGCCTCAACTACCTCCTCTGGCAGTTTGTTCGGTACACCCATCACCCTTTGTGTGAGAAAGTTACCCCTCGGATTCCTATTAAATCTTTTTCCCTGCACCTTGAAACTCGGGACTAAAAATTCAAAATGGGGAGCACTGAATCTATGTCCTCTGGTCCTCGATTCCCCTGCTCTGGGCAAAAGACTCTGTGCATCTACCCAATCTATTCCTCTCATGATTTGAAATAGCTCATTTTAATAGTGACTCATTTAGTAACACCGTTTTCTCTGAACCAGTAGGTACCATGTTATAGCCCTAGACTTGAGGCTTAAACTCTAAAATTCAGAATGGGGAGCACTAAGGAAGGTGCTGTCTTTATAAAGGTGCCATGACATTCTCTCAAGAGAATATAATTTCAAGTCCCGAGTTTTAAGAGCAAAAGATTTAATCCTAATGTTTATTTAGTTTAGTTTAGTTTCGTTTAGAGATAGAGAGCGGAAACAGGCCCTTCGGCCCACCCAGTCTGTACCAGCCAGCAACCTCCGTACACTAGCACTACACACTAGGGACAATTTACAATCTTTATCAAAGCCAACTAACCCACAAACCTGTACGTCTTTGGACTGTGGGAAGAAATCGGAGCACCTGGAGAAAACCCATGCGGTCATGGAGGGAATGCACAAACTCCATACAGACAACACCTGTGGTTAGGATTGAACCTGGGTCTCTGGTGCTGTATGCCTGCAACTCTACTGCTGCACCACCGTGCTGCCCCATGGACAACATTTATGTTTCAAACAGATTATCTAGAAGTTGCTATTAATGGGAACTTGCTGCATGCAAGTTAGCTGTCAGTTTTCATGCAGCCCAATAGTGATCACATTTCAACATTATTTAACTGGTTGCAAAGAACTTCAGGATGTTTTGAAAATCATACTGTAAATGCTTATTTCTTTATTGCTGCAATTTTTTTCTTTTTCAGTAATCAAACAACTCCCTGTGTTTAGATGATAGCAGGGCAGCATTAATAAGCTTTTGTTAGTTGGTGGGTAAAAAGTTCCAACACAAGTTACCAACTGTCTGGACAAAATGGTGTCAGGGAAACCACCTCTCCCTCAATGCCAACAATAGGAAAGAGTTAGCTATTGACTTCAGGATGCATGGTGGACTACATGCCTGAATCAGCATCGATGGTGCCGGTGGAAAGAGTTGAGAGCTTCAAGTTCCTCAATGTAAATATTACCAACAATCATTCTTGGACCAACCACATTGAAACTATGGCCAAAAACACACACCATCGCCTCTACCTCATTCAGAAGACTATGGAAAGTTGCAAGTCTCCAACGATTCTTATCAAGTTCTACAGATGCATCATAAAAAGCGTACAATCGGGTTGCATCACAGCTCGGTTTGGGAACAGCTCAGCTCAAAACCGCATTAAATCGCAGAGAGTTGTGGATGTAACCCAGCCCATCACACAGACCAGACGCCCATCATTGACTTCATGCTGTTTCAAGAAAGCAGCCGACAAAATCGATGACTGTTCTTAGCCCGGTCATTCCCTCTTCTCCCCTCTCCCGCCAGGAGAATTACAGAAGCTTAGAAGTATGTACCACCAGCCTCTTGAACAGCTTCTTCACCTCTGTTATCAGATTTCTGAACGATTCTTGTATAAGCTAGGATATCATCCCGATCTTCCAACCTACCTCGTTACAGACAGTGCACTTTTTCTCTGGAACAATTAAGCTACAATGCCTGATAAATGTATTCTGGTATTTTTCTCCACTCTATCTGTTGTACTTGTGTTTGGCTTGAGTGTAATCACACATGGCATTGTAGCAAACAAAAGCTTTTCACAATATTCCATTACACACATGACGGTAATAAACTAATACGAATATCAATACTAAGTCATGCAGTAGGAATTTTCAAAAGATAGTCTTTGTGAATAAACTCAGAAGAAATCATAGATACCTTGAAACTATGCCATATCTTTGCAGGCTACCCCTCCTCATGACCTAGTTATCAATAGATGATGTTTCATATCATGTTCAGAACAGAGGTTATGAATGAGACAATTGCTGATGTCAATGAAAATTGACCATTGGACAATTTCAACAGCCTGGATTTATCTAATTCTTTTGACACATTTGTGTCACAGGAGCATTGTCAAAGAAAAAACCCATACTGAGCAACATTAGGATAGGTAACTAAAATCTACAAAAATGAACTATAATGAGAATAGATTAACTGTCCATTTGTCCTTTGACATGTTTGTTTGGTCAGTTCCCACTCCCTGCCCATTGTATAAAATGTGTTTCAAGTGGTTACAGTGAGGTGTTAAAACTACTAATACGAACACAGTAAAAATGCAGCAAGAGCATTTTAACACTTCCCCCTTGCTTTATTCTAAATATCGTGATATTGCACAGTGCAACCTGATTCCAGTCGTAGCCCTATAAGGAAATATGGCAGAGCCTTCAAAGTCTCTCAAATTCCTACCTTGAAGTCAGCTGCTAGAAATGAGTCCCATAGCTGATAAATTCTATGATTTATTTACTTCTGTGTGAGGAATCAGCTATAACAGCAATTGGATTAAAAATCCAAATATAGTGATGGACCCATGCCTTCAGGCTTATATAACAATAAAGAAGAATTTTCTCTCCCACAATATCCATCCATTTGATTCCTTATATAATACCAGTTTATTATTAATATAAGGTTATATATATATTTTAGGTGAAATCAGCAAAAAAGCAAAGCATCAGGTACTTACTTGTGCAAGGAAAACAATGGAAGGACCTTCCTTTCCAACTGTCCATAGCAACTTGTTTTGGCTTCAGGGATGTATCCAAATTGCTCCATCATGGCGGTAGCAGCAGTGGTAATGATACCAACAGCATCCATCACCCTTTCTGTAATGGAGTAGTCCCATTCATCGTACGACACGGAAATCAGCCCAGCTGGAAAATCCGCAGGTATGATGTCTGTGTTACCCGTTACCAAGCTGGGCACAATCCAGATGAACCCAAAGCCGGTGAGCCCTAGGGAACGGGCCTCCTCCAGTATGAAAACAGCTTCGTCTTTCGAACAGTACAGCAGGATAACTGATGACTGGATTCTCTTCAACTGGATTTGAGCCTTTGAATCCCCATCAACGGCATCTAATGTGATGATGCCTAGAAGGTCCCAGCCGACAAAACTATTTTCGACGGTGGATTTTAATATACTAATAAACTCATGGTATCCAGGGAAGGTGCTGGTTACAATGGAAAACTCATGCCAGTCATATTCTTCCATGATATTAAGCATCACTTCAACCTGTTGCTGGATGGAAGCTCCAAACTGGAAGAATGTTGACTTTTGATCCTGTAATAGAGATTACAAAATAATTTAACGATAAGCTGTGGAAAAGAAATGCAGCCAATACTACTGACAGACTACAGAAGATAACTGTGGATTAATTTAGTTTAGTTTAGAGATACAGCACGGAAACAAGCCACCGAGTCCGCACCGACCAACGATCCCCACACATTAACACTACCCTCTACACACCAGGGACAATTTACATTTATATCGCCAATTAACCTTCAAACTTGTATGTCTTTGGAGTGTGGGAGGAAACAGAAGATCTTGGAAAAAACCCACACGATCACGGGAGGAACGTACAAACTCCGTACAGACAGCACCCATAGTTGGGATCGAACCCGGGACTCTGGCGCTGCAAGCGCTGTAAGGCAGCAACTTTTCCACCGCGCCACCAAGCCGCCCATTAGTTATGGAAAGATATACATCAAACATTTCAAAGGCAAATATAATGTAGAGAGGCAGTATATACTATACAGAGTGTACATTAAGGGAGATGGCCAATGGGGCGGGCATTAAGGAGAATCGTTAAAGAAGACAGAATGGTAGAAGGAAAAACTTCACATTCAACAGCGCACAATTATAGTTTTTGATTTTCTATGCACACTCTGGCAATTATCATTGTTCAACACATCATGCTTTACACGTTTTCTTATCTTTAACCACAGAGATCAATTTTCCATTAGGTACAATGAGGCTGCATTACAACAGTTAATGCCTTTCTCTGAACGGAGCCAATTGATCCAGCCCAACTCATTGTGTTTTTTCACTGCAATTTGCTGAGAATACTTCGACAGAATAATTTCATATAGTCCATTCAAAACTACTTGGCAGCAATCATTGGCATCCATTAAGTAGCCAAAGGGCTTCAACATATTAAGGCTCTGCTGGTAATACAAAATCAAAGAATCACAGAATTATTATGGCTAAGAGGGAGGCCTGTCAGCCCAATTAGTCCATGCCAAATCCTGGTAAAGAAAAGGGATGGCAGGGTCACAGAGATAGAGTTGCTGCCTTACAGTGCCAGAGACCCAAGTTCAATCCTGACTACAGGTGCTGTCTGTAAGGAATTTGTACGTTCTCCTTGTGACCGCATGGGTTTTCCCTGGGTGCTCTGGTTTCCTCCCACACTCCAAAGATATACAGGTTTGTAGGTTAATTGGATTTGATAAAGATAGTAAATTGTCCCTAGTGTATAGGATAATAGGGAAGATTCAAACAAGAGGACATGACTTCAGAATTAAGGGACAGAAGTTTAGGGGTAATATGAGGGGGAACTTCTTTACGCAGAGAGTGGTAACGGTGTGGAATGAGCTCCCAGTGGAAGTGGTGGAGGCAGGTTCATTGGTATCATTTAAAAATAAATTGGATAGGCATATGGATGAGAAGGGAATGGAGGGTTGTGGTATGAGTGCAGACTAAGGGGAAAAAAAATTTGTTCGGCATGGACTTGTAGGGCCGAGATGGCCTGTTTCCGTGCTGTAATTGTTATATGGTTATATGGTTAATGCTAGTTTATGGGGATCGCTGGTCGGCGCAGACCCGATGAGCCGATGGGCCTGTTTTCGCGCTGTATCTCTAAACTAAACTAATCTTATTTCCCTACTTTTCCCATGTATTCATGCAAGTAAGTTTCCATCAAGCATCTCTGCACGACCATTTTGAACGTCCTGTAAACTGATCTTCCACCATTTTTGCGGACAGTAAGTTTCAGATCATAACTGCTCTACTGTCAGCATAGAAATATATGTAAAGTGTAAAGTTCTGAAAAAAAGCTGGCATATGAATGCAAATCAGTTACTTCTGACTGCTTATATCTAGAACTGAACACAGACGAGGTCTTCAATAGAAACTGTATTCATGATGGAGAAGGGTGTGGTAGTTAAGAATGTTTGGGGAGGAGGACTGTTGAGATCTATAACTATTTACCATTGAAAAGCAGAAAATATTAGAAGTATTTATATGCTTAAAGGTAGGTAAATCTCCAGGGCCTGATGAGATGTGTCATAGGGTACTATGAAAGATTGCTGGAGTTCTGCCAGGAATCTTCAACGTTCTATGGCCTCAAACAATGCTTAAAATGATTGCAGGACAGCAATTGCGATATCTTTATTCAAGGAAGGCAGCAGGGTAAACCAGGTGATCAGCCATAATCACATTGAATGGCGGTTCTTGGCTGAATGGCCGAATGGTCACCTCCTGTACCTATTGTCTATGTATCTATGTAATAATAAGCCGCTGAGTCTAACATCACTCATAGGGGAATTATTCAAAATATTTCTGAGGGACAGGACTAATCTGGAGAGATAGGGATTGATCAGGGATAGTTTTGTTTAATTTAGTATAGTTTAGAGATACAGCGTGGAAACTGGCCCTTCGGCCCGAGTCCACGTCGGCCAATGATTACCCATACACTAATTCTATCCTACACATTTGGGACAATTTACTGAAGTCAATTGACATACAAACCTGCATACCCGGAGAAAATCCATGCAGTCACAGGAAGAACGTACAAACTCCGTACAGACAGCACCTGTTAGTTAGGATCAAAACTGGGTCTGTGGCGCTATAAGGCAGCAGCCCCACCGCTGTGCCACTGTGTTACCCAGATAGTCTACATAGCCATTGATGTGATGTATATGGACTTTATTGAGATCTTTGAAAAGCCCCAATATAGAAGAATATTCCAAAAGATAGGACCCCAGTTACTTACAATATATTAACAATTTAGACGAGGGAATTAAATGTGACATCTCCAAGTTTGCCAATGACTCAAGCTGGGTGGCAGTGTGAGCTGCGAGGAGGATGCTATGAGGCTGCAGGGTGGCTTGGATAGGTTGGATGAGTGGGCAGATGCAGCAGATGCAATATAATGTGGATACATGTGAGATTATCCACTTTGGTGGCAAGAACAAGAAGGCAGATTATTATCTGAATGGTGTCAGATTAGGAAAAGGGGAGGTGCAATGAGACCTGGATATCCTTGTACATCAGTCACTGGCAGTGAAGAAAGCTAATGGCATGTTGGCCTTCATTGCAAGAGGATTTAAGTTTAGGAGCAATGGGGTCCTACTGCAGTTGTACAGGGCCCTGATCAAACCACACCTGGAGGATTGTGTGCAATTTTGGTCTCCTAGTTTGAGGAAGGACATTATTGCTATTGAGGGAGTGCAGCGTAGGTTCACCAGGTTAATTCCTGTGACGGTGGAACTGACATATTATGAAAGAATGGGTCGACTGGGCTTGTATTCATTGGAATTTAGTAGGATGAGGGGGAAACTTATAGAAACATATAAAATTCTTAGAGGATTGGACAGGGTAGATGCAGGAACAATGTTTCTGAGGTCGGGGCAGTCCAGAACCAGGGGTCACAGTTTAAGAATAAGGGGTAGACCATTTAGGACTGAGATGAGGAAAACTTTTCACCCAGAGAGTTGTAAATATGTGGAATTCTCTGCCACAGAAGGCAGTAGAGGCCAATTCACTGGATATTTTCAAGAGTGAGTTAGATTTAGCTCTTAGGGCTAAAGGAATCCAGGGATATGGGGAAAAAGCAGAAAGGGAGCACTGATTTTAGATGATCAGCCATGATCATATTGGATGGCGGTGCTGGCTCGAAGGCCTACTCCTGCACCTATTTTTCTATCTGTCTATGTTTCTAGCCCATTACCAAAATTGATCGTGAAATGGCCTTGACTATTGGAGGCGGAAAGTGATGGTAAATTATTTCTTGATTTGAAGCCTGTGACAGGTGGTGTATCATATACATTTGTGTTAGGACTCTTGCTGTTTGTTACATTCATCAATGGGATCTAAATTAAATGTAGAAGGTATTAGTAACAAGTTTTCAGAAGGCATAAAAATTGGTTCTGGTGTTGACAATGAGGAAGACAGTCTTCAGTGGCAAAATACATTCATAAATTGATGAAATTAGAAATGTGGCATTGGGTAGACTAATAAAGTCCGAGCACATAGTGTGAGAGAGGGGAACCTTGGTCCACATCTCAAAGGATCCCTCAAGATAGCAACCAGGTAAAAAAAGTCGTTACGATAGCAAACAGAGAAGATTTGCCTTTGTTAGCTGTGGTATAAAATACAAGAATGGCGAGGTTCGGTGCAACTACATAAAATATTTGTTAGTGCATCCACAATTGTATGAGTACGTGCAGTTATGGTTCCACACTCTAAGAAGGACTAAATTAGGGTGGCCCAGTGGGGTAGTGGTAGAGTTGCTGCCTTACAGCGCCAGAGACCCAGGTTTGATCCTGACTATGGGTGCTATTTGTATGGAGTTTGTACATTCTCCCTGTGACCACGTGGGTCTCCTCCGGGTCCTCTGGTTTCCTCCCACAATCCAAAGACATACAAGTTTGTAGGTTTATTGACTTTGGTTAAATTGTAAATTGTGGGAACAATGGTCGGCATGGATTCAGTGGGCCGAAGGGACTGCTCCAAAACTGTATCTTAATGTCTAATGTCTAAATATTGGACTAGAATGCGTGCAGAGGAGTTTCACTTAGCCCTTGCCGAGGATGAAACATTTCATTTGTGACTACTGACTCGATAGACTAGGTATGTTTGTCCTGACGTAGAGAAGGCTGAGCAGTGACCTAATTGAGGTCTACAAAATGATGAAAGGCAAGAATATAGGAGAAACTGCTCCCTTTAATGGAGGTGTCTGTGACAGGGCAGGGGTTCAAAGTAAGGAGAGGAGATTTAGTGTGAATTTTGAGGAATCATTTTTCTCACTTAAAGTGTGGTTACAATCTGGAACACGCTGCCTGAGGGAGTGGTGAAGGCAGATATTTTCATCATGTTGAAGTGATATTTAAATGATCAACTTGAAAACTATGGTACAGAAGGTTACAGGCTAAGTGTAGATTAGTATGCATACACTACATCTGAAGAAGGTGCTCAAAACGTCACCTATTCCTTTTCTCCACAGATGCTGCCTGACCCGATGAGTTACTCCAACGTTTTGTGTCTATCTTAGTATAGATGAGAACTTGCTGGCTGGCACAGACACAGTGGGCCACAAGCCTGTTGATTCTATGTCACCATGATTCATGGTTTCGACATCCATCTGCTAAGATGATTATAACACTGGGGTTTTAATATGGTAATCGCTTCCCAATATTACTTTGAAAACATTAATGGCAATTTTAACACAGCTGGCCCAGTGGAAATTGCATAAGTTGTAGGTTAAAATCGCTTATGAAACTCACCTGAGCCCCAAGGCAATGATTTTAATCTGCTTCTGAGCAAGCATGATGAACCTCTTGCTAATGCCAGAAGGTTTTATCTTTCTTCCATAAGCTCCCAATGACGTTATTGGATCTTGACTGTTATTTTAACTGTGTGTTCGAGCAGGAAAAATATTGTGGTTTTTCAGCCAATCGACCTGACTGACAAGAACTAGTGTGTAGGCAGGAACTGCACATGCTGGTTTAAACTGAAGATTGACACAAAATGCTACAGTAAAGGCGCTGTCACACTTTCCCGAGTTATTCACGAACTCTCCCGAGTTTTCCTGTTGATTCGAACTTGGAGAATTACGGTAATAGCCGTTCGTAGGTACTCGGTGCTTTTTTTTTTAACTCGTGGACATTTTTCAACATGTTGAAAAAACGTCCCGCTTACCTGATGCCCCAAGTTCCTACGGCTGGCATTACGAGCCGCTACAAAACATCTACGCACTCCTATGACCTCCTACGAGCTCGCTACCGACATTCCCCGAGTTCGAATCAAGGGGAAAACTCGGGAGAGTTTGTGAGTAACTCGGGAAAGTGGGACAGGGCCTTAACTCAGTGGGACAGACAGCATCTCTGGAGAGAAATAATGGGTGACATTTGGGCGAGACCCTTCTTCAGATTGAAAGTCACAGGAAAGGGAAACGAGGGATATAGATGGTGATGTAGAGAGATATAGATATCGTCAGTTCAGCTGTGCAATTCCCTGAAGAAGCTCACTAAGCCACTGATGAATTTTAACTTTCCCACTTTTTGGAAATCAAAACAATTTAAAACAGAATTTAAAATATAACTGAATGATGTTCACCATGACAATGATATCTAAGCCTCCATTGCATTGCTGAAATAATCCTAGGGAATCCCCTGGCCAACATCTGTAAAACAGTGTAATTGATCCAAATGATAATGGTCTTACTGTGCTGGTATAGAAAAGTGTAGGACCGAAAATAAGTGTACACCGAAAATAGACACAACATGTCGGAGTAATAGCAGGACAGGCAGCATCTCTGGAGGGAAGTAATGGGTGACGTTTCGGGTCAATACCTTTCTTCAGGCAGAGAGTCAGGGCAGTGGGAGACTAGAGGTATGGATGTTAAAGTGTGAAGTGGCAGATCAAAGCAGATGGTGATCAAGGGAATGTGGAATGGTTCATTGTTGGCTGAGGGGAAGGTGACACCAAGGCATACAAGCAGCAAAAATAATCAGGAAGACAGTTGAACAAGTCTGAGAACTAGGGTGGGGGAGGGACGGAGAGAAAGGGAAGGCAAGGTTTACTAGAAGTTAGATACATTAATATTGATGCCATTGGGTTGCAAGCTACCCAAGTGAAATATGAGGTTATGTTCCCTCCAATTTGCGTTTGACCTCACGCTGACAAGAAAACATCTCTTTGCTGTTGTGCCAAGTAAAAATAGTACTAAATTGACAAAGAGAAAAAAAACTGAGTTCTGGTTAAAAAGTCAACAATCTAAAGAACTCACAGAACCCCTGAATTTTTTGCACACATCATCAGCATTTGGGGACCCAATCTCAAGATGTATTGTTGGTGACACAAGGAACAGCAGATGCAGGAATCTTGAGTAAAATACAAAGTGCTGGAGGAACTCAATGAGTCAGAAAGCATCTGTTGAGGGAATGGGTATACAACCCAGCCTGATGAAGGCTCCTGATCTGTCCCCTCCACAGATGCCAACTGACCCGCTGAGTTCCTCCAACACTTTGTGCGTTTTGCTCAGGGTGCGTGGTTGTTGTTGTTACACATCTCTTTGTGTAACACTGTAAAAAATGAACACTGAAACAAACCATTCAGCGTAATCAGTTGGTGCATCTGCCCCTCATCCAAGCAACATATGAAGAAGGGTCTCAACCCGAAACGTCACCCATTCCTTCTCCCCAGAGATGCTGCCTGTCCCGCTGAGTTACTCCAGCACTTTGTGTTTAACATATTCTTCTCCTTCTTTCTCCTCATGTACTGATCCTTAAATTCATCTGGTACTATTTACCTCAACTGCCCCTTCTTCCACATTCTCACCACTCGATGCATAAATTTTTTTTTTTCCCTGAATCCCTTGATGAATTTAGCACTTTGCCATCCCCTGCAACCAGAAACATTTCCTCCATTTCTGGGAAATCAAACCTCTTCATAATTTAAAAGCCATCCTATTATGTTGCCCTTTTTTTGCGCAAGAAATGAAGCGATTCTCAGTTGGAATGAATATCACTTGGCAGCAGCTTACCCTGCAGGGAGCATTATATGAACTAACTTGGTGCAAGTAATGTAAAATGCAAAGAATAGATTGCATTTTTTTGCCTTCGGAGTTTTCATCAGTTTTCTGATGTGCATTTCTACCTCTATTTGATTAAGTGTTGGAGCAATAAAATAAACTATTTGTGTTTTGCTCATTCCAGCCTGGGGGGGTGGGGGGGGAGGGGGGGGGGGGAGGGAGGGAGGAGGGGAGGGGGAGGTAAATTTGCACTGTCTATTCTAGCTTTGTGTTTAGAGGCATGATTTATAGGTACAAAGTCTGCAGCTGACACATTTTGTGGGATTCGACTCAGTACAATTTGCATAATGCCATCAAACCCAATTGTTTCCTGCATCCATTACATTTAAAGCAGTTAATATCTTGTACTTCTTCAGCTGTGACCGTAAAGCACACACTCTTTTTTTGCATTAAAATAAATACATTTTCAGGGGGGGGGGGGGATGACAGTTTTGCTTTGTCTATTGTTTGGCTTCTGTGGGCTTACATCCATGGCTTCCCAGGGGGCCTGCAGGGGGAGCTTCTTAACAAGGGATTTTCAATCCAGATTCATCAGGGGAGGAAGTTGGTAAATTTATTTACAGGTCTATTCTAGCTTTGTGTTGATGGCATGCTTTATAGGTACAAAGCCTGCAGCTGACACATTTTGTGGGATTCAACTCAGTACAATTTGTATTGCAGCATAATGCCATCAAACCCAATTGTTTCCTGCATCCATTACATTTAAAGCAGTTAATATCTTGTACTTCTTCAGCTGTGACCGTAAAGCACACACTCTTTTTTGCATTAAAATAAATACATTTTCAGTTTCTACACATACTGTAATTCATCTTTAAATATCTCTGTAAGCAAAAAATGTTACATTTCAAGATTCACTTCAGAGTCGTCCTGTTGAGTCTCATGTCTATGACAGTTTCACCTAGCTTTGTCATTATTGTCGTTTGCTGACGACTTCTGTGGTCGCTTAGCAAGGGAGACGATGCAGCTTCCAGAGAGGAAGTCCTGAAGTTGCAACTGGTGCTACTCTCTCAGAGCTTCTTACAAAAGTCAGCTCATGACAATCTGGCTCTGAACACCAGGAAAACAATTGTCGATTTTCACATCCAGACTTCATCACACTGAAGGAAGTGTGTGTAAATGCTATTTAGCAGGTTTCTTTTCCATATGTGCTGACATCCTCCTGGACGGACAACACGGACATCTAGAAGGCTCAGCAGCGGCTGCAGGCCTCAAAAGCCCAAATGGACTCTACGTGCTTCCACCGCTCTCCATCTCACCACTTATGACATATGTCTTATTGATGTGACAGGAAATATCCAGGGATAATGCTGAAAGATCTGACTATGATCCTGTATGATGAAGTCACGCTGTTGCTTTACTGATCTGATCTGGCCAGCTCCCTCAATCCCCCTGTTTAGGCACCACTTCTCAGTCAGCTGTCCAGAGATGATCAGGCTGGAACAGCTTCAAAGTCGTCAAAGACAAAAAATGCTGGAGTAATTCAACGGGACCGGCAGCATCTCTGGATAGAAGGAATGGGTGACGTTTTGGATCGAGAACCTTCTTCAGACTCAGACTTCAGAGTCGTCTTGTTGAGTCTCATTGTCTATACTCATTCTCACCTAGGCCACAGCTGACAATGGCCTGTTGCCATTATCATCGTTACTTTTTTTTGCATATCTTTTATTCATTTGTTCTATATCTCTCCTCCTCACTGTCTATATCTCTCGTTTCCCTTTCCCCTCACTCTCAGACTGAAGAAGGGTCTCGACCTAAAACATCACCTATTCCTTTTCTCCATAGATGCTGTCTGACCTGTGAGTTACTCCAGCTTTTTGTTTCCATCTTCGGTTTAAACCAGCATCTGCAGTTCCTTCCTATACAGATAATATTACCCTATCAGGATCTGTTGCCTGGGTTAATACTGGATTGCCCATTTCCTTTTTGTTCATATTATTATTTTGATGTACTATTCAGTGCTTTTCAAAGGGTAGTTGACCATGAGTCTGAAGTTATAAAATCTGGTAAGAGCAGCTGAATTTCTTGAAGTCTGAGTCTGAAGAAGGGTCTTCGAATAAGGACCGGAAATGTCACCTATTCCGTTTTTCCAGAGATGCTGCCTGCCCCATTGAGTTATTCCAGCATTTTGTGTCTATTTCCAGGTGACATGTGGGATTTGAATCCATGTCATCAGATCATTAATTCAAGATGCAGGTTTGCTCTTGCACTAACCACTATCCTAATGTGCCTTACGTAATGCAGCCATAGCTTATGTAATACATGTCTGTCAGTTAAGAAAGTGCTATTTTTAACTGTTCCAATTGGCAATAACTTCTTGCGACATTATATGGACTGAATTCAATGTTTCCGACAAAGTATTGAGAGGAGGAGGCGAGATGGTTTCCAAGTAAAGTTAGGCTGTAGCCAGTACCCAACTAATGAAGTCTAAGGCAAATAATGATGCTCAGATATGGCACAGGAGTATTGGCCTTCATTGAGAGAGACCATGTTGACAGATTGTATGACAAATGGAAATGGCATTAATAGTGGTTCTTTGTGGTTTTAGGAATATCGGCAAGTTCCAGCAAGCGGTTGAAAGGCTATATTTCATCAACAGCTTTGTAACATATGTCTCATCTTTCTCCATCTTATCCCTTGAAATTAATTATTCATCTACCTGTACTATGGATGGCAGGCTAAGAAAAAAAAAGAGAGATTGTATGTTATTAAATAGAAGATTAATCTGTCTTTATGTGGGATCAGATCAACAAGGAAACTATTAAGGATAGGATGTCTGATTTTCAAACTTGGTAAGTTAATGGTTATAATTTTTATCTTTCCCAGATGGACAATATTTGAGGAAATTCCTCCATCTGTCATAGAATCAATTAGATTTTTTCTTCTATTGATATCTATTGTCAAAATTTACTGTCCCCTTAAGCCACTTGTGTAAATGTTGAATATAACATGCAATGTGCCACAATATTTCAACCATTTATGTTGCCATGCCATTCACATTTGTCACACAATCTGTTGTGTTGCCGCCTTAAATGGAATTCTATTCATTTCCCATGAAAATCAGTCAGATTTTATTGAAGGAAAACCATCCATCAGATAATTAAGTCTGATAATGATAACAGTTTATACTAATGTCTCTGCATAATATCAACTTAATAGCAATCAATTTTATTGCAGGTGGTTGCACATAAACTTGACACAGGTGAGGAAAGAAAAACAATCCTAAAAATTCCCAAAGGCACAGTATGGAGGAGAGGCAACAAGTGGGAAAGTGGATCCTGAGAATTTGGTCAGTGGATGCTGTTAAAGATAGGAGGCATCGGTTAGCTTCATCCCCACAATTGGTTTGTATTGTTAATCACAGGGTATCACAGGTCATGTTGTTGCTCAGTAAGGAAAAGGTTTCAGCAGGGTATTCATTATATTTGTCAACATATTGGACCTGCAAAGAAGCTAACAGAAGCAAAAACTGCTCCAAAGAGGAAGTGCTAATGTCAGGGCCCTCAACAACTGAAGCTGCTAATGTTTAAACTTTAGACTTTAGTGATACAGCAGGGAAACAGGCCCTTCGACCAAACAAGTCCAGGCTGACCAGTGATCACCCCGGGGTGCACACTAACACTATCCTACACACTAGGGACAATTTTAGAATTTTACTAAAGCCAATTAACCTACAAACCTGTATGTCTTTGGAGTGTAGGAGGAAACCGGAGCATCCAGAGTAAACCCATGTGATCACATTGACAATTTCTTTGGTCAGAGGGTGGTGAATCTGTGGAATTCATTGCTACAGACGGCTGTGGAGGACAAATCAATGGATATTTTTAAGGCAGAGATTGACAGATTCTTGATTAGTAAGGATATCAGGGGTTATGGGAAGAAAGGCGATTGGGTTTTGATGATAGATTAGCCATGATTGAATGACGGAGTAGACTTGATGGGCTGAATAGCCTAATTCTGCTCCTAATGGTGCAGCGATCATATAAGCCATCCGACTGAATGGAGTTTGTTAAATTTCAGCTGTTGGTCCAAAGTGGCTGCACAGATAACTGAGGTGTTATGGGCAGGTGCAGAAAACCAGAATGACTCATGGAGTCCTGGTCTTCCCATCTGGTGGAGAGGAGGCCATGAGTGTAGAAGCTCACAGTTACAGCACTGTGAGTAGCTCCAGTCACAATGTTGGCGTTAGAGGGCTCAGTTTTCATTTTAGTTTATTATCATGTGTACCGAGGTACAGTGAAAAGTTTTGGTTGCGTGCTATCCAGTGAGCGGAAAGATAATACATGGTTACACGTATTACATGATTACATGGAATTTTAAGGTACAATGGAAATTTGGAATTCCCTTCCCCAAATTGCAAAACATGTTAGGTCATTTTTTAATGTTAAATCTGAAGTTGATTGATTTTTGATAACCTTAAAAAAAAGGTAGAGATAAAGACATGTATCTGAAATTAGGTCACATATCTGCCTTGAACATTGAATCACAGAAGAGCTCTGAGGAGCTAAGTGAGTTGCTCATGTTCCCACGTTTATTGTACATGTTAAATAGTACAGAGGATGACATTATAGAAAAACTGTCTGTCCTTTTCAGTCTAATATGCTTTGAATATGCTATGAAACTGCACAATGCAATTAATACCACTTATTCACAAACAGAGAACTGAATATGTAAAATAAATAAATCTTGCAATGATCGAAAATCAAATACTGAAGGAATTCCAAGTTTTACCCATGTTCGGGACTTAAATGCAAGAATTTGTCGTGATGAACTTTATCTAAGTTCTATCAAATGGTGAAAAGTTATTCATATATATATGGTCTAAGAAAGAACTGCAGGTGCTGGAAAAATCGAAGGTAGACAAAAATGCTGGAGAAACTCAGCGGGTGAGGCAGCATCTATGGAGCGAAGGAATAGGTGATGTTTCGGGTCGAGACCCTTCTTCAGACCTGAAGAAGGGTCTCGACCCGAAACGTCACCTGATATATATTGTAGTACTTTGTATTGATGGGAGGAAACTCGCACATAGTAAGTGGGAATTCAAATCACTTTGAGCTTGTTGCCAACACAAGCACTATTCCGTTGAACATAGAAAATGCTAAGTCAAAGTACACCAGATTTGATCCAAGAAATATGCTTTGACCCAAGATCATGAAAAATGCATCCGTATGGTATTTCTATTTCAAACATCAATATCAGCTATACCCCATCTGACAATGCAAACAATTTTAGCTGAAATAGTGTCAATATTGCCATGATTATCCTTGGAGAGAGCAGGAATTTTCAGCTTTTCTAGAAATTTAAAGAATGATCAGTTCTGCACTGAATTACTGGGGTTCCTCAACATAAATCCCTTTTTGTCCCTGTCCCACTTAGGAAACCTGAACGGAAACCTCTGGAGACTTTGCGCCCCACCCAAGGTTTCCTCCGGGAACCGCACGGAAACCTTGGGTGGGGCGCAAAGTCTCCAGAAGTTGCCATTCAGGTTTCCTAAGTGGGACAGGGGCATTAAGCTTCTAGACTCCAGTGAGAATGTGTAGGTCACAAAATGATTGACAGTTCTGCTGGCCAATTCTTTGGTGCACCAAAGTGGTCCTACACCTCCTCATGGAGTTTATGGGGAGCTTACTTAGCAGGTTCCCACATCAGCAAGCCATTGTGTACAGGCTTCAGATGTGGTATCAAAACTTCAGAAAAAGGAAGTGGCATTTGACTGTGAGAACATCTTTCACTGCTGTAGTTTAAATAAGGTTAAAGGCAAAGAGATGCAAATTTCCCACTGCTAATATCCACGAGTTGTCAGCAGCAAATTAGATTTTGACAGTTCTAATTGAGCTAAGCACCGCACAAAGTTGTCAGAGACATGGATTCTAATTATGCAATCTGTCACCGAGACTGAAGATTGAAATGGAGAAAGATGGGAGATTGTTCTGCACATTATCAGCCTGAACTGACGGAGCTAGCCTGAGAATGGGCCCTGGTAAGAGAGAACATTTGGTAATCTGATGATGACTTGCCAGAAAAAAAACACAGATTTCAAGATTATTTGTCATCCTACTCCCACTCTGACCTATAATGTATAAACAAGGAACTGCAGATGCTGGTTTACAAAAAAAAGCTACAAAGTGCTGGAGTAACTCAGCCAGTCAGGCAGCATCTCTGGAGAACATGCATCAGTGACGTTTCAGGTCAGGACCCTTATTCAGACTGATTATGGGTGAAGGGGAAAGAAAGCTGAATCAAGTACACAGGACAAGATGTTAAGAAGTCCCTTGTGCCAATAGGTGGGGAAGGGAAGAGAAGAGAGGCGCAGGACATAGTCTGGCAAGTAGCGGGTGGATGCAGGTGAGGTGATTTTGATGGGCAGGTGGTTGGACAAAGGCCAGACATGAAAAGACAGAAGGTGTGGAGGGGACGGAAATGGCGGAAAATGTTGTTGGATGGTTGGTGGGGTGAAAGATGAGGAGCAGGGCAATTCTATCCTTGTTCCATCTGGAGGGAGATGGATCGAGAGCAGAACTACGGGATAGAGGAGACACGGGTCAGGGGGATCCATCTATGACAGCGGGTGGTGGTGGGGGGGGGGGGGGGGGGGGGGGATGGTAAACCACATTTACTAAGGAAAGAGGGCATAGTGGATGTTCTAGAATAGAAAGTCTTAGCTTGGAAGGAGATGCAGTTTAGACAGAGCAATTGAAAGTAGGGGATAGAGTTTTTACAAAAGGCAGGGTTGGAGAAGGTAGAAGGTGAAGTCCAGATAACTGTGGGAGTTGACGGGTTTGGAGTAGACAGTCGATAGTCTGTCCCTGTGATGGAGACAGAGGTATCGAGAATCAGGAGAGAGGTGTGAGAGATAGCACGCGTGAAACTCTGACCTTTTAGCCTGTGGCTTCCTGCATTGTTACAAGGAATAATACAAGCTTGAAGACAACCCTGCTTTCTCTGATGGGCACATTGCAGCCTTCTGGACTCAATATCTAATTTTCTAACTTTATGTAAATCTCTTCTTCTATCTGTATCAGAATAGCAATTAGATCTGAAAATCATAGATATATTGATCCAATGTTTCTCTCTACATAAGCACAGCCTGACTGACTGGGCACATCCATTAGCCATGCCAGGCCACACAGACAAAGATGTAGGAAAACACAGGTGCTGAAATCTTGAACAAAACATAAAATGCTGCTTGAACTCAGTGGGTCAGGCAGCATCTATGAAAAGATCCATTTTGGCAGGCAATGAATTCCAGATTGCAACTATACTCAACATGAAGCAAGTTTTCTTAATATTCTTACTGCACATTCTGCCCAAATTTCAAACCTACACTCCCAGCTGAACCATCTGCTCATGGGAACTGCTGCCATGTATTTTATCTCATCTAAAGCAGTCATGATCTTATATACTTTTCAAATGAACCATGATTGTAAAAAGGTATTACAGCAAGCAGAAACAAGGAACTGCAGATGCTGGTTTACAAAAAAAATAACACAAAGTGCTGGAGTAACTCAGCAGAGTCAGGCGGCATCCCTGGAGAACATGGATGGGTGACATTTCAGGTTGGGATTTATTGTATGTAGAGGGGGGAAGGGGGGGAGGGGAGAAGGGGGGGGGGGGGGGAAGGGGAGGAGGGGGGGAAGGGGGGGAGGGGGGAGGGGGGACGGGGGGAGGGGGGGGAGGGAGGGAGGGGGGGGAGGAGGAGGGGGGGGGGGGGGAGGAGGGAAGTGACAGGTTGTGCATAATTTGAAAACTGCAATCAAGAGATCTAATTAATTCCATGTATCTTGAAAGTACTATACGCTTAAAAATTGATTTGATTTAATTCCAAGTGTTGTTCCGTCCCTTCATTCTCGGATGCGTTCTCATATCGTTTGTATACGTTCTTTCATTTTCTTAGGAAATAGAATGAGACTATTGGGTTGGCAACTCTCAAGACAACCCCATCAATTCCAATTCATGACTATAACTAGAGGGACTTAAATAAGATTGAAATAAATAAATACTTTTAAATATTTAGTTACGATCTTGTACACATCTTAGAGTATGATAATCAATGTCAATTATTTTTTTTAAATAACACAATTAATGGTTTATTGAATTAATTCACCCGCCTGATGTCTGTGCGTGGATTGTGTTAAAGTTTAGGGCCTTGCCTTAGATACTTGGGTTACTTTGGTTCCAGTCAATCCTGTAAGAACCCTGAATAGCTGTAGTATGTAGGAAGGAACTGCAGATGCTAGTTTAAACCAAAGACAGACACAAAAAGCTGGAGCAGCTCAGCGGGTCAGGCACCATATCTGGAGAAAAGGAATAGGTGACGTTTCGGGTCGAGACCCTTCTTCAGACTGAGGAATACACAAAAACTTTGAGAACGCATTCGAAAATGAAGAAACAGAGTAAACACTTGGAAAGAATTTGAATTGATATTTAAACATATAGTTCTTCCAACATATATGGACTTAATTCAGACTGAAGAAGGGTCTCGACCTGAAACAACACCTATTCCTTTTCTCCAGAGATGATGGCTGATCTGCTGAGTTACTCCAGCTTTTTTGTGACTATCTCCTGTCAGCTGGAAGTCTGCAACACAAAGTGGAGGAAAACACGGTAGGACAAGTAAGTGGGAAGTGAGGACGGAATGTTGGGGGTGGGGGAAGATTGTTGGGGAGAGAGGAATTTCCAATTCCAGGTTTCATGAGAAGATAAATTCTCCAACGGTCGGTGGAGTTCTATGAAGAGGTCAGGAGTGATGAAACCACCAAGTGTGAATTGTGAAGGGGCAAAACATCCTGACTCTCCTAGTCCACAGCCAGTGCTATGGTTACTTACATTAAGGAAATTTAGTTTAGTTTAGTTGAATTTTTACTAATGTGTTGAAAGAAGTACATTATCACTAAATCAACAAGGCATTGTTAAAGCAATAAACTGAAGTTGTAAAGACAAATATCCTGCCTTCCATTACCAGCGAGATGATGTGAAATATGTACCCAAGTCAATGACCAATTGCCATCAGGAAAACACAACACATTTCACAGTCATAGAATCATAGATTCATGCAGCATGGAAACATGCCCTTCGGCCCAGTTTGCCAATGCCAACCAAGGTCACCCATCTACGCTAGTCACACCCACTGCCCATGTTTAGCCCAAGGTAGACACAAAATGCTGGAGTAATTCAACGGGACAGGCAACATCTCTGGAGAGAAGGAATGGGTGACGTTTCGGGTCGAGACCCTTCTTCAGACTGATGAAGTTCAGACAGACAGACCATCAGTCTGACGAAGGGTCTCAACCCGAAACGTCACCCATTCCTCCTCTCCAGAGGTGCTGCCTGTCCCGCTGAGTTACTCCAGCATTTTGCGTCTACCTTTGCTTTGAACCAGCATCTGCAGTTCTTTCCTACACATGTGTGGCCCATGTCCCACTAAACCTTTCCTATCCATGTAGCTGTTCAAATGTCTTCTGAATGTTGTTATAGTTTCTGTGAACAGAGCAGCTGACAACTAGGGAAAGTCCATGTGACAGCTTGGAAAGACAGCTGACAGGAGGGAATAGACCCCACAGGAGCTGGTATGGGTTAGCACCTCATTGCAGCGTAGATTGTAAACAGTCTCGCTACACCCCTAAAAAGCTACGACAAATCAAAGGATACCCCTGGAGTCTGCGAGAGCGGGGGCGGAAGATGGCTCACAGGTGGATTACCCGGCTACAGACCACGGAACGGGAAAGACTACGAGTAGGATTAGCGCATCAATGAAGGACAGCAGCTCCGTGGTAGAGGGAAAGAAGCTCCAGGTCTGTTCTTGTGGTTGGCAGAAAGTAACAACAGCAAAAGGCCTCAGAATACATCAGGGAACGAAGACGTGCTTGTTAGAGGGAGTGCAGGGAAATCGCATTGAGCCGTACTTCTTCAGAAGTCAGTCAAGTTAGTCGAGCGACGGATAGAACACCAAAGTTCGCAGGATATCATTACCCCTGTTACTGATGAGGAGGGAACAAGCGCTGTAGAGGGGGATGTAGGTGGTGGTGAGGTTAATATGCCAGTCAGGGTGATGAGCAGTGGACTGAAACTTAGAGTTAAATGGCCTAGGGCAAGTGAAAGAAAGGAAATGGAAATATATATAGATTTGGTAAAGATGTTAGAGAGGCTGAAAGGGACAGTGGAAAACAAGTTATATAAGATGGGAGAGTTTATTTATCAATATGGTGCGGGCAGACTTGGTGTTATTGAGAAAAATAAGATGCAGTCTCTACAGGTGGTTAGATCTAGACAATCGACAGAAACCGAGAGATTAGTGAAGGAGAGGAGAGTTGAGAAAGCAGTGGAGAAAGTCTACAATTGATGAGAGAGAGGGAATTAATGTTTTGCATGAAGAGTTAAGAAATTGTTTAGCAATATTAAGGAGAGCAGAGCACCTCAGGAGGAAGAGAAAGAAGAAGGAATGAGTCAAGTCAGCATTTTATTGGGATCTATTTAAATTTGTTAAAAGAATGTTTAGTCAGGAAAAAAGTGGAAAGCTCAATGCTTCAAAGGATTAGAGAGGAATATTTAAAAAGGACACTCAGATCCAGAAAATAAAATGGGAATGTGTTTCCCTCCAGATATACCACCCTTAGGAGAGATAGAGTATGTTAGATGTTTTGCCACCAAAGTGGAAGCTGTGCAAAGGCTTATTTGGCCCCAGGTATATAAAAATGCACCTGATTGGCTTAGATTCTTGCGGAGGCTCTTGTGTATAGTTTGGGAAACGCAGGTCATACCAAGGGTTTGGCGTAGAGCGGTGGGAGTTTTCATTCCCAAGGAGAAAGAGTCTTCAGAGTTAAGTCAGTTTAGGCCTATTTGTCTCCTAAATGTAGAAGGCAAGATTTCCTTTAGCATAGTGGCACATAGGCTGGCAACTTATTCAGAAAGGAACAGGTTAATAGATACCACCGTGTGGAATGCAGGAATCCCAGGTTTTGCAGGTTGCATACACATTAGTGTAATATGGCACCAGATTCAGTCAGCCAAGCTCGAGAGACGAGATTTGCATGTAGTGTTTTTGGACCTGGCAAATGCGCTTGGATCTGTGCCACATAGTCTTATTTGGAGTGCTTTTGATTTCTTTAGAGTTCCAGGATCAATAGTTAATTTAGTGAAAGCATATTCCCAAGATGTCCAAATGTGTTTTAGTACAGCAGACTTTACGACAACATGGCAGAGACTGGAGATGAGCATTATGGCAGGGTGTACTATTTCCCCATTAGCGTTTACAATGGCGATGGAGCGAATTATTAGAGCATCACGGTGGGTCGTCGGCGAGGAGAGACGGCAGGACAGGCTACTCTTCCCTCGAATAAGGGCCTATATTGGATGATATTATCTTGGTGACCACAACAGTAGCTTGTCCAGGAACGTTGTTGCAGAAGTTAAATGATAATCTTAAATGGGCTAGATTGAAGATTAAGCCTAGTAAGTCACAGAGTATTTATTTGGCAAGAGGAAAGGTAGTAGACAAAAGGTTCTGTGTCAATGAAGAAGAAATCCTGCCTATAATGGAGAAACCAGTTGAAAATTTTGGTTGATGGTATAACAGGAAGTTGGATGACACTGACCAGGTTCAGCAACTTAGAATGGATCTTACAGACTGCTTAGAAAGGATAGAGAATTCAGGGCTTCCAGACAAGTTGAAGTTGTGGTGTTTGCAGCTTGGCTGGGACAGTTGATGGACTTGCAACGTTGAGGCATATTTTGTCAGGAGGTGGGACTAGTCTTTCTCATGGTCGGTGTACTTGGCGGCAGTGGCGGACTGGGTCTAAAAATAATGGTTGCCAGGAGACAAAGGGGGCCCACTTCATCAGGGGCCCCCTTGATATAGGGAGCCCACTTCATCAGGGGCCCCCTTGCCATCGGGCAAGCTGACACCCTGGCCAGTCCGCCACTGCTTGGCGGCATAACCAGGTAATGAAGTGCATAGGTGCAGCAATTGAGAGGAGAGTACAGGTGAATTCAGTGGGCATCAGGACTGGGAGTGTAGCGATTCATTTTGTCCGTGAGGGAGAGAAAGGCAGAGGAGGGAAGTTTGCAGATAGGTATGAGTCAGGCCAGTTACGGGGAGCCAATGATTGGGAGATGCGGGTAGATTTAGGAGGAAAGCTGTTTGTTCCGCAGGAAATAATTACTACTAGTTTGAGGCCTGATACAGTGTTTGGCTGGGTCAGTTAGTCAGCAGACAGTGGGAGAACTTAGTGGACGAGGCTTATGAAAGGAAAAGGCTTAGAGATGTAGAGTTGGCAGCAGAAGTTGAGCAGCAAGGATGGAGCAAGAGAATGTCCTGTAGAGGTGGTTTGTAGAGGTTTCATAGCAAGATGGTGGAGAAGAAATAATGTCAGTGGGGGGCAGATTTATTTGTAATTGGAGTCTGTGCAAGTGTATCCCGGTCTTGTGCAAGGGTGATATTTGTGGTGTTACAAGTATAATGATGGGCTAGCATTAGTGGAAAATATGATGCAGGTGTTTAGCATTTGTTAGAGTGAGCTAGTGGATATTGGTAGCATAGGTGGTGAGAGCAGGTATTGAGGGGGGCTGTTCAGGGATGCCAGAACCAACTGATGAGCCTTCCTGAGGTGTCGCGGGCCTAACTCAATGAAACACCAATGAAGGGAAATGCCCACTTGATAACCCCAATGATATACTTGCATCTACAGGATTAATGGGGGGTTTTTAAAGAGAATTAATATGTAGGTAGCTGGGGTTTTTTTTTGCATATGGAGTCATTTATTGTAAGTTGGTGTATTTAGTTAGATAATATTTTGGTTTTGGGCTTGGTTTTCTTAGTTGTGCACTTATCCTGGAGTAAAAGCACAAATACTTTATGTTTTAATTGTAATGCCTCAACTACTGCCTCTGACAGCTCATTCCATTCACCCACCATCCTCTGTGTGAAAATGTTACCTCTCAGATTCCCATTAAATCTTTCCACTCTCACCTTAAACCTATGTTATCTGGTTCTACTCTGGGTAAAATACTTGGTGCATGTACCCTATCTAACTCCCTCATGATCTTATACACCTCGATAAGATTGCCTCCCATCCTTCTACATTCCAAAGAATACTAGCTTGCCCAACCTCTCACTGTAGCTCAGGCCCTCAAGTCCTGGCAACATCCTTGTAAATCTTCTCTGCCCTCTTTCCAATGCAACAACATCTTTCCTATAGCAGGGTGACCAAATCTGACGATAGACACCAGGGAGTTGCGGAGGGAACGGCCTCTGCGGAAAGTGGAGATGGGAAGATGTGGCTAGTGGTGGGATCTCGTTGGTGGTGGCGAAAATGCCAGCTGTACGCGACGGTTAATGGGGTGAAAGGTGAAGGCGAGGTTTCTCCTGTTGCGATTGGGGGGTGGAGGAGCAAAAGCGAAGCTGTGGGATATCGAGGAGACCCTAGTGAGGGCCTCATATATCTTGGAAGAGGGGAACCCCCGTTCCCTAAAAAAAGTAGGACATCTCAGTTGTCTCATCTCAGAGATCTCAGATGTCCCAGTATGGAACGTTTCATCTTGGGCGCAGATGCGGGGAGTAGGGGATAGAGTCTCTACAGGAAGCAGGCAGGGAGGGAAGAAATGTAGCAGTGAGTTTATAATAAATCTATAATAAAATAATAAAATCTGAAGACAATACTCCAACTGTGGCCTCACTGGCGCCTTGTACAGCTTAACCTAACATCCCAACTGCAATATTCAGTACCCTGACTGATGAAGATCAATGTGACAATAGACCACATTATCGACCTGTGACGCCACTTTCAAGGAACTATCTACCTGCATTCCTATATCATTCTGCTCTATAGCACTCTCCTTGCCATTTACGGTGATGGTCCTGCCCCAGATAAACTCCCAAAATGCAACACCTCACATTTATCTGCATTAAACTCCATCCATCATTCCCGTGCCCACTTGCCCAACTGATCAAGATCCTGCTGTAACCTCTGATAACCATTTTCGCTATCTATACCACCCACTTTAGTGTCATCTGCAAACTTACTAATCATGCCTTGTACATTCTCATCCAAATAGTGATATAGACCACAAACAGCGATGGGGCCCGCAACGATATATGAGGCACACCACTACTCACAGGCCTCCAGTCCGAAAAACAACCTTGCACCATGACCCTCTGCTTCCTCCCATAAAGTCAATTTTCTATACAATTGGCTAGCTGTCCATGGATCCCATGTGATCTCACCTCCCAGAGCAGCTCATCATGCTGAACCCTGTCATATGCCTTGTTAAAATCCATATCAACAACATCCATAGCTCTGCCTTCATCAAGACTTGTTAGCATGGGTGCATGAGTTTGATAGCAAGCAGAAAAATGCTATGATTTCTTGTGGACTGACTCGTATAAATCGTGTCAGATGAAATTAGATGTCTGTAAAAGCAGTCATTTAATATAAAGTCTCTTCTTTTATTGTTTCATAAATCTAAGATTTTAAAAGTCTCTGAATTATTCACATTAAGTTGCAAGCCAAGTTGAAAAACAGTTGAAAAACATTGTACATGCAAGAAATCTGAAATGAAGAATGTTAGCAATACTCAATAAGTTAGGCAGCATCTATGGAGAGATGAAAAGATGAATGGTTCAAGTCAATGATCTTTCATCATTTGAAACATTAATGCATCAAGCATCTAGCATCAACTCTTGTTTTTAAAGTTTTATTTAAATTGCAAACTATGAGAATCATTTGCAAGCTACGCAAATTGTAGTTTATTCTTAAGTATCAATAAATTGTGCTCAGGTTTGAATCACCTCTGTAGCAGGATCTCAATTTTCATTAAAGGAAAAGTATGCAATGAACTTGAAAGGCAAGAATTAATTTGCCTCGTTTTCTACCAATGCACAAGACTGACATTATCTTCTTAGTATTGCACGGACTACATTAAACACATCTCTGTGTAGTCAACCAATTCCCCTGCTTTTCCATTTTTATTGTGGAAGAAGACTCTTATATTAGGGTTGATGTTTTGAGCATATACAGAAACTATAATCCACTCACCCTCCACGCATTACCACTTTGTCAGGTGTATATCAATACCATCGCTATTAGCCATCTCCAATATGGTGCAAAGATAGAAGATCAGCCACCATCTTATTGAATGGTAGGACAGTTGAACATACTTGAAATAGCTAGCAATGTACAAATAATATATTGATGTAACTGTTTACAGAAACAATACGGGGGTTTAACAGCATCAGAAATAGGAATAGTAGATCATTTGATCCCTGCATCCTGCCCTGTGATGCAAAAACAACATGGCTTAGCATCGCTTTCCTGCACTGTCCCAACTGCCTTGAATATCCACATTTATCAGTCTCAATTTGGAATGGAATCAATGGCTGTGCCTACAGAACTCTTTTTGGTATTGTGGTTCACCCGCCTCTTCCCATCCCCCAAATACTGCCTCTGAGGATCTGAATTTTCTCTTCATTTTAGTCCCGAATGACTATCTTTAATCTTGCTAAAAGTTGCTTTCTTTCCAACACCCCATAATTCTGGAAATCATTGTCCCAAACAAATCGCTGATACACCACTATTCTACAGATATTTACATCATGTGATCCTTGAAGACTTGGCAGCATTAAATAAATAATTATTGTTCACAGATAGATATTACATATGACACATTATACAGAAACAACCACAGATGAGCTAGTTGTTTTTAGTTTTAGTTTCAGTTTTAGTTTTAGAGATACAGCACAGCACAGTACAGCACAGAAACAGGCCCTTCGGCTCACCGAGTCCACACCGACCAGCATTCCCCAAACATTAACTTTATCCTACACACACTAGGGACAAGTTACAATTATACCAAGTCAATTAACCTACAAACCTGTTCGTCTTTGGAGTGTGGGAGGAAACAGGAGAAAAGCCAGACAGGTAATGGGGAGAACGTACAAACTCCGTACACACAGAACCTATAGTCTGGATCGAACCAGAATCTGTGGCGCTGTAAGGCAGCAACTCTACCGCTGTGCCATCATGTCGCCCGCTATATCACAATATCTACATGGAGTAGTGAAGAGACACAAGCCACCATCCATCATATCACAGAGAGTTATTACCTGTAAAATATACTGTGTCAGCAAGAATATTCTCCTTATTAAAGGCTCACAAAAAAAAAAGAGCTAAAACCTCTGGAATTTGCACAGGAAAATGTAAGAGTGGGAAAAGCAATTGGTCTTATGCAATCGTGAAAAGGATGAAATAAGTCGTCTGGAAATAAATCATTCCTTTTGCAAAGAGTAATCGGAACATACACAGCAGCCCTCAAGAGACCAGAGGCAGTGGAAAACCAAGGACAGAAGTAATTATCAAAAATGGAAGGAAGTTAATTACATTTAACATTAAACCAGGCTCTGTGCTTTGAGGGTGAAATTTAATGATGGGAAGACATTTTCTGATGTTTTTATGTTTTCCTTCCTTTTCTTAAACATTTGAAAGTCTTGGCAATGGATTAGTGGACACATTCACAGCCTTCAAGCTCCATGCTGACAGATAAATCAATGGATAGATTATTCCAAGGCAAGATTGGGTCTTTCAGCTTTTCCTTCAGATGAATACCTCAGCTAATAAAACCGATCAGAACTGCTTAAAGCCATAATGGATATTGGTGAGCGATACTGTTAGTGCGATAGTCAAGATTACCATTCAATGGAACTAACAACAAAGCGTCTATTTTAATCACTGAAGTGATATTGATAGAACTTGAGGAATTGGTGATGGAACAAATTCTCTAATGAGCCACAAAAACTATGGATGGATCATTTAGATTAAAATATATGTCAGCATGGGAGGTACGGTGGGACAGCAGTAGAGTTGCTGCCTTACAGCGCTAACAACGCCAGAGACCCAGGTTCGATCCCGACCACGGGTGATGTTTGTACGCAGTTTGTAAGTTCTCCCCATGATCGCGTGATTTTTGTCCTAGTTCTTCGATTTCCTCTTACACTCCAAAAACTTATAGTTTTGTAGGGTAATTGGCTTGGTATAAATGTAAATTGTCCCTAGTGTGAGTAGTAAGGTGTTAATAGAAACATAGACAATAGGTGCAGGAGGAGGCCATTCGCTCCTTTGAGCCAGCACCGCCATTCATTGTGATCATGGCTGATCGTCCCTAATCAATAACCTACCTTCTCCCCATATCCCATGATTCCACTAGCCCCCAGAGCTCTATCTAATGTGAGGGCACTGCATCTAATGTGCAGTTACTGCACTGTATCTCTAAACTAAACTAAATGGGATACACCAACACACTGACGATTTATTTCAATACATTTCTCACTCACTTAACTTTGAATTTTAACTGCAGTGAATTAGTCCTTGAAAATAATTTGATCAGGGGAAAATAGCCAGAGAATCATTTAAGAGGTAGCGAGATCCCATATATATTTCTTTAGTTTCATTTATGGTTTAAGCTTTGTGTCCAAAATGCAAAATTACTCATGTGTAGGAAAGAACTGCTGGTTTAAATCAAAGGTAGACACAAAATGCTGGAGTAATTCTGAAGAAGGGTCTTGATCCGAAACGTCAAACATTCCTTCTCTCCAGAGATGCTGTCTGAGCCGCTGAATTACTCCAGCATTTTGTGTCTACCATGCAAAATTACTCTTTAGCCTTAAAAATTAGAACTGAATATGAATTAAATGAGTGAAGTGCAAGGATACTTTCTTCTCAAGAAGTTTATTGCGTGGATTTTATACAGTATTGAGACTTCTTAAGAATATTAAAGGTATGAATGTATTAAGAATTCCAGCTTCGTCAACCATTTGCAATAAACGATCATTTCTCATCTGAGCATTCATTGTTAATTGAGTACCTCCCAGGTAACATTACAAAGACTTCACTGAAATGAAGCAGTTTTAGAAAATCATCAAAATTTGTGCTTAAATTGAAAGGAGGCCATTAGCAACTAGGTTATGACAAGCCAGAGTAATTTGATATAGAATTATTACCAGCAATAGACAAAGAGGACTTTCATCTTAGTAGACAAAAGTGCTGGAGAAACTCAGCAGGTGCAAAGGAAATAGGCAACGTTTTGGGCCAAAACCCTTCTTCAGACTGATGTAGGGTGGGGTGGGGCAGGAAGAAGAAAGGAAGAGGAGGAGCCAGAGGGCTGAGGGAGAGCTGAGAAGGGGAGGAGACAGTTGGGGCTACCTGAAATTGTAGAAGTCAATGTTCATGCCGCTGGGGTATAAACTACCCAAGCGAAATATGAGGTGCTGCTCCTCCAATTTCCAGTGGTCCTCACTCTGGCCATGGGGGAGGCCCAGGACAGAAAGGTCGGATTCGGAATAGGAGGGGGAGTTGAAGTGCTGAGCCACCGGGAGATCAGGTTGGTTATTGCGGACCGAGCGGAGGTGTTCAGCGAAGCGATCTCCAAGCCTACGCTTGGTCTCACCGATGTACTTTTGTGTACCTTTGATTTTCCAGCATCTGCAGTTCCTTCTCAAACTTTCATCTTAGTGGTCTGTTCTGGATTTAACCAAGTTCCCAAAGGTTCACCTAGCCTCAAAGGTGATCCATTTTTCACACGAAAGTATGTTTGATGCACGATTATTATTGTTTATTTCTCAAAGTTAGAAATATAGAAAGCGATGCTATTCAGGAGAATAAGATGGTGGCTGGTACGTATAGGGCCTGTCCCACTTTCCCGAGTTATTCGCGAATTCTCCCGAGTTTTCAAACTCACAGAATGTTCGTAACGGGTCCATTGGAGACCATAGGAGTCCGTGGATATAGCGTAGCGGCTCGTTATGCCAGCCGTAGGTTCTTGGGGCTTTTTTTTACTCGTGGACATTTTTCATCAGGCCGGAAAAAACGTCCCGACTTACCTAATGCCCCGAGTACCTACGGCTGGCATAACGAGCCGCTACGATATAACCACGGACTCCTACAGCCTCCAACGGACTCGTCACGAACATTCTGCGAGTTTGAAAACTCAGGAGAATTTGTGAATAACTCGGGAAAGTGGAACAGGCCCTTAACCCTACTACATCCAACTGTCTTTGCAGCAGCAAGTTCCAACCACCTTCCAGACCATACTTGCTTCACTCCTGAAAAATCCCCTGAGTGCAATGTAACATCAGGCACACTCGTAAGTGGTTATTATCTAATATTACAGGACAACTGATAATTAGACCCCTTGTAATTAGGTTGATTATCGCGAAAATTAGTGGTTTATTCAAAACCTTCAGAGAATTCTACGTTATTGAGGCCAACATCATAATGAAATGACTAATGAGGTTCACTGGGAAAATAAAAGATTACATATGAATAGACCGAATTTTACATATGACCACAAATCATTTTCGGGAGTACGCCTTTTCATGTTAATGATGAAAGCGAAGTTTAATTAATGAGAAAATAAATGAAAAACAGGAGAGGTCTCTTTAGGCACCTTTAGAGTGAGGTCATTAATGATTTCAATATTTAATCTCACAGAGCTATATTCGACATTAACTAATGACAATGTGTGTGGAAATATGAAGAAACAAATGGGCCTGGGTGTTTTTGACCCTTGCCATTAATCGCCTACACTTGCTTTCCTCAGTAATCTAGGGAGGACTAAGCAGTTTGCTTGATTGTCAGCCAAAGTTGCACGGTAATGATTCCCAAACAACAGCAACCGGTGGCTACCATGCACTTCTTTTACACAATGGGCTGCAGCACTTTGCTACGATTTCTTCGACAGTAGCCTTCTAAATGTGTGACCTCCCACTGACAAAAGGACAACGGCAGATGCACAGCAATTTGCACGATCCTCTCTATGTTACACAGCTGCACCGTTTTGTAATTATTCATTGCTCCTTCCTGACCTCTGAATGCCGGAATTCCTGACCAGCGTGGGACTACCTTCACCTGACGGACTTGAGTAGTTCAAGGAATCAAGTCTCCACCACCTTCTCCAGGTCAGAGATTGCTGCCCTCGCCACCGCCTACCACATTCCATAAATTAATTAAAACAATGCTAACTTTTTGTCAGACCCATAATGTCATATCGAGTCAAACTGTGTGGACACACGCCCTTTGGCCCAACTTGCCCACACCGACCAACATGTCCCAACTACTCTAGTCCCACTTGCCTGCGTTTGGCCCATATCCCTCTAAACCTGTCCTATCCATGTAACTGTCTAATTACTTCTTAAACGTTGCGATAGTCCCTGCCTCAACTACCTCCAGCGGCAGCTCGTTCCATACACCCACCAACCTTTTTGTAAAACATGTACCCCTCAGATTCCTATAAAATCTTTCCCCCTTAATCTTAAAATCATGCCCTCTGGTTCTCGATTCTCATCTTTATGTTTGAATTGCCTTTCCTCTGAGACACCCTTAATCTGCCTGCCTCTCTGAGATTTTATTCTTCTTAACTTCAATTTAATTTGAGTGTACCTCATTTTCTTTTGCTCATCAGACATTGCAAACAGATTGAGTGTACATCTTGGAGAATATGACATTGACTAATTAATGTTTCTCACCATCCGAATATACATTATATCCACGCTACTTTAACTAGAGTACATTTAATTTTTGGCATCCGATTTTGACAATCCCACGTAACGCCTTTAATTTTGCAAGCATTGAAGAAAGAATGATTTGGTTTTTCTTTGCCTTCTTTCTCCGTTTCAGAACACTTCAAAATATTTTGCGACTATTGAATACTTTTATGATGCAGGTTAAAATCACAACTGATTTTTTCTTTGGAATCAGGTTCCTGGGCATCATTCCAGTTGGTGGGTCTAAGCAGTTAGAAATAGCTGCACAAATTCAATTGTAGACTCCAGAAAGTCAAACCTTCAGCTCTGTGTAAATCAAAATAATATTTTCAAGATTTTTTTCTGTGAAAGCATTTTAGAGGAGTGTACAACACATGATGAATATTTAGACACAGGATCCCTACCATCTGATTGATCCTGATTTGCCTTCATTTTTTAAATTCTCAATTTCATTCACATCCATCCATCCATCTATTATTTAGCTTAGATTAGAGATACAGTGTGGAAACAGGCCCTTCGGCCCACCAAGTCCGCACCGCCCAGCGATTCCCGCTCATTAACAATATCCTACACACACTGGGGGATAAGTTTACGTTTACACCAAGCCAATTAGCCGACAAACCTGTACGTCTTTGGCGTGTGGGAGAAAACCGAAGATTTCAGAGAAAACCCACGCAGGTCACCGGGAGAATGTACAAACTCCGTACAGACAAGCACCCGTAGTCAGGATCGAACCCGGATCTCTGACGCTGTAAGGCAGTAGCTCTACCGCTATGCCACCCATTATGGCAATCAAAAGGCACGCATTTATATAGCATCTTTCGCATCCCTTTCAACTTATCACAAAATGTATTCCAACCAATAAAGCATTATTTTCAAATATGGTTATTCTTCCAATGGAAAAGATACAAAAACTAATTTGCACACAACAACATTTTATAAATATCAATATGATTTAAGGATGTCAACCAAGTGTAAAATCTAGGACACAAAGGTGCATTAACTTGAAGCTAATTGTTGACATGCAGGGTGAATTGATTATTCCAACAGTAATGATTTAAATTTCTTAAAATGGAATGTCTCTATTTTCTTAAAATAGGAAGCAGATATTCATGCAGTATATCAGTGCAAACCATTGACAGGGTCTCATTTACAATCAAGTAATATTAGGTACAAGTGAACCGACTGTGGTATGGTGGTGCAGCGCTAGAGTTGCTGCCTTACAACTCCAGAGATCTAGGTTCAATCCTGACTATGGGTACTGTCAGGACGGAGTTTGTAAGTTCTCCCCGTGACAGTGAGGGATTCCTCTAAGTGCTTCCTCCCACATACTAAAGACGAACAGGTTTGTAGGTTAATTGGCTTCAGTAAGAATTATAAATTGCCCCTAGTGTGTGTGTGTAGGATAGTGCTAGTGTGCTGGGATTGCGAAACAGGCCTTTCGGCCTACCGTGGACGTGGACTCGGATGGCGGGACTTGGTAGGCCGAAAGGCCTGTTTCCACTCTGCATCTCTAAACTAAGCTAAAAACGAAAGGAAAGTATAATTGCTCACCTGCTCAGGTTAACACTGGACACAGAGACTCAATGACAACACTGAAGTCCATCCTGGATAATTTTTTTCAAACAGACAATTCATTTGGATCGTTGTCACTTAAAATCTCAATCCATCATATTGAGAGAGATGAAGAGTATGTAAGTGCTTCACTTAAATTTAATGACATATCCTCTCATTTACTTTCAGCTGGATGGATGCAATTAATATTGACCCAATGAATTGAATGATAATTCCCCCATGAACTAAGAGTAAAAGGATTTGGAGGAGGAAACAGTGCAGTCAGATGCATTTTAAATGGCACTACAGTTTCCCAATCAATATTTTAAAAGTATATTCCAAATATATTTATTCAACCAAATTGAAACTTTGCACAAAGCTTCAATGGAATCTGACTCCAAATGATTTGCCAAACTCCCAGTAACATAACCATTAAAGACACCAGAAACTGCAGATGCTGGAACCTTGAGCAAAGCACAAAGTGCAGGAGGAACTGAGCAGGTCAGGCGCATCTGTGAGGTGTATGGACAGACAATGATTTGGGTCAGGATTCTTATTCTGTACTGTGATAGCTTCTAACATCGCCATTAGACACTTCACACTATACCTGCTTGATGTAGTAACCATTTAGCTTAAATTAGTATGTTATAATTATAACCAGTTACCTTTAACTTTTTATCTGCCTGCAATTATGTGGGTGGGATTTATACGTAGTCTGGGGCGCGGTTTGCAGCTGGGATTCTGGCGCAGACTCCCTAGGAGTTTAGTTTAGTTCGATGAAGATCGTGGGAGACACATCGTTTTCGACCATGCACGAGCATGATCACGAGTATGATTGAAATGTACGTATACAGGAAGAAGCTTTTATGAATTATCTCACTGTTTGTTCTTCATTAAATAAACTATTAATCACAAGACTGTTTCTGGAATATTCATCTTTCGACGGCAGTGAATGTCTCGTGGAGGGCTCGTGGGTGCGTATAGATTACCTTCTGATCCACAGTCATCAATTGAGTGACTATTGAGGGCTAAACCCTTGAGACGTCATAGAGACTGTCACTATACCTTATATGACTGGCTGGCCAAGTTCTGTGCCTTCCACCACAGTGATGAATGCTGCGGTGGATGTTTGTGTTACATTTTTATTGTGGTTATGTGTTCTTTATAATTGTACCGCTGCTGACAACCCAAATACCACCGACCCTGGTTGTGTGGCAAATAAATTCAATTCGATTGTTAGACTATATTTGGGGTATTGAAAGTATTAACAGGGTTAGAATTAATGTGCCTTCAAATCATCTGAATGGTTCTAATTCCAATTTGATAGATTTGGAAATTAATAATATTTTATTATTCTTTCTTTTTTTATTATTTGTTTACAGAATGTTGATATTGCTGCAATAGCATTTGAATGTTTCAATTGTAATTGCCCCTGAACTGAGATGACTGTTAAGACCAGTTTGATGGGTTTGGAGTCACCTATAGACCAGGCTGAATAATGAGGAAAATATTGATTTTCTTGAAGGACCCTGGAAAACCAGATGGAATTTACAATTGGCCTGTTTCATTGCCACCATTAGGAATACTAACTTTACTCCAGATTTTATTAAGTTTATTTGAATTTACATTCCTAGTTGCATTTAAGCTCTTGTCTCTAAATCAATGGTGCACACATGAGATGTAATTTCAAACACTCCAGTTAACTGATGACAGAGTGCTACACTCTTGGTACTGACTTTCAAATGAGATCTTAAATCAATGGCCTTTCTAACCATTCAGGAGGATATAATAGATATTAAAACACCAGTCTGAAGTGCCATTCTCAATAGTTATTCCTCAACGATCACGGTGGTGCAGCAGTAGAGTTGCTGCCTTACAGCAAATACAGCGCCGGAGGCCCAGGCTCGATCCCGACCATGGGTGCTGTCTGTACGGAGTTTGTGCGTTCTCCCCGTGACCTGCATGGGTTTTCTCCGAGATCTTTGGTTTCCTCCCACACTCCAGGTATGTAGGCTAATTAGCTTGGTAAATGTAAAAATTGTCCCTTGTGGGATAGTGTTAATGTATGGGGATCCCTGGTCGGCGCAGACCCGGTGGGCCGAAGGGCCTGTTTCCGTGCTGTATCTCTAAACAGACAGACATTATGTTAATTATGCTGATTGTTGTGAGACCTTGGCTGTAAACTACCTTGGGATGTCTTGAGGCTGCAAAACATGCAACAGAAGTAAAGGTTTTTCTTTCCCTTTCTCACAAAATATTCAGATTATTCTGCTATAAAACATGCTTCCACACTGCAAATTAGATTAACACAAAAAATATCTGTATTGTGTGGGACAAACTGCTTACAATGCAATTTCAATTGGGAACTAGAGAACTACTGTACTTGAAAGTTACTTTTGGAAATGGACAAGCAGAAAAAAGCTATCTTGCAAAAATAAAATCTGTTTTTATGTAACCTCCCCACAGTAATCGGAGCCACTGTCTGAAGATCACAGTCTGTTAGGTTCCCTGCAGGTGGCCATGGCTGGAGACCCTGAAGCAGCCAGGAGATTGCTTGCATCAGGTGCCACTGGACGTCCTACTGTGGGCCACAGATTGGATGCGGCCTGCAGTGGCGAGGAGTGGAGGTTGGAAAACATCCATAGCATCACCAGGCCAGGCCGATCCCTGCAACACCAGCACAGCGCCACCACCAGGACAACAGAGGCCTTTAAGGCCAGGATAACACCCTAAACTTTTATGAACTTTGAAACTTGAATGATTCAAAATGATGCTGAACACTTCAAAACTCCAGATTCAAGGACAGTTTCTTCCCAGCTGTTACCAAGCAACTGAACCATCCCATCAACAACTAGAGAGCGGTCCTGAGCTACTAGCTATCTCACTGGCGACCTTCAGACTATCTTTAATCGGACTTTACCGGGTTTATCATGCGCTAAACGTTATTCCCATTATCATGTATCTGTACACTGTGGACAGTTTGATTGTAACATGAGATCCAGTCTTTCTGCTGGTAGACACAAAATGCTGGAGTAACTCAGCAGGTGAGACAGCATCTCTGGAGAAAAGGAATGGGTGACATTTCGGGTCGAGACCCTTCTTCAGACTTTCTGCTGATTAGCTAGCACGCAACAAAAAGCTTTTCACTGCACCTCAGTATACATGATAATAAACTAAACTAAACTAAACTAAACTCTTTGTGTATTACCTCAGTGTAATCTACTATTCGTACACTACAATCGTTGGATTGTACTTAAGTAAAATTGTGAATGGATATAGTAAAATTTTACCAATCTGTATGAGAAAAAAATCACTGTTTTATGGTAAATGTGACAATAAAAAACCACAAAATGCTGGGTTAACTCATCGGGACATGGAGAAAGGTAAGAAGGGTCTGAAGAAGGGTCCCCGCCCGAAATGTCACCCCCCTTCCTTCTCTCCAGAGATGCTGCCTGTCCCACTGAGTTACTCCAGCATTTTATGTCTATCTTCAGTGTAACCCAGCATCTGCAATTCCTTCTTATACATTGAACATGACAACCAATTACTTCCATTGACACTTGTGTGATGACACTCTATTAAACAGAGTAACATATTTTTGCAGGACTTTTTACTTGCAGGAACAAAAATAAACTCAATAGTATTAAAAGAGACTTCTAAAAATATCATTGTCGCGAGTCTTACAGTTTGGCTGTCTTCCCAACCAATTGTTCAAGCGCTTTTGATTGCAACATGCGCCTTAATTTAGTTCAACAAAGAAACTGACAAGTTACTAAAGAAATTCTCCAGGGTACACAAAAATGCTGGAGAAACTCAGCGGGTGCAGCAGCATCTATGGAACGAAGGAAATAGGCAACTATTTAGGCAACAAATAGGCAAATAGGCAACGTTTTGGGCCGAAACCCTTCTTAAATTCTCCAGCCCCAACGCCCCCTTCCCACATGACAACATTGTTTTCTGCAACGCCAAGTTTCATAGGAAAACAACTATCCAGGTGTAGCAGGACTGCATGTAATATTTCTCTTCTCTACATGTAATGCCCATCTGCAATTACCAGAATATCATTAATTTTTAAGCAATGGAAATGGTAGCAGAAGCAGCTTAATTTGTGACTTCAACATTAGACATCTGTCCACTCCCACTAGGACATCCATACCAGTTAGATACAACAGCTGCAAGACAATTTGCAGTTCATTTCACCATTCCCAACTGCCCGCAGGGTCTTGGCAAGCCTTTGAATAAAACAAAACTAATGTGGTTTCTAAGGACTCTTTATATTCTCCAAGACATTTTTTCATGTGAAGGTTTCAATGATGATTTTCCTTCGCAGTAATTAACTTATAACTCTGTTCACACAAGAGTTGTTGAACAATTAAAACAGCACCAACTGAACACATATTAATATTTATCTTTACACTGTGCAGCAAAAATTAGTGTTATGTCCATTTCTTATTGAGTAATTGATTGATTGATATTTTGATATCACATGTGACATGTCACAGTAAAATTCTTTGTTTTGCACACCAAACACAAGGTATGCAAAGAGTCACCACTTAGAGGGCTTGGACATAGTTACAAATTATTCATTACAGTCCATCTTTGTACTAGGCGGTCCCCCACCCTCCCCAAGTTGGGTCCCTCGTTGTTCTCTGCACCTCCCCCCCCCCCCCCCCCCCCCAATTTAATGGAAATATTTATTCCTTACTTCACTTGGAGACATCCTCCTGAAGCATATTTTCATTCCTCTACTAGTGTATTTTATTAGCTCTTCAGAGAGGATAATTGTATGGGCTGGGGGAATGAGCAGGGATATAAGACTGACTGGGTTGTCCAGAGCCCGCACAGGCTTGATGGGCTGAATAGCAGCTCCCTGTGCCATTGTAATCCTTTGATGCGATGATTCTATTGCTGATCCGAGAACATCCATCACTAACATGGATGATGTCCACCACCAACTCTCTTTTCACCCTCATCACTGGCGACAGTGGGCATGGAGAGTCAAGCATTGTGATGACCCTGCTCTATTCAAGCTTTCTATTTTATGAAAACCCACCTCCAGCACTCATCCTGCCCTGCCAGTGAAAGGGAAGATTGCCAAAGCTGAGCAGGCTGCTGCTTTCCATGCCCAACCTTCAGCTGAAACTCTTTTTCACAGATGGCAAGAGCAGAAGGTTCATTATCTGTTCATTCATGGGATCTGGTCATCGCTGATGAAGCCAACATGTACTAGCTATCCTCAGCCATTGAAATGCAAGCATGGCAGTCTCATCTCCAGCTGCCTTACCTGGAACCACAACTTAATGCTCATACAGACAGTTGACAACCTGCAGAGTTTCCTGGTTGTCTTTCTCATCCCAGTTGATCTTGAGGACCTTTGGTGACGTTAGCAAAAAGGTGTACACATTCTACAGACTGCTGAACATCCTGGTGGGTAAAAGCACCATCTGGTGTATTAATCCAAATGGGTCACCAATTAATGACTTACTTTCCAGACATGTTCCTTCAGCCAAGGCAGCTGCTGAAGAATACCTGAGATGACCTCAAAATCTCAGGATGCAGGGAAAGGCAGTTCGGATCGTTTGAGTCAGTAAAGGGCCTGTCCCACTTGGCTGTCATTTGCGCCTCATTTACGCGTAATATGTAAAATAGGTCAACGTGTCGTGACACATGGGGTGCGCATGGGTGACGCATGCATTGCGCATGGTGAGGCGTGGAATCGCATGTGGTGGCGCGCGGTATCGCCCGGTGCTCCAGGATTTCATAGTGTAACGAAATCCTCATGCGCCACCTGCGTGATGTATCGTGGACGCACGCTGAAGCATTGGCGTCGCACGCTGGCGACCCGACATCTCACGTGTATCGCGTGGGGACGCATGGTTACATCACTGTGCAGGGTATTCTAATGACGCCACGCGCACCAGATGGCTGTGCAGACGCATGATTTGCACGTGACGTCGCGCATCACAATACGTCGACCTATTTTATATATGATGCGTAAATGAGGCGCAAATGACGACCAAGTGGGACAGACCCTTAAGAATAACCCCTGGAGGGAATTACGTGATTGTTAATGTCAAGCAGGATCAGAATCGGGACTGGGGTATTCACTCCATCGCCTTCGAGGTCGGTTGTGCGAGACGACCCCCGGACACAGAAGCGGTCTGTCGAGGAGCGGGACGTTGATTCGCAAGCCAAACGTGTGGAGGCCCTCAGCAGCCTGAGGCTTACCTGGGATCAGGGCGTTCCAGTACGTCCAGCACGTGGACCGGACTTTGCACTTTTTTAATTTGAAAATTGTGTCAAAATATGGCGACTCATGCGGGTGGGAGATATTCTAAAGTAATTTCAGTGTGTGGTGCATTTGTGACAACGAAGAACCGCTGAACCAAATGCACAAGCAGACAGACCAGGAAAAGGTACGTCAAATCTGCTCCACCATTCATCAAGTTCAAGTTGAACTGTGATCTAACTCTTTTGAAATGTGGGTCTCATTGCTTTTGATTAATGCAAACTAATCAACCTCAGACACAGAGAGGCATGGCCCACTCATAATTTATCTTCAAAATGAGAACGACAATGAATAATGTGTCTTGAAAGTGCGCAGAGGTGACCCAGTAAAAGTTTGTGCCTGTAATTAAAAATATAACCGTTGAAATGCTGTCCCTGTTGGATGCTAACTGCTGTGCAGTAGCATCAATATATTATGCCGTGTTTCTGAAATTCATTCCATTTCTCACCCTAGATGAATTTTGAGGCACCCTAGATGAATTTTGTTCCCATCGTCATGAGAACATTTTTAAGAAGCACATTGTTCTTCTAGATGATAGTCATTTTCTTTAAGTGTCAATGTTAAGAAAGTCAAAGGAAACTTTACTTTGCATGTTATGTGAAAAAGGTTGGTGAAGCCCTGGTTGATGGGAGCCTGGATATGAGTCTTCCTACTCCATAGCAGCATTCATCATTGTAATAGCCATTAGTTTCTCCAAATAATATGATTGCTGCACCTGCCTGTCAGGCTTATCTTCAATAACTAGTAATTGCAGACTCAATAAATGCATACATATTGATTAATAGATAGCACATTGTTCTTAAGACTTCTGCACATTCAGTCCCTGTAGTCTATGTTCTTGAGTTTCAAGCTGCTTTTGAAATCAACCCTAAACTTCCTCTTCCATTACAAGCACATCCTCACAACCCTTTCTCCATGAGATCACTGATTCTCACACAAAGAGGACAATATTTAGACAGGCAAAGAAGAGACGCTATGAGAATTAAGTAAATGCAGGAGAACATACTTCACTTATAATAATCAATATTGATGGCTGTTACTGAGGTCAGCAGAGGCGTCCCCAATGTTGACTGGGTGCAAGTAAAAGAAGCATCTTCTTCTGTGAATGATTATTCAATTTAGTTTAATTTAGAGATACAGCACGGAAACAGGCCATTCGGCCCATCGAGTCCACACGACCAGCGATCCCCGCACATTAACACTATCCTACACTTTTTAACATTCATACCAAGCCGATTAACCTACAAACCTGTACGTCTTTGGAGTGTGGGAAGAAACCGGAGTTCTCTGAGAAAACCGACGCAGATCACGGGGAGAACGTATACAGTCCGGACAGACAAGCACCCGCAGCCAGGATCGAACCTGGGTCTCTGGCGCTGTAAGCGCTGTAAAGCAGCAACTCTACCAATACACCACTGTGCCGCCCTCTTGTTGAGTGTTGGAGACCAGTTATGTTGTGAGGAGGAGGCACCAATAAGATCACCAGTGATTTTAAAGGCTGATGTCCACCATACATGGCCCTCTCCAAATGATGGGGGCTGGGGCAATGTGATCTGCTCAATACGCTCTAAACCATATTTAAACTGGACTCTGGAAGGTGTCAGGATTTCACCTAGAGTCTGTAATAATTTATGGATGTATTGGATCTGCAAGGGTTTCGCAACAAACTCCAGATCAATCGATCTCAGGCCTGCATGAACAATCTGCTCTGAGCCAGCATGCCAGTTGGAGCTAGCATGTTGAAGCGTCTCAGAGTTAGTTGAATGGAAATGTTCCCAGGTAAAGCAGTGCACCTACACAGCTGCCATATTCCAGGCTCATTAAAGAGCTGAATAAAATTGAAATGACATCTAATGCATCAGATACGCTAGGGCAGTGCTCCAGATGGTTGGCGTCCAGTATAAATAAGGTCTATATGAGCTCTCTCTCTCTCTCTCTCACTCTTATGCATGGCCGTTACTAACAAGCAGCTGTAAACACAATGTCTAAAAAGAGCAATGCAGCTTTCCAAGCAATTATTTTGGTGCTTTTCTTTTACATATTGCTCTTTTGGGAGAGAAGAAACTAATGAGATCTCCAGAATCTTGCAGTCATCGAATCTCTATGTCTGTGTCTCCCAGGAGGAATAAATCGGTATCTATGATGTCAGAGATATGGGTATCCCTTTTGGTGTCCCTCTGTTTTAGAAGCTCTGCAGATGAGGGCTGATTTTATAGAGGTGTATAAAATCATGAGAGGAATAGATCGGGTAGCCACACAGAGTATCTTGCCCAGAGTAGGGGATTCGAGAACCAGAGGACATTGGTTTAAGGTGATGGGGGAAAGATTTAATTGAAATCTGAGGGGTAATTTTTTCACGCAAAGGGTGGTGGGTGCATGGAACGAGCTGTCGGAGGAGTTAGTTGCAGCAGGAACTATTGCAACGTTTAAGAAACAATTAGAGTGGTACATGGATAGGACAAGTTTAGATGGATATGGGCCAAATGCAAACTGGTGGGACTAGTGTAGATGGGACATGTTTCGAAAGTTGGGCTGAAGGACCTGTTTCCACGCTGTATGACTCTTTGACTCTATGCATGGACAGAGCGAATTAACTTGTTCTTTTCCTTATGCCGGAAACAGCATTTTTTTCAGGACCAACCACTTTTAACACCATGGTAAGTCAGAAAATAAATGCTGCAACTGTCACAGATGTGAGTGAAATTCTAATCATTCCTGATGTCGCTACTGAGAGAATGCTAGTGGATCATGGTCAACATTATTGACATGAACTCGACCCTAAATATTTACTCCCCTGGGACTTTGGGAGATGCCCACTAACTCCCCCATATGGCAGAGTCTTTATCTTGCAGATTGCAGATCATATTCATTCAGCACAATCTACTACCTACTATCAATGGGGAAATATTACCTTCAGCTGCGTAAACAGTATTATATGTTTCAGGCTCTGACTTGCTCCGACCTTGGTGCTAAATAAGCAACAAAATGGCTGCCAGGTAGAGCTCCTGCAGTCCTGCCCACATCTGTTTAAGCTTATTCTAGCTCTGTTCCTCACCTAGTTTTGCAATTACTCAGGTACATAAATATAGAGTTAGTGATTCTAAAATGGATCAGAAAATAATACTCCATGCCCCGAAACAGCTGGTTTAACAGCATTAATCTGACCACATTTCATTTGGTTTGATAGAGTTGGTCACAAGTTCAACACAGAGGTGCTTGACGACTTGAAGTTATATTTCATTAGAATTCTTTAAATCGTTTGGAAAAGTCTGCAGATACTGAAAAACGGAAATAAAAACAGTAAATGCTGGAAAATGGTGGAAACATTCAGCAGGTCAGGCAACGTCTTAGAGTGAGGAATATTGTTTAACCATATAACAATTACAGCACAGAAACAGGCCATCTCGGCCTTTCTAGTCCGTGCTGAACACTTACTCTCACCTAGTCCCATCTACCTGCACTCAGACCATAACCCTCCATTCCTTTCCCGTCCATATACCTATCAAATTTATTTTAAAATGATAAAAACCTGCCTTCACCACTTCCACTGGAAGCTCATTCCACACAGCTACCACTCTCTGAGTAACGAAGTTCCCCCTCATGTTGCCCCTTAACTTTTGTCCCTTAATTCTCAAATCATTTTGGGTCGATGACCCTTAATCAGAGATAGAAAAGTGAGAAAACAGCTTAGTTTTAACGTCAGAGAGGATGAGGTTGGGGATGGTTTGGAATACCTATGATAGGGTGGGACTAATGTAGTGGTGCCTTCACGCACCCGTTGGTTTTGCATACAGCCTATCACCGCTGGTGACTCGAGAAGGTCCAGCCACAAGATCTCAATAATGACTCCAAGGTCAGACGCACTAATTGGCTTGATCTGCACACGGGTTATGATCGGTGAGAATGTAGATAAAAGGGGCTTCCGGAATAAACGTGACATGATGTGTCTGGCTCAGCTGAACATCGTTTCCCGTTTGTTTTCTGTTGTGGGATTCAGTCGATCCTACGTAGTCATAATGCTATGCTATTAATGAAGTGTGTAGCGAATGGATTAATGAGGAGACTTAATGAGCAGCTCACAACTGTAACAAAGAACTAAAAGCAAGACAATGTAATAAATATCTACCAAAGCAGGCAGCGTCTCTGGAAAGAAAAATATATGGAGTCATTGAATCATAGAGTGAGACAGTGTGGAAACAGGCCCAACGCCCACATCGACCAACATGTCCCAGCTACATTAGTCAAACCTGCCAGCGTTTGGTCTATATCGCTCCAAACTCGTCCTATCAATATGCGTGTCCAACTGTTTCTTAAATGTCGGGATAGTCCCAGCCTCAACTACCTCCTCTGGCAGCTTGTTCCATACACCCACCACCCTTTGTGTGAAAATGTTACCCCTCAGATTCCTATTAAATCTTTTCTGCTTCACCTTGAACCTATGTTCTCTGGTCCTCGATTCCCCTACTCTGGGCAAGAGATTCCGTGCATCTACCCGATTTATTCCTATCGTAATTTCATACACATATATTATTGTTACATAGGGATAAGCTTACTAAAGTCTGGCAAGTTCCAATTTAAATAAAGGAAATAAGTTATTGTTAAATTTGATATTAGAAACACAGAAACATATATGCAGCAGTAGACCATTTGGCCCTTCGAAATAGCACCGCCATTCAATAGGATCATGGCTGATCATCTAAAATCAGTACCCATTTCCTGCTTTTTTTTCATATCCCTTGATTCCTTTAACCATAAGAGCTGGATCTAACTCTCTTGAAAACATCCAGTGAATTGGCCTCCACTGCCTTATGTGGCAGAGAATTCCACAGATTCACAACTCTCTGGGTGAAAAGTTTTTTCCTCATCTCAGTCCTAAATGACCGACCATTATTCTTAAACTATGACACCTGGCTTTGGATTCCCCCAACATCAAGAACATTTTTCCTGCGTCTAGCCTGTCCAATCCTTTAAGAATTTTAAATGTTTCTATGAGATGCCCTCTCATCCTTCTAAGTTCCAGTGAATATAAGCCCAGTCGACCCATTCTTTCATCATATGTCAGTCCTGCCATTCCCGGAATTAACCTGGTGAACCTACACTGCACTCCCTCAAAAGCAATCATGTCCTTCCTCAAATTAGGAGACCAAAATTGCACATAATATTTCAGGTGCAGTCTCACCAGGGGATTGTACAACTGTCGTAGGACCTCCTTGCTCCTAAACTCAAATTCTCTTGCAATGAAGGCCAACATGCCATTAGCTTTCTTCACTGCCTGCTATACCTGCATTCAGTCCCGAGTCTGCAGCATTGCCAGATGGAGGATACGGTGCTTTTCCTCAAGCTTGAACTGGACCTCAATAAAATAATACCGGATGCCATAGATAACTAGGTCATGGAAATGGAAATGGCAAGTTGAATTAAAGTGACAAGCTGCTGGAATCTGAATGTTGTCTGTGCAAGTGCTCCACAAAGCCACCATCCAATCTGTATTTGGTTTCTCCAATGCAGAAGAGACCACCTCATGAACAGCGAATGCAATACATCAGATTGGAAGAAGTGGAAGTGAATCATTGCATCACTTAGAAAATTAATAGCACGCCTTCAGGTTACCTTAAAATATGCTGCAATCAATAAACTGCAAGTTTGCGAAACTTGCCTTCTTCACATGCTGATATCCAACCAACAGTATTGCCCATTATCTGTTGTTTATTGACATCCAAATGTAAGTGTTACTTTTCCTGGCAAAGTAGCTATCAATAAAGTTGTGGTATGAAATGGAACTCATTTTAGCTCTCCTCACAATCAGCAACTGAGAAATGTTATTTGCTTCCATTGCTTGGGAATGAACATTTTCAGTTGGATACGCTGTCATATAAATGGAAATGCTTTGCACTTAGTCAATTGTTCCAGTGCTCATCAAGAAGATATTACATAGTAAAAAAAACAAGCTGTTGGTCAGGCATCATCTTTGGAGGGAGATGGACAATCCATCTTTCACGCAACACCCTTCCTCTGGACATAAAGAGTGGAGGGGAGATAACGTCTGATAGGTGATGGAAATGCACTGTATTTGGCAGAGATGTTGAAGAATGATATGCTAGATGCAAGTGGTGATGGGGTGAAAAGTGAGGACCAAGAGGACTCTAGTCTTATTCTGTCTGGTGAGCTTACACCCCAGCGGTATGAATATTGACTTCTCTGACTTCAAATAACCCTTGCTTTCACTCTTTCTCCATCCCTCCCCCTTCCCAGTTCTCCGACCAGTCTGACCATCCCCCGATTACACTTTTTTTCTCAATTTGCTTTGTTGTCACCTTCTCCTAGCTAACATTGATTTATTCTATTCCATATCTCTGTGTCTCCCTCTCCACTGACTCTCAGTCTGAAGAAGGGTCTCAACCCAAAATTTCGCCCAGTCCTTCTATCCAGAGATGCTGCCTAACCAGCTGAGTTACTCCAGCATTTTGTGTCTGTCTTCTGTCTGATGAGAGGCAGGGTGAGGGCAGATGTGCAGGAATCTGGGCAAGAGTACCCTCAATTACAATGAGGAGTGAAGCTCCATTTCCTGAAGAAGGATGGCCCGGAATGAAATCCATCAACATATGTGGCAGAGACGGGGATGGCATCTTACCAGAGACAGAATGGAAGGACGTGTAGTAGCAACATCGATAACATAGAAAATAGGTGTGGGAGTAGGCCATTCGGCCCTTTGAACCAGCACCGCCATTCAATATGATCATGACTGATCATCCAAATTCATTACCCCGTTCCTGCTTTATCCCCATATCCCTTGATTCTGTCTAGAAAGCTGTTGAATCCAGTGGATTTTTAATAAAAAAGATACATATCTAGTGACAAATTACACACGTCCTTTTCCCAGAACAAATGTACTATTCAATTTAATTTTGCTATGTTCTCACTTCCGAAGAGAAAATTACAAATGTGTATCATTTCAATCTGTAAATTCTGTCATTAATCTAAAGCCGCTTTGCTTCGTCAGCTCCTACATACAAATTTGAAAGCCTTTCCAAGCTAATGCATTTCCAACTGAATTTGGCAAATCAAGCATATCATATAATCTTTGCATACACACAATTACTCAACAAGATATATGGAATATGAATGATAACCGTCTAACATGGGACATTCCTCCGAAATGCGGATCTGACATTCCTACATGTGATAACTATTTAAAGAGGTAGCCACCTGTGGTTGTGACACCCTCATTACAACCAGTCAGATAGTTAGTTTGGAGGTCCATAGTCATTTCAAAATCAGGCAACTATAATTGGATTCAGCAGACTTGGGTGGGGTAAAATCAGCTTCTAACTGGTCTAATCCTGTTTTCAGCTTTGGTTCATTATCATTAGATGTTGAAACAATGCACTACAGCAATGTTTTGATTAGCCGCACTAAACAAATACACATGTAATACAGAGTTTGCACCGAGCCCCACCTCCAAAAGTAAAGATTATTTTCCAGAGAGAAAATGATTAGTACAGGGCGGCATATTAGCGCAGTGGTAGAATTGTTGCCTCACAGCGCCAGAGATCTGGATGCAATCCCAACTACGGGTGCTGTCTGTATGGAGTTTGTACGTTCTCCCTGTGTTTGTGTGGGTTTTCTCCAGGTGCTCCGGTTACCTCCCACACTCCAAAGGCGTGCGCGTTTGTAGGTGAATTGGCTTTGGGAAAAATTGTAAATTGTCCCTCGTGTGTAGGATAGTGCTAGTGTGGTGATCGCTGGTCGGCAAAGGCTTGTGGGCTGAAGGGCCTGTTCCCGCACTGGATCTCTAAATATTTCATGAATTTTCAAGTCATTCCATATGTTTACAGTTGGCAAGATTTGTGCAAGTATTTTTCTCCATTGTTTGAAGTCTAGCTGAGAGATTACTTGTCATTCCACAAATGGATACAAGAAACATTAGCGCTGTATATCAAAGAATTGTATTTACTGAAATGCCTTTGGAGTTTCTCTGCAATAGAGAGAAAGGAACTGCATAGCACAATGAAAGCAGCTGGCTAGAAAAGATAACGCGGGTGTTATCAAAGAGGAAAGTTGTTGACTTGCATGATGGCTGCCTTCTTGAGAGCAGGCACAGGATATGTTCATAGACTGTTTTTCCCTTGTACTTTATGATGTATCCTTTTAACCATACTGAACCCAGGATGGATCAATTATATTGGCAAAGAACATAAAATATCTCAGTGTAAAGCTCCCGCTGTCAAGTCCAAGGTATATCTGGCTCTATAAACTGATGCATTATTTAGAACACAGTTCAAATTCATTTGGTTATTTATAATCAGAATCAGTTCTGCTTGGTCACACAATGCAGGATAGTGCGATGTAGATTCAGCACAGACTTACGCCCGCTGGACAGATTGCAGAATTCTCAGTCAGTGCAGTTAGCCGGGGGGTTAGATCCAGCTTATTTTTCATGCTTGTACTCCCTGGCATTTCCTCAAACAAACCAAGAGGGTCAAATCAATCAGCAACGAATGCCAGCCTCATACACTTTCTAACAGGCAGCCTAGGGACAATTCACAATCTTTACCAAAGACAATTAACCTACAAACTTGTATGTGTTTGGAGTGGGGTAAGAAACCAGAGCACCCGGGGGAACATGCACGCAGGTCACAGTGAGAATGTTGAAACTCCGTACAGACAGCAACAGAGGGCAGGATTGAACCTGGGTCTCTGAAGCTGTAAGGCAGCATAATATACACGTAAATACGTCCTTAATCTCTTCGATTATTTGATTGGGGAGAAGTGTTGTTCCCTTACAGGCTCCACATGCCCTTCCAGTGTTCGCTGCGCCACTGCGCTGTCCCACGTTTCCACACTTTATTTAAGTTGCTATTTTTTCCGCACTCATCAAGTTGCTAGTGTTACTTGTGTCTAAAGGGGCTGCCCCACTTGGGCGACCTAATCCGCGAGTTCTGGCGAGTTTGCCCTCGATTCATACTCGCAGAATGGTCGACACGAGGTCGTAGGAGGTCTTCGTAACTCTCCTTCATGCTCGAGAGTGGTCTCCGCGTACTCGAGGCCTCAGCTAGGTCGCGGCGTTTTTTTCAATGTATTAAAATATGCCCGCGAGTAAAAAAAGTCGCCATGGAAAAATCGATACTTTTTTTACATGTAGGTTTAGTCGTAGAAGGTCGTAGTAGGTCGGCATGTTAGTCGTAGGTAATCGAGGGTAGTCGAAGGTAATCGTAGGTAGTCTTCATCATAGTCGAAGGGAGGACGAAGGAGATCGAAGGAGATCGAAGGAGGTTGTCTTCACTCTCCACTATTCGGTGTCCACTTTTCCGGAGGCTAGTCGTAGCTAGTCGTAGCTAGTCGTAGCTAGTAGAAGCTGGTCTTCAACATAGTCGAAGGAGGTCAAAGGAGGTCTTCTACATAGTCGAAGGATGTCTTCAACATGTCATTTTTTTCAAACTCTTCTAAACCAACCAATTAGGTCGCCTAAGTGGGACAGCCCCTTTTGTCATAAATTCGCTGAAAATTGTTGCCGCCCCTGATAGCTTTGGTGATCCCCCTTGTCACCTTCCTAGTGGTCTTCACCTTTACCCTTGCCTCCCTCTACCTGGCTCCAACTGCTACTTTTTTGTTTGTTTTTGTCTGCCTCCTCATATCATTCACCTACTTCTAACTCCCAACTCCACCCCTCCCCCCCTTGCCCTCCATCTCCCTCCACTACCTGGCTTAATCTGCCCTTCATCCTTCAAGCATCCTCGATTCACTTACTTACCCCTCCCCTCTTTACATTACCTATCGTCTCTCTCCACTCATTGCAACCCAAAATGTTGACAATTTCTCCCCCCCCACCCCTGCCACAGATGCTGTTAGTTCCTCCAGCAGATTGCTTATTGTTCCACATTCCAGCATCCACTGTCTCCTATGTCTGCCTTCATTGAAGACTGCAGATCTAAATTCAGCCAACGGACAGGAAGGAACTGCAGATGCTGGTTTACACCGAAGATAGACACGAAATGCTGGAGTAACTCAGTGGGACAGGCAGCATCCCTGGAGAGAAAGAATGTGTGACGTTTCGGGTCAAGACCCTTCTTCAAACACTGACGAATCTGAGTCTGAAGAAGGGTCTCGATCCGAAACGTCACTCATCCTTCTCTCCAGAGATGCTGCCTGTTCCGCTGAGTTACTCCAGCATTTTGTGTCTATCTTCAGCCAATGGACCACAGCTGTCTAGTGAGATTGTGTGATTGTGGCGTTTGGTTCTGGCTGCTCCCGGCACATATGCGAGGGCAACCGCTATCATTCTGCAGCCGAGCAATTACAAACACACACATCTACTGCCTAATCAATGATTACTAATGGCCTTCAATCTATTCTACTCCCTGTTGAAATATATCATACACCACGATTTCTGCTTTCTTGTTTTTAATTGCAACATCTGTAGTTCAAAAAAATTAAGAGGCACAGCTGAATTATAGATTTATGACTTGACTAATTAGATGCTGCGGCTGTCCCATTTTTAACAGAACTTTTAACTATATATTTGGGAATGTTAAGGCGTAAGGACTTTATCTTTGATAAGGACTAATCCATCTGAGAACCAGAGGAATTACAATTTGAGTTAAAGTTTTCTCATTCTGTTTGGCAGTACAAAACCAAAGTTGCTAAAAGGGATAAAAAAAGATAATGAAACATGAATGAGACACTTGAGAGGTTGAAACGATAGAAAGAAAACAAATCAAATAATTCAAAGATTATGCAGCCACCAAGCACCAATTCAAGTGTGAATGAAAGCACTCTGACACACGGACACAATGCTTACTCTTCAATCAAAAGCAACATCCAGAATTCTTCTGTGAATTCTACCTTCTTTAAAGGAAGGCCTGGACACTTTCATAAGAACCTCGTTTTGCAATACATTTGGGAAGGTGTAGAAATGTGCAATAAACAGGAGGAAACTGAGGCAATTTGAGGAACAGATGAGCCTTGCAGTGTATGCGTAGGTAGCAGTTCATGTCCATAAGGTGGTAAAAAAGACATAGGATACTTACCTTTATTATACAAGGCATAAAAGCTGGGAGAATATGATGAAATTGTATGAAATACCTGTTAAACTGCAGCTTGAGCCTTGACTATGGTATATATGAGAGAGAGACAGCGAGACAGAGAGACAGACAGACAGACAGACAGACAGACAGACAGACAGACAGACAGACAGACAGACAGACAGACAGACAGACATCATTTGTCCAACAATGGCGGTGTTGTCAGAGAATTGTCAGTCATTGGTATAGAGAGAGTAGAGCAGGGGGCTGAGCATGCAGCCTTGAGATGCCGCTGTGCTGATCATTATCGAGGAGGAGGTGGTTATTGCCAATACGTACCCATTGTGTTCTGCAGGCGTAGAAGTTGTGGATCCAGTTGCAAAGAGATGCGCAGAGACCCAGTGTCATGAGTTTGGTAACATGTTTGGAGGAGATACAGGTGTTCAACGAACAACAGCCTGATGTTAGTGTTTTATTGTCCAAGTGGTTCAGTGCAGAATGGAGAGCCAGCAAGATTGCATCCCCCATTGATCTAGTAATAGGCTAATTGTAGTGTGTCCAGGTTCTTGCTGAGGTAAGAGTTAACATACACTATAAACAACTACTCAAAGCTCTTCATCACCACGGATGTTAGTGCCACTGGTTGGTAGTCGTTGAAGCAGGTCACCTTAATCTTCTTGTTTTATTGATGTCCTTTTAAAGCAGGTGTGAACCTCAGAGGTTGAAAATGTCCATAAAAATCTCAGCCAATTGGTCTGTACAGGCTTTGAGAATACGCTAGGTTCACCATCAGGTCCAGATGCTCTCCGAGGGCTCACCTTCCTGAAACACCTTCTGACATTCGCCTCAGTGACTGAGATTACAATAGCATTGGGGGCTATGAGGGCACGAGAAGGCACACCAGTGTTCTCCCTATCAAAGTTGAGTTCCTCCGGGAAGGATGCCTCGCTGTCGTTTGAGCTGCCACTTGATTTCTCCGCGTAGGAAGTAGCGGCGTGGAGGAACCAGATGGGCAAAAAGGAATTTCCTATTTCCCTTAGCAAAGGGATCAAAACCCAGGGACACATATTGATGTTGACAAATCAAGGCGTACAAACATTATGCAGCAGTCAAGGGGAGAAATAAAATCCAGTGGGTTTTGGGGGGCAGGAACTCATCACCTGAAAAGATGACAGAGGCAAAAATAGCCATCATGTTTTAAAAAGTATTTGGATACCAGTGCGAAGAGCTGTAACATGCAAGCCAACACAACCAGGATCACTGGAAGGTGAGATGAGGATAGGTAGCTCCTTCCCTACCAGCAAACATACAACGGATAGTGATGTTTTCTAATTTTATGATTCAAAATGCTTTATTTTGCATGACAAGAAATTCTCTTGCAGCAGTCTGCAGCTTTGCTATATTCTATTCTGCTAATAGCTTTATATTCTAATCAGGCACCAAAGCCAGAAGGAAAGACAAATCATGAAAGATTATGATTGATTGTAAAACACTACAGTAATTCCTCACTTCGCCAAATTTATCTGAACATCAATACAGAGGAAACTAATTTGAATTAAAAGCAACAGCATTGAAATTCAATTGTGCAGTGTGGCAGTATATGCTGCAGAATGAATTGTGTCTGAAAACCAATTGCTTAGAGCATCTGGGATCTTGAGTACATATTGGAGTAGATTGTGCACAGCCCAATCTGCAGTCTACACTTGAACCTCACACTAATCCCACAACCACTTGAATTTGCTGTAGTCCCTGCGGGGGACTGTGCAACTGAGAAGGTCATAGATGGTCACCAGGGTTCACCTTGTGGATCCTAACACTCTGCCCCAATGTGTAGGAAAGAACTGCAGATGCTGGTTTAAACGGAAGATAGACACAAAACGCTGGAGTACCTCTGCGGGACAGACAGCGTATCTGGAGAGAAGGGTGACGTTTCAGGTCGAGACGGGTCTGAAGAAGGGTCCCGACCCGAAATGTCACCCATTCCTTCCCTCCAGAGATGCTGCCTGTCCCGCTGAGTTACTCTGCCCCAACACTGTTTTGACACATATTGTCAGCTCACTCACATCAGGGATATCTGCACTGTCAGTATGGAAGCTGATTCCTGTCATAGAATGACCTGCAACAAGTACGGTAGCACGGTGGCACAGCGGTAGAGTTGCTGCCTTACAGCACCAGAGACCTGGGTTCCATCCTGACCACAGGCGCTGTCTATATGTAGCTTATATGCTCTCCCCGTGACCATGTGTGTTTTCTCCGGGTGCTCTGGTTTCCTCCCACACTCCAATGACATATAGGTTTGTAGGTTAATTGGCTTCTGTAAATTGTAAATTGTCCCTGGTGTGTAGGATAGTGCTAGTGTACAGGTCAATCATGGGTCAGAACGGACTTTAAGGCTGAAGCACATGCTTCCACGCTGCATCTCTAAAATCTAAAATCTAAAGGAGTAGAGAGTTAAGTTGCTGGGCATGCAGCAGATATACCAGCAAATGATCTCAAGTGCAGATCAGACTTGCGCTGGGTGTGAAGGTGGTAGCAAGGTAGGTAAGGTGGTGAAGAAGGTATCTGGCACATTAACCTTCATTGACTAATGCACAAAATACCAGAGCAAGATGGTTTTGGTACAGCTTGGTAAAATATTGACTGGACCACAGATGGAGTACAATGTGTGGTTGTTGGCTCCACACTATGGGAAGGATGTGTTTTCATTGGAGAGGGTGCAGAGGAGGTTCACCAGTTTCATGTGCTGTTGGAAGGGCAAGGGAAATCTTCCCACAGTCCAGCAACATCACATGAGGCATTATCTAACCATTACATTTGTTTGTGGGAACTTGCTGGAATAAATTGGTTGCTACTTTCCTCTATAATACGGTGTTCTAAGATCATAAGCTTATACGTTCTAGGAGCTGAATTAGGCCATTCAGACCATCAAGTCTACTCCGCCATTCAATCATGGCTGATCTATGGTCTCCTCTCAACCCCATTCTCCTGCCTTCTCCCCAGAAGCCCTTCAGCCTGCTGCGGCAATGAATTCCACAGATTCACCACCCTCAGACTGAAGAAATTCCTCCACATCTCCTTTCTAAAGTTATATCCTTTTATTCTGAGACAATCGCCTCTGGTCCCAGAGCTAGGCTTGTGACAGGAACCAGACAAGTACAAGGATGCCTTTTTTCCCAACTATGGAACTGATCTGTTTCGAGTCAGCTGTTAAATTTAAATGGTAGCTGATGATGGTTGTTGACCTATTATACAGTAATAGTTATTACACTGCGGGTGATGTCCCTTGAACATGCAACAGAGTAAATCCTTACGGCCCTTCATTGCTAATCACATTAAGCAGCACAGTGCCACAGCAGTAGGGTTGCTGCCTTACAGCACCAGAGTTCAAGGTTTCATCCTGACCATGGGTGCTCTCTGTATGAAGTTTGTACATTCTCCCTGTGACCATATGGGTTTCCTCCGGGTAATCCGGTTTCTTCTCACATTTCAAAGACGTGCAGGTTTGTCGGTTAATTGGCTTCCGTGAGTTATCCCTAGTGTGTAGGATAGAACTAGTGTATGGGTGATCGCTGGTCGGCACGGTCTTGGTAGGCCAGAGAGCCTGTTTCCATGCTGTATCTCATGTCCATAAGTTATAGGATCAGAATTAGGCCATTTAGCCCATCAAGTCCACCCCGCCATTCAATCATGGTTAGTCTGTCGTTCCATCTCAACCCCATTCTCCTGCCTTCATCCCTAAACTAATCCAATCATGATTGAGTTCTAACACACCAGAGCCACAGTTGGACACAATCATCTACCATTCAAAGGGATTCAAAAAGGCTGGGAGGTGACCTACACATGTTGATTTTCATCTTGGGTAAAACTGGTGTAACCAATCACCCATTCACATTCTCATTTTGGAAATTAAAATCGGCCAGCACCTGAACCAGATACAGTATATGACTAATCAACATGGCAGTATGTGTATAGTGATCCTCTCTGAGGCATGAGGTGCATGTCCCAAGAAGGTCCATTTGATGAATGAACATATTCTGATGGCAAGCTAAAACTTAAATTAATATCAGGATGCTCCTATTCCAATAGAACGGGCGATAAAGTTTAATATTCCCTCAGGCCGACATTCAAGGATTCTGTTTTGCACACAATAAAGTATTATGTGTATTCCTATTTCATTATTAAACCAGATTGATTTTTCTTCATGGAAATCAGTCAATCACAAATGTTGGTGCTTGCTCAGCATTTGGGGTAGCAGCCAAGATTTGCATCGTAATAATTAAAACTAAAAGTGATCTTGAGAAGATTTATGTATGGAGTAAAAAATTCTACCATCAGCAGTCTTAAAAGAGCTTTGTCTCATTATTCACCGCATTCCTCCATATTCCTTCCGAATATTCTCGCCAAGCTGCCTGCTGCTCTAATGGTGCCCTGCCTGGCAATGTTTCTAGTTTACAGGCACTTTGGCTGTAATTATTAGGGGCTGGAACATTACTTATCATTCCTTTTAATTTACGAAAGGCTATTAATCTTCCTTTCGATGTGTACTCTCCCCACAATTAGGAATAAATGGCAGATTCTATGGCAAAGTCCTCATTTAGCTACATGGAGCTCCACTGAAATTTTCATAATCTTGCTGCTTTCGTTGTTATATTCTTTGTCATTAAAAAAAAAAATGAGACTGAATTTATTAAACACCCCAAGAGATCTGTGAGTTTGAACTTGAGATGAAAGCTCACATTTCAGGCTCGAAGTCAACGGAAGGGAACACAATGGAGACTCGAATAACCATGGCCAGTGGTGTGGTATTGGCTGTGACAAGTTACGAAAAAAATCCCTTCTTTTACAATTTAATCTTCAGAGTTCATTTATAGGTAAGTTGTAATTGAGCCTTCTGAGTAGCTAATGACCAGCTACCATTTTATAATCACAAAATTATCTTGGAATTTTACATCACATAATGACCTCGAAATCAAACATTTTTTGGGATGACCAAATCGTGGCAGCCCTGTTAAAATTCAGTTCAATAATTCGGCTTCAGGATTCAAGTTGAAAGTTTTGAAAACTATAGGGAAGAAAAATCAGATTCTTAGTCAATTGCCATTTCTTTACCTTTACCTACAGGAATCACCATTCCTGTACCTTTTCATACCTCTAGTTTCCCTCTTCCCTGACTCCCAGTCTGAAGGGTTCTAACCCAAAATGTCACCTATTCTTTTCTCCAGAGATGCTGCGTGACCCGCTGAGTTACTCCAACATTTTGTGTCTATCTTCGCCATTTCTTTACTCTCCTTTTCATTATTTGGTTGTAGATGTTAGGTTGTTTCGTATATTTAAGGCTGATGATTGAACACTCTGAGAATCCAGGAATATAGGGAGCCTGTAGGAGCATGAACTTGAAATAGAAAATCAATCACAATCTTATTGAAAGTCAAACTAAGCCCAAGGGGCTGCGAACACAGGGGCAACATAGACTTTGCTAAGTCTATGTTAACTGTAGCCAAAGAAGGAAAAGTAATTCAGCTGCCACTCCTTTGGGATTTATTTTGAAGGGCAAAGGCTTGAGCAGCTTTTCAGACCTTCCCAATCTGCGTAATAACAAAATGTTATCGTGCGAAGGTATTTTTAATTGAGTGATTCGATAGCTGCAGTGGAACATCAGTATGAGAAGAGCGAAGGATGTATAAAATTGTGATCAAATGCTTTTTAGAATACATCGACAGTTTGACAAGCCAATATTGATGAGGGTCAGAATGAAGCAGAAACCATGCTGCTCAGGACTTCTTATTCTTATACATGCTCGATGTATAGGTCCACTTCCCACTCCCCCATGATTAACTAAATATTGTTTATCCTCTACCTTACTCCCTCCCAAGTCATCCTCAGTCATTAAATCGAAAGTGCTTCTTTCTTTAGCCAGTGAATTTTAGACAGCTCTGTAAAATAAAACATTTGACTACACAAGTTGAACATGTAAGCATACACACACATTTTGTAGACTTGGTTCAACTTAATATTTGCAGATCAAGATTAGCTTTTCTGGATTTCCATTTATGCTTCCTGCTTTGTAAGATATTTCAGGTCAGGATCTTCTACAGACTGGGGAAGGTCGGTCTGAAGAAGGATCCCAACCCAAGCCCGTCTGACGATTTCCCACCACAGATGCTGCCTGACCAGTTGAGTTCCTCCAGAAGTTAGTTATTTGCTTAAGATACCGGCATCTGCAGTATCTTGTGCCCTACTGTGTTCTACTTACATTTAGTGTTTGCTGCTCAAGATGTGCTTCCCTCCACATGAGAAAACTAAGCACAGATTGTGGATGCACCTCCATTCATCCCACAAGCAAGGCCCTATGCACCCGATGGCTATCACTTTTTCCATCCAAATTTCACTCTTACCTCTCTGCATTCAGCCTCCTAAACAGTTCTAAATAAGTTCAGTGTAACACGATATATTTCAACCAGACATGTTGCAACTTTCTGGATTCAATTTGATTTCAACAATTACAGAACGTGGTTTTGCTATTTCCATTTACATTCCCATTTTATTTGGTTTACTTGTGCTGTTATCATCCTCTTTTGCCTTGCACCACCCCACCACTTCTAATCATCAAAATTTCCTTTGATAGATCTAAGGATAGATCTTTACCCTATCCTATATATTTTCTTTTGTTCTCTCTCCCCCACCAGCACCAGCTAAGCCCATCCATCATCCGCATCTTAAAATTAATTTTATCTTTAATTATCTTTCCAAAACTGCGGATAAATTAAACATTACGTTTGTTTCTCTCCCCAAATCCGCTGCTTGAGCTGCTGTGTCTTGGCCAGGATTTTTCTGCTGTATTTCTATTAGTACTAGCACAAAAAAAATGTCTTTGCATTCATAGCTTTGAGGTTACAATAAGTAATTGATCAACAGTTCATGAATAGTGTGTGAATGCAGGGCCATACCTCAATGGAAGACAGTGAGGTAATTAGGGACAGGTCAGAGCTACATATAGATGACATTTATGGTCTTTGCTTCATCTTCTGGCCTTCTCACGTGTGAAACTTCTCATGGGAATATAATCAGATCAGATGTTCTCAGTTCACTAGCACCTGCAAAATCATCTGGCTGATCACTGTGCACTTACTTCAATATAATTGCCTACTGGTTATCATTCATGTTATCAGCACTAGCTACAGATAACTTAAAACAATTAGCAGTCCATAAGCTTATTGCTCTTCATGGACAACTAAGGCCTAACGGGTTTGTGTGAGCTACTCTGTATAGATGATGGTAAGAGTTTGTCAATACAGCATGTAGCTTGCCACTGTGAATCTTGTCATTTTCTCTGTCCAGAACTGCAGGGAGCACTCACTTTGTCTATTAATAGCATGTGAGTATCAGTGGCAAACATGTCTTACCCATCTTTGAGAAGATAGCCTAACAAAAATACTGGCAGGCTGCCATCTTGAACTGTAAGTAAAGGTGTCCACACAATGTTCTCTTAGATATGTTTCTGCAGAAATATTCCTTTGAACACAAGTGAATCGTGCAATAGTTAGCACAGAATGTCATAGGCAGAGAGTACGTTTAAAATGGCATATTGTAAAACTAACAGAAGGTATCAGATGGGACAATGAGTTCAATGTGGTAGAAGTGGATTGCAGTCTTAATCTGTCTGCTTTGCATAACTTGTTGCAGCCTTGACATTTTACCCTACAATCACGCCCATGCCAGGATATGCTATTGTGGAGGTTCAATGTCAAAATTATATCGTTTATTCATAACATATAAACAGTATTACCACTGGGACATGTCATTATGTTCTTTCACTGTTCCAAGCAATTCACAGATTCCCTTACAATATCTCAGTGCCACTAATGTTTCATAGTTAGTGCATCAATTAATCACTTGAGGGACTATTGCACAGGGCCTCCTTCCCCAGTATCCACAGGCAGAGCATAACTTTGGTCCTTCCTGCTGGAGTTTTGCCGAGGCTTTGATGTATCAGTACTCCTTTGACTTGAAACATGTCGGAAGGCGGCATTCCATTGTGAACATCTTACACTGGAAAACCAACAAGTTTTGGCCAGACCAAACTTTGTCTTTCACCAAGCTGATGATCTACCAGCAGCAGATGATGTTTATCTCAGTGTGCGTCCCTGGCTCAAGCCCACAGAGCACAGAAGATAGACATAAAAAGCTGGAGTGTCTCAGCAGGACATGCAGCATTTCTGGAGAGAAGGAATGGGTTTCAGGTCAAGGCCCTTCTTCAGACTGGTTAGGGACAAGGGGAACAAGGGATATAGACGATGATGATGTGGAGAGGTAAAGAACAATGAATGAAAGATATGAAAATAAATAATGATGATAAAGGATACAGGCCATTGTTAGCTGTATATTGGATGAAATCCAGAAGCTAGTGTAACTTGGGTGGGGGAGGGATGGCGAGAGAGGAAATGCCTGAAGTTAGAGAAATCAATATTCATACCACTGGGCTGTAAGCTGCCCAAGCAAAATTTGAGATGCTGTTCCTCCAATCTGCGTTTAGCCTCACTCTGACAATGGAGGAGACTGAGGACAGAATGGCCTGTGTGGGAATGGGAAGGAGAATTAAAGTGTTTAGCAACCGGGAGATGGCCTAGGTTCAGGCAGACTGAGAGATGGTGATCAGCGAAACTGTTGCCCAGTACAGAGTTCTATGTGACGTAGCTGTTCAGTAATACATCAACAAACACTACTGCATTCACTTCGGAACTTTTCCAACAAGCATAGAGTCCACAAAGAAGTAGATGACATCCCACCCACACCACAGCCCTTTAGGCACACCATATGGTGGGACTGAGACTTCAGATGTACATTACGCAAAGGGCCATTCCTATCACCGGCTAAGTGCAGCGGTTGTACTTATTTGAGAGTACAGCCAGTGAGGCATTCTACCAACAGCCTGCTCAGGTATCCATCAGATAATATCCACCTCCTCCTTTACCCACAGGGCCTCCAGGCCATTCTGTGCACACCAGACCACAGACCACAAAAGTATTTTTCTCCAGAAATCTTTCTAAGAGATTCAAGTATCTGGGTATTCAAATTACGAGAAGACACAAATCATTATTTAGCGCCAATTTTATACCACTATTAAATAAACTGAATGATACGATTAAATTTTGGAAAACGCTTCCGCTCTCATTGATAGGTAGAATGAACGCTATAAAAATGACTTTCTTACCACAATTAATATATTTGTTTCAAGCGATCCCACTATATATTCCACAATATTTTTTCAAAAAACTAGATTCCACTATCACCAATTTTATATGGGACTACAGAACACATAGAATTCAATGAAAGCATTTGTGCAAATCTAAAGAAGTTGGGGGTTTATCATTACCTAACTTTATGTATTACTACTGGGCAGTGCATATTAAGAAGATAATGCACCGGCTGGATAGTTCCACTCAGCAGTTGGAGTGGATAAGAATGGAGAAAGAGGAGTGCTATCCGCACGATATAGGAACGATCCTGCTCTCACCGATAAAATTGAATAGTATAATATATAAGAAGAACCCAATTATTCACAATATAATAAGAATTTGGAAACAAATAAAAGTATCCTTGAAATTAAATAATTTATCAGTACTAACCCCACTATTGAACAACCCCGCATTTAAACCTTCTCTCATCGACAACACATATCAACAATGGGATAGACTGGGGATTAGGAAAGTAGGGGATATGTATGAATTGGGCAAACTGTTATCATTTCAACAATTAAAATTAAAATTTAAATTGAAGGATAATCAATATTTTAAATATATACAGGTATGTGACTTTATGAAGAAATATACACATAATTTCAAACTATATTTTTAGACCCTTTAGAAGAAGCAATGAATATTAAGGCTGATTCACAAAAAATAATATCATACTTTTATAATAATATATTAAATAGAGAATCACCCTCAACAGAACCACTAAGGGAAGATTGGGAACATGAGCTAATGATAAAGATCTCGAAGGATAGATGGGAAAAGTATTTGATGAATACACATAACTGTTCTATTAATGCAAGACATAATTTAATTCAATTCAAATTATTACATAGACTATATTATTCAAAAACGAGGTTGAATAAATTTTATCCAAACGTCTCTCCCAGATGCGATAAATGTTTGTTTCAAAACGCTAATATAACACATTCATTTGTAGGATGTACAAAGTTGAATAAATTTTGGAGTGATATATTTGATATATTTACAAAGCTTTTCAAGTCAAGAATAGAACCCAAAACGGAATGGATTATATTTGGAATAATAGGAGAAGATACCAATTTAAATAAAGACCAAAATGTTTTTTTTTAATTATGGGTTAATAATTGGAAAGAAATTGATACTTAAATTTTGGAAAAATACAACCATACCAACTGTTAAAATGTGGATTAGGAATATGATGGACATAGCACGCCTTGAAGAAATGAGACTCCGACTAATAGATAAATATGACCAATTCTTAAGGAGTTGGCCTCCTTTCATCGACTTTTTGGAATCATGTGATGCAGCGGTACCGTAAAGATTGCTGATTTCCGTTCATGACGTGGATAGACATACATCTCCGAATACAGATTTGAAAAATTCTCTTTTAAGGGGCCTTCTCTTCTATTTCTACTTTCCACTTTTTTTATTTTTTTTTATTTTTTATATACACACTTCACGTTTTTCTACTCTCTACCATCTATTATTCCACTTTTTCCTCTTTCTATTGTTTTCTTTTTCTTGTCTTGCTTACTTCCTTTTCATAACATAAAACTAGAGGTTGTACATAGAATGGATTACGGTATGACATAGTTGGCACCTAAAATTAGGTTCCACTGTACTGTTTTGTACTGTATTAACTTCTAATAAAATAAACAAAAAAAAAAACAAAAAAAAAAAATAAATATTTCTAAGAGGATAGCTGGTGCAGCACAACCCAACAGTTTGGATGGCATGGAGGCAAGTAACCAAATGCCATCCAAAAACAGGTACTATTCATTCATGTTTTACACCACCATTCTCCCGCAGCTGCTGAAGACTGATAACCGTCTGGTGCCAAGGGGCATCCTGTTTCTGCCAGGGTCGGTGACTATAAAAGTGAATAGAGGAAAAATGTACAGAAGAACGATTCTATCATCCCAATGTTAAAATTCTATTTTGATTTCATAGCTTGGCTGGAAAATGCATTTACAGATCAACTTGAATTATTCATCAAAATTGCTAAGCATTAGTTAAAGAAAACTGAAAATCAAGGATAATAAATATTTAATATTTTTGCTGGTAAATTTACATATAAATGGATTTTATCTTCAGTGAGCATACTGCGATGTTTCTATTCAGTAATTCCTCCACTAGAATGCTTCCTGATTACTAGTAGTGCAAGTGAATGCTAAAGATCCATCACTAAAGCACGAGCAGGCCATTTGACATTATTTGGTTTAATGTTGTGCTGAGGGTAGAAAAAATAAATTACTTTTTTATGTGTGAGATAACGATGGAATATTTTATATACTCAATGGCTCATTGGATAATTTACATTTTCACTTACAAACTGTTCATGAAGTAATAAGTTGAGACAATTTAAACCACTGAGATTTCAGGCAAGTAAAATGGTAAAAAGCCCTTCCTCACTGATATAAATATTGATTTTTAGACCTTGGCATTCTGCACTAAAGTGCAGCATCGAACTAGACAATTTTATCTTTAGTCTTGTATCTTACGGCATGAATATATATGTTGTCCTTGACATTTACAAAAATAAGTTGCTCCCACAAAATTTGATAATGGCAAATCTGTTTGTTTGTCGATCTTATCCCAGCATGATATTTGTGTAACTGATAAGTTTGGAACTAAGTCATGAGCAAAGATACACCATGATAGAACAAGGATATTCGCAGGTACAGTGGCCAGTTAAATATATCATGATTGAATGGCGGAGTGGACACGATGGGCCAAATGGCCTAATTCTACTCCTATAACGTTAACTTGTGTAAGCAGACACAGAAAATTGAATCCTTCTATTCCTATAGATTTCAAGCACTAAAGCTGCATTACTATCATCGTTAATCCAAATCTAAAATTTTGTTTTGAGAAGATACCACATCGAGATTAATTATTTGATGTGTGCCCTAAGTAGTTCTGTTTGGATGTTAAAATTTAATGAAGTCTTCGAATGGTGGAACTGATATTACAGAGCATTTCAAATGTGCAATTTATGCTGAATTTAATTATTGTTTTTTTATATGATGCACTCAATCTTTTCTAATTGGTCTGGCATTTCCAGTACATTTTAGCCGTGAAGGTGCAAGTCCAATTTCCACAAATACTGTATATCGGCCTACAGGAAGTATTCAATAATCTCACTTTTGAATAATATTTTGATCAGGATTTTTGATACAATGTTATTTAAGTGCTCCTTCAGTTTAATTCCGTTAGTGGAAAGTGGAAAGATGGTGTCATTTGCTTTGTGAATAGTAGGCTTGTTCTTACTGAGGGGCACACTATAAATATCAATAGATCCCGGTTAATTTAATAAAAGTCAAGTTATTTATTTTGCACTACAGCACAGTGCAATAGTCAAGTGAAGTCCTGTCATAATGCATGTGTGCATGCATAACAAAATTGTATCTTGATTTTTATGTTTTAATACAAGTACTTGCTGGCTCACAGAAGATAGACACAACATACTGGAGTAACTAAGCGGGATAGGCAGCATCTCTGAATAGAAAGAATGGATTTTGTTTCTAGTTGAGACTCTTCTTCAGACTGCAAAATCTCACCAAGATATATCTACTTTGAAAACGTTCACCTCTCTTCGATGAGTGTCTAAAGAAGGGTCTTGACTCGAATCGTCACCCATTCCTTCCATCTAGAGATGCTGCCTATCCTGCTGAGTTACTCCAGCATTTTGTATCTTCGGTATAGAGCAGCATCTGCAATTCCTTCCTACACATTTCATGCTGTTTCCCAGAGTTAGAGACCACAAGCATTGTTGATGTATTTTCCAATTTATATTGCACTTGGAGCATTGTGCAATACGTCCTCAAGTCAGGTTCTGCAGCTCATAACTTGTTAATTGAAATATATTTACCCTAGATGGCTTGAAAACAAAACATTCAATTAACATTCAACAGAACATTCAATTAACCATTTTTCTATTACTGCCTTTTAAATAAAGATTTCTCACTCTTATGGCGTTTTCTACTGATTTTGAACATTTTATCACATTTGGCATCTGCAGAATTCGAATACACTTTAAGCATGGCTCACTTGGACAGTACCGCCATGTCCCAGCAAATTCCTCATCTTAATGCTATACCTACAGCTTGAACATTTATTTGTGTTGTTGGATGCCAAGGATACTGAAATATAGTGTATTCGCCATTGCTAATCAGGGCATTGGCCGTGCACAAGATTTTATGCTTGGTTAGGACGGCACAGTGGTGCAGCAGCAAAGTTGCTGTCTTAGAGCACCAGAGACCCTAGTTCAATCCTGACCACGGGTGCTGTGTGTATGGAGTTTATACATTCTCCCCGTGACTGCGTGGGTTTTCTCTGGGTGTTCCGGTTTCCTCCCACACTCCAAAGACGTACAGGTTTGTAGGCTAGTTGGCTTAGGTAAAAATTGGAAACTGTCCCTAGTGTATAGGATAGTGTGAGTGTACGGTGTGATCGCTGGTCGACGTGGACTCGGTGGGCTGAAGGGTCTGTTTCCACGCTGTATCTCTAAAGTCTAAAGTAAAGTATTTCCTACATTGATAAAACATGCATTTTATAAACAAACGTACATATATAGAGATAGATATATATACACACACACACATATATATTTTGGGGTGTGTGTGTGTGTGTGTGTGTGTGTGTGTGTGTGTGTGTGTGTGTGTGTGTGTGTGTGTGTGTGTGGGTGTGTGTGTGTGTGTGTGTGTGTGTGTGTGTGTGTGTGTGTGTGTGTGTGTGTGTGTATCTCCATTCTACTTTTTGGGCTGTTCACAGAGATGCATACTGAAACAAGCATTTACTGCTGCTGGAAGATGATTATCAATTTGCCCTGTGGACCACTCAAAACATGCTGATGTTCCAATGCAAGGAGCTATCAACAACAAAATATTACAGACTGGCATATTATTATGCCCAGAACTGCATGCTGAGTGACGAACTTTTGCTTGGTGCAGATGTTACAAAGGCTCAGTGGGAAAGGGCTGCAGCTTAAACCCAATTTAACACACTGAAGAACTCAAAACTTCATGGTTTGGTCAGGAAATATATGTAAAAGTAAAATTGTCATCCCGTTGATGTATGTGAATCTTGTAAGTGGTCAGAATTATTGGCCTTGTGCTATAAATAACAACATGTGAGTGCAATGCGTTAACTGCAAGTTTTGCCAATTATGCTTATTTTTGTCATGGATATTGTCACCATTCTCCATGTTATTTTGGAGCACAAAGTTAAAATATATATAATTTTCTAGGTGCAAAAAAACCTGACGAGTACAACTTTTTGACATCCCTTTAATTATTTTGCTCTTTTATTAGCTCGGCTTTCATTACATTCACTGAGATTGAAATTAATCCAGTCAGGAAGAGTGATCCTGAGGTGTAACCTGCAATTTGATTTGCTAAACAAAGCTTTAAATTCTTAATTCCAATTGTTTTTTAATTGTTATTGCAGAGATAAGGTTATTGAAACACTGACTAATTAAGTGAAATGCTCATTTATAGTTATTGCTGACTTGCTTTTTCAAACTCACAATGGTGTCAATGTTTAAAATTCTGATCAATGATCTTTAAAGTCATTTCATTGATGCTGTGCTTTGTACCCAACATTATACATGCAACCTGAAAGTATTTGATTAACATTCCCACACTAGTAGAAACACTGACAAATTTGGAATTGATTGCAATAGCTATTAAGTTGCTGCTTTCAGTGCAGGACTTTTTTTTCGTGAGTACAATACTTTATCCTCTTCACAGCTGTATTATGCTGTGTGCTTATTAAATTGTGTATTATTTTTTATTTCTGCTTATAATTTTGCCCAAACAATTTATAGCCCCTGAAATTTAAAAAAAATTGCAGATGTTCAAAAATTGACATCAAAACAAAATGGCATAAAAGCTCAGGAGTTCAGGCAGCAGCTGCGGAAAGAGAAAGTGTTAATCGTTCAGGTCTGGGGCCCTCCAGCAGAGATGAAGGATACTAAAACATTAATTGCCTGACCTGCTGAGTTATTTTACCAGCATTTTCAATTTCCATCCCATGATCTTTCTCCACAATTATTAAACCAATTGAATGGCACTTAAGAGGTGAAGAGACATTGCTAATGACTAGCCGACAGAGCTGCAGATCTATAACCTGGACTTGCATAGCTGTGCACTGCACCGTGGCAAAATTCACAATGTTCAGGTAACAGTAGGGTTGTCAACTTTCTCACTCCCAAAGAAAGGGCAAAAGGTCAATATAAGGGACAAATTCCCAACGGCAATTCGTTGACCGACTCAGCCGTGGCTGGGCGAATGATGAGTTAGCCCGGGTGTTGGTTGCACGTAAAGCCCAGCCGGCGGGCCAGCTGAGGAGTTTTAGCCCGGGCGCCAGACGTTGCTCACGACGTCACGCGCAACGTCCCGCACCCCATTCACTCATGAACCGATGATGTGGAGAAGGAGTGTCGGCAGTTTGCGAAGGTCTGAAGGTCCAGGCTGCCGACCGACGGGGCCACGGGTGAAGTGCTGTTGCTGCACTCCATGGGCTGCACTATGTCGGGATGGATGAGGCGGGGCCCAGATGTGGCGCTCCGACCCAACAGTCCCCTTGACCCGAGTAGTAGCGATCAAATACGGGACAAGGGCGGTCCCGTATGGGACAAACCAATTTAGCCCAATATACGGGATATCCCGGCTAATACGGGACAGTTGGCAACCCTGGGTAACAGCATGTCTGCAACCTGCTGACCCAAGGTTCTGGGTACAATTGGCAGCAGGTATATTAGGCATAGGTTCATTTACTCGAATTAGGTCATCACCTGCAAGTGAGGGTTAGTTGTGTTTTCTGTTTATTTTTTGATTTGATATTTATGTTTCCAGTGAATTAGCAGTACTTTAACAATTTATAATTTGAATTATTTTAATTAATTGCCACTGTTTTAAATGTAACTGATTATCTGGCATTGAAAGACCTTGATCTGCTTCTGTGTAGTGATTCGTATACTGAACTGTGTACAAAAATTAATTTCACTGTCACTCAGTGCCACTAAACCATTGAATTTTTTAATCAAAAGTCTTTGAAGTATACTAAGTTGAAGGCCACAGCATGGAACACCCGGAGGTTTGATCAGAATGTGTGGGCTGCTCTATTCATGAGACAATCTGAGACCTCAAGGTCATTGAGAAAAGTGTGAGTTTAAAGGCAAGTGTGTTACACGGGGTGTGTGGGAAGGGGGGGGGGTCGTGCTTGTATGAATAGTGGGTCACAATAAGCATGAACACACCCAGAGAGCCAAAATCATGAGAATGCATTGGAACTTGCATCCATGGATGCTGTTTACACTATGTTGATGTATCGGAAAATTAGAACAAAGTGGATAAATTATGACTAACATCCAGTGGCATGAGTTTGAAGATGACATCCAGAAAATGTAAGCATTGATAATTAAATACATCAACAATAAAATAGGGGAATCAATAATGGTAACCATGAAGTTATTGCATTTTCATAAAATCCCACATATTTCACCATTCAGGGAAGCAAATCCGCTCATTTTAGCACTTACCTATGTCTGTGTCTGAACTACATCATGAAACATTCAAGATTGTTGTTCAAATCAGGACCATTAAGGGTGAGTGAAAAATCATAACATAATGAAATCTGCCAGTGAGTAGTCAAGAGAAAAGACATATGAACATCACCCCATCCCTCCCACTCTCCCTACATCCCCTATCCCCAACTCTCTCACTTTAGCCACTGAATCTCAACGTTGCCTCACCCGCTGAGTTTCTACAGCATTTTTGTCTACCTTCAATGCAAAGTGAAATCAGGACCTTTTTTTATCTGCAGGACCCTTTCAGTTTCCATCCAGATGGGCTTGGTTAATATTCCCTGTACATTTACTGAACAATTATACCATCATACCTGCTTTGATAGTATGTATGAAAACAAAATCATGTCACCACTTCACAAAATAAATCTTTTGAAGCTCTCTAAACATTGAAATGAGAGGCAATTAGTGTGAAGTGCATTTGAAATAGAATGAATTGCTGTAGAATGTTATACAAAGACGGCCTGCAAAGTAAGATTAACATTCAAAACTAAAGGCGTCAGATAAGATTTGAGAGGCTTAAATTACTGTGCATGTTCATTACAAGCCAGATATTGATGAAGATTCATTGAGAAACCAGAAGTGTCATTGATAAGTTATGAAAACCACTTTTACACTTCTGGCTTCCCAATGAATAGGCAATGAACTCACAAGCTTAACAGGCCTGGGATACAAAGGAGCATTCTCAGTCCACGCTTAACATCTTAGTGAATCCTTTGTGCTGGTGCCACATTTAGAAATATGGTTATCCACTCTAGCTATATTTTTGAAACGACAGTTACATAACGCCCTGTCTTATGACGTTCACTGGCACCTGTAAATGTTTACATATCGATTGCTGCTCTCACAAACTTACACCACAAATTGCAGGGTGACTGAGAGCAAACATTAGTCCAAGGGATATGCATTGTCGTTGTTGGTCATAGAGTGTGGAAACAGGCCCTGCGGCACAACTTGGCCGCACCGACTAACATATATTCAAGAGAGAGTTAGAGATGTATTCAAGAGAGAGTTAGATATAGCTCTTCAGGCTAACGGAATCAAGGAATATGGGGAGAAAGCAGCATGATCAGCCATGATCACATTGAATGGCAGTGCAGGGTCGAATGGGCCGAATGACCTACTCCTGCACCTTCACTGCCCTCCATAATGTTTGGGACAAAGACCCATCATTTATTTATTTACCTCTGTACTCCACAATTTGAGATTTGTAATAGAAAAAAATCACATGTGGTTAAAGTGCACATTGTCAGATTTTAGTAAAGGCCATTTTTACACATTTTAGTTTCACCATGTAGAAATTACAGCTGTGTATATACATAGTCCCCCCATTTTGGGGCACCGTAATGTTTGAGACGCATGGTTTCACAGGTGTTTGTAATTGCTCAGGTGTGTTTAATTGCCTCCTTATTGCAGGTATAAGAGAGATCTCAGCACCTAGTCTTTCCCCCCAGTCTTTCCACCACCTTTGGAAACATTTATTGCTGCTTATCAACATGAGGATCAAAGTTGTGCCAATGAAAGTCAAAGAAGCCATTATGAGACTGAGAAACAAGAATAAAACTGTTAGAGACATCAGCCATACCTCAACTGTTCGGAACATCATTAAGAGGAAAGAGAGCACTGGTGAGCTTACTAATCGCAAAGGGACTGGCAGGCCAAGGAAGACCTCCACAGCTGATGACAGAAGAACTCTCTCTATAATAAAGAAAAATCCCCAAACACCTGTCCGACAGATCAGAAACACTCTTCAGGAATCAGGTGTGGATTTGTCAATGACTACTATCCACAGAAGACTTCATGAGCAGAAATAGAAAGGCTACACTGCAAGATGCAAACCACTGGTTAGCGCAAAAATAGGATGGCCAGGTTACAGTTTGCCAAGAAGTACTTAAAAGAGCAACCACAGTTCTGGAAAAAGATCTTGTGGACAGATGAGACAAAGACTAACTTATATCAAAGCGATGGCAAGAGCAAAGTATAGTGGAGAGATGATCCAAAGCATACCACCACATCTGTGAAACACAGTGGCCTGGGCATGTATGGCTGCTGAAGGTACTGGCTCACTTATCTTCATTGATGATTCAGATTCAGATTCAACTTTAATTGTCATTGTCAGTGTACAGTACAGAGACAACGAAATGCAGTTAGCATCTCCCTGGAAGAGTGACATAGAATATGACAATAAATAAATCTATTTACATGCATACAGTCATAGTGTTTTCCTGGTGGGAGGAGTGACCGGAGGGGGGGAGGGGTGATTGGCAGTCACCGAGGTACATTGTTGTGTAGTGTGACAGCCGCAGGGAAGAAGCTGTTCCTGGACCTGCTGGTTCGGCAACGGAGAGACCTGTAGCGCCTCCCGGATGATAGGAGGGTAAAAAGTCTATGGTTGGGGTGAGAGCAGTCCTTGGCGATGCTGAGCGCCCTTCGCAGACAACGCTTGCTTTGGACAGACTCAATGGAGGGGAGCGAGGAACCGGTGATGCGTTGGGCAATTTTCACCACCCTCTGCAGTGCTTTCCGGTCGGAGACAGAGCAGTTGCCATACCATACTGTGATACAGTTGGTAAGGATACTCTCAATGGTGCAGCGGTAGAAGTTCACCAGAATCTGGGGAGACAGATGGACCTTCTTCAGTCTCCTCAGGAAGAAGAGACATTGGTGAGCCTTCTTGACCAGAGTTGAGGTATTGTGGGTCCAAGAGAGGTCATCGGAGATGTTGACCCCCAGGAACCTGAAGCTGGAAACACGTTCCACCTCCATCCCGTTGGTGTGGATGGGGGTGTGCGTGCCGCCCCTGGACTTCCTGAAGTCTACAATGAGCACCTTGGTCTTCTTGGAGTTAAGGGCCAGGTTGTTGTCAGCGCACCATGCTGCTAAGTTCTGGACCTCCTCCCTGTAGGCCAGCTCATCGTTGTTGCTGATGAGGCCAATCACCGTTGTATCATCTGCATACTTGATGATGGTGTTAGTACCATGTACAGGTGTGCAGTCGTAGGTGAAGAGGGAGTAGAGGAGGGGCTCAGCACACAGCCCTGAGGAACGCCGGTGTTCAGGGTGAGGGTTGAAGAGGTGTGCTTGTCTAACCTCACAGACTGGGGTCTGTTGGTTAGAAAGTCCAGTATCCAGTTGCAGAGGGAGGGGTCGATGCCCAGGTTACCAAGTTTGGTGATCAGTTTAGAGGGTATAATGGTGTTGAATGCTGAGCTGTAATCGATGAACAGCATTCTTACGTAAGTGTCTCTGTTGTCGAGGTGGGAGAGGGCCGAGTGAAGTGCCGTTGAGATGGCATTCTCCGTACTCCTGTTCTTGCGGTAGGCAAACTGATAGGGATCCAGTGTGGGGGGTAGGCAGCTTTTGAGGTGTGCCAGGACCAGCCTCTCGAAGCACTTGGTGATGATGGGGGTAAGTGCAACTGGGCGGAAGTCGTTGAGGCTTGCCACGGTGGAGTGTTTTGGCACTGGCACGATGGAGGTGGCTTTAAGGCAAGTGGGGACAACTGCTTGGGCAAGTGACAGGTTGAAGATGTCAGTCCAGACGTCTGTCAGCTGCGCAGCACAGGCCCTGAGTACGCGCCCGGGGATGCCGTCAGGGCCAGCAGCCTTACGTGCATTAGTCCTACTCAGTGCCACGTACACGTCGTAGGGGGTGAGTGTGAGGGGTTGATGATCGGCAGGTAGCACAGCCTTGATGGCTGTCTCTAGATTGTCCCTGTTGAAGCGGCCATAGAAGTGGTTAAGCTCCTCAAGGAAGGAGGCGTCGCTGGATGTGGGGGTGATGTTGGAGGGTCTGTAGTCCGTGATGGCCTGGATGCCTTGCCACATGCGCCGGGGGTCGTTGTTGCTGAAGTGCTCCTCAATCCTGAGCTTATGGCAATGCTTGAGTATTCTAAGAGTAATTAATGATTTCCCTTCCACCAATAAGACCAGAAGTGGAGATGTTTGTGGATGATTGCACAATTTTCAGTTCCATTCACAACAACAGCAGTCTGCGTCACAATGCAGCAAGATTCAGACATGGGGTGTAAACCCTGCAGGTGATATTTGTGGCATGTCTAGCCATCTATTTTTGTTATCCATTGGCATTACCATCACCTGCCCCCCTCCCCCCACTGACAACATCCTGCAATCAACTACATGGAGGCTGCAGCAAATTTATTTTCTTCAGTAAAGAGACTAAAACTTTGCACCATTCTCCTCAATCTTACCAAGACCGTGAATAATTGTAGTAAAATTATGTTACTCTTGTATCCAAATCGCCTAGTAATGAAGGCCTGCCTGTTTTCTGGCCTTCTTAACTGTCTATCACAATTGCTTATCAGTTTACAGTGCACAAGGGCAACTAGGACTAGGACCTTTTGAACATTAAAGCTTTCCAATCTCACACCATATAGAAAATACTCTTAGCTTTTGGTGTGCTGAGCTTTATAAATCAGAACATTGTGTATAGAAGTTGGGATGTAATGTTCAAATTGTACAAGGCATTGGTGAGGCCAATTCTGGAGTATGGTGTACAATTTTGGTCGCCAAATTATAAGAAAGATGTCAACAAAATAGAGAGAGTACAGAGGAGATTTACTAGAATGTTGCCTGGGTTTCAGCACCTAAGTTACAGAGAAAGGTAGAACAAGATAGGTCTTTATTCTTTGGAGCGCAGAAGGTTAAGGGGGGACTTGATAGAGGGCTTTAAAATTATGAGAGGGATAGACAGAGTTGACGTGGATAAGCTTTTTCCATTGAGAGTAGGGAAGATTCAAACAAGAGGACATGATTTGAGAATTAAGGGACAAAAGTTTAGGGGTAACATGAGGGGGAACTTCTTTACTCAGAGAGTGGTAGTGTGTGTGGAATGAGCTTCCAGTAGAAGTGGTGGGAGCAGGGTCTATTTTATCATTTACAAATAAATTGGATAGGTATATGGACGGGAAAGGAATGGAGGGTTATGGGCTGAGTGCTGGTAGATGGGACAAGGTGAGAATAAGTGTTCGGCAACGACTAGAAGGGCCGAGATGGCCTGTTTCCATGCTGCAATTGTTATATGGTTATATGGTTATCATTGATCGGAAATCATGGAACTTCCCGCATGACATTTGGGACCGAGCATCTCCACCGGAAGGGCTGCAGGTGCTTGAGAATGTGTTCTCAACAGTAATTTGGGGACGAGCAATAAATGCTGGCCTTTTAGTGATGCTCAGATCTCAAAAAATGAATAAAGAAACCAAAAACTGGAACTTTAGCAGACACCACACTGCCTCAATATTCCTGTTGTCGGTAGCCTCTCCCACAATACCTTGAGGATTCATTGGTCCAACACAATCTTATCTGACCTCACGCACTCTACCTTCAATGAGCTATTGGTCATTCACATATCCGCTGCCCCATATCAAATCACATCATGTCCCATTCTCCCTTCACCCCTATTCAAGAACTTGCAGACCTACATAACTCTTGGTCAGTCTAACATCTCAGTTTTTAAATTCCCATTCTAGTTTTAAAATCTCACCTTGGTTTCACCCCACCCTACCACAATAGTGTCCTCCAGCCCCATAGCTGCAAGAATTGCAGAGAGTTGTAGATATAGCCCAGTCTATCAAACACAGCAGGCTTCCCACCATTGACTTCATCTACACTTCACAATGCCTCGGACAGCAGACAAAATGATTAAAGACTTGTCCCACTCCGGTCATTCTTTCTTCTCCCTGTTCCCGAAGCTTGAAGCTCAGAAGCATGACAGTGCACATTATCAGACTCAGGAATAGCTTCTTCCCCACCGTCATCAGGCTTCTGAATGGTCCTTCCTTAAGTTAGGGTACTATTCAATACACATCAACCCCATTGGGGACATCCGACCTTGTCTAAGACATTGAAAGGCTACAATGCGCTGCAATATTGAGAACTATATTCTGCACCCTGTATTTCCCCTTTGCTCTATCTATTGTACGTGCATTTGAACCAATTGTATCTGTGTTTGGTCTGTCTCATCTGCTTGGATAGCAGGCAAAACAAAGCTGTTTACTGTACCTCGGTACATGTGACAATAATTTACCTAAACCTAAACTCTCTGGAATATCTGCATTCCTCTAATTCTTGCTTATAGCAGATTGTGGTCATTACATTATTTTCAGCCAAATTCTCTCCATCTCTATATTTCCCCTGCTTCGTTTATAACTCTGTTTTTCTTTGTATTTCTTCGATCCTGCATTTTGTAATGCTGCCTTGTATTTTTTATGAGGCGTGGCAAAGATTTTTGTGTCACTATTGTACGTGAATTGCTACGGAGGATTGTTGAGACCGTGAGCTAGTTCCACCAGTTAAGGAAGCTGACCTTGTAAGGAGATTTGTTAGCATTTCGACTCCAAATGTTTCAGCAAGAATGTAATATCAAACTAATATTTAATGTACTTTAAAATGATCTATCAACCTGTTTGGGCAAAATGAAAACTGAGAACATTTAAGTCCCTTTTAGCAACCAATAGGAAATAAACACAAAGAGTTATTTGCTGTTTTAATTCCAATGAGACAAATATTTTTTTCTTTCAGTGATGTTTTTTAAAACCGATTCCTAAAGAATAGATTTGATTTGTGTGTGATGTATTTCCCTGATTTGTTTTTCAATGTGTTAAATTGAGATTGAGATCTAGCTGTTCACCTACATTCAATTTATATTGGGATTGTGTTCTAGTGAGTCAAGGTGACATTGTGCCTTTTTTGGTCCTGCAATTTCCATCATATATCATCCAGCAACAGTGCGCAGTCACTGAGAGAATTCTCCTCAATCTCTTCACTAGTTGTTCCCAAAGCTGAGAAGTAACTGCTGTAATGTCTTATTTCAACCATACAGTCTGAGCCGCCAATGCTTTCCATTTTACTCTGATCTACAGTGTTCAATGTATCATTTAAAATCAAACGCTTTTTACACCTCGTGTCATCTTTCTTCAAGAAAAGGCTTATATTTTTTACAATGTCCACATCCCTCAGAACATTTAATCGCAAACAAAGCATTTTTGAATAAAATGTTATAAAAAATGAGAAAGGCAGCTGTCAGTTTGTGCACAGCGAGATCCCACAACAACACTGTTAAAACACATGGTAAACATTGGCCAGGCACTCATTACTATCCTGTATGAGCACTATGCCACTCTACCCGAGAGGTCAAATAGTATCTTGGTTCACCATTTTTAGCAAAAGACCTAAAATCAATGAATAGTTATGAGGGGATACTTTCCATTGGAATTATTTCAATAAAAATTCTGTTCTCCTGAAAATGTCCAATGCCAATTAGAACAGGAGTGTGTAGGAAGGAACTGCAGATGCTGGTTTACACCAAAGATAGACATGAAATGCTGGAGTAACTCAGCGGGCCAGGCAGCATCTCTGGATCGAAGGAATGGGTGACTTTTCGGGTCGAGACCCTTCTTCAGACTGAGAGTCAGGGGAGAGGGAGACACAGAGATAAGGATGGGTAAGGTGTGAAAACGAGACATCAAAGGGGATGAGGTTCAAGGAAAATGTAGAATAGAACATGAGACTCTGATGAGAAATAGGGAGTCATTATCCGGGCAATCACATCCCTTGACAGCTGTGAGATCAATTACCTGACCATCATAATACTAAGGAAAGTTCTGCTCCTAGCCAATCCCACATTTTGATTATGATTAAGATTAAGAGAGCTGTATAATTGAATAATAAGTATTAGCACGATTTTACAATTCAGTGAATAATGTTAGAAAATAAATGAACATTGCAGCATCAAGAGTCTCCAGAAAATGTTAATGTATGAATAATCTTCTATAAATTAGGAGCCAAGATAGGTTTTTACATATAATGTCCTCAAAAGAAAAATAACCGTTGAATGTAGTTGTACCTCTAGTATTAAATCCTAGGAATCGTGGTTTGTCTTTCTTCCATGGTATACCATTTATTATAGTATATGGTCAATGACGTCTGCCAACTCATTTGATGCCTAAGATTCTATGGAATTTCGACAGGATGTTTGCTGTGAGGATGCTTCTGCTAGTTCAGGAATCTTCATTGTCTGTCTTAAGGTGATGACTTGATTACATACCAATAACCTCATCAACCCTGAAAATTAATTTCTCCAAGTGGAGAGTCTTATTCCTTTGAATGGTTAATGGAGTCTTATACCTTTGAAATGTTATCAACTATTTAAGAAATTCAGAAATGTTGCTGTTTTAAGAACCTCAGAAATGAATAGATTCTATAAAGTGCAGTACAGTGTGTAGATGCTGCCTCATCGCCCGTTTAGCACTACAAATGAAAGATGAATTTTCAATCAATTCTCCTGGAGAGAATTGGATTGCGAATATCAGAATAAACTCTATATTCACAGCTCCTCCCAGGTGGTGATATGCTGCTATCTATCTTTGTCCTCTAAAATTCAAGAGTAAATCACGGTACAAGATTGTGCTATGAGATGAAAGATTGAATTTCCGATGTACTGTCGGGATCCCGAATATAATGAGGCCGTCCTTGCTTTGAAAGCTTCAACTGCAGCCAAATATTCATTCAGATGAGATTAATAGGAAGTAGTCTGTTTCTCTTGAGGAATGGAGTGAGATGTTGGTACAGAATCACTGAGTGTGTTTGAACTTATCGGCTATTAATTTATGAGTAGTCCGCTGACGTAGCGAGTCGCGATTCACTCTCACAATGCACATCCGTAACGTTCTAATTCTCCCTTCCTAATAAAAGATCATTTCTGTGCAGAAATGTTTCTTCTTTGAAGTACAAGTGAGGAGGTATTAGTGTATGGCTTCCCATTGTCAGACATCCCCAAAGATTAGGTCTTTGTTAACAGTCAGAATGATGAATCATCAAAGATGAGCAGAGGGAACTTGAGCTAGGAAGCTAAAGTTAGAATAATGAATTCAAAAGCCATGCTGCGTATTGAAAGCAAAATGAAAGGAGGGAAAGAAATATGTAGTTGGGCGTGAAATAAAAAAAATCCAGGAAACCTAATTTATATAGTGCCTTCACGATGTCACAGATTTTAAAGTACATATGAACTTTAATTACTATCATAATATGGTAAACACAGCAGCCAATGTGCATCTAGCGTACTCCTGAGAACAGTAATGTGATAATGAGCAGGTAATCTGTTTCCATGATTTTGGTTCATGGCTAACTCTCTTGTTCTTCTTAAAGGCCTTCCTATAGGTGAACCCATGGAAAGCAACTGGCCCAGATGGAATCCCTGGCCACGTCCTTAGAACCTGCGCAGACCAACTAGCGGATATCTTTCATCTCTCCCTACCCACCTGCTGCTTCAAGAAGATCACTACCGTCCCGGTGCTGAAGAAAAACAAGATCTCATGCCTTAACGACTACCGGCCAGTGGCCTTGACATCCACCATCATGAAGATAGATACAAAAAGCTGGAGTACCTCAGCGGGACAGGCAGCAACTCTGGAGAGAAGGAACGGGTGACGTTTTGAGTTGAGACCCTTCTTCAGACTCAGATTCGTCAGGGAGGGGGAGCAAGGGCGGAGCTGCGAGGGTACCAAGGATACATGAGTGAGGGCCTCATCTATGATGGGAGAGGGGAACCCCCATTCCCTAAAGATAGAGGACATCTCAGATGTCCTGGTATGGAACATCTCATCTTGGACCCAGATGCAGCATAAACAAAGGAATTGGGAGTGGGGGATAGTCTTTGCAAGAAGCAGGGTGGGAAGAAATATTGTTGAGATTGTTCTGGGAGTCAGTGGGTTTGTAATAGATGTCAGTCAATAGTCATTTCCTGTAATGGAGACTGAGAGATCAAGAAAGGGGAGTGCAGGATTAAAATTGATGGTGAAGTTGATGAAGTCTAAGAGTTCTGCATGCCAGCCGCCTGCCACTTTTGCAGGCTGGAAGAGTCTGTGTACCACGTGTATATGGAGTGTGTGAGGTTGGAGCCACTGTTTCAATACCTAAAGGGGGTGCTCCTTGCCTTCTGGCTGCATTTCTCACCCACCACCCTCATCTTTGGACACCGTCTGAGTAGGGGAGAGGGTAGGGCTGAAGATGTCTTGGTTGGGTTGCACCTGGGCGTGGCCAAGCTGGCCATCCGTGATGCAGTCACCAATGTAACGGAGATAGAGTTCGGGGACAGGGCAAGTATACGCCTGGAACAGGGGTTGTTCAACGTACCCTACAAAGATGCGGGTGCCCATAGCTGTGCCTTGGGCCTGAAGTGGGAATACAACTTTCCTATAACATGGTGCCCAGAACTGAACGCAATATTCTAAATGCGGTCTCACCAACATTCCCCCTCCTCCTGGAAATTCTATGGGAAAGTCCTCACTACCCAGTGATGACCCCCTTCTCCATCGGTCCTCCTCGTCTTGGGATTCCTCCTGCTCTTATGTTCTTATGCACTTACGGTATGTTCTATGCCGAGCTAATGTATGAAGGAATCTCTAATGCCTCTCAATTCACCCTCTCAACCTTTCTACCACCGTTAAGGATTTGTTGGCAAACAATCACAGTCCCTCAGTTGTTCCAGCTCTCATAACATTTACAGATGTTTTTTTAATTGGTATCTGGAGGCTAAATCTATCATTCAGAAATATTGTGATTCTATTTTATGACACAAGGTGAACTTTCTAAATATAAAATCTCAAAGTTGAAAAGTAAGAAGAAAATTAGTAAAAATTATCCAGTGTGTTTATCAGATCACCTGTTGGCTCAAAGGAGCTGGGTTTGTTGCCCCTGTTACAATGTTGTTTAGATTGTCAATGGTTCACTCGCTACCTCAATGATCGGTATGCACAGCTACAGGCTATTGATTGATTGATTGATTGATTAAAAGATACAGCAAAGGTAAAGGCCCTTCGGCCCACTCTGTCCACACCAACTATCGATCACCCATTCGCAATAATTCGATGTTATCTCACTTTCTCATCTACACCCTACAGACCAGGGGTCATTTACAGGGGCCGACAAACCGGCACGTCCTTTGAGATGGTGGGGGAAAAACCAGACCACCCTGATAAAACCCACTCTATGACACAGACATCTCCTGAGGTCAGGATCAATCCCAAGCACCTGACCCCATGTTCCACAACCAAACCCTGTTCTCAAAGCTTTGCCTCACACGGCCACTAAAACTTTGGTGCTGGGTCCTAATCTTGCCCTCTCCAATACTGAACTCTGTCCATTACTGCACTCCCTCCCAGATCAGATGCTTTGTCCCAATCTGGTGTTGGATGGGGGCCTGGATACCATAGTCCAGTTTGTCCTGCACGTCACCTGCCAACAACCTGCCCTGGTTATGTATAGCCCCCATTCTGAACCCACTTTCAACAATCCTCCATATACTCTAAGCATTTGGACTAACCTGCCACTATTTTATAATGTGGAGTCATTATGTCCTTTACAAGACAAGTATTCAGAGTAGACATTGGGCTACTTGTACAAGATAATGAGTAGCTACATACCTGCTTTGGGAACTTTCTAAAAAATTGTCCATTGGAAAAAAATGTAAAAGATATTGTTCAGGACTGGGGTGAACGTTCTGTCTTCAAAATATTGCTGAAGATTGCTGGTGGCCATAATTAAGATACCAGGAAGGCCAATTGCCTAGCAAAGAGCAAGTTAGAACAAACCCTGGTAGCTTCTCCAGATTATTTCAATTAGACCCTACTCCTATCTAGCTGCACTGCTGCGGACAGGAAGGCACTACAACGGGTGGTGAAAACCGCGCAGCACATCATCGGTGCCCTGCTCCCTGCCATGGATGCCCTCCACCGAAAACGGTGTCTGAGACGGGGTGGGAAGATCATCAAAGACCCCTCACACCCCAACCATGGACTGTTTGTTCTCCTCCCATCAGGGAGGCGGTACAGGAGCCTCAGATCATGTACTAGTAGGATGAGGAACAGCTTCTACAACAATACAATCACATTGCTGAACTCGGAGTCCCGCCGATAGATTTCTCTGGTCCCTCCGTCCCCATTGTTTAATTATTCTGTATTTCTTGATTATTCTGTATCTTCTCTCTTTCTATTTTTTTTTTTTTTTTTTACTTTATGTACAACTACTACAGACTGACGCAAAACTGCATTTTGTTGTACTCATACTTGCGATGACATTAAAGTTGAATTGAATTGAATTGAATTGTGTTGATGTTCTGCTACTGCCTTTGAACCTTGAACCTGGCATGAATGCAAGTCCACCTAATTCTAATAGCTTTCAGATAGACACAAAAAGCTGGAGTAACTCAGCGGGTCAGGCAGCATCACTGGAGAAATGGAATAGGTGACAATTCGTGTCAAGACCCTTCGCCAGACTGATTCAGACTTCAATTTAATAGCGTTCCTGAGGAAGGCTGGCAAATATTGACAAAAGCTGAGCCAAAGGAATGTAAGCATCCTTCTGCTATCCCGAGCCAACATGATCTATTTGAAGTTCGTATTCTTATTTACTGCAGGCTGCTACATTAAATTTCCCTTTGGTGCCTGGAATAGCTGACATGTTTGGAGCATTTGTCATTAAGTAATGAACCAGAAAAGGTGATCGAGGCTTCAAGGTAACAAGCAATAGCATATTTTAAAATAAACTTTTTTCCATTCTGCAATCATTCAAATGGTGATAAACAACCACGCAACTCAAAGACAAAATGTTCACTGTTGTGTTTATATTGAGACACGTACCCTAAATAGAATACTGATGCATTATATAATAATAACTACATTTCTTTAAGCAAGAAACTACTGAAAACCGTTTGTGCTTTTCCATTGGAACAGTAAGGAATTCATCACACGGCGTCAGGCTGACTTCTCCTTCTGTTGCCGTTCTCGCTAACACCATCTGTTATATTTATTCTCCTCTATTCACAACTCTACTAAAACAATCTATGTGGGCCTGAACCATCACTTTGAAATGAATCTCACTATTTCTCTCTCTCCCCCTCCATGTTCACTCGGGGCAACAGCATTATATAGCCTGAAGGTCATTTCTACAAAGCATTTCAGATCTCTCATTTATGTTCTGACATTGGCAATAATGGGTTGGTGATTTGTGTCAGGAGAGTATTAAAGCACAAATCCAAGTATAGATAAAAGATCATTTGTATGCCAAAGAGGTGTTTCCTGTGAAAAATAAAATCTTTGGAATTCATCTTTCAAGGGATGTGCACTCAGTGATTTTGAACACACATGAATGTTGGGCTCATGATTAAAAATTCTTATCCTTGTTCAAATCACTCCATTGCCTCAAACTCACTGTGAAAGCAACCTGCTTCTATTTTTGCTTTCATCTGCTATGAGATGACTCTAGTGTTGAGAGGCATTTGTAATTTTGCATGTTTGGGAATGGCAAGTGATTTTGTTGAGCTGCAATCTTTGAGAGAGCCTCGAGCCATTGACATTGTTGTATCAAGTATTACGAACTATATATTTTGATGGGAAGAAAGAGGAGGGAGAACAACATTGTCTTTGCTGTAACTCTGGAACTCCACCTTTAAACCTTTCCCACTTTCAATGCCTTTCTTCATCTTTGAAATACTCTTTCAAACTTAGCTCTTCGACAAAGATTCTTCAAACATTATGCCACGTCACAAGTATTTTTTTTTCTGATTAGGCTCATGTGAAGGGATCTTCCAGTATTTTATGACGTTAAAGGCGTTAACCCAAATACTATTTGATACTGTTATAAATAGGTCTGTAACAACAGCATCTTGCTCTAACAATACTCATCATGCACACTCGCAATGTATTCAACATCTTGCAATGTCAAGCTAAAATGACTTTAATATCTGTTTGGCTACCACCAAAAAAGTGGTTCTGCATTGAAAACATAGTAAGAGTTGTACCAGCAGGCTAAAGACCAAATCCAATGGAACAGAATTGTTTCATATACTGAAATTAATCTGCATGTCTGCAAATTCCATCAATATTTATCTTTCACTGAGAAAATTCAGCAGAATCAGTTAAAGATTGTTCTTGGCACTGCATTCCTCATAATTGGATGTACAGATTTGACACTGAGCATTTGGAGCAAGTGGTCAATGGTGATGCTTGTGCCTCATATGTAAAGCTCCACCCAGCCTCCTAATTTAGCAAAAGACCCAAAAAGCTCGAGTAAGTCATCGGGTTACGCAGCATCTCCGGAGAAAAGGAATAGGTGGCGTTTCGGATTGAGACTCTTCTTCAGACTGAGAGTCAGGGGAGAGGGGAAACGAGAGATATGAAAAGGTACATTAGAACAAATGAACGAAAAATATGCAAAATGACAAATCAAAGCCAGCAATGATGATCAATGCAATGTGGAGCCCACAATGGACCATTGTTGGCTTTGAAGAAAATGATATAGTAATACAAACAGTAAGATGATGACAGCAGTGAAACTGGTACGATGACTAGGGTGGGGGAGGGATGGAGTTTGGCCACACTCTGACAGTGGAGGAGGCCCTGGACAGAAAGGTCTGTGTGGAATGGGAAGGGGGAGTTAAAGTGTAGGGCAACCAGGAGATTGTGTAGCCGAGATGCCCCCTTCTGTTCCATGCCCAATTCCATAATGCCATCTCCCTGGCCACAACTTCCAGTACCTATTAGATATCCCCCTCCACAGAAACCAATGTCAAAAATGTCCATTTCCTGCACCACTATTTCTACAGCCTTCTTGACCAACTTATCTAACTGTGTTGCCACTTTCAAGGAACTATGTACCTGCACTCCTAGTTCACTCTGCTCTACAACACTCCCCAGAGCCTTGCCATGCACTGTGAATACTAGAGTCATCTCATAGCTGGTTGGTCTTCTCAAATTGCACCATCTCACATTTATCTGCATTATTCTCCATTAACCATTCCTCAACACAATTGCCTAACTGATTAAAATCCCGCTGTATTTTTTTTTAACAACAATCTTTGCTATCTACGTTATCTCCCATGTCAGCGTCATCTGCAAACATGCTAATCACGACTTCTACATTCTCATCCCAATCATTGAAATAAACCACAAACAGCATGGGCCCAGCACCAAACACTGAGGCACACCTCTAGTCACAGGCCTCCAGTCCGATAAACAACCTTCCACCATCACCCTCTGCTTCCTTCCATGAAGCCAATTTTCCTTCCAGTCATCTCGCTCTCCTTGGTTCCCTGGATTGTTTCAGGATACTGTGATTTCTCAAATGTAGAAGTACTAAGGTACCATGACTGATTGTCAAGGTTTCTGCTGCTTGGGGGTGCTCAATTGTTCAGAGTGAAAGGTCCATCAGAGTCAACAAGCCTGCTGTGACAGCCTGCAGATAGTATCAGATAGGATCTCCAAGCTTGCGACATTTAGTTCTGGGGCTTTCAGATGGATAACAAGAATGGTTAGAATCAAACCTCAGCATGAAATCAGCAGCATCTGAAGAGGAATGGGATTAAAAGACAAAATTAATTGGGGATAATGAATAAGTGTCGCGCCACATGTGTGACTGACTTCCAAAGCAAAAGAGAAATGACCCAATGGGATCGAATAGTGATATTTAAGATGCAGTATTGATTGACAAGATTTCATTTGGAGATTAATATCTCCATCAGTGCAAGAGGCATGAATATTTTAATGGGTAACAAGATTATTTTGAAGCTGATGTGCTTGAAAAATAATTTCAGTCCAAAAATTAGTGTAACAGTCCAGCTGTATGTAGCAACAGGCATTGAAGTATTAATAGACTGTGCTACAAAAATAAAGAGATTTTAATATTAATGACATTACAATTGCACCAGAAGGAGAATTTCAGTGTGATCCTTTGATGGGGAAGAAGCCTCAGGCCATACAGCTTTTGTTCCCTTAGGTTCATTCAAGGGCAAGGCAATAAACCAGGAGAAACCCTCCCATATATATCCCATATTCATGTTCATTAAGAATGTAGGTCAGGCATGACGGAACAAATGGTTGCAATTACCTCAACCCATGTTGCCTCAGCTTAAGAAAGGGCCTGGTACAGAGACAGGGACGTTTCTCTTAATTTCTATTCTGAACTGGGCAAATTAAAATAACTTAGTCATCAGCATTTTGTGCCTATTCACTACCTGTACTGTGTCCATTTTACTTCACCATTTCCATTCAACTATTAGCCAGTCAAAAAATTGATCAACCTTAGTTTAAATCCATGAACCTGTTATAGTCATTATGTTAGAATTACCTTTTTACCATAGGTTCCATGAAAGTAAGGTGGTCTGTCAAATGTGTTTGATTTTTCAGTTTTTACTGCAAAGCCCAACTAAATATATAAGTACCACTAAGGTCAGGTTGGGGGAGTTCCCCCCGCCATGGGTACCCCGTAATCCTGTGCTACCTGCTCCATGGTGGGATAGTCCGATGGGTTGCCAGGTGAGGAGGGGGCTGTGGACCCCCAGCAGAACCATAAACAAGACCTGTCAAAGGGCGGTGAGATTCTAGCGAGCCAACGGCCATCTACACTTCAGTAGACATTGCGATCACTGTCGTATATAGCATTGTAAGGAATGATGATAAAGCACACACACCAAAAAATGTGTGGTGCGTCTGTCACCATTCCTGTCAGAAACCAGCACCACTGCAAGACTAATGTTTTCAACGATGATGGTCATGATGATAAATTATGTGACATGAAAAACTGTAACCAGTTCATTCTTATCATTTTATACCTGAAGTCCAAAAACAATATTGTCAATTTAAATAAATGTGTTAATATTACAGTGTAGTTGTTTGAGTGTACTGGATAAATAAACTGAGCAATAGCTCAACTGTTTATGCAGCTAGTTCGTAATGCTCAGCAGAAATTTATCCCAACAAGGAAGAAACATTCAGAAGATGTTAGGGTTAACAAAAGCAGTCAGGATTATGTTAAATCAAAAAGTAGGTCTTATAATGTGGCAAAGGCTTGCGATACACCTGAGGATTAGGACATGTTCAGAACCAACAATGAAAGACTTCTTCTTGCGAATGAAACATAAACCAAAGGAATAGTTTGATCTCAAGCCGGGTGTTCAGCAGCCAATGAAAGACTAAAAAGGTCATAAGGAGAACATTGATTTTGAGAAAAAACAGGCATGCAGTATCAAAATGAACAATAAAAGTTTGTTTCTGGCTATATAAAAAGGAAGACAATGGCTAAGGTTAGTGAGGAGAATGAGGCTGGGGAATTGATATCACACAAGAAGGATATTGCAGGTACGTTAATCGTTTTTTTTGCATTTGTCTTCACTGTGGAGGATGTTCAATGGTATCCCAATGTTAATGGTTGGGCTTGTTTTATGTATGGAAGAGGCAAGCTGCAATAGTATGGAAAAATCCCTAACGTGGTACAAATCATTAGAAAATCTCTCGGGATTAACAAAAAAGATGGCGTACCATCCCACCATGGAGAAGGACATTATTGCCATAGAGGGAGTGCAGAGAAGGTTCACCAGACTGATTCCTGGGATGTCAGGACTGTCTTATGAAGAAAGACTGGATAGACTTGGTTTATACTCTCTAGAATTTAGGAGATTGAGAGGGGATCTTATAAAACTTACAAAATTCTTAAGGGTTGGACAGGCTAGATGCAGGAAGATTGTTCCCGATGTTGGGGAAGTCCAGGACAAGGGGTCACAGCTTAAGGATAAGGGGGAAATCCTTTAAAACCGAGATGAGGAGAACTTTTTTCACACAGAGAGTGGTGAATCTCTGGAACGCTCTGCCACAGAGGGTAGTTGAGGCCAGTTCATTGGCTATATTTAAGAGGGAGTTAGATGTGGCCTTTGTGGCTAAGGGGATCAGAGGGTATGGAGAGAAGGCAGGTACGGGATACTGAGTTGGATGATCAGCCATGATCGTATTGAATGGCGGTGCAGGCTCGAAGGGCCAAATGGCCTACTCCTGCACCTAATTTCTATGTTTCTATGTTTCTATATAAAGGAAGTGGCTACAGACGATAGAGGACTGAAGTTTTCAAAATTCAGTTAATTCTAGGAGAACACAGTGGATTGGAAACCAGCAAATGACTGTCCCTTGTGCAAGAATGGAGAAAGATAAAAGGCAGGAAACTCTGTGCTAGCTTGTTTAATATCTATAGTTGGCAAGAGGTAAGAGTCTATAATTGAAGAAAAGAAATAACAAATTCCTTGCGAAAAGTTAATATAGTCGTCAAATCAGCGTAGCTTCATAAAAGGCAAATCTGCTTGAGTTCTTTGAGAATGTCGCATGCAGAGAGGGGAACCGGTAGATATATTGTTTTTTGGACATCCTAAAGAGTACTGTATTTGCCGGGGTTTCAAATAAAAGGCTTCTGCACAAGTTATGAGCTCATGGTATTGGAGGAAGTGTAAGCATGAACTGAAAATTGGTTATTACTTAGAAAACATAAAGGTGGAATAAATGGATAATTTTCAGGTTGGAAGAATGCCCCCGGGGATCAATTCTTGGTCTCAATTATTCCCTATTTATATCAATGAACTGGATGAGGGGGTTGAATTAATATATTTAAGTTCGTTGATGATGCAGATGGAAAGGCAACCAGTAATGTAGATGTTTTTCCCCTTTAATGCAATATATATAAAATGAGTGAATGAATGAAAATGATAAATGATGCTTAATTTTGAGAAATGTGGTCTTGTGGTAAGAGGAATCAAATGGGATCTAAATGGAATAAAGGTGCAAATGAGTGATGTACAGAGGGATAAAGTTGGAGTGGTTGGGTGAGGGTGGGATTCAGAGGAGCAGTGGCATTTAATGCAAAGGTAACAATCAGCAGACAAAAGCAATTGAAAGTGAGCAGTGGATGAGAGACAGATCCAGGCAAGAAGGAATGGTGTTGGTAGAATCAGTGGGGGATATGCGATCAGCAGGAATACTACCAGTTAGGGTGGAGATAGCTGGCAGTAGCAGGTGCACATGTTTAATGCATCAGGCATTTTTTCATTTCTGAAAATTACCTACAGACTGCAGATGTTGGAGTCTTGAGCAAAAAAAACACACAGTGTTGGAGAAATTCAGCAGGTTAGGCAGCATCTGCAAAGGGAACCGGACAGACGATGTCTCAATCCTGCCTCGGAGGATACCGATGAGGAGGGGGTCATTGGCAGATGAACGGAAATAGTGAGAAAGACTAGAAGTGAAATGGAGATCAGATGAGGAAGGCAGAGGAAAAGTGAAATGTAAAGCCAGGGGCAGGAATCTGGGTAGAATAGGGAGGGGAGAAGGGGACGGGAAAGGTTAAAGGGAAATGGGAGGGACTCGGGAGTAGGGAGGGGTGGGAGATGAGAGGAAGGAGGAGAAGAAAAGAACAAGGTGACTGGGATGGTGGGAATAAGGGTGTGAACATGGTGGGAGGAATGAGAAGGATGGTCACAGTTGGAGGTTTACTTTTATGGCCTGGTCACCTACTGGTGCTGATGAATTATTGTATTACTGATTTTTGTATGTTTATTTCTTGTGTTGCATTAATATGCCAGTTAAGCTGCAGCAAATAAGAATTTCCTGCATAGGGCAATGAGTCATGAATTGGAGAATTTAATGTTCATGCCATGGGGTTGTAGGCTACCCAAATGAAATATGTGGTGCTGTTCCTCCAGTTTGTGTGTGGCCTCAATCTCTCTGTGGAGGCCAAGGACAGCAAAGTTGGTGTGGAAATGGGAATGGGAATGGGAAGGGGAATTAAAATAGTTACCAACTGGGAGTGCCAACAAGCCAACAAGCCAACAAGGACAAAGGCCAAGTGTTCAGCAAAACGTTTGGTCTAACGTTGCAGAGAAGGCCACATTGGGAGCACACGGTGCAACAGATGAGGTTGGAAAAGATGCCAGTGAACCTCTGCCTATCTAATTAGGGATAGGTAATAAATGCTAGCCTTGCCAGCTACATTGAGATCGTAAAAACAAAAAAAAAAGATATGGATTAGTTGCAAAGTAAAACGTTTTTAAATGCCTTGATCTTTGTCAAAGAGTTTTGCGGAGGATTTTTAAACACATTTTTATGGTTGTATTTCTCCAAAATTGGTAGTCTTGGCCAGAATTGGCCAGATTCATTCATATCCAGAAAGGCGAGGGAAGACATTACAATTGTTGGTGAGAAGGTGAGGGGCTGACTTATACCCCCCCCTAGCATTGCTACTGGGGTCTAAATTCCAACATTTTAATTATGAAGTGACAATGACAAAGTGGAGGCATTGCTATGATTCAAACCCCTGCTCCTTGCCAACTAACTACGCACATTAGGGTGAATTGAGAGATTGCATGAAGGGTGAATAAATGTAAAGGAAGACGTCTCACAATCACAGGAATTGCTATTTGCAGAATTTTGACATAGTTGTTCTCAGAAGCAATCTGTTCTGCATCTTCTGAGCCAGTCCTCAGGCAGGTCTTCAACAACAACTTTGTAAGTCAAATGAGTGTTTGGTTTGGCGGGTATATTTAAGTCCACCTACAAAAATGTTGCCTCTATGTTCTTGAAATAGTTCAAAGGCCCTCACACCAGTAGAGAGATCAAAATCCCCCTTTGAAGCCTACTACACAACTTATGTTTTTGTAGAGGAACTTGGGTGGATATCGTGGGAATTGAGTGGTTACATTTTGAACCTCAACTGTTGATGCAGGAATAAATGAATTGGCATTGTCTGCAGTACACACCAACCTGACAATGACCAACCTTTCCTTGAATTTGGATTGTGGCTTTGGACAAGGACAGAGTGAAGCTTCCATGTTGACACAATAACATAGGTGATTCCAGGTGCCTAGAAACTAAGTTAATGCAGCTCGGAGTGCAGCTCTTAAGGTTGCAGCCAATTAGAATCAAAGAGCCATACAGTGTGGAAACAGGCCCTTGTTGTCAGTGTTTGGCCATTTTTCCTCAAAACCTATCCTACCCATGTCTAAATGTTTTTTTTTAATGTTGTGATAGTACCTGGCTCAACAACCTCCTCCGGCAGTTTGTTCCATACACCTACCACTCTCTATGTGAAAAGGTTGCCCCTCGGGTTCTTAATCTTTCCTCACTCACCTTAAACCTATGTCCTCCGGCTCTCAATTCCCCTACTCTGGGTAAAACAATCTATCTATTTCTCTCATGATCTTGTAGATGTACACATCTATAAGATCACCCCTCATCCTCCTCCACTCCAAAGAATAAAGTCCTAGCTTACTCGACCTCTCTCTGTAGCTCAGGCCCTTGGGTTCTGGCAACATCCTCATTAATCTTTTATGCGACTTTTTGTCTTAAAGAAAATCTTTCCTATAACCGGGTGAACAAAGTGAAACACAATGCTCTAAATGTGGCCTCGCCAATGTCTTGCACAACTGTAACATGACCTCCCAACTTCTGAATTTTTAGCCTCAGTTTCTCACTGTACCCCTTGTTATGTTCTGTGATTGCATGGTGAAGGATTTGATTAAAGTGTGAACATTAATCATTTACTGCTGTTCAGCTAGGATTATACTCGGTCTTTACTTTTATTTCAGACCACTGCCGTGCCACCCTCCTTAAGTAATAAAGTAACTTCCTCCTCTCTCACCCCCACCTCTACCTCTCCTGAAGAAACTGTACCCTGGAACATTAATCAGCCAGTCCCGTTCCTCTGTTAACCAGGGTTCTGTAATGTAATGGCTACAATGTCCCAGCCGCATGTACTTATCCGCACACCGAGTTCATCTGCCGTACCCATTAGGGCTCTTGCATTAAAATAAGCGCATTTCAAACCAACTCTCCTTCCTCGCTCCTCTGCCTTTCTCCTGCCTATTCTGTCCACTAAATGTTCTTTCATCACCATCCACACTGCCTTCCAGCCTATCATTTGCCTTGATCCTGCATAACATAGGATCCTACCACCCCTGCCAGCCTAGTTTCAACCCACCGTGTAGCACCAGCGAACCTGCCTGCTCAAATAACCCTAATATTTATGAGTCGTGGGCCACAAAAGCTCCCTAACCTATTAAATCTAACAACTGAATCATACTGAACCAGTGTTGCCACCTGTCAGTATACATAACCCATGGAATGTCATATTATTACTACAATGGAAATTGACGAGAACACTTCCTGATTCAGACTTTTGATACCCCTTGTTATTTTCTGTGATTGCATGGTGAAGGATAAGATTAAAGTGTGAATATTAATCATTTACACTACAGTTCAGCTAGAATTAGACTTGGATTTTATTTCCTGCAGATATTACAGTGGACGACTGCGGACAAAATGAAAGATTCTTGCTGCTTGTGCGTCTATGTGATTTTCAGACATTACTTTAAAATGAGTCAATTATTATACATTCCCATCTTTATAGCACTCCACTCAACAGCATTTCAAGAATGGGAAGGCAGGCAGGATGACAGGAGAAAATTTAAATAGAAAAGAGTAGCATTTAAATCCCCCGCTGCATCATCGACTGGCAGCTTCATATAAGTGTGCAGTAAACTTCCTTGTTCATGTGCAGTTTATAGAGTAGATAAACACTATATATCTACACAGTAATGACAAATATAATAATAAATACATTGACAAGTGCAAAGCAGTAGAATGGTACGAGGTTGTAATGCATTCTGAAGTAGTACAACAAATATTAAAGTACAATTTTGGAATAACCGAATGATGCAGAGTTAAATGCAGCACAGAGACGCAACGTTAGAGTTGCTGCCTTACAGTGCCAGAGACCCCGGTATCGATCCTGACTCCGGGTGGTGTCTGTATGGAGTTTGTGACTGCGTGGGTTTTCTCTGGGTGCTCCGGTTTACTCCCCCATTCTAAAGACGTACAGGTTTGTAGGTTAATTGGCTTTGGAAAAAAAATGTAAATAGTCCCCAGTGTGTAGGGTAGTGCTACTGTATGGGTGATCGCTGGTCAGTGCGGACTTGGTGGGCTGAAGGGCCTGTTCATGCTCTGCATATCTAAGCTAAACTAAACTAAAACTAACTAAAGTGAAAGACTATATAGCAGCACCTCCAAGAAATGAATATGAAAAAGGTGACTATTTCACGGGTCTGATAGCAGTGGGGTAGAAGCTGCTCTTACATCAGGGTTTCCGAGCTTTCAAGCTCCTGTGTCTTCTCCCAGCAGGTAGAAAAGCCAAAAGTGAATGACCAGGGTGGCAGGTATCCTTGACGATAATTCCAGCCTTCGTGATGAATGTACTGTGAAGATGGATTGGAAGGAAGTGATGGATCTGTGATGGACTGGGCTGCAGTCGTCACTCCTTGTAGGTTCAGGTGTGCATACCAAAATGAGGTGTGTCCCCTCATAATACGTTCCATAGTGCATCTGTGGAAGTTGGAGAGAATCCTCATGGTCATGCCGAATCCTCTTAGATGTCTAAGAAAGTAAATAAGCTGATTGGTTTCCTTGACCACCGTATCAATGTGAAGGGATTAGGTTAGTTTGCTGATGATACGGATGCCTTGGAACTTGAACCTTGACGACCATCTTAACACCAGCTCCATTGATGAGGACAGTGTTGTATTCACCCTCTTGTTTGCTTAGTGCAGCAACCCACATTTTAACCTTGCTGACATGAACCCAAAAATAGTTGAGTTTCCTGGACAGGACCTACAGCGAGGTTGACACGCCAAGGATAAAGGAACAGCGAAGGTGGGTGACTATGAGAAAGGGGAGTAAATGTGGAGTGCAGGAAACCCCGGCGGCTGTGCCTAATGAAAACAGGTACACCCTCTTGGGAGCTGTCGGGACAGACGACGCTTCCAGTCTGAGCGGCGGTCAGGTCGGTGGCTCCAATCCTAGCGATGAGACTCGACTGGTGAGACCGACGTTGGGCAGAGCTATAGTGGCGGGTGACTCCATTGTGCGAGGTGCGGACAGCAGTTTCTGTGGCGGCAGGCGAGACTCGAGGATGGTCTGTTGCCTCCCTGGTGCCAGGGTTCAAGATGTCACAGACCGACATCCTCGAGAGGGAAGGTGAACAGTCGTGCGTTGGGAAGTGTAAATGATGTTGCGTAAATGACGTGCAAATTACGCCCATGTGGGACAGGCCCTTTAATCTACAATTTGAGACGGAGAAGGGAAAAGCGGAAGAGTTAGTATTACAGTTGAGCAAAGGGTACTATGGAGGCATGAGGGAGGAGCTGGCCAAAGTTGACTGGAAAGAGACCCTAGTAGAGATGACAGTGAAACAACAATGGCAGGCATTTCTGGGAATAATACAGAAGGTGCAGGATCAGTTCATTCCAAAGAGGAAGAAAGATTCTAAGGGAAGTAAGAGGCAACTGTGGCTGACAAGCAAAGTCAAGGACAGTATAAAGATAAAAGATAAGAATAACATAGCAAAGATGAGCCAGAAGCCAGAAGATTGGGGAACTTTTAAAGAGTAACAGAAGATAACTAAAAAGGTAATACGGGGAGAAAAGATGAGGTACGAAGGTAAGCTAGCCAAGAATATAAAGGAGGATAGTAAAGGCTTCTTTAGGTATGTGAAGAGAAAAAAATTAGTTAAGACAAATGTGGGTCCCTCGAACATGGAAACATGTGAATTTATTATGGGGAACAAGGAAATGGCAGATGAGTCGAACAGGTACGTTGGATCTGTCTTCACTAAGAAGACACAAACAAGTGGCCAGAGGAAGTAGGGTGACGGAGGAACTGAAGGAAATTCACATTAGGCAGGAAATAGTGTAGGGTAGACTGATGTGACTGAAGGCTGATAAATCTCCAGGGTCTGATGGTCTGCATCCCAGGGTATTTAAGGAAGTGGTTCCAGAAATCGTGGACGCATTGGTGATCACTTTCCAATGTTCTATAGATTCAGGATCAGTTCCTGTGGATTGGAGGGTAGCTAATGTTATCCCACGTATGAAGAAAGGAGGGAGAGAGAAAACAGGGAATTATACTGTTAGCCTGATATCGGTGGTCAGGAAGATGCTGGAGTCAATTATAAAAGATGAAATAGCGGCACATTTGGATAGCAGTAACAGGATCGGTCCGAGTCAGCATTGATTTACGAAGGGGAAATCATGCTTGATTAATCTTCTGGAATATTTTGAGGATGTAACTGGGAAAATGGACAAGGAAGAGCCCATGGATGTAGTGTACCTGGACTTTCAGAAAGCATTTGATAAGGTCCCGGATTAGTGGGGAAAATTAGGGCACATGGTATTGGGGGTAGGGTACTGACATGGATAGAAAATTGGTTGGCCTACAGGAAACAAAGAGTAGGGATTAACAGGTCCCTTTCAGAATGACAGGTGGTGACTAGTGGGGTACCGCAAGGCTCGGTGCTGGGACCGCAGATATTTACAATATACATTAATGATTTAGATGAAGGTATTAAAAGAAACATTAGCAAATTTGCAGATGATGCCAAGCTGGGTGGCAGTGTGAACTGTGAGGAGCATACTATGAAGATTCAGGGTGACTTGGACAGGTTGGGTGAGTGGGCAGATGCATGGCAAATACAGTTTAATGCAGATAAATGTGAGGTTATCCACTTTGGTGGCAAGAACAGGAAGCCAGATTATTATCTGAATAGTGTCAAGTCAGGAAAAGGGGAAGTACAACAAGATCTGGTTGTCCTTGTTCATCAGTCACTGAAAGTAAGCATGTAGGTACAGCAGGCAGTGAAGAAAGCTAATGGCATGTTAGCCTTCATAAGAGGAGTTGAGTATAGTAGCAAAGAGGTCTGCAGTTGTCCAGGTCACTAGTGAGACCACACCTGGAGTATTATGTGCAGTTTTTGTCTCAAAATTTGAGGAAGGACATTCTTGCTACTGAGGGAGTGCACTGTAGGCTCACGAGGTTAATTCCTGGGATGGCGGGACTGTCATATGTTGAAAGAATGGAATGACTGGGCTTGCATACACTGTAATTTAGAAGGCTGAGAGGGGATCTTATTGAAACATACACGATTATTAAGGGATTGGACACGCTAGAGGTAGGAAACATGTTCCTGATGTTGGGGGAGTCCATAACCAGGGACCACAGTTTAAGAATAAGGGGTAGACCATTTAGAACAGAGATGAGGAAAAACATTTTCACCCAGAGAGTTGTGAATCTGTGGAATTCTATGCCTCAAAAGGCAGTGCAGGCCAATTCTCGGGATGCTTTCCAGAGAGAATTAGATAGCGCTCTTAAAGATAACGGAGTCAAGGGATATGGGGAGAAGGCAGGATTGGGGTACTGATTGTGGATTATCAGCCATGATCACAGTGAATGGTGGTGCTGGCTCGAAGGGCCGAATGGCCTACCCCTGCACTTATTGTCTATTGTCTAATGAAGGGCCAGATTGTTACCCTGACACGGTGGCACATGCTTCTCAATCCCTTTCCTATTCTTCACCTCATCGCTAATGTTGATCCAGCTGACAAAAGTGGTATCATCAGCTTTGGTATCAACGTGCTGGCAGTATATTTGGTGTCATAGTCCATGGCTGGACAGGGAGTAGAGCATGGGCTGAACGTACAAATCAGAGGGGCACCAGTGTTGGGGGGGTGAGGTGTGGGGGGGTGTCATCGGTGTGGAGGATAACTCTGGAGGAAATGTTAATACCAATTCTAACTGACTGTGATCTGCTGGTCAGGAAGTTCTGATGCCAGTTACAGACATATGATTCTATTGCCTATTGTCAAGATAATCCAGTGCTCAATGCAGTGCATGACAGGTGACGTGATGTGTAGACCTATTTTTTGTGTACGCAAAGTACAAGAGGTCTAAATTGCCTGGAAGATAGCACGATGTGGATCAAACACTTCATTATGAGCGTTGTTGGAGCCACTAGGATTGAGATTGGTCACTTTATTCTTGGGTGTGGAATAATATTCCTTGTAGCAGATGGGGTCAACAAATTGTTGAAGTGGGAGGATATTTCAGTGAAGACTGTGGTTGGTTGGTTGGTGTACGATTTCACAAGCACTTCAGAGACTCAATTTTCCGTGAGTTTGCCTTCATGGAAGCTGATCTAACTTCTGCCACTGAGATTTAGGGGACAGAGCTAGATCTATCTCTGTCTTAGTCTGGATCGTGAGGGATGCATCCAGGTGGAACTCAATTTGCCTCTTCAAAACGGGAGTGAAAGGCAATGAGCTCAACTGGTAATGCCAGAGTTAGCCACAGACTCCCAACAGTACCCCATGAAGGTATTCTGCCACTTTGCTGGCGTCCACTCGATTGAATTGAGCCTCCAGCTTGTTCTGGTGTTCTCTCTTGACATCCCTGATAGCCTTGTGTCGATCATATCTACCTTCCACTCATTGCCTTCTGTGGAAAATTCCCCTTCTTTTACTCGAAGTTCCTGTAGTTTTCCTTTTCTCTTTAAATAAGCTATTGGCGGAGTAAATGGGCTGAAGGCACAATCAACTATTCACTGTCAGGACTGACCAGTGCCGTCTCTTTGAATCACAAAATGTTCTCAATTGAGACTGTTTCTAATAAACTAATTACAGCAACATTTAATATTTTGTTCGATCATCAGCAATGGTATGGGGTAATTTTCATCTTTCTGCTGCTCATTCATGCTGAAAGTACGCCAACAGTGATTCCAAAACTATTACTTTAGATTTGGACTGCTTGGTCAGCTAACTTGATTTATGGACAGTGCTTTGGTTAGCCAGAGCTTCCCATCAGACTCAGACAGGAGCATCAGGATTATGTCTATGTGGCTCAAGTCATCCAATACCATTTTCATCTCTATCCACCTGAACACAACCACTACAAACGTGGATGGATTATGCTTCCATGCTTAAAGAATATTAAATGGAATCCTTGGCTGCCTAGGAGTGAAACCAGATAGAAGCACTGGTGAAATTTTACTGTCTGCCACTCTGTCAGTACTGTTTGTTTCTTTCCAGGTTAAAAAAGCTACCTAGACGTCCTCTTCAACGCTTCTGACAAAGGCCACACTGCCCAAAACGACCATTTATGATATGTTTTATGGAGATATGGGATAAAGTGTCCTACTTATTTTAGTTTATCCCACTTCTGATGACTTCTTATTCGTTGAGGATCTGGAATTCAGTTTGTAATGGTAGTCGTTCAACTTGGTTTGAATTTCTTTTGTTAGTTTAGCAATAAAACATGGAAACAGGCCCTTTGGTCTACCGAGTCCACACCGACCAACTATCACCAATACACTACTTCTTTCCTTACACACTAGGGAAAATGTACAGATGCTAATTAACCTACAAACCTGCATGTCTTTGGAATGTGGAAGGAAACTGGAGCAGCCGGAGAGAACTCACATGGTCACAAGGTGAACATACAAACTTCGTACACACAGCACCCACAGTCAGGATCAAACTTGAGTCTCTGGCGCTGTAAGGTGTGAAAGAACAAACGGCTATTACAAAAAATTGAGATCTATAGGGCAACGGGGTCATCTGCCTGCCTGCCGCTGGGTGTGATTTCTATCTGCCGCTCGGTGCTTGATCTATGATTGTTGTAGGACCATGTGAAGAGAAAAAGGCTCGTGCCTTTGGGAAAGGGAAATCAAAGGGACGCCATGTGCATCAAAGGGAAATTCGGTATACAAGGAGCAGATAAATCTTTATTCAGTGAGCAATCTACTAGATCACTGTATTTGACACTCTTAAATAAAGTCTTGATTACCTTGCCTGATCTTTGTGGTGTGTTTTAAAGTTTTCTTTAATAAAGGCAGCAACTCTACCACTGCGCCACTATGCTGCCTCTACATCAATGATGGAACAAAATAAAAACTGTCCTCTGCTGCACTCCTTTTTCTGCCAAGATCTAGAGCCTTTAGTCTTCTTTTGAGTCTCCTGACATAATTCATGCCTTTCAACAATGTACATTAAAAGGCAATCTATTTTATTTCTGATGATAACAGCATCTCTCCGGAATATTAATTTAATTCTATTCTCGTTTTTCCATATTTTCTCGTATTTGTTTTTCTCTTTACCTAACCAACAGACAATTAAAAAAATAGGAGAATCATGTCCTAAACGCTGATCCACTCTTTCCTGGTTATTATTCCGGAGATGAAAATACAGATGTGCCTCTCTTTGCCTTTCAATCGTTAACGCCTGTCCATTTTTAGCCGCATTTACAAATGTTCTCTCATCATTACTCTAAATTTGAAAGTACTGCACCAACTTCACATACATTCAGCCATTACGCCTCTTTGTAAGACTAAGAATCTGTCAACTATGAAGCTAAAGTGAGTTCCATAAATAAAATAAAAACGATTTTGTTCAAAAAGTCCAATTTACCAGATGACAACATCTAACATCTTCAGTACATTTTCAGTGTATTTGTGCCAGTCTTCTCTGAAACAACAGTATTATTTCAAACAGGTGAATAAAAATAACAGTTACTTCACCTTTTTAAGAAATCATCGGTTTCACAGAACGGGTTCTCATCACTCACATGCTTTTGCAATCTTCAGCAAGAAGGCTGATGTATTTTCAATGTTACCTTTAATCAATGTTGCATAAAATTCAAAGCTATTGATCTAAAATTAAATCTGTAATTAAAACAGTGCCGCATTCAATGAAGGCTGCTCTTACTTTTTGAAATTTTATTTTTGCATCAGAGAAGTTCATGCTAAAGGGCCTCTCCTGGAATTTAATATATAACCAAGATCGATACTCTTGTGCTGTGTACAGTCTCTGGCTGACATTGGTGTTGACTGATAATCCTTTACTTCCCAGTCTCCTCTTTCTCCTTGACCAGCTTGTCCTTCTCTGCTCATCCTCCTAAACATGCCATCCTTCAGAGGAAACACCTACCCATGAGGTCTGTGCTACCGACTTGAAATCAACGGTCAGTTGGTAGTTGTCACACCTCTCCTTATGAACTTTAATCATTATAAAGAACTGTGGAAAGCACCAAATGCTTCCAGTAGAAATGAATCAACAACCCAGCTCTGAGTACAGGATTTAATAGAGCGGTTGTTGGTTGGGGTTCTTTCCTGAAGCAGAACAAGACTACCGGTAAGTGAAGGCATTTTTAACACACAGTTTGGACACTATATTGGGGCAGATTCTGTACAAAAGGATGCAACAGCAGATTTGTATGTTATTACATTGTTACCTGATTATCAAAACACAGCTGCAGTGGACCATCACTAACAAAGAAACTTCAATTTGAATCTTATATTGAATGCTATTACAAAGGAGCTTTCCACATACTCCTGCTGGCATTCCAGTTCAGAAACCCATGCTCAAACTGAGTTCATACGGTATATAAAATTAGTATAATGGCAACCTCTTCAACCTACATTGTAAAAGCATTTCCCTCCAAACTCAGTTCATTCACTTCTGTAGTTAGTTTCCTAATCAAAGTAGTTTTGTGGTGGTTGTCTTTTATATTTCATTAATGTAGTCTTTTATCTTTTATATTTTTTAAGATTACAGTCTTGTCCACTGAATCGCCACTTATTGTTATATCCTCAAACACTCCACACACCATATTCATGCATAAACATGTGCACGCAGAATGAATCTGAGGTGTCAGGAGGTGCTGTATTCTACTGGGGTGATTTCATGTTATAACAAAGCAGATCCTGAGGTAGTTTATTTTGATTGAAAGAAATGACTTCATATTTAGTCTGACAACAACATGAAATATTACATTCTCAACCCACATTAGAGGATTGAATTTCCCAGTCTCAGCCAGATCATAAAAACTGCAGGAACAAAGATTGCTTCCCAATCCCTTTCAATATGATTTATAATAATATTTCTAGATAGTGTGCCATTTTATTTTGCAGTACGAATCCAGTAGCTTGGAATTTTATTAATGGTGGTTTGGCAGGGGGAGGTGATAAACTCTGTGCGAATAACCACAATTTTAAAACAATCACATTGGTGTTGACAGTCAATGATTGTGTTGGTGTTGTCAAATAATAATGTTAAGAAAATCTCATATCTGAATGTTGTCCAGCATCATACAGCATAAACTCAAAATATTACGTGGAAGGATCATCTACAGTATGTTTTGCCCCAGTATTCCAGACTGAACATGTTATAGCTGTTTTGCCAGAGATACGTTACGGGCTGAAATGCAGCCAGTTCACATACCACAAATAATTAATAGATGCATTAACAGAAATGAGCAGAATTGCTTGTACTCTGGGATTAAATGTTACATTTTTCTGCCTTGACCAATCTTATGATCTATTTTGATCAACGCAAATAACGGGTAATTCTTCCCAATTCTTAACATTTTCATATTTATGTCCTCAATTCTTTGTCTCCCTTGTCACTAGTCAGTTTGGAAAGATAAAGGTGGAATCTGCAGTTTAGAGGAGAGGAGAAAAACTAGGTAATAGGTGTAACAAGGCAATGAGTCCCCGAGAGAGATGGGAAAATATAATAATGTCTAAAAAACAAAAATAAAAGTTGCAAGATTTACTGAAAAAGATTTACAATAACGAAATGATATACAGAGGGATCTTTGGGTGCAAGTGTACGGTTCCCTGACAGTGCCACACAGGAAGAGAGGATGGTAAAGATGCCACATGGCTGTTTGCATTCATCGGCCAAGGTCTTGAATACAACAATGTTGCAGCTAACATGATGCAGCTATATAACATTTTGGTTCGGCCATGTTTGGAATATGGTGTGTAATTCTAGTTGTCGCATTACAGGAAGCTCGTGAAGGCTTTTGAGAGAGTGCATTAGAGGTTTAGTAGAATGGTGCCTGTATTGGAAAGAATTAGCTACAAGTAGAGGTTGGAATAAAATGGATTATTTCTTCTGGAGGCTGAGAACAACTTAATAGAAGAATATAACATTTTGAGTAACAGGATTGATAATCAGGGTCTTTATGAAGAAGCGTCTCGACCCAAAATGTCACCTATTCCTTTTCTCCAGATGCTGCCTGACCCACTGAGTTACTCCAGCTTTTTTATTCTACCTTCTTTATTTTCCAGGGTAGAAATAGCAAATACCAGAAGGCATAGATCTAAGGTGAGAGGAAAAGGTTTCATGGCAAATTTTGTAGATAAAAGGTGATGAGTTCCTAGCAAGGAAAGTGGTAGAAACAGATACGATAGATACAAACATATAAGAACATTTAGCTAATTTAACCCTAATTTAGAGAGACACATGAACAGGCAGAGAATGGAGGGATATAGGCCATGTGTAGGCAGATGTGCAGTTAAAATTGGCATCACGATCAGCAGACATTGTGGATTTAAGGGCTTATTCCTGTGATGTTCTATTCTATGCTCTTTATTAAATCCATGTATTTTTTTAGTACGAATAAAGCAAATATATTGGTAATCCTTGTGTTCAGCATTAAATTGAGGATAAAGGTAGCCAACAGCCTAATTGTGATTGTTGGCGAAAAATATAATTGGTCCACCAAAGTATTTTCGGGAAGGAAGACTCGACTCTGACCAGCATACACTTGACACTAAACAATGCATTTGACTCTTAGCTGCCCTCTGAAGCAGCCTAACAAGAGATTCAGTTCAAGGCTAATTAGTTATGAATATTAAATTCTCTCCTTTCGAATGACACCCACATCCTGTGAATGAATAAATAGAGATAGATGATGTGGATGTTGTAGAATGTGAATCTTGGGACATTGCTCGTGTTTGAAACATCCTGCGTAAAATTATCAAACTAACTGTGACTTCCTCATGGATCATGCAAATACAAATCATGTATCTTTCTTATGATCAAGCCTACTTCATGCAGAAACTTAATTGACAATATAACCCGATTTTAAATTAATGTAAAGATTCACAGTACCAAAGACAATTAGGTAAAAACTAATTAGATGTTGTATCTTAATACTTGTAAAAAAAAAAAAAAAAGCAATTCTGTGCAGCTTGGTGGCATAGCGGTAGTGTTGCTGCCTTACAGCGCCAGAGACCCGGGTTTGACCCCCGACTAAGGGTGCTGTCTGTACAGTGTTTGTACGTTTTTCCTGTGACCGTGTGGGTTTTCTCTGGGTGGTCTGGTTTCCTCCCACATTCCAAAGATGTACAGGTTCGTAGGTTAATTGACCAGTAAAGATTGTAAATTGTCCCTAGTGTATAGGATAGAGTTAGTGCACGGGGATCGCTGGTCCCGTGCGAGAACTCGGTGAGCCGAAGGCTCTGTTTCCACGTTGTATCTCTAAACTAAATTCAACTAAACTTATTCCTTTACTTGATTATTAGATTGAAAACAGAGAAACAGTTCATGATTATTTAAAAATCATGAAAATCTGCAGTCAAATTCTCAAATTATCAAGATGGAATCTGAACTCATTTTCTTTGGATTACTCCTCCATTTGCTTATCCATTAACCACAGGCAAAAGATTCATATGAATGGTACGGGGTGAAACATTATTTACTACGAAGAAAGGCTGAACATCCTGGGATTACCTTTTTCTCCAGAAAAGGGGTGGATGAGGGATGATAGGACTGACAGAAGAAGCTTTTAAGTTTACGCAAAGGTTTGAATTAGAGACAACATATGCAGAAGGAGGCTTGGTTTATTCTGCCTCTGCCTGTCAAATAGGTATCACCCAAATTCCACCTTCCAGCACTTGATCCATTGCCCCTCAGGTAGCTGGTCCAGCATACTCAATCCTTCCTAATACTCAAATCATTCCAATCTTTTTTTACACTCTTTCTAGTGCAATCATATCCCTGTCTTGATGTGGTGACCAAAACTGCACATACTACTCAGGCTCAATCTCCTCACTCTGATATTCTTTGCCTTCGCACTTCATAAGCACTGTAGGAACACAATGGAAAAGCCACGTGGAATTGGTGGTTGAAGTATTGGGCGATTTATTAAGACTGGTGCGCACCAGGAGGTCAGCTTTCGCAATGACCAGTCTTAATAAATCACCCATTACCTTAAACACCAAAACTCCGCGTGGCCTTTCCATTTTGCTCCTACAATCACCTTATTAACCCATTTTGCAACCCCCGTGGACATACGCTCCATGTCCCCTTATTCTTCAACAACTCAATATCCTCCCATTGAATGTATGTTCCCAAAGGACAGATGGAGAAAATCTTTACATTAGAGATCAGATAAAGGGATTATCGTATCGGATATTTAGAAAATGAGCACCACTACCAATATAAGTTCTTGAAGTTGCTCTCACAGATGCATAAGGGGAAGCTGGATAAATACATGAGGGAGGAATGAAAGATATCTTGATGGAGAAGGACTGCAGGAGACTTGTGTTTGGAGTATAATAACGGATATGAATCTGTTGGTGTGCTGTAAATACCATAAAATACTGTGAGTGCTAAACTCTCGGTGCATTGCACAACCAACACGACTGAAAGCAAAAGTACAAGAACAGATCTGACTGTATTGATTATCCAAAGCTCAAGACACCACATCAGGAATGTAAAGGGCCTGTCCCAGTGTACGAGGTAATTCAAGAGTTCTCCTGAGTTTTCCCGATTCGAACTCGGAGAATGTCCGTAGCGGGTCCATAGGAGTTCGTGGATGTCTCGTAGCGGCTCGTACGAGTAAAAAGTAACCATTTTTTTCATCACGAGTATTTTTTTTTTTTTTACTTGTGGACAATTTTCAGTGTTGAAAAAACGTCACGAGTTTGCCGGATTTCCCCGAGTACCTACCGTTACTCGTACAAGCCGCTACTAGACATCCACGAACGCCTAAGGACCCGCAACGGACATTCTCAGAGTTCGAATCAGGGGAAAACTCGGGAGAACTCTTGAATTACCTCGTACAATGGGACAGGCCTTTACACCACCATATGATAGCTTCTGCAAACATAGCAATCTCTCAAAAAAAGAACTGAAAGGTAACCCAAAGACCAAGTTTGTAAGTTGAGTTACCAATGGTAAATAAAGTAAGGCAACAATATCTTTAATGGGGGGGGGGGGGGAAATCAGTGTAAACAACATGGTGCCGTTATAGATGAATGCAACAATTAAATTAACTGGGTGGATCTCAGTGGATGTCTCATGTCAATGAACTATTTTGTTCTGGATTGGGTAGTTATTGATATAAGAAAATATCACTTTTCTTATACCACAAGAAAATATAGTGCAAATATCCTTCTTGCCATATCATACATTGGGAGTCTTATACAGAATTCATATCATATCTGGGATTACTAGTAATTTCTATATTGCGAATGTACCAGAGCCTGTAAGGTTCTTCCCAGCAAATTCACTGAAGAGGTTGACTGAACACAATAGTTCATAAAATATGTTTCAACCATATCGGAAGGGAGCCAAAGAAAGCACACTAGTGCGTTGGCATTTAATTGCAATGGGGGATGGGGGTGGTGGGGTGTGGCAAAAATCAAGATCAAGGAGTTACGCTGGATGTTTTTTTCATCCTAAAATGTTTATACATTTCTAACCATTTCTCATCCACTATGTGCTTCAGATCACTCTTCTTCCCTTACTATCTGTTGCGTGTATATCCAGGTTAACCTGGGTGAATACTTCATAAAATAAAGACAGACAATTCTGGGAAAGGAGAGGGAGGGAAAGGGAGAGAGAGAGAAAGGGAGCGGGAGAGAGAGAAAAAGAATGAGGGGGAGTCAGTGGGAAGAGAGAAAGAGAAAGAAGAAAGAGGGAGACAGATGGAGAGAGAGAGAGGGTGAGATAGAGAGAGCGAGAAAGAATAGGGGAGGAGAAAGGCAGAGGGAGCTTGAGAGAGAGAGAGAGAGAGAGAGAGAGAGAGAAACAGTCAGAGAAGAGATGGAGGGACAGAGACCGGAACAGAGAACAGCAACAGTTAATATTACTGATTAATGATCTTTTACCAGATCCTCTATGATAAATCATTGACCTGAAACATTAACTCTGTTCATGTATGTTTAACTTTCTAACCTCGTATCATTTGTCTAACTTTCTGAGTATTTCCACAATACTCTTTTTTTACTTCGGATTTCCAATATCTTTCTTTTCATCCATAATCATCCATTATCATCCCTGTGCCCAAGTCCTCCAAGGTGAGCTGCCTGAACGATTATAGACCTGTGGCATTAACATCAGTCGCCATGAAGGCCTTTGAGCACATAGTCCTCACCCATCTGAAAACTCACACTGCCCCCATCATGGACCCTTTCCAATTTGCATATAGTGCCAACCGGTCTGTTGAGGATACTATCAACTTAGCTCTTCACTATTCCCTACATCATCTGGAATCACCGAACACCTATGCACGCATCCTGTTTATAGATTTTAGCTCGGCCTTTAATACTATACATCCGATTAAACTCTACAATAAAATGTTGGACATGAGCATTCACCCAGCCATGTGCCATTGGATTCTACACTTTCTAACAAACAGACAGCAAAGAGTCAAGGTGGGTGAAAAACTCTCCAGCCCTCTGACTCTCAACATAGGAGCCCCCCAAGGGTGCGTTCTGTCACCCCAGCTCTTCTCACTTTACACCAACAACCTCACATCCCAATGCAGCTCAGTTAAAATTTTTAAATATGCAGACGACACAACAATAATTGGCCTCATCTCAGACAACAAAGAATCACAATACCATCTAACAGTCGATAGCGCAGTCAAATGGTGCGCAGACAACAACCTCCAGCTTAATACTTCAAAAACCTTAGAAATCATCATAGATTTCAGACGCAATCAAAACCACAAACCCCCGGTCCATGTCAACTCTCACCCCATAACCTCCACGAACTCATTTAAGTTTCTAGGCACCTATATCTCCAATAATCTAAAATGGCACATCAATGCAGACCACGTCATCAAGAAAGGTCAACAACGCCTATATTTCCTCAGACAGCTCAAAAAGTTCAGAGTCCATAAACACCTCCTGGTCCGTTTCTATCAATCAATCATTGAAAGCATCATCACCTCCTCAATCACAGTCTGGTACGGTAACACCGATAGTCACTCACTACACAGAATACAGCGCATTGTCTCCAAGGCCTCCAGGATCATCAACTCCCCCCTCCCCTCAATCCATTCCATTTATCTCCAACGTACCTCAAAACGGGCAAAAAAGATCATCTTGGACCACTCCCATCCAGCAAATCACCTTTTTCAGTCTCTCCCTTCAGGGAGGCGCCTCAGGTCACTTGCTACTAAAACCACCCGCTTTAAAAACAGTTTCTTCCCCTCAGCAATAAGAACTCTCAATTACGTCCAATAATCAGACAATAATATGACTTTTGATGTATACAGTGTCTTGTCTATGGTCTTTGTTTGATTTTTTGCACTATGTATTGTTGGTGAGATTTGTGATTTGTGATGTGGTATGGATGCACTTTATTACGGTGATCTGTGTTATTAGTTGTATGTAACTAAAGCAGTGTACCATCATGTACCAAACCCAAATACCACCAACCCTGGTTGCGTGGCAAATAAAGATTCTATTCTATTCTATTCATTTTTTTTTAATCATGGTACTTAGAATGTCTGATATATTTTGCATAATGATTAACTTTCACTGCCATGACTATGCAGTTTTTCGTTTTGCTTACTTAGTTTAATCAATTCTCCATGTTGTCTCTGCATTAAATGTGACATCCATCCAATGATTTTCAATGTGCCAATTCTAATCATTTTGATTGTATATCAAAATTTTGTCTCCCTCCAGAGCCAGAAGACAAAATTTTATCATTCATCGGCCAAATTATACTTTAACTGTTAACTTTAAAATTTAATTGGTAGTTGTTCTAATCCCTACTTTGGGGCTTCCTATTAATTCAACAAGCTTACAGGGATCTGGTTTGGGATTGGTTTGTTGACATGGATGGGAAACAGCATGAATTCAGACATGCATCATTCAGCAACAGAGTTCAGACATGAATCCTCTGGTGGTTCATTTGACATCTTCCACAGCCCAAGTTGGATGTTAACCTCCTCATGTAAACATTCTGGTTCCTGCATTTTGAACCCAGTTTTTGGTCTCAGATTCTGCATTAAAATCCTAGTCCCTAGATGATTGTACTGTGATTAGTGGTCATTCACATTGAATCTCAATGTAGACATCTTGGATTGAGCTGTATCATAACTGATTCCAAAACCCACATGGTCCAAAATGTTTTGAGAGAATTCAAATATTGGCAAGCAGTAAAAACATTTTTAAATCCTTCACGATTGGTTTTTAGAGATCACGGCTGATCCAGTTTGAGCCTCAACGCCATGTTCCTGCATGCAAATTGATTCCACTGCAATTCAAATGTATCAATCTTATATATTGAATGACTCCACTCCTCGCTCTCTCGGCTAGGGAGCTTAATGGCCCTCTGAGTAAACAGCTCCTCCTCAGCCTCACCCACAAATGGGCAATTTGCTATCTTTAAATGTTGTCCTAGATAACGCCCTCTCTGGGAAACATCTTTCAACCATCTAATCCCCTTCAAAAATTATGTATGCTTTCTTAAGATCACCCATTTACCTTCTCAACTCAAATGAGTAAAAAAAATAATCTATTCCATCATTCTTCAAATGCGAACAACTTTACCCTAGCAATATGCTTGGTGCACAGTCCCAGAGTTAGTGTACCTGTCCTTAAGATCCTTTAGGGCAGTACAGTGATGCAGCTGGCAGAGCTAATGTCTCACCAATTGCAATGACACGAGTTTGATGCTGACCTCCAATGTTGTTTGTGTGGAGTTTGCATGTTTTCCATATGGCTTTCATGTACCCAGGTGTCCTTCCATGCTCCAAAGATGTGCTAGTTGTTAGGTTATTGAGCAGACGAGTGATAAATTCCAAGGGAAGTTGATGGGACTACAGAAAGAATAAAATGAGATTGATGTAAATGGGTGATTGATGGTCAGCATGGATTTGCTGGCTGAAAGGTATGTTTCCAAGCTCTATGTCACTATGACTAAGATGGAGACCAAGACTTTACATAGTACGTCAGTTATGATCTCACCAGTGTCAATGTAAGTTTGCATCAAAACTCCCTACTTTAAACTTCATACCCTTTGCAATGAAAACTAACAATCCATTTGCGTCCTTGTGACTTACTGTGCCTGTAAAATAACCATTTATGTGTCATACAGGACCCCCAGATTCATCCCTAATACAACACTTGCAGTCCCGAAATTATTTGTGGGTTTTTTCTCATTAAGAAGTACTTATTTTGTCATGCCTGCAACACATCCCATAGTGTAGTTTACTTTGTTACACCCTCCTCCTCCATCCACAAATGAACCGATTAGCCTGCATTTTTCTAAGTTTGTTTTAAAACTTCAATTCATCTTAACACTTTCAATGTTTACAAGAAGTGTTTAATACCCATTAAACCGATCACCCATACAGATGGTTGCACCCTTTGTCTTCAGCAAGTCATGGCGTATAGCTTCCGATCCAGAAATGATTGCTTTTGTTCACTTAACCTGCCAGATAAAACAGATATTCCAGCCATTCTTTAATGCACCCCACTTCAGAGAGATTTGCTTCTGTCCCCAAGTCTCCAATCTGATCATGAATTCTGAACAAAATCTATTCCGTTTTATAATTTTTCCCTCTATTCAAGCTTTACTACACAGCCCGTAGGGACGTACATGCAGTTAGAAAACCAAAGCTATGCCGAATATTAATTGTACTTTCATAATTAGATATTGAATTAATATCCTTTTCCCTAAACATTCCTTAAAAATAATTAACTGTTCCCCTTTTCTTTCACTGGAGAACTCCATTGCTTCAATCCTTCAGCAGTCATTTCCATTCATTCTTGACATCGCATAAACATCCTTTACATTATCACTTCGTGACTTCTCTGGGTTATGAATAACAGTTTAATATTTTATCGTGATCTTACCCCCTTTTTCATGATGAGTTTATTGAAATCATTTGCTTCTTCTAAAATTATTTTTTCTATTCACGTTTTTGATACCCGCATGCTTTACCTGTTACTGTATATACATTTAATGTTAGAAAAACAATTTATTTCCAATTGACAAACTTTGAAGAAGAATATAGGATATGAGTGTTGTAAAGAAACATTCAGTTAAATTATTCCTTTATTGTAATCTATACTTTATAAATATATTAGAATTTCCAGCTTGTCATTATTCTCACACCTGATGCCAAAATCATTTTAATATACATCTCAATCACAATGCAGATTATAATCATGGAATAATTCAATGTTTGCTCCATGTTCGGCCAAATTGAGAGAATATATATATAATTACTATATGTCCCAGGATTTTGATTCGGGGCTGGACAGATGTCTGTTTCCATTTATCCATATTTTCAGGTTGAAGTTAAGACAGAGTGTATCACCTGTTCAGAATTATGCTTTACAATAGACAATAGGTGCAGGAGTAGGCCATTCCACCCTTCGAGCCAGCACCGTCATTCAATGTGATCATGGCTGATCATCCACAATCAGTACCCCGTTCCTGCCTTCTCCCCATATCCCCCGACTCCGCTATCTTTAAGAGCTCTATCTAGCTCTCTTGAGAGCATCCAGAGAACCGGCCTCCACCGCCTTCCACCCGAGTGTTTCCTCATCTCCGTTCTAAATGGCTTACTCCTTATCCTTAAACTGTGGCCTCAGGTCTGCCCCCTTCCCCCCAAACATTGGGAACATGTTTCCTGCACTCTTGTAGCTTTCACGTGTATCCTACATTTCGTTATGCATTTCTTTAGAAAGCTTTCCCAAGGAAGCGTGGCTAATTCAAGAGAAAGTTTACCTAAACTGAAATTAGAGTCTCCAAAATATGCATGGCGAAGGTCCAAATGGATTTAAATTTCCGCAACTATTCTATTATTATTTTTGATTTTCTGCTCCTTGTTGACACAGTAACTTCAGAGTAAATGTTGTTAAATTTGCGAGTTCAACCAACAATGCATTTAGGCCGGAACCATTTAGATAAATGCTAATTGATTGGCGCTCCAAATAAGATTACTTAACCTCAACAATCCACTTTTATTTTATTTTTTTCAAAAATCGTTGCTGCTAATCCTTAGTTATTGTCTTGCGCAATGTATTTAGATTGCCTTCTTAAAATAACTTTCGGCAACTACTGTGGTTTTGAGTTGATTCGTTTGCAAATCCAAGCCTGACTCATTGGAGTGAGTGCATGAATGAATTCAGTGAAATGTAACTCCACTGCGCCCCCTCACTCGTAGAACCACATCAACACCCTCGCCGTCCTCCTGGCTGCGTTAGAACGGGCATAATACAGAGGTTGACACATTAAAGTATCAGAACACATGGCGAAGTCAAAGCTGCGTGCTGCCTGTTCAAACCGAATGCTCTCAAACTTGCGAACGACCCGAGCGTGTTGGGGAATGCATTATTGAACGGTTAGAAACCAGCATTGCTCCTTGATCTTTGAGTGATTTTCAGCAAATATCCATCCCTCATGCAAGCCAATGTTAGTCAGAGCAAAGGGAAACGTGTGCCGGGCAAAATAAAGATCGGCTCCGTTATCAACCCCTTATTTTACAGTGGCTGGGATGATTCTGTGGGTATTTGACACAGAGATGGTGCTATTACCTTACTTGTCCGCATACGCCAGGGAGATCAGTACACACTTCCAAGTCTAGAAGGAAGTTTTCAATTGACTAGTAAGGGACGAATACTCCTGTAAAAAGAACGCGATAGCAAACAGTTCCAATGCACTTACTTTATCTGCCATGATCATGGATGAGCCACCGTGAATTCCCAGGATGGGGATATAAGTCTGAGAGGAAATAAAATCCAAAATCTGAGCGATAGCCTCCTGGTCGGTGTCATCGCCAAACACCACGCCGTGGATCTTGGTGCCCGACATCAAATCGCACACGTGGGTGATGATACTCTTCGGGTCGGTATGGTTCACCGCCACACTCACCACGTTGACATCATTGGGAAAGTCGGGGGCATCTTCCTTGATCCACACATCCTTAAATCCCGTGCTGTCGGGGCTTCTGCCCATAATGATGGCGATGTTGAGGGTCGGGTAACCCTGCTGCCCTCCGATTAGATCCACGTGGAATATAAGCAGATCGAGAACCACCACTGCAAGAAATCCGAGGCGTCCCATTTTCGGAAGCTCCATCCCCTGCAAAGGTGAAGATGACCAAAAATCTGCAAATTGCACCGGGAATAGAAAGAAAAAAAACACCTTTTCTTCTTCCACTCTCCCCCCCCCCCCTCCCCCCCTTTTTAGATTTAATAAGCATCAACGGGACATCAAAGTGGAAAAGTGCATCTATTCTCCAAATAAGGACAAAGGAAACCGCAGTCTCCGCATATTCTGGGAGATTTTTTCCTCCCTCGTCATGAAGACCAAAAAAAGGCATCTGACCTAATTTACATACTACTGAGTATTCAGGACAGGTTTTTTTTATAAGAATATCGGAAGGCTTTACGACACCCCGCGAATAATTTGGAACTGGTGGTGATAAATCAACTGGGGTCACGTTCCGTAACACATTTTTTTTTTAATCGCATCCTTTCCCAGCGTCAGTCATGCTTGCTTTTTATTGCTGCATGACACTATGCGGCGGCATAGCTCACTAACTTGTCACCTCCAATCTGACATTCGATGCAACATTTGGGACACCGGTTACTGGACACGTTGCGATAATGCACCACATGGTCCGAGGGCAATTTAAGAAACGCACAGACATTTCAATTAACGGAGGGGAGCGGCTGATGGGGAGTTATATGTGCAACCGTTGCCCCATGCCGGAAGGGTTTGCAGTGGTAGGGACGGTAGATCAACTTAAACGACGTCTCGAGGAGCTATTTTAGTCACTGAAGTCACGGAATAAATCATTCGCCCAAGTGGGTGTTTTATCCAACATAATGAACGGATGAATCAGTGGAGGATCTGTTCTCCTTCGTGCCATTTTAAAACAAACAGGTGCCATTGATTTTTTTTTTAAATCAATAATCTTTCGAAACGCCGAACATTAAATGTTAACATAGAAAGCGTGTTTTGGATATTTTAATAGCGAGCGGATAAGCAATTATATATATTTTTGCAAGCTTTAAATTTTCTCGACACGCATGGGTAAGGCACAAAAGACATTCATGTTGATAGGCGATCGGCCGATAACAACATGAAATAAATTGGGATGAAGTTTATTCTAAAGATAAATTCTTTCACACGGGCTGCGTTAGTAGTTTGAGATGAGAAGCTCTAGTGCCCCCTACAGTTGTAGTCGGCATGGGCAGTTTTAAGCATGATGATGTGTGTGACACAATAGATGTGACATACCTTGGACATCACGAAATGCATTTGCTCGCTGGCATGTTGGAAAGGTTTTCATATCTTGGCTCGCAACACCTAGGGTTGTTTTGCGGACCGTTGCATCCTCACAGATGGCCGCTTTAAGATCCAATGTATTCCCTTTGTGTTCGGCAGCTGTTCTTGCACCAGGAACTAACGAAGTATGAAAGTATGCAAAGTTGGTCTACAATGGGCATAAAATGCAGTGAGCCCGATTAAGAGAAGAGAAACGTGCTGCATGTTTTCCACCACTTCTTTTTTGCTTTAAGTCTCATCAAAGCAATAACGTAAATTCCCGATACCGTTTGTAGGTTTAAATATAATTAGCAGTGCACACGTTGGTAGAAACGAGGAAACAGGAGCTGATTTCTATACAGGACAAATGGACCTCAGTTTCAATATAGCGAGACTTAGACCCAGCAGATGACATTTTGTGCAAACAAAGACCTGCAACGTAGAAAATGAAATCATATGAACGTGTGCGTTTCGGAGTAAGAGCTGAGCACAGCAAAGTATAACAATCGCAATCAGAGTGTTTGCACAAACGCACGAGAAAAGCGGCAGGCGTACTTACAGCATCATTCTTCCACATAGCTGCAGCTTGGAAACTCAAAAATGAGGTCGCAAGGAAACCCATTTGTACTGAAAACCACCGCAACCACGCCAATAATTGTTCCTGGGACCGGCGCGCCTGCTAATGCATCTATGCAGCATTCTCCTGAAATGTGCCGCCAGACTATTCGCTTTCATTGTGGAAATGTGAACGCGCAGAGGACTCCCATTGGAGGCGGCAAACTCGACAGAGCTATCTTGGAGAATCAGTCTTGAAAAATGCCAGCAAAAATTGCAACCAAACTAGCTGAACTCCTGCATTTCACGCTGCCGTTCTCGGGAGCTTCTGTCGAAATCCTTCAGTCTGTCTCAGTCGAGACTGCAATACCGTAGATTCCTGGGCTCTCCGTTTGAGGAACCGGTCAACGACACATCCTTATGGAGACAATGTGAATTACAACTGTGTGCGTGCGTGCCAAAGAGACGGTCCATGTGTAACTGTGTGTTCAAAGACCTATTTACTAAAAATGGAATGTCACGCCAAATAGTTCGTATCAGTTACAACGGATTATTGATGGAGTTCTCCATTTCAATTACATTCCCGAAAGGATGAAGTGGCTAAGATACAGGAGATAGGATCGAGATAAGGAGTCAACCCGCCAATGTTTCAGATCGACGTGGAGCGCTCAGTTCTCCTTTCCGCTGTGATGCCTCTCACACCTCTTGCCTTGAAAGCCAGATGCCCAAAGCTTAGAAGTAACCCATTTTGTGATGTATCGGAACAAGCTCAGGCTTTGAAGACGCGTCCCGACCCGAAGCGCCGCCTGTCCATTCACCCCAGATGCTGCCTGACCCACTGAGTTCCTACGGCCCTTTCTGTTTTGCTTAGTGATATAACGTGGGTTAGAGTGGACTCCACCCGAGTGAGAGTTAGACTCCACTGCACGTGTCTAGCTGACCACAGCCAGAATGGGCCGATAAATCGGAACTCCGTTTTTTGAAGGGTTGGTGTGGTTCGATGTCCCACAGATCTTTGGAAAAGTTGTGACACGAATTCCACTGGCGGCAGTCGGTGTGCACAAATGATGTGACAATGATGACCTCTCAACACCACGGATTGACAAAACAGCAAGATGTTTGATACAAGTCAACGATATCGCCGTTCATTGGCGAAGCCAGTTGGTTTCCTACTAGAGATTTAACGGTTCCCCAAACACCTGTCCGACAGATCAGAAACACTCTTCAGGAGTGGATTTGTCAATGACCACTGTCCGCAGAAGACTTCATAAACAGAAATACAGAAGCTACACTGCAAGATGCAAACCACTGGTTAGCCGCAAAATAGGATGGCCAGTTTACAGTTTGCCTAGAAATACTTAAAATAACAACCACTTTTCTGGAAAAACATCTTATGGACAGATGACAAAGATTAACTTATGTCAGAGTGATGGCAAGAGCAACGTATGGAGGAGAGAAGGAACTGCCAAGATCCAAAGCATACCACCTCATCTGTGAAACACGGTGGTGGGGGTTTTATGGCCTGGGTATGTATGGCTGATGAAGGTACTGGCTCACATCTTCATTGGTGATACAACTGCTGATGGTAGTAGCATAATGGATTCTGAAGTGTATAGACACATTCTATCTGCTCAAGTTCAAACAAAAACCTCAAAATTTGGCCGGCGGTTCATTCTACAGCAAGACATTGATCCCAAATACAGCTAAAGCTATAAATTAGTTTTTCAAAATTAAAAAGTGTTAATTTCTTGAGTGGCCAAGTCAATCACCCGATCTGAACCCAATTGAGCATGCCTTATATATACACTGAAGAGAAACCCCAAAGGGACTAGCTATCATAAAAAGCATAAGCTGCAATATAGTCCTGGCAGAGCATCACCAGAGAAGACACCCAGCAACTGGGGAGGTCCATGAATCGCAGACTTCAAGCATTGCATGCAAAGGATATGCAACAAAATACTAAACATGACTACTTTCATTTACATTACATTGCTGTGTCCCAAACATTATGGTGCCCTGAAAATGGGGGGGGGGGGGGGGGGGGGCGCTATGTATAAACACTGCTGTAATTTCTGCATGGTGAAACCAAAATGTATAAAAATAGCCTTTATTAAAAGCTGACAATGTGCACTTTAACCCCATGTGATTTTTTTCTATTACAAATCTGAAATTGTGGAGTACCGAGACAAATAAATAAATGACGGGTCTTTGTCCCAAACATTATGGAGGGCACTGTATATGGAGAGAAAGTGCTCGGAGGTTCGCTCTCAATGGTCGCCTGTCGGCAGTCGGTTTGAGAAGGGGTTTAGAAATCACACCCTCCCTTTCCTGACATGTTAGGAGGCTGCTCGTGTACCTCGGAATTTCTCCCTTGAAAGCAACGTGCCAGTTCTTTTTTTTTGGCGGCCGGTGACTGCTTTTCATATCGTGCTGCTGGTTATTTCATTCATTCAATGCCTTTCGTACCGTGAGCGACTGGTGCACTGGTTACCTCTATCTCGCTGTATGACACAAATGATCAATGACGCCGTGGCGGGTTAATAACCTATTTCCAGAATAGGCATGAAGGTATCCATGCAATACAAGTCATTATTTATCCTCCTTTTCTCTTGTCTTATCTGCAGGTCAATACACTCTTCATTAAGAAATGCAGTGTATGTTTTAAATGCAACCAACCGTGACATGGGATCACAGCTACAATCCCGGGCACAAGAGCAAGCTGGGACTGCGAATAGACGGACGGTCATTATAAACCGGTTATAAAAAGAAACGGGTTATATTAGCCCCACGGAGCAGTATCTGCAACACTGTGTTGTGTACCGTTGGTTTGCGGAGGGTGCCCGACTATAAAGACCCAGTCTCCAATCTCTGTCGGGATGGAGAATAGCAGTGTTTGCTGAAGACTACTTAAAATGGATGCACTGCACCTTATCACCATTGCCCCGACAGTGGGCACGTTTATTATAAATCAACCGTTGCCCGAATGTAAAAGTTGGAGAGGAGGCGCAGGAATACAAGGGAAAAGGCAACAATATACATGGACATGAAACCTTGGATTTCTCGCGAGTCGCTGAGCTGCTAAACTCAAGGCCGTGTCACCGTGAGCAGTACAGTGCGTTTTTCAGCTGCCACCGTTGACAATACCTCCCGACCCGTGCAGGTGCCGATTGTGGACTTCTGCAATTCGGACCGCAATGTATCCCACGATTCCACTTGCATTATATTCGAAAAACAATGCATTTCCGGTGGATTGAGAGAAAACGGTAACTGGGATGAAGAAATCAGTGGAGTTATTCGAAACCATGAAGGCTTACTGAAACAGTACAACCCTCCCCACTGGATTAACCCAATGTCTTCTCGACAGAACCGTTGTAAGCTTTGGAACTCTTCAAGTTGCCAGAGCTCTTTAAACGCCTCCCCGCGCCTCTCCACAGCTCTAGCTTTCCCCAGAACCTACAATTTTGACAGTAATTGCTCTAACGCCTCCTTATATGGCTCAGGTCTTTTTTTGGTTCGCTAACTCTCCTGTAAAGCGCATTTTCTTACTTCAAAGGCGCTCTATCTACTGCTGTGGAATTTGCCATGCGTTCTATAACATATAGCCCTGATGTTTTTAAATACGTCAATTTCAAAACGCACATGTAGTTTCACTAAACTCTCCCCTATATGTGCATAACACAATAGCACATCACCGTGCATTCGGAATACGATCTGCTGCAGCACCATTATTTGCTAATTCTGCCCCTGATCACCCGACTGAGGTTGTAAACGTAAATCAAGTGTTGGCGGTCTGCTGTTTAAACGGTGTAACATACGGAGAATGTGTTTTTTGATCCGTTACTGGAGGCATTGAATTTACGTGTGGCCGGTATGAAGACATGTGATGGCAGATTTTAATGACGTGCCCCAGTTTACAGTCCTTATCTTGGCGCACTTAGCCCAGGGGGAACCACATGCACGTCACCACTGATATCCATGCGTGTCAAACAATTATGGAATTCGCTGTAAATGTGGGGGTGGGGCTGGAAAATTGATTATTGTACATGGATTCGGGGCGCAGTGTTTTGGAAGTATTCAGAACCCATTAACCACATCGTGGTGGATTCGACACGAGGCACCACGGAGTGGATGCGACTCAATGCCAATAGCAAGGCGTAAATGTCCTCCCGCCACCAACACCCACCGTTCTTCCTCACGAGTCTACAAATGATTTCAAAGTCTGTAGAGGAATCGTCCATCTCTACGCTGGAGCTGTCACTTTCAGCACCGCGAGCCTCCCCTCTTGCACACAATGCCAACAGCTGACAAAGCAAGGAACGCCTGCAACATACTTGCCAACAAACGTCCCTGCCGATAGAGGGCCGATGGTGCTCCACGTCGAAACTACAACCACTTTTACATCATTCGGCTTCTCCATTCAGCACTGCTGGAGGCTAACCATTGTATATTTGATGGGTGGAATCAATTCTATCTCGTCCAAGAGAATGCGCGGCAGATTGTATTGTGCTTTACAACAATCCTGCAGCCAGAACATAAATGGACTGTTAGATTTTGTTTTGCTACTTCTGGAAATTGATATGATGATATGCTACTTCTGGAAATTGTTCGCACTGACGGTATCGAAATTGTTCGCACTGACGGTATCACTGGATTTTTTTTAAACTCGGTTTATATATAATTCTGAGCGAATTACTAGAATCCAACTATGCATTCCCTCATCATCCATTGTCCTTTTGTGTGCAGTGGATTTTTAGGTTATTGCCAAGGATGCAAGTATCACTGCTGATGGTGCCCATTTTCTTGAACAAGCACCAAATGCTGCAGGTCGAAATTGCATTTATTGGTTCATTGTAGTCGCTGCCTCAAAAAGGCAGCCCAAATCATCAAAGACCCACACCATCCTGGCCACACACTCATTTCACAACTGCCACCAGGAAAAAGGTACAGGAGCCTGAAAACTGTAACGTTCAGGTTCAGCAACAGCATCTTCCCTACAGCCATCAGGCTATTAAATACAACAACCAATACGCTCTAAGTGAACTGCAAAGGACTATTATTATTGCACTACATTTGTCATTTATTGAACTTTTTCTTTTTTTTCTCTTCCCCCGTTATGTACAATGTTAACATATTCACATACTATCTTGTGTTACAGCAAGTAAAAATGTCATTGTCCCATCCGGGACATATGACAATAAAACACTCTTGATTTATATAAATGGAACATGTCTTTCTTTGAAAATGACAATCTAACTCAACAATTTGTGTAAGAAGGAACTGCAGACGCTGGTTTAAACCAAAGATAGACACAAAAAGCTGGATTAACTCAGCGGGACAGGCAGCATCTCAGGAGAGAAGGAATGGGTGACATTTCGGGACGAGACCCTTCTTCAGACAACGTCACCCATTCCTGCTCTCAAGAGATGCTGCCTGCCCTTCTGAGTTACTGCAGCCTTTTGTGTCTATCTTAACTCAACTTTTACTCTCACAATATATATATTTACCACTTAGTTCCAGAGCAATTCAATGGTTTAAATCCTAAATTAAATGCTAAGAAAACTGTAAGGTGCATGTGATCTGTACTGAGTTTTTAGATTTGCTAAATTATATCTGCAACTCCTTGTGCCTCTTTCAAATATCCAGGGTATGACCAGAACATACTGCTACCACCTCCCGTACACAATACAATGCTCATTCTTACACACCCCATAAAACTGTTGCTTCTGGCAAGACAGCACTTAATTGATTAAAAAATATATATATTTAGTTAGTTAGTCAATGGCACTATACATGGCCAGTAACATTATGTGATGTTTCTCTAGTTGCTTATTATTATGACACAATAGCAGAATAAATAACAGCCCCATCTCCACTCCCTCGACTCCAGAGATCTCTTTCCATCTCTCAATCATCACCCCGTCCTCTTTCCCGCTCCGTAATATTTGTGGGATATACTGCCATTACCTGCCATGATTTCCTAAGTATTATCTCCCCAACCTACACCACCAACAACTTAAAGGGAAAGTAACCGGTCATTACTTCCACATTTGCTTCCGAGTTAGAACATCGACTTCATTTCAGCGGATCAAGCAGCATCTCTGGACATCAAGGATAGGCGATGTTTCGGGTTGCGACCCTTCTTCAGACTGATTGTAGAGGGGGTGGGGGGTAGAAAGCTGGAAGAGAGGAGAGGCAGGACAAAGTATGGCAGGGAATATGTGAACACAGGTGTAGGGAGATCATAGGCAGATGCCTGGGACAGTGTAGATCAGACATTGTGAGACAGAAAGATTGAAGAGTTGTAAATGTGAAGCCAGAGGAAGGAATGGAGAAGGGACACAAAGAGAAGTGAAATAGATATGTCCAGTGGGGCCACCCCCTTTCTCCCCCCCCCCCCCCCCCCCGCCCCCCCCCCCCCCTCCCTCCTCTTCCCCTGCACCCCACCTGGACTCACACCCCCCTCCTGCATTTCTTCTCCTGCCTTAACAATTTGCAACTTCAGTCTGAATAACTCATACTTTCTGCTCTAATCTCTACCCTTTTATTTCAACCATCTGCCTATTGAAAACCCTCCTCACCTGTGTCCAGTCATTACCTGCCCCCACTCTCGCTTACAACTTTCTTCCCCTCCCACCTACAATCAGTCTGCAGATAGGTGCCCGCCCGAAACATCACCTGTCCATGTTCTCCAGAGATGCTGCTTGACCCACTGACTTACACCATCACCATCATTGCTGTATTTGTGTGAACCAGCATTTACAGATCCTCGTTTCTGCCAAAATTGCATCTTTTTATTTCAAGTTCCAATAATCCGGTAACCAAATGTTTGGAAATCATGATGGTCCCGCATCTGGTTAATTCATGAGTAAGGAATGTAAGCCTTGAAGGTCAATGAAGATACGCGGCTAGAATTGATAGGCTGGAGTGTGGCCAGGATCAAGGTGTGGGAGTGTGGCTGGAACATGAGGGGATAGGAACTTGAGTAGATTTACAGCCAGGCCTGGAGTACATTGTGCCTTTAAAATTTCCTGTTCCATTTAAACTCACCAAATGCTCTCAAAAACTGCAATGAAATGTGTTTGCTATTAATACATGTAATATCCAATAATACATAAAATCTGCTAGTTTAGCATTACCAAAGTCCCAAAAGACTATTGGAGTTTTACTGCATATCAATACTATTACCAGTTATTTTAAAAACATCTCATCATCCAATTTAACCAGTCTGAACATATTAGGCTCACTGTGCCATGAACATGCCCAGAATCATCAAATTCAGCGAACCAGTTTATTTGCACTAACTAATGATGTCCAAGGTCCGGACCTATCTCTCGCAAGAATTCAGATGTAGAAAGCCTCTTGGTTTATGGATGAATGTTTAGAAAAGAATTGAGCTGCCCCAGAATGTGTAGATTTAATTCCAATTTGTAGATTTAATTCCTCAAATCCAATGTCCAAGTGAAATAATAAAGGATCATTATGGGGGAAAAAAAAACAGTGCTCATAAGTCAGTGCAGACTTGTGGTTCTCTGCTCGCTACAACCTGTGCATATGGGTCATGGAAGGGTGAAGCGGGGGAGGGGACAAAGTGTTACAGGGTATATCATTGTCCAGTATAATTTTAGAAAGGTGGTTATCTGGTGAAGTTTGGTAATCATATCATGCTAGCATTGATATTTATTAGAAAGAGAGTTGCCGATGTCCCTTAACCTTGAGCTAAAAAACTATTTTTTAAATTGTTGTCTATAGAATTGGACTGGAAGGAACATGGAATGATTAGTAAGGAGGAATCTGATCGCTTTCATAGAAACCAGCAGTATTGATTGAATAACCAAGGTTGACTCTAGACCACCACAAAGTTAGTGTCACAGCTACAGAGGTAGATTATCCATTGCCAGCAAAAGTGTGCTCAGTTTGTAGATGTAATAAGTATGCAAGATGAGACTGCAGAAGTTAAAATCTGGAGCAAAAACTATACTGCTGGAAGAACTCCAGCAACATTTGCAAAGGTCAAGGGATGGTTGACATTTCGGATCTTGTTGGTTCCATTATTTATTTACATGTGGTTATCAATACACCACTGGTTCCACCCAATATCTCAGGGACTGTTCTTTACTACGAAACGTCACCAATACTCGACAAGCAATTATCTTCACTCATCTGTCTGGGCCTACCAGATCTCTCGGTTGCCAAACACTTTAATTCCCCTTCCCATTCTCACCTTGATCTTTCTGTCTATTGTCAGAGTGAGGCCAAACGCAATCGGAGGAACAGCACCGCAGATTTCGCTTGGGCAGTTTACAACATAACAGTATGAATATTGATTTCTTTAGCTTCAAGTAACCCTTAATTCCCTCTCCATCCCTCCCCCACCCCAGTTCTTGTACTATTTTCAAAGTCATCTTGTTGAATCTCATTGTCTGTTACTCATTTTCACCTAGCCCACAGCTAAAAATGTCCCGTTTCCTTTATCATTGTTACTTTTTTTTTTGCATATCTTTCATTCATTTGTGCTTATATCTCTCTCTATCACCGTCTATATCTCTCGTTTCCCTTTCCCCAGACACTCAGTCTGAAGAAGGGTCTCGACCTAAAACATCACCGATTCCTTTTCTCCAGAGACACTGTCTGACCCACTGAATCCAATTTTTGTGTGTAAGCAATTACTGAAACCAGTTCTGATTGATATACACTTTCTGCATGAAAAAAGGATTGCCATGATAATTCTTTGTCTCTGATTCCTAATATATAGTGAAGAATCTTCAATACACAAAGATTGGTTTCACATGGATAAAATGTATTTGATTCTCAAGGAATATGTGAAGCTTACATTTTGCCAGCTGCCCTTTTAAGGGTCCTGTAATCTCCCAGTTTGCCCATCAAGCAATAATCTCAACCTCTGCATACTGTAAAATGAGAAGCCTGGCAGCAATGTTATGATTGGTGTTCAGTGTGTTGGAAATGTACAGAACCCCCAAAACAGTGGGGCAGTATCACACTGCTGTTGTCATAAGCAAACAACATATTTGGTTGTAATTCTGGTAATCACAAGCACAAATCAGTCAAATATTCCTTCGCAGATGAAGAACTCAGTTCTCAGAGCAAGATCAATGTGGCAATTCTGGTAGTTAATGAAATGTGGAGTCTGATATGCAAAATACTGATGGAATAGCTGTTTCATAGAATGTCTCTTATGATTATTAATTACTACTGTTAAAGGGGGGGGGTTGGTGGAATCATTCATATTTATTAGCACAGAAAAGCATGACAAGTCTTCAACATCAAAACTTAATCAGATGGTACTAATGTATTAATCTGGCTACTTGTTCCCAACAAATTTAATGCCACTATAATTCATGTAATAATTATTGTGTAAAGCTGGATATAAATAGCACTGTTGGCAGGTAGTTTTATTTTCCATTCATTTGGAGGATGTGGGTTTCATTGGTGAGGCCAGCATTTACACTATTGGACATCAAAATTGCACAAGGAAAAGTGGTGGTGATAAGCTAGCTATCTTCTTGAACCTTTCCAGTCATCCTGGTGATGTTGTGAATGAAATTCCATGATTTAAACACAATGACGAAGGAAGGCCGATATGTTTCCATCAGGATGGTGTGCGACTTGCATTGAATCAGTGACGTTCCCATGAGCTTGTTTCCTTGACCTTCTTGGTGTAGAGGTCAATGTTTTGAGATGTGCTACTGGAGTAGTCCTGGAAAGTAATTTTGCAGATGGCACAGAGTGGAGCTATGGTACATCAATGGTGGGAGGACTGAATGTTTGGAATGTATGCCAATCTGTTGAGTTACCTCAAGCTGGAAAACGCAAGCTTCTAAATTGTTGTTGGGACTGCATACAGCCAGGCAAGTGGAAAATGTTCCATCATCCTCCATTCTTGTACATTGAACATGATAGAAACTCACTCAACACAACTTAGGATTATTTTAAGTGAATAATTTTCTCTCCATTGAAATAACTGGAATAAAATCATTGATGGTAGGACACTGAACTCAGTTATATGTTTTCCTATGCATTGTCTCTCTTGTTTTATGCAAGTTATTTAACTATATTATATCAGTATGTTATTTCTTATTACATATACAGTTAGATGATGTCTTAGCTGGATGGGGTGAATGCACGTACACAAGATATTGTAGACGCCGGAATCTGGAACGAAAATTAACTGCTGGAAGAACTCTGGGTTGAACAGCATGTGTGGGGGCAATAGAATGTCAATGTTTTGCTTCGAGACCCTATGTCAGTGGGACAAAGAATAGTAAATGGTGTACAATTCAGATAAGTGTGAGTGTTGCGTTTTAGAAGTCAAACCAGGGTGGGACTTTCACAGTGAACAATAGGGCCCTGGAGAGTATCGTAAAACAGAAGGCTCTTGGAGTAAAATACACAATTTCCTGAAAGTGGCGTCACAGGTAGACAGCATGGTGAAGAAGGTGTTTGGCACACTGGCCTTCATCAGCCAGGGCACCGAGTATGGGAGTTGGGTTGTTATGTTGCAGTTGAACAAGACAATGGTGGTGATGCCACACTTAGGAGTATCGTGTACAGCTCCGGTTATCCTGCTCTAGGAAAGAAGTCATTAAGCTAGAAAGAGTACAAATAAGTTTTACAAGGATGTCACCAGGACTCGAGGGATAGAGTTATGGAATGAGGTTTGGGCAGAGTAGGACTTTATTCCTAGAGCAAAGGAGACCGAGGGGTGACCTTATAGAAGTGTATAAAACCATGAGGGGCAAAGAAAGGATAAAGACTGCACTCAGTCTTTTCCCAAGGGTTGTGGATTCAAGAACTACATGGCATATGTTTAAGGTGAGAAGGGAAAGATTTAATTGAAACCTGAGAGACATTTTTGTCACTCAGAGGGAGGTATGTAAATGGTATGAACTGCCAGAGGAAGTGGTTGAGGCAGATACAATAACAATATTTAACAGACGGAATAGATAGGAAAGGTTTACTGGGCTGTGGGTCAAACACAGGAAAATGGAACTAGTGTTGATGGGCAACTTGGTCAGTTGGGCCAAAGGGCCAGTCTGTGTTGTACGAGTCTATAATTTTATAATACATGTCCCTGCTGATAATATGAAGTATTGTAGACTCCCTTAAAGCGAACAAGTGCTTCCTGGAAATATGGCTTTCATGAATGAGGAATACCTTATAATTCACAAAGCCCTTCTTTTTGAAAATGTGTCATATCATTAATGAGATTAATGAACATCTAAGCACAGTCAATTGTTGCCTGCATTCACAAGAAGCCAGTATAGAGTCTTAGAATGATGCAGCAGGGAAACAGGCTATCCATCACACCATGTCTATGCTGATTAGTGGGCTGATACATCTGACAATAAACTAATTTGCAGCTGTTAGTTGTGTGTGGGTGGGTGGGTGTGGGGGGGGGGGCAGAGATGGGAGTGAAGGTACGAGTGGATAAAAGAGTGTTCAGTGGGTGTCTCGCCAGCCTGCAGTAGGTTTAGAAGCTGTTTAGTGTAGGATGCCAGCAGAGTGAACCTTTAAGTTGTGAAAGAAAAGCAACAAAGCTGTGTGATGCTAACCTAGTCCTACTGAGCTCAAAGCTACTTTAGCACAATTCAAAACATGTGTTGCATGGATAATGGTGTAATTAGATGCATTGGGTGAGACCAGGAAAAGGTCAACTGCACTTACTGAATTGCTCACAAAAGAGCCTGGTTCAATTTCATGATTGCTTCAATTTCACCCAGAAATGATTTGTGCGCGATCTGTTCCAGAGACATCAAATTTAACACCTTTAAAACAGGTGCAATATAATCTCATTTCCAGACGAGATTGTTCACATTTAACATAATCAGTTCATTCACTGAATAAATCAATTTAATTTTTCCAGAAAGAGTTGCATTTCCTGCAAAAGTAATAGGCTTGGAAATGGAAGGCCGTCAATCGACACAGCAACCAAAAATGAACTGCTGGGAGAACTCAATGGGTCAAGCCCCATCTGTGGAGGGAAAGGAATGTTGATTCTCAGGTTGAGACCCAGCATCAGGACTGAGAGTGTCGAGGGAAGATAGACAGATTCAAGATCACGCTATCATTTTTGACAACAATCTTCACTGTTTAAGATACCTTCTATTGTAGCGTCATCTGCAAACATATTAAACATGCCATGTACATTCTCATCCAAATTGTATAAATAGATGAAGAACATCCTTGGATCCAACACCCATCACTGTGGCATACTATCAGTCACAGGCATCCAGTCCAAAAATCAACATTCCACCATCATCCTTTGTAGTTTACACCCCAGCCGTATGAACATTGACCTCCAATTTCAGGTAATCCTGGCTTTCTCCCTCCTTCCCATCCCCTTCGCAGCTCTCCCACAGCCTACTGTCTCCGCCTCTTCCTTTCTTCTTCCCGCCCCTCCCCCCCCCACGTCAGTCTGAAGAAAGGTCTCGACCCGAAACGTCACCTATTCCTTCGCTCCATAGGTGCTGCCTCACCCGCTGAGTTTCTCCAGCATTTTTGTCTACCTTCAAGATAATTATGTATCCAATTAGCTTACTCTCCCTGGATCCTATGCAATCTAAGATTCTGGCTCCATGCTGGACCTTGTCAATATTTCTTCAATGGCTTCTGCAAATTATTTCCAAGCTTCCCACAATGTCCAAGGATGCACTTGGTCAGGTCCTATGGTTTTATCCTTCTCAATATGCTTTTAGATCACCAATACCTGCTCTTTGGTAATTAGTATATGGTTCAAGTCATCACAATTCATTGGCTTCAATTCCTTAGTCTCCATGATCTATCTACAGTAAACATTGAGAAATATTCGTAACAAATCTCACTCATTTCCTGTGGCTCCACAAACAGATGACTTTGCTGTTCTTTAAGCAGACTACTCTCTCCTTAGCCTACCCTTTTACTCCTGATATACTTGTAGAATCTCTTGGGCTTTTCCTTTACCTCGCCTGCCATGTCCCTCTCATGCCTCTTTTTGCCCTTTTGATTTCTCTTAGACATACACCTACACCTCTTTATACTGGTCAACGGATTTGCCTGATCCCGACTGCCTAAATCTAGTATATGCCTCCTTCATTTTCCTGACCAGAGCCTCAATATCTTTCATCAGCCAGGGTTCCATAAACTTGCCAGTCTTTCCATTTACCTTAACAGGAAGATGGGGTCAAGGAAAGAGCGTTCACATCCCGGCCCCGTTTCCACCAATATTTTCACCACCACGCACAAGGAGCACAAGACAGACACCATTGTGCAAATGCCGAGAAGTGTGTTCAACTCCGGCTGAACAACTTCTAATCTTGCATGTGGACTCGATAAGAAGAACAGGAAGATGGTGTCCCTGAGCCTTTACTATTTGAAAGCCCCCATTCACAAATGATCCCTTTACCAGAAAACAGTTTCATGCAGTCAACTCAAGGTTCTCATCTAGTGCCTCCAAAACAGCCCTTGTTCCATTGTAGTGATGAGCAGCAAATTATGATGCATGGCAGAGATCTGCTGCGGCTACTTGGAAAGATCGAATAGTGAACATGTTGAGAGTCAACATGTCTTTGACCTTCACAGGGTCCAGGCATGTTAATCTGATCTAAGATTTTCCGATTGCATTTGACATACCTCAGTGACAGCAGCTTTAGAAAACCTTAAACTGTCTTTTCATATTGCTCATTGGAGAGTTTCAGGTGGGATGAAGGTGTTACTTTGGAGTGGAGGGGGCAGGATGATCTCCAAAGGTTCTAGAGGAACAGGCTAAGTGCTAATAGGCATGTCTTTGGCTTCTAGCTCGTGGCAGTCATGACAACCTCTCATGTAATAAATCACTGCCAGAGGAGTGACTACTTAGCCACCCACTGTATGAACACACCATGTTTACTTTGATGCGAGGAAAACATCAGGTATGCTCATATCAATTTTGCACAGAAGTGCCCAGTCTAATTTCAAGATGTGATTGCAGATTGCATACAAAATAGATACTAATCAATCCATTTTTTTTGGCTACAAATCACAATAATTGAAAGGGGAAATTGAGATTTAATATCAAATAAGCAATGACATGCAGATTCATTATGTATTATAGAACAAAAACAGAATGCTGTAGAAACTTAGTGGGTCTAGCAGCATCAGTTGAGGCAGAAGGTGTAAATTGACATTTCAGGTTGAGACCCTGCGTAAGGACCGGAGCAGGAATAGGAAAGATGCCAACATGCAGCAATACGTGGGTGGGTATGGGATAGAGGCTGGTAGATGATAGGTGGATGATGGGCAGATTGAGCCAAGTGGGTTGAGGGGGAAGGAATGAACTAAATAAGAAAACTAGGTGGACAGGTGAGTGTATGTGCGAGGAGAGCACCAGTGTGTAGATTACCTGGAAATGGAAAATTTAATATCCACACCATTGATTTGTAAGCTACCGAAGCAGAAGAGGATAATGTAATGAATGTGGACGCTGCTGAAGTGAAAGGTGAGGTTCAAGGAAGTCCTAGGTAGACATAAATGCTGGAGAAACTTAGCGGGTGAGGCAGCATCTATGGAGCGAAGGAATAGATGACATTTTGGGTTTAGACCCTTCTTCAGATTTCAAGGAAGACCTATTGCCGTTTCACTTGGGAAGGGAGATCAGAACAGACATGTGTGAAATGGAAGAACTTGCAATGTGGCCTCCTTTACATTGGTGAAACTAAGCGAAGGCTAAGCAACCATTTTGCGGGAGCACCTCTGCTCTCTTTGCAAAGCCATCCTGTGCTTTTGGTTGCATCCATTTTAACTCTCCTTCCTACCCCCACATTGACCTGTCTGTTCTTAGACTCCTCCATTATTGCAGACCAGTCAAATAAAAGTTGAAAGAGCATCACATATTTCACCCTGATACATGATTTTGAAACAAAATACAACCATTCCTTTTCCCCCCCACAGAGGCTGCTCGACCCACTGGTTTCCTACAGCAGATTGTTTGTTGCTCCAGATTCCAGCATCAGCAGTCTCTTGATCTCATAATTTGCTTGGGTAACTTACCACTCAACTGTATGAATATTGAATGTTCATATTTCAGGAACCCATATCCGCAGTGTTCTCCTCCCAAATGCACTCATGCATCCACCTGCCTTTTTGATTCCCTTGTTCATCCCCACCACCCCTTTCACTCCTCTGCATCCATATACCTATGAACCTCTCTCCATTTATCACATATTAATCTCTATCCCACAGTGTAACGGGTATAGCTTGGACCCAATAGCAGCACAGAATCAGGCAGGTATAATTGGTAATGAACCTTATTACGTTACTGTAACACAGAGTAGTAACACAGGAATGGGTACAGCGTACTCACACAGAGGCTCAGGATTGAGCGAGGGTTCCGAAGAGGGGCAGGCAGGAGACGTAGTTGGGGTAGTGGAAGGTCCGGTAACCAGGAGATCCAACACACGATGCAAACAAACCAGCGAGGGACAGACGAAAGGAGAGTCGAAGCCAGGCAGGTAGTCGAGGAGCCGTTGCAGGGACCAAACAGCCCAGGAGAGGGGCAGACAGAAACCAGGAGGTCGGGGACAGAAGGCTGAGGTGCTATCCGGGAAGACGACAGGACGGAATGGTCAGGGGCAGGCAGGTTCGAATCCGTGTAGGCAGTCGGGAAATCGCTGGAGAGTCTTGCATGAATGCTGAGAACAATCTGGCACTGTGTGAACAGGTGAGGAGAGTCTATATACCGGGTTAATAGGTGATCAGAGGCAACTGAGTGCAACAGGTGAGGAGAGTTAGGCTGATGAGAGGGGAGTGGCAGGCAGGCAGGTGAGGAGAAGGAGGGACCGGTGGAAAAGTACTGGGAGGTGAAGTGGATGAGAATGAGGAGAGGGTAGACTGTGACACACAGGCTCTAGCTTCCAGTATTTGCAGTCCCCTTTGTCTTCATCGTGTATTATTAGTGCTTGGATCAACTATGTTCAAGATTGTGGCACAGAAATTTAATTACATAGCAGTATAAACTTCAAAATTGGATTACATAGCACTATATATTTCAGCTTGGCACAATTGAAAAAATAAATTTCCCAATCTAAAATATGACAATAACCATTTTTAAATCATTTCCAGTCATTCCAGAAACTCAATCAGAGTTGAGTAACTCTATCTTATGTGTAGCAATTTCTAGTTCAGATGCATCATATTATGCCATTACTAACATACAGTGCAATAATTTGGGATTACTCTGCAGGAAACTGTGGTCCATGTTGCTCCCAGGGGCAATCATTGTTAGATATTCTCAAAATTAAAATGTTTTCATTGTGCTATATTGAACCAGAACCCCAGTTAAGACATGTTCCATCGTTATGAACAATTCTACCATGATTCCAACACCCATGCATCCTCTCCTCTGATAACCCTTCCAGACTGCTGACACCCTGAACTCCCCATTGCACTGACTCCCAGAGGTCCCCAATCAAGGCCACAATCTCAAATGCCATGCCCTATCCCAACCATAAGATGCAAAGCTTCAACAAGCTGAAAAATGTCCATTCTGCAATTGCTGCAATATGATTTCCAACGTTCGATTTCCATCACCAATACCTTCTTATTTGATCTGAAAATGCCAGTGATGCCTAACTTCGTACAGGATGATTTCTCTTGGTACATCATAGAACCAATAAGACAGCAAATCACCTTAGAGTCGGTATTTCAAATTGAGAATGGATTAATTTGCAACAATAATATGCAAAACTATACTGGTGTGTGTGTGTAGGGGGGGGGGGGGGCAATCTTAATAAGATATAAATCTTAAATGAAACTGGGGATGCTGTATCTAACTGCAGAGTACTATGTGGAAAGACTTTCTACAAGGAAGGAAATTGGCTAAGATCGATTGGAAAACCAAAAATGGGGTTGAGGATAAATCTAAAGTATGGGATCTGGACACTCAGCATGATCCTTGAGGACTGGACACAGATGTTTCACAAAATAGCTAGCTGATCTGCATTTGATTTCTCCTATTCCATGGAAATCACACATTATGAGTGCCAAATGTAGAACATTAAATAGGAAGATGTGCAAGTGAATTGTTTTAGGGAGGAAGAATGTGAGTCAGTGGAATCACTGACTGGAAAGGTATGGCATGGATGGGATTGTTTGTTGGTTGAGATGTAAACGTGAACTAGAGATGGGTGAGGAATGGAATGATAGATGTCTCTGATAGAGGACCAGCTGTAATCGAGAGTATTTGATCCTCTGGTGCTGCGTGCTGGTTATAGTTTGGAACTAACTGCTTCAAGCCAGCCTTGTTGAAGTTGCCGGCAATGATGGAGAAGACATCTGGGTATGTTGTCTTATGTTTGTTAACCAGTGTATAGTCCATCCTGATATCCCCACATCTGCCTGGGGCAGAATGCAGTCATAATGATGGTGGTGAATGCCCTTGGGAGGGAGAAGGGATGGTACTTCACTGCTAGATGTTCCACGAGAGTGGAGTAGGAGTTGGACAAGACTGGCATGTCCAAGTAGCACAAAGAGATTACCTTGAGGCAGATCTCACGACCTCTCCATTTTCTCAAAGACATAATTTAAAGGGGTGAGAAACCTTCAGGCTGTTGCAGTATGCTGCTTCAGGAGATGTTGCAGTATGCCATGTCTCTGTGAGAATATGCAGCATCTCATAATATTCCTTTAATAAAGCAATCTTGCCCTTCAGTCCTCAGTCTTATTTACTTTGGCCAAGAGGATACTCGGCAGGTTGAAGGAGCGTGGCATGGGGGGTACGGGTTGTAGACCCTGATGCTTTATTCTCACTTGGAGACTTTCCCGACGACCACCTTTCCTGGCACAACGGTGGTCTCCCCAGTGCTTCCAAGTATTGTACTTACTGTGCCTGGATGTCACAGTCACGATCTCTATGTCCATCAAGCAATCGTACAACGGCTCATTCATTTAAATGGACCAGAAGCCTGTTGTTATGGCACCAATTTGTGCCATTTTTCTTGGCATTAGGACGTTAAAATGAGTATACTTAAAATTATATTGCTCAGCTACCGGCAAAATGTCACCACATTCCAACATTATTTTACAACATGTCCATGTTGACTTTCCATTAGGAATAGTAACAGGCCATTCACTCCATCCGTTGCAGATTTTCTGCTAATTGGTCGCCCTGAGATGCTAATGATTTTAATCTCTTTCCATTAATTAGTGAGGGCAATCATTATTCCAAAGAGATCATTAGGATAAACATTTCATTGCAATCCTAATCTTTAAAATTATAAAGTCACGACTTAATTCTCTCTTCTGTAATGAACATCAACCCACTCATTTGTGCCATCTGACAGCTGGCTCAATAGCTGCATTACCAAGAGACTGGGAGAAAGTTATTCTCTGCCTGCATTGGAAAGTCTGCATATAAAGAGCATTGTGATGGTCAATGACATAGTGTGGGCCACAATTCCACACCTGGTGGAATGCAGTCTACTTCCACTGGACAGTTTTTAAAGATGCAAAAAGCTTCTGTGCACTGGAGTAGATTCAGCTGTGGTGTTTATATAGGAATTGCACTTAGGGTTAAGTGGATCCAACTATTAATTCCGCTATACTCATTATCTTGATTATGGAAGATTATGGAGTTAGAACTTTCTCTAATATTTTGCCCACAATAACGGAGGCTATTTGTGACAACTTCTTGAAATATAGGCTCCACCTCTATTTTGGCTTGGTTTACACAACTTGGAAAATATGGGCAGGAAATAAATGTTGGTTGCTGACCGCCAGTTAAATACAGTATTAAACTGAGTTATTTTGTCTGAGTTACTTGACTCAAACGCTTGTAGCTGTTGAAATCGATTCTTTGTTCAGCTGAGACTAGTCTCTGAATCTTCCAACACAGAGCTGATACTCTGGGGCGGATACAGAGAAGAGTAGCTTTGATAGAAACTCATGGCATTTATATAGGTATTAGACATTTCAGATACAGAGAGTATGGCAAACTGGCAAGCAATCATCTGAGTCCTTCTGGTGATTTACAACAGCAGTCACATGATCCCCCCTTCTCTGACCTCATTTTACAACCTTTGTTTGCCTGTGGTATAACTTTGTTTAGAATTATTTTATTTCAACACAGCAAAACCCTTAGTAGGCTCAATTATCAAAGATCACACCTCAAAATATAGGATACATATGTAATACTACGATGACACAAGTTATACACACTTTCCATACCAAGAAGAAAGATATTTCTATAAATCTTAAACAAAGTCTAATGTTTGCAGTCCTACTAAGACACAATACATTTCATAAATGGTTTCACTACAATTGTACAGTTTAAAATACTATTACCTGTGTATTAAAACATTAATTATATGAGTTCGCCAAATTACACAGTTTCCAAATTAAATTCAAACCCACACACCCCCAAGCCAATTTACAAGCTGAAGGGTCTCAACCCGAAATGGCACCCATTCCTTCTCTCCACAGATGCTGCCTGTTCCGCCGAGTTACTCCAGCATTTTGTGTCTACCCATAAGTGCATATATATATATTTTAATATATATATACGTACATGCACAAACATGCTCAAAAAACAAACAATAGTAGTGCAATAATAATAATAACGTCTATTGAAGTTCAGAGCCTATTTGAGGTTGTATTTTGTGTCTACCTATGACCATTCATGATCTCTGATGTCCATTTGATATCCGATTTCTCACACTGTCACTGTGCCGTTGAGATCGTCGGTACTCCTGTAGTCCTTCCTTTGTGGAATGGAACAATTTAAAATCAATCACAATTGACTCCACTAATTTTTTAGTAGAATCTCTGGAAGTACATATCTTTTGGGCGCCAATGGATACCATGGAGCTCCGCAATGGTATCTGCAGTTTGTATATATGCTTCTGATGTAACTCATTTTGAACTGAAGACAGAATGCAGACATGAAGAGGATCAAATGAGAGGGAAGATTGGATATTATTATCAATGGACTGCCCTTCACTCCATAACTTCGGCACTGGGACCTTTAGTATCTATTTAGTATCAACTTGACCCAAAAGTAAGGTATCAGTTAGTATTGTGCATCTGGCTGCCTTGTCTGAAAACTGACAGAAATAAAAACAAAAGTTGATAAAGCTACTCAGATGTTCACATGGGATCTAGGCCGAGAGACATAGAATCAGCATTCAGAACAGAAAAGCTGATAGGGTATGCAAGCTGCAAGATGTGATTTTGATGCTTCCAATAATCATGGTGTGTATGATTCAGGTGAAATATCATCATAATGTTTGAATCCTGATTAACAGCATTGATTATTAACTGAATAAAAAGGGTGAGATAAATTGAGCAGGAGCTGAGGTTGGGTCGTTCAGTCAGTTGGATATAGGATTTCAAGATCCATTCATTGATCGTAACTGCTCATTATCGAAGTTCTACATTGAATTTGGGTCCTATTGATTTATTCCAAGTATAGACTTTCTCTCATGTTTTCACTGAATGTGCCTACAAGTACCACCAAGAGAAATGCTGGAAAATATGGGCATCTTCCTCTCCCATTTTCAACTATTCCTCTCTCTTTCCTGGCTAGACACAACCAGAAGAAAATTGCTAACATCTGCACCTGTCACAATACATTGCCCTTGTAAAATGTTCATATCTGGTTAAATATTGTCAGCAAATAACTATTTTGACTAGTGCTAGTTCCATTAGGAAATCATTGCTTTGAAGATGCCAGTTTGTCAATATTACATTGAAAACTTTCACAGCTGGTCCAATTTAGCCCGAGCACATGCTTTGATGAATAGATTTACATTTTACAATGATCACTTTCATTTTATCAAACTTTGTTTGCTTCAGCAAACTACATGAAATGGTAGGATCAACTCACAAAATTGCATTTTGATCCACACAACTCCATTTCCCATTTGCTTTTAATCAACATGAGTATAGGCATTTAAAAAGCATGACTTTTCAATCCTTCAACCAGGCTAAATTCAAATGCAGGTTTGGAAACAAAATCAATAGTGGTCCATTTTTAGTCCCTTTAAAATTGTAAAGCTCTTTCAAAACTGATGTTTAACTGTTATTTAACCAATTGATTTTTCAGAACTCACATAATTGCTGTTGTTGAACCCATTTTAGAAACTAAAACTACACAGTTTACTTTTCTGATGAAAATGCAGTTCAATATCATCATTGCTGAGCAAATCTTTAATTGTTACACCCAAGTTCCTCATACTAGCTACGTTGTGTCCAAATTGCCTATCAATTTTTTTTAGGCTTGGCAGCAGATTTATATTGATTGAGATTACCTTACTGCAGCATCAGCTTATTTTAATAACAGGGAAGTGCGTTGGCAATAAAATAATAAATCAGATTCTCCGCATGAATTGGAGGATACACATAGTCCTCTCCCACGCTTCCCACCAAAGCCAATGAGCAACAAAACACTGAAGCCCTGCTCCAGTGGCTTGAGCCTAAAACGTTGCATTGGTGCTCCCAAACTGTAGGTGCTACTTTTTGGAAATGCTGTCAAACCAAGGATTTGTCTGCCCTTTTTAGGATGTCTGTATAAGATTCAGTGTCATTATTTGGAAGAAATGTTACCGCTAGAACTCTGGCCTCTTTCAATATTACAGAAACAGATCATCTAGGCATTATCACATTGCTGCTTATAGAAGCTTATAAACAAGTTCCATTCACTCCCACAAAATACATTAAGAAATCCTGAGGTCATAAAAAATCCATAAGCTTTTTATTATTTTTATAGAGGGATTGAGGAGCAGAGAGAGGATGCTTTGCTTGATGTCATTATTAGGCTGATAACCTTAGAAACATAGAAAATAGGTGCATGAGTAGGCCATTTGGCCCTTTGAGCCTGCACCGCCATTCAATATGATCATGGCTTATGTGTATAATGACTGAAATACAAATAATTAATTGCATATTCTCTTCAAGGAGGACAAGGCCAGAAAGGTAAGCATGGGAATTGGATGAGCAGTTAAAATGGTTAGCAACCGGGAGATCCAGTAGGCTTTGGAAGAGCGAGCGCAAATGTTCAGCAAATCAATCGCCGATATACAGGAGGCCACCTGGGTGCAGTAGATGAGGTTTGAGGAGGTGCATGTGAACCTCTGTATCACCTGGAAGAACTGCTGGGGTCTCTGGATGGAGATGACAGAGAAGGCACAGGATCAGTTATGGAGAGCAGTGCATTCAAATACGAGAAATTATTGGGAATCCGAGTGATGACTGAGCGTTGGGATTTATACTCATTGAACTTCTGTTCCTCATGTTGTGGTGTAAAGGAACTCATTATGGATTCAGCCCCACTTCAGTCCTTTTACCAAATGGAAATTATTAAGCAAAGCACATTGCTGGAGGAACTTAGTGGATCAGGCAGCATCTATAATGTTTCGGGTCGGAATCATCCTTCAGAATTATTATAGTAGGAGGAGGAAAGCCGGAAAAGAAATGAGGGTGAGGGTGGGACAAAGCCTAACAAGTGATAGATGGAGTCACTGCTTCACCTCAGTGTTGTTAAGCAGATGGGTGGAAAAAATGACAAATGTTAGAGGGGACAAAAGGGTGTCAGATAAGAAAAGGTGTGGAATATAAAGCCAGAGGGGGTAATTGGGTGGAAAGGAACAGGGAGAGGGAAAAGAGGGGGAATAAAAGGAAAATGGGGACCCAAACATAGATTTGATTATTTTCAGAGCAATGGAAGCCTGTTCTGAGCTAACGTCATTTCAAAGGTGTTTCCTCAACTATGGTTCGATAACGGCAAAAAAACATATACTTGTATTCTGGAAAAACTAACCTATCCCAACGTTTAAAATGTGGATTACAAATATGTCGGAAATATTACATCTTGAGGAAATGAGACTTGTTCTAGCAGGAAAACCAGAACAATTCTTCAAGATATGGTCGCCTTTCATTGATTTATTACAAGTGTAATATGGTGCAACATAACCCTGGAAAGTAACCATTTAAGAACTAGGTGAGGGGTGTGTAACGTTACGAATTAGGCACATTCCCTTTCTTTTCTGTTCTATCTTTTTTGCATTTTCTTCTTATTTCCTTTCTTTTCTTAAGGCCCTTTTATTTTCGGGGCTTTTTTTTTCAACACTTCTAAGGACGCAGTCTATTTATCTAAATATCAATCATTAACCATCAATTATTGCGCCCTAAACATCACTACTATCCTCAAGCCTTTCTTTTTTCTTTCTTTCTTTTCTATCAAAAAAAAGAAGTTAATAATAATAATAATAAATTTTATTTGTGGGCACCTTTCCAAAGTCTCAAGGACACCTTACAGAATTTAACAAGAGTAAAAAAACATATAATCGGAGTAAAATAAATAATAAAGACATCACCAATACACAAATTAAAGACAGAATTCGATCCAAAGACAAAAAAAATCAAAAACACAATAGAGAGAGGGTGCGCCAGGAATGGACATGACACAAACTAGATAATCTCTGATAGAGGACCATGATTATACCAAAAATAAATAGGTAAATAAATAATATGAGGATAGCTGTAGATATAATTAAATAAAAGGAAAATGGGGGACTTGGGATGTGGCCTGCAAAGTGGAAAGGAGGCCGATGGTGGGTGAAGGATAGAAGAGGAATGGGAAAAAAAAAATCAGGAATTCAATGCTCCTAGTTGGGTAGGTAGCAATGTGTCCTGGGAGGCCAGGATACCAGCAGGGAAGGAGAATTTTAGGTACCAACTCGGAATACCAGCAGGCCTTGGCGGACAGAGCACGTGTCAATGAAACAGTTGCCTAGTCCATGCTTGGTCTCCGATGCTTGAATCTCAACTCAACATTCAAGAATATTATGGCACTTGAGGAAGTGGTTCATGTTGGACTGAGGAAACAATATGACAATCCTAGTAAAGGGTGGGTTAATTTGTTTATTATAACTATAAAATAACACTGAATATGAGAAAAGCAGACAGTAAATTTTGTATGTGCATCTACAGATATTCAAAGGTTCAAAGGTTTGAAAGGTCTTTTATTGTCACATGTACCAATTAAGGTACAGTGATATGTGAATTACCATACAGCCATACGGGGAAAAAAGCAACAAGACACACAACTACATAAAAGTTAACATAAACATCCACCACAGTGGATTCCCCACATTCCTCACTGTGATGGAAGGCAAAAAAGTCCAATCTTCCTCCTCTTTATTCTCCTGGGGCAGTCGAACCATCCGTCGGGGCGATCAAATAATTATGAATATATATCATTATGGGAGAGAATTTCTCATTGTTAGTGACTTCACCTTCTGTAACAAACAAGCCTCCAAACACAATTAATGTGGAATTATGGACCAGTGGGTTACACCCCATAAGGCCAGAAAACCTATAAAGAAATCAATATTCATGCTGCTCATGCTTTTACTTTCCTCATTGCCCATCAAAGACTCAGTGATAAATATCTGATCTTCTGGTGGAAACTCTGCCCAATATGATGAATAATAATTCCGGACAAGCGATTCACCTGTGAGATATAAAGAAATCTTTCATGGAAAATATATTTTACTCTTGCCTCTTTGCCATTGAGAAGCTGATGGTCAGCTACTGTTCCTCTGCAGCTGATAAGGTGAAGGTGCTACCACAGTGTCATTAGGTAAGGAGATCAAATATGAAAGAAAAGTATGATATTTCCAAGTATGATTTTCCAAGTATATTTCCAATGCTTGATTTTGGTATTTGTAATAGTATTGGTTTAATATTGTCACATGTACCAAGATACAGTGGAAAACATTGTTTTTCAAAGTTGTATACAACAGCCATTGTATTTGACGTTCTTGAAAAAGCCTTGATTTACCTGTCCAATCTTTATGGTATGTTTTAAAGTGTTCTTTAACAACTCCTCTGGTCAAATAGAGTTTTCCATCACTGTGCCTCGTAGCCGAAAAAAAATGATTTGGCAGAGTGGCAGCCATCATTCTCTGCTCGTCTCTTCCTTCCAGTTTGAGCAATGTGGCTGCAGTTAAGATTTGCTGCTGCCAACTGTAACAGTGCAATAGCTGCATGAATGTACAATAAAAGCCTGCAACGCAACAGGAAATGTAAGGAAATTATAGTGTAAAACAATACAGAAAATGCAGTTGGAAAAGCCAAGCAATAAACAATGAATGCAATACAGGTCAGTCAGTCACAACCTTCAGAATCTAGCTTTCAACAGACAGTATGAAGGTTTGGAAGAAGCAATATGTCTAAATGCCAATACAGGGATATTGAGAGATTGCATTTTAATTTAGACTGGGCAAAGGTGGACTTGAAGACTTCATGGGTTAATTTGATACATTTCCCTTGATAAATGCATTGTGAACCATGGGAAGGGATAGATTGCTTCAGAACTGGTCATCTGCAATGAAACTAGATGAATTAATAATCACTAGTAATTTACCCTTGCACTATAAGTAACTTTAAGATAAGGCAGAGTCAACATTAATTAGACGTGTGACAAAACATTTAAGATTTGCAGCAACCAGATTAATAGTAATATTGTAAGAATTAAACTTAACTAAAGGTAATTACAAAGATATGAGCCGAGTTGGTGAACACAGATTGGGATATTAGGTATGACAATATGAAAATGTATGACAGTAGATAAGGGGACAACATATAAGAAAAAAAACCCGTAATAATTGCACCCCTCCCCAGCAAAAGACAATCCATTGAAAAATAGAGACTCCATTGGAAAAGTAATCGATCCAAAGTCAACCAAAGAAGTTACAGGATAGCTTTAGAGTTAAAGAACAGACACAAAAAACAATAAAGATTTGAAGATTGGGAGAAATGTAAAAACCAGCGTAGGATAATCCTAAAAATATAGAGAAAGAGAATAAAATATTAGAGTAGCCCAGCATGAGATATAAAACACTTTATATATACAATAAGAAATAGAGTAATGATAGTTGGATCCGAAGACAGGTGTATTAATAATGTTGAGTAGGAAACAACATTGTAATTAAACAAATATTTGCACTTGCCTTTCCAGAAGATATCAAATGCATTCCCAAATAATAAGTCACCAATGGGGCAAAAGAAACATGCTTATAACAAGAAACAGGAACAAGAACAAATTTGGCCTGTCAAGTACCACGATTCTGCTGTTCGACAGAACCACAATATAAACAGAGAAAGCAGCATGTTCCATGCTTGAAGATAGATTATAATTAGCATGCAGACACTGTACATAATTAAGAAGATAAATGAAAGATTGGCCTTCAATGCATGTATGATGTACAAGAAGTAATGAGACTGTGGAACACAGTTCTCTGCATTTATTCTGAGGATGAGACGATTGCCCTGAAGGGAATGTTGAACAGAATGGCTGACACTCTGGTTTAAAAGAATGAGAGAAGATCTCATCGAAATATCCAAGATTATGCAATTGTTTCTCCTGCAGGAGGAACGTTGAATCAAGGGCATTGTCTCATATGTCATACGGGGAAAGATTGGAAAGACTGGGCTTGTATTCACTGGGATTTTGAAGGATAAGAGGGGATCTTATAGTAACGTATAAACTGGACTGGACAAGCTAGATGCAGGAAAAATGTTCCCAATGTTGGGGGAGTCCAGAACCAGGGGCCACAATCTAAGAATAAAGGGGAGGCCATTTAAAACTGAGATGAGAAAAAACTTTTTCACCCAGAGAGTTGTGAATTTGTGGAATTCTCTGCCACAGAAGGCAGTAGAGGCCAATTCACTGGATGAATTTAAAATAGATTTAGATAGAGCTCTATGGGCTAGCGGAATCAAGGGATAAGGGTAAACATAGAAACATAGAAAATAGGTGCAGGAGTAGGCCATTTGGCCGTTCGAGCCTGCATCGCCATTCAATATGATCATGGCTGATCATCCAACTCAGTATCCTGTACCTGCCTTCTCTCCATACCCCCTGATCCCTTTAGCCACAAGGGCCACATCTAACTCCCTCTTAAATATAGCCAATCAACTGGCCTCAACTACCTTATGTGGCAGAGAGTTCCAGAGATTCACCACTATCTGTGTGAAAAATGTTTTTCTCATCTCGGACCTAAAGGATTTCCCCTTTATCCTTAAACTTTGACCCCTTGTCCTGGGCTTCCCCAACATCGGGAACAATTTTCCTGCATCTAGCCTGTCCAACCCCTTAAGAATTTTGTAAGTTTCTATAAGATCCCCCCACAATCTTCTAAATTCTAGCGAGTACAAGCCAAGTCTATCCAGTCTTTCTTCATATGAAAGTCCTGACATCCCAGGAATCAGTCTGGTGAACCTTCTCTGTACTCCATCTATGGCAAGAATGTCTTTCCTCAGATTTGGAGACCAAAACTGTATGCAATACTCCAGGTGTGGTCTCACCAAGACCCTGTACAACTGCAATAGAACCTCCCTGCTCCTATACTCAAATCCTTTTGCTATGAATGCTAACATATCATCCACTTTCTTTACTGCCTGCTGCACCTGCATGCCTACTTTCAATGACTGGTGTACCAATTCACCCAGGTCTCGTTGCATCTCCCCTTTTCCTAATCGGCCACCATTTAGATAATAGTCTACTTTCCTGTTTTTGCCACCAAAGTGGATAACCTCACATTTATCCAAATTATACTGCATCTGCCATGCATTTGCCCACTCACCCAGCCTAGCCAAGTCACCTTGCAGCCTCCTAGCATCCTCCTCACAGCTAACACTGCCCCCCAGCTTCGTGTCATCCGCTAACTTGGAGATGTTGCATTCAATTCCCTCATCCAAATCATTAATATATATTGTAAATAGCTGGAGTCCCAGCACTGAGCCTTGCGGTACCCCAATAGTCACTGCCTGCCATTCTGAAAAGGACCCGTTTACTCCTACTCTTTGCTTCCTGTTTGCCAGCAAGTTCTCTATCCACATCAATACTGAATCCCCAATACCGTGTGCTTTAAGTTTGTATACTAATCTCTTATGTGGGACCTTGTCGAAAGCTTTCTGAAAGTCCAGATATAACACATCCACTGATTCTCCCTTATCCACTCTACTAGTTACATCCTCGAAAAATTCTATAAGATTCGTCAGACATGATTTACCTTTTGTAAATCCATGCTGACTTTGTCCAATGATTTCACCACTTTCCAAATGTGCTGCTATCCCATCTTTAACAACTGACTCTATTAAGTAGAAGGCAGGCAGGAGTTACTGATTGTGGATGATCAGCCATGATCACAATGAAAGGGGGTGCTGGCTCAGAGGGCCTGCACCTATTCTCTATGTTTCTATGATAACTGATCAGCCACTTAATATTGAAATGTGGATATTTTTCATTTAGATGTTTGTAAATATTTGGAATTTTCTATCTGAGTAATCTGTGGATGTCGGTATTTAATGGATTTAAGGCTGAAATGGATAGATTTTTGGATAAAAGGGGATTATGACGATGAGACAATATAGGGAAATAAGGCAAAATATCAGAACAGATCAGATCTTCCAACTCTCACTTCTTATATTTCTTAAGTGAAAATTAAAAGACTAATGGAGTATAGCATATAACTCGGTTAAGTTCAAATAATTAACTTTAGGCCCATGCATGATATGAACATGGCCCCATAAAATGCTATTTTGGGATTGTGAAGTTTATCTCACTTTAGTGTCAGAATTCAGTCTTTCTTGATGTGTTCTGCTGTGCACACTATAGAATACTTGAATGCACACTGAGCATGCACACTGTCAGGAATCTTTCCAGCCCTCGGGGTGTTTTTAATGTAATCTTTTCTTGATATTTTAACCAATTTGATAGCCCACACAAGAAAACAAATTGATGATACCATTAAAACAGTAGATAAAAGCAATTTACCCAAAGTCGTATTACGGTGAAAGTTTTATAATACGATTCTTGGAGATCCAATCTATTGATGATGTGGAGATTCCCCATTTATCATGCAGCTTATCTTACAGCAATGCAGCACAAAACAAGAAAGGAAATGTATAAACAATAATGTCTTAAGGAAAGTCAAACAAGATACTAAAATAATGCAATAAAATGTGTCATTTTACAGTGTGAAGAATACATATTTTAAATGAACAATGTAAATCAAAGTATTTCTTGTCATCCACACATCATTTCAACAATGATTCACTGTTTATTTAGAGTGTTGTGGTAAGTCACACGATTTGGCACGAGTTAAAAGTGTGTCATAATTGGATGGGACTAGTAGTAATCTCACACTTCATGTTATAAAGGAGACATAAATCAATGTTCATCCCTTAAATGCCCGCATTATTTGTGATAACTAATAAAATGTGATAAAAGGACCAGATTTCATGAATTTTGAGAAACCTGACCTTATTTTTACCCTTTAACACAGTAGTTCTTATATGTTTATGCCTATCTTCCTGTGTAGAGAAACATTAATCACACCGTATCTAGCTCAAAAATTGGAAAAGATAAATCCCGAGGACCAGTGCATATTTGGAATAAAATGGTTTAGAATATAACTATATAACCATATAACAATTACAGCACGGAAACAGGCCATCTCGACCCTTCTAGTCCGTGCCGAACACATAATCTCCCCTAGTCCCATATACCTGCGCTCAGACCATAACCCTCCATTCCCTTCCCATCCATATAACTATCCAATTTATTTTTAAATGATAAAAACGAACCTGCCTCCACCACCTTCACTGGAAGCTCATTCCACACAGCTACCACTCTCTGAGTAAAGAAGTTCCCCCTCATGTTACCCCTAAACTTCAGTCCCTTAATTCTCATGTCATGTCCCCTTGTTTGAATCTTCCCTACTCTCAGTGGGAAAAGCTTTTCCACGTCAACTCTGTCTATCCCTCTCATCATTTTAAAAACCTCTATCAAGTCCCCTCTTAACTTTCTGCGCTCCAAAGAATAAAGCCCTAACTTGTTCAACCTTTCTCTGTAACTTAGTTGCTGAAACCCAGGCAACATTCTAGTAAATCTCCTCTGTACTCTCTCTATTTTGTTGACTCCTCTGTACTCACTCTATTTTTGAATGTCAGGTAATGTTATTGGCAATCAATAAGTATTTCTCCCTGTCAGTTGTCATTGTCTGCTTTCTTTCTACACAACAGTGTAGGGAAATATGAATTAAAATATATTCAAAATGTCTTAGTTTGCTGTGCCGTACCTTCGTGGGACATCCTTTCTCCAATTACCATGAAATGTTACTGTATAATGATGGGGAAATAGATGAAACCCATGAGAATTCCCGGGTTTAATTTATTCTGCTTTGTTGTAACTATATTTTTCAAACTACTGTAGAAGATGTAACGCACAGCAAAACCAAAATAAAAATTGAGGTGCCAGAGATGAGACTTATCAGATGTTCTTGTGCCATGCGGAATAAAGCATCCTTTACATAAATCATTTAATCCATGTTTTGGGGTAGAGAAATACCACAAAGAATAATTAGGATCGCATTGGAAACTATCAGAGTACCCAGAGAAAATGTTTTACCAGCTGAAAATGCCATTTGTAACATTCTCTGGGAGTTATGTTTGTTTCTTGTTGGATTTACAGTGAAAGATTGACGGAATTTGAGGCCATTATCCATGCAGAAAATCGGCAAATATAAAAAAAAAATGGAGAAATGTTCCACCTACATAAGGTCATAGTAGCAGAATTAGCCCATTCAATCATGGCTGATCTATTTCTCCCTCCTAACCCTATTCTTCTGCCTTCTCCCCATAACTCCTGACACCTGTACTAACCAAGAATCTATCTATCTCTGCCTTAAAAATATCCATTGACTTGGCCTCCACTGATATCTGTGGCAAATAATTCCACAGATTTATCATCCTCTGACTAAAGAAATTCCTCATCTCCTTCCTAAAGGGCCGTCCTTTATTTCTGAGGCTATGACCTCCAGTCCTAGACTCTCCCACTAGTGGAAACATCCTCCCACATCCACTCTATCCAATCCTTTGACTTTGACTGCACAAGATGAACTGAATATTCCACTTCTGCACAGTTAAATGATTTCCTGTATGCACGTAATCAAGAGCGCAATAACGGATAGCAAGAAAATTGAATATTAATATCTGGTGCAAGGATGCCTCCCGAACACCATATCACTGGAATATAACCTCTTTAGAATTAACCCAACAAATGATTTCATGAGACAACAGCCTTTGCTGCATTTGTTTGATAAGATATAACCAGCCATGGAAAAAATCGAAATCAAATGTATATATGGCAAATGTATATAGGTCAGTTTGGCTTGGAAGCCGCGGGCTCCGGTGGGAAGGCGGCCGTTCCTGGCACCTCAAGCCGCTGGGGGTTCTCCCGACGTCGGAGTACCATCACCCGGCGAGAACATCGGGCGCCGTGGCGGCGACTGTGGAGGCCTCAATAGGCCCGACTTTGGGTGGACAAGAGGATGGGGACTGGACTTTGTGCCTTCCCCCACAGTGAGAATCACTGTGGGGGGATGTTTTATGTTTGGTGTTGAATTTCTTCATGAATACTACGTTGTATTTTTATTAGTGTGCTGCAAGGACATCTGAATTTCCCCTGAATAAGGGGAGTAATAAAGTCTAATCTATCTATATATAGATTTGAAAAAATATGTGGAATGAGCTGCCAAATAAACTGGTAGAGACAGGTACAATACCACTGTTTAAACTAGATTGGACAGGTACTGGTGTTTGAATAGAGGGATATGAGCCAAATACAAGAAAATAGGACTCGCTCATATAGGCAACTTGGTCGGAATGGACGTGCTGGGTCAAAGGGCTTTTTTCTATGCTGTGCAACTGAGACTATAACTCTATGCCGAAAGACAGCAAGTGACAGAAACAATTGGAAACCATTGTCATCTTCATTTTGCACATAACAGGATAAATATTTCTCACTGTTGACATTTACCGGAAAGGACAGGAACTGCGTGTGCAGAAGGTACAAATATTAAAACAATATTCTGTACATTATCCTCAATCAAATGAGTAAGCAGTAAGAATTTTGTGCTATCTGCCAAAATATTCTGTTCTTGGCTACCAGTGGGTGTGTATGAGTCACGTATGCTAATTCTTCTCCAATATCTCCATTTATACATGTAATTCCATTTCACATGGGAGCGCGCATGTAAGGGTTCCCTTGGTTGCTGCAAGTACAACCCTCACAAATGCACAAAACCCCACTGAAAAACAGAACTAATCTATCATGGGTTTTACAAGAATTTAAAATTCATATATATTAAAAAATTCTCAAGAGAAGTAACTAAAGTTATCATGAATGAAATGTTCAGGAAGATTCATTTTTGCGAGCAGGAATGCAAGTAAGATACTCATGCTGCATATGGAACCTGAAGCACATGTTATCCAAAACACAAATAAGAGCCATTGGACTGGAATGACTTGACAAGCCAATCTACAAGTTGAAGAAGGGTCTCAACCCGAAATGTCACCCATTCCCTCTCTCCAGAAATGCTGCCCGTCCCGCTGAGTTACTCCATCACTTTGTGCCTATCTGCAGTTTGATCGGTCTTGGGACCAGGCAGCCATTAATTTAGGATTTTACTTCGGAGTCACGTGAGTGACTACGTGAAGACCCCGTCCAGCACGCATGCATGACATAGCGTCTCACGCAGTGCACAGCGACGGACGGGAGTACGAGCTCTCCCGCAACAATTTGAAAACGGACCTTCAGGTAAGCAAACTTACTCTGAGGACATGGTGTTTTCGAAACCTTGTTCTGTTTTATTTTTAAATAGGAATTGAACAGGGAAAACACCAAGGAAGGTCGTTCCCGTCGGACTGCAATGGACCAGGAGGGTTCCAGCAGTGTGGGGCGACCGGCGGCACCTGGACCGCACACGTTATGGTCCACAGTCACCAACAGCATTCCGAGCCGAGCCCAGCGCCGCTAGCATAGCTCAAACAACTGCAGCGGGCTGGATGTAAGGCACAACGGAAGTCGGACCAGCCGGTTCACTCAGACGAGCCCGGCACGGTAGACTCCCGCCCGAGAGCGGCAAAAGGTGACCGTTTCAAGCCTTATGAAAAGGCTCATGGAGCAAAAGCTCCAGCGAGACTTGCTCCGGGAGATGGGGCAAGCTCGCCAAGAGAGCACAAACACTCCCGCTCCAGTGCACTAACAGCACTGGCCATCGCATCTCCCTCAACAGAGGGGAGCGTTGGCGACCAGGGCTGGGCTGGTCAAGAACAGGGGTCACTGGCTGAAGAAACCGGGAGTATGCTTGAGGTACAGGACCAGGAAGAGCTGCTGGGTGTGGTGAACCGCTACGTGGCAACACCACGAGCGGGACGGCCGTTACAGCCTAAACTGGCGGCCAGCTTACAAACTCTCTAAGACAGGTAGTCAATGAGGCGTTGGACCTTATCACGCCTCCCCAAAATTGCATTTGCTCAATGTGCCTGCCGTTACTGGGGGTACATTGAGCAGGGTATCAAAACCCAAAAACTTAAATTGCAAAAAATGTTGATACCCCTGACGTCGGCTATCACTTCATATGCTCATTCCATGGACAGGGTTGACATGACAAAACACCCTGGCTCTACTGTGCAACACAGTATGTGATTAACAACCTCCGGAAGGAGGTCATAAGACCTGCCCTCAACCCCAACAATTCGCAGGACTGTGTAGAACGCCGACCTCAGAACCACAGATCCTGCTATTTGGCAAAGAATTACCAAAATAAGCCTAAAATCTGGACGAAGAATCCAAGGCATTTGGCCTCATGGGGGCAGGACCTGGAACGAGCAAACCACGCAAACCCAGATGGCAGTACCTCTACGCATCCACCAGTAGGCGTCTACTTCATGGTACTGGTGAAAGCTCGGGGCCCGCATACCATCCCCGCAAGTCTTTCGGGACAGAGCCCAGAGCGGGCCCCATGGAAAATGCGCCACCCCACAACAGCACCACCCCGACAGACAAGGAACCAGAAACTGAAGAAATGAACACACCACAAAACAGTGGAGGTAGGTGGGTCTGGTTCCTACCATCACATAAAAGGTGGGGGGATTGTGCTAACAGGGGGGAGACTACACCTGTTTTTGGAAGCATGAAGAACTATTACACTTGGTAGTTATATACCAAAAAGTATTCAAGGATAAAAATTGAATTCATTCAAGAAAAACTTGCCACCAGTTCTGCATGCCCCCCAAAGGGGTTTTACCCTCTCACTAAAAAGAAAACATGAGGGACAAGCTGAACTGGAGAAGTTACATACAAAGGGATCATAGAGAAATCTAAACATGAACCTTTGGAATTTGTATTAAATTTACTAAAACCAAAAAAGATGGCAAATGTCGCATCATCATTGACTTAACCACATTGAATACTTCGTCAGGTATACACACTTTAATGGAAAACATTTGTAACTGCCAAACAATGGATTTCCTAAGGATACTTTATGGCAGGCATTGACTTAAAAGATGCATACTATTCAGTACCCATTCATAAAAATCATCGTAGATACCTAAAAATTTACCTGGATGAGGTAACTATGGCAGTACAAATTATTGACTAATGGTCTAACATGAGCCAAAACTGTTTACCAAACTATTGAAACCAGCCCTGACACTATTAAGGAAACATATTGTCATGGCATATCTCAATGATATTTTAATACTAGACAAAACAATGGAATTAGCTAATTCAACAGCATTAGCTACTAAAAACTTAATTAATCTTGAGTTTTGTCATACATCCAGATAAATCTACGTTGACACCATCCACAACTATGGACTATCTGGTATTCACAATTAACTCAGTCCACATGTCTATAACGTTGCCAAAAGGAAAGTCAGCAGAATTGCACAAACTTGTAACAAATTAATGGTTAACAATCAACCAACCATTCGACAAGTGTCAAGAGTAATTGGGAAATTAGTAGCAGCATTACCAGCTACCTTGCTTGGACCTTTGCATTAGAGCAAAGGTGCTAGCATTTTAAACAACATGCAGGTCACTTTGAATGAACCATGAAATTGCCTATTTTCAGACTTATAATCTGAATCTGAATCTGACTTATAATGATGGAAAGAGAACATTTGGCATAGTTCCAGTCCCATCATTTATCAATAACCCATATCCAGAACAGGTGGTAGATGGACTAATCTAGAATCATCACCACTACAGACACTGGACATAAAAACTAGTTGGAAATGTTGGGTGCGTTCTATGGGTTAAAAACATATTGTTCAAAAGTGCACCATTTGCATGTTCGTTTACAAATTGACAATACCATAGTGGTGGCCTATATTAACCACATGGGCGGGATAAAATCGATATCATGTGATAATTTGATCAACACAATCTGGTAATGGTGTGTCGACAAACATATTTGGCTATCAGCAACTTACCTACCAGGTAAGCTAAATGCTGTGGCAGACATGTTAAACAGAAACTTTGGTGAAATTACAAAGCAATATGGAACACCAGATATCGATTTCTTTGCATCCAACTGAATCACTACGTAGCGATGTATGTCGCTTGGGAACCAGCCCTTGAGGCAGCGGCGATGGATACATTCTCGCTGAACTGGGGGGAACTAATCTCTATGTTTTTCCCCCTTTTCTGCCTCATCAGTCAGGTACTACGCAAGATACAGATGAACTTTGCTTCGGGCTTTTTGGTAGTACCCAACTGGCCTACACAGCCATGGTTCCCAGTGGTCCTTGATAGGGTCATTGAAACCCATGTCCATTCCCAGCGGACCAGATCTACTGATCCACCCTGTATCAGGCGAAAGTCACCCATGCCAGAATAAGCCTATTGGGTTGCAGATTCCAAAAAGACCTTTCGATGGACATGGGATTGTCAAATAGGACCATGGCCACGATGACAGCATTTCACCGACTTCCACCAAGAAACAATATCTCTCTAGTATAAGAAAATGGGAAACATACTGCTCGAGAACAGAGTCAACCTACTAATCAACCACCATATATATGTAACAGAGTTCCTGGACAGCTTTCACCACGATGAAGGTCTGAGCTATAGCACTATCAAATGCATAGGGTCTCATCCGCTGGCGGCCAAATTAATGAGAGGTACCTTCAATTCAAAACCCCCTAGACCTAGATATACGAAGATCTGGGATGTCAGCGTTGTCCTGACATACCTAAGAGATGGCCACCAGCCAGATCCCTCACTCTGGAAACAGCTACCCTGTATACGGCCATGCTGATGGCTTAGTCTCAGCATAAGGGTCCAGTCCTTTTACCTACTCAAACTGGACAATATGGTCGTAACATCAGACCAAATAACATTCACCATTCAGGAGCTGGTAAAACAGAGTAGACCAGGAACTTCAGGATTCATTATGGAATTCCAGGCGTACCCACCTGACCCCCGTTATATGTCATGACTCACCTTCTACAATATATCAACACAACCTAAAATTCCCGAGGGAGACAAAAAGCGATGGGTCAGCCACAAAAAAGCCACATGGTCGGGTACCGAGTCAAACCATCTCTAGATGGCTCAAACGGGTATTGGGAGCTGCTGGAGTGGATACCGATATTTACACATCTCACTCCACCAGGGCAGCATCCACGTCGGCGGCTAACAGAATGGACGTGCCATTGGGCCTACCCTGGTAACAGCGGGGTGGTCCATGGAAAGAACTTTTCAAACATTCTACAACAAACCATAAATAAAACCTGTTTCACTTGCAGAGAGAATTTTAGACGCTGCAAAAAATATATAATTTAATTTCTTTGTTATTATTTTCAAATAATACCATTATTGTTTTACAAACAGATTCATGTTTGATTACGATAACATACTTCCTCCCTAGGATGACTTCGGCAGCGAGTGAAGTATGGACTGTTACACGGTTTGAAATCACAGAGCTTTAAAATCTTCACGTAATCACTCACGTGACTCCAAAGTAAAATAGTAAGATTAAACGAGAACTTACCAGTTTGAAGTTTGATCTGTATTTTATGAGGAGTTACGGTGAGGGACTACGTGTCCTCCGCTCCCACCCTCAATTATAGAGATCAACTGGTATCTTAGTTCTCCTTATCTTTACTATGTTTATTTCAATTATTGTTTGTTTTCTGTGATTCCACGCCGCCGCTTTGAAGTATGTCGCTCATACGTGCTGGACGGGGCCTTCACATAATCCCTCATCGTAACGCATAAAATACAGATCAAACTTCAAACTGGTAAGTTCTCATTTAATCTTACTATTATTGCATGCTTGGTCAAGTATAGAAGTTCGAAACAACCTGGAGGTCGGATGCTAACATTGATACAGCATCAAAATAGTAACAGGTTGTAGACAAGATCTGAATGCATGTAAATGCAAGTAAATGAAGTTCGAAACAACCTGGAGGTCGGATGCTAACATTGATACAGCATCAAAATAGTAACAGGTTGTAGACAAGATCTGAATGCATGTAAATGCAAGTAAATGGACTACCTCGTTTTTACATATTTTAATATTATTCACTTGTATATGAATTACATAAATCTATTAGAATTGTTTTTAAGTGTTTTTAATTATGGGATTCACTTGAAAATGGTTCAAAAGCACCAAAAGGGGTTAGCTTTCAAAAGAACCAACGGGTGTTCAAAATTTGCTACATGAGGCCCGATCGCAGTGCAGTTCATTTTTGTCCACCTCGTGGGCAAGGGGCACCTTGCCCATGTGGAGAGTCAGGGTGTTCAGGTCTTTTGCATATGGCAAAGGTAAGGCCAACAAGAAAGCACTGCCGGCAGCACATCCAGCAACAAGCTGGGTCCTGGTTCATCTTCAGATCCCAGTGTTGAAGCCTTGCATATTGTCATTATAATGCCAACATATACAATGGCTAATTCCTCATCATTTGCTTTAACAACACTTAAACAGAAAAAAAACTAAAGTGAATTTAAATTCTAAATTTCAGCAAGGTCACAAAATACAATACTCTATGATTAGTTAGTACTCTTGAACCACGCAAACAAAGTAGGTCACAAATATGTTTCTTGATTTGTGTTGAATTACCTGATTTAATTGAAGGCACCATTAGAAAATGACCTCTTTCACTCCGAGCCCTGATGAGAAATATAAATAAGCTCAGATTCCTTCAAATAATCACCATCAAGTGACATTACAGGAATGTATGCTTGTCTAAATGTTGACAAGGATAGGATCACTAACAGCTGTCTTGCCCTGGATAAATTAAACTTTGGTGCAAAATATTGTTCTCTGTTCTTTATTTTTTAATTTGAATTAAATACCACTGCCTGGCTCACAAACAAAGAATGTTCACTTAGGTATGATGCTAGTGTCTGCTGGTACCCTGTGGTTCTTTCACATTTGTTTCTATCGTGAAAGCAGCAGAATATTTTTTGTTAAATGCCGACTATGTTTTTTCAGTTTACAATAATATAGGAAAAAGCCAGAAATTCCTTCTACTGCAATTTTTGGGAAATACATTGTACTTTTGATAACTTCACTGTGGTAACAAGAGAGAACCGTTTGCTTAGTATATGTTGACATAACTGATGTAATTTTATAATGTCATGGATTAGGAATACTGCACAAAATATTTGTTCGAAGGCTGCCTTTGGCTCACAATTACATGTCGAACGGTAACCAGAGTAATCGAGGGATATTTAAAACTATTTAAGACATTACCTTTATAAGATTTCAAATTATAATTGATTCCAAAGATATGAAAGAAGAGTTAAGTTTTATCAGAGTTTTACGTTTTATAAGAGTTAAGAGTTAAGTCTGAAGAAGGGTCTCGACCTGAAACGTCGTCCATTCCTTCTCTCCAGAGATGCTGCCTCACCCGCTGAGTTACTCCAACATTTTGTGTCTACCTTCAATTTAAATCAGCATCTGCAGTTCTTTCTTACACATAAGCAATGTTCAAACGGTATCACAAATTAAATCAAAACGTTGGTTCTGCGCTATTACAAATTTTGAAACTATTTGTTTATGGGTGACAAACATTTAACGTGTGCAATAGCCAGCTCAACAAGCATAATTAAGTGTTATGCAATATCTACAATTGATGGGTAAAATTTGGCCGGACCATTGAGCTTATTGCACAAAAACATGATGCCTTGAGCCCATAAGCAACCAACCATTTATCATGTAATGTGGGAGATTAAAAAAACAATTACCGAAAGTTCCTTCTGAACCCATCCTTCCACTTGAGGGGGGAAAAAGTAGAAAATTGCTGCCCAGCTAATGAATGACTAAAGCCAGTCTGATCAGCCACATGGACTTCCCATAGAGCATCCAATATTTGATTTATCTATTATAAGGCATGACCTCCTTTCCAGTGTGGAACTGGTAGGGCTCTCTTGAAGGCATGCACTTAGAGGTGAAGTAGTAACCTGCCCCAGAGATTTAGTATCCTTTGGGAAATCAGCAACATCAAAACCAGGCCTCTGCTGGTTAGAGCTCAGATAGATGAGGCTTCCCATAACTCTTTGAAATTGAAATACCCTCTGAACATGAACACATTCAATCCCGGTAAGAATTTCATAATGTGCAAGTTTCTGTTAAAATATCCAAAATGTATACATTTCTTAACGAAACATACAAAGCCTTAAGTATATTTGAACATCTAAGGACACAAACTGAAAAATGTATCTCACAGCCCTTCTTTGAACTCTTCCCAACATTTCCATATTTACTAAGGATAAATGGACAAGGTAGTATATTTTGTTTTATTAGCTCTATTTGTGGATCCCAATAAATCTGATTTTCTGAAATGTTTGCTTTGGTTGTGGTCTATCAGCATTTATCATAAGCCTATAGTGAGTGAGTAATGAGTAGTAAAATTCCTTGCTCTCCCAAATGATTTTAATTCAGTACCATGTTCCATATAATACATGTGACAGTGATAATGCCAAATGCATAATGCTGCATTTATCTAACTTTAAAGAGTTTCTGCATTCGTCAATATATCTAGATTTCTTTGCAGAATGTCATAATCATCGATGAACTCATAGACCATTCTCTCTCCAACACACCACCACTGTCCCCCCACCCCACCCCTCCCCTTCCACCCACTAACCCCCCCCCCCCCAACACTTACATCTAGCATCTAAATTAAATAAAAACAATACCTAATCAATTTAAGATTTTCCAGTGGAAAACCACGTAATCAGCCCGTTCTATAGTCATTCATTACAATGTTTTGCTAACAGGAATAGTCATGAATGATTAGCTTTTAAGATTACCATTATTAATTATCAATTCAATTGTTATTTCCGGTAGGCGGCGCGGCTCTGGCCAGCAGCGGCCTCTGCAGCCTGTCCGCGTTTTTGTTATTTTTTGTCTGTGTTTCTGTGTAGTTTTTTGTTATTTTATGTTGGGGTGTGTGTGTGGGGGGGGTGGGGTGGGGTGGTGGGAGGGGGGGGGGAACTTTTGAATCTCTCCCTGCACTGGAGACCCGACCTTTTTCTCGTCGGGTCTCAGGTGTCGTTGAGGCCGCAACGAGGAGCGGCCTCCAACGGGAAGAAGCCGGGGACTCTGGTGCCGACTCACCGTTGCCGTCGCGGAGCTGGCCGAGACCGGAGCGGGTGGAGCGGTGGAGGAGCGCTGCCGCTGCTGCTGCTGCTGCTGCTGCTGCCGATGCCGCTGCTGTTGCTGAGTCGGAGGCTGTTACTGCGGGTCTGCGGACGGCTCGGACGACCCTGCGCGGCTCCCTGGAGGGAGACCGCTTTTCGGGCTGCTGCAACGGCGAATTCTCCCGCCCGTGTTGCGGGGTCGAAGAGCTCCTGGAGCGGGGCCTGACACCATTGCCCCGCGCGGCTGGAACGGCTGCGGGACTTTGCGAGCGCACACCGGGGGCTCCAACATCAAGACCCGGTGTGCGACCTCGCACCACCCGGCGTGGCTTCAATGGCCGCGGGACAATCGCCATCGCCAGCCGGGGGCTTTGACTTTGACTGTGACATCGGGGGGGGGGAGAGTGCAGTGGAGAGATAAGTTTTTTTGGCCTTCCATCACAGTTATGTGATGGATGTTTATGTTAAATGTAATTATGTTGTGTCTGGGGTCTATTTGTGTGTAATGTATGGCTGCAGAAACGGCATTTCGTTTGGACCCCCAGGGGTCCAAATGACAATTAAATTGACTCTTGACTCTTGTTATAGTTAGACTTTTGAAAATGGAATATTCATGGTTTTTGACCCCAAATGTATACTACTTTGATTGTGGCATGATTGATAAAAGACAAATCTTGTCAGGTAACAACTCAAATATATTGCTCCTATTCCTTACAAAATAGTGGGCCATAACTTCAGGTGACTATTATACTATTGAATCAAGTGTATATGTCACAGGCACAGTTTACTGTATACCATCAGGAGAATTATATGGAAACTGCACCTCTCTAGCAAGCTAGATTTAATTAAAGCCTCCTCTTCTATTTCCCACACAGATTGTCGTGTTCGCAAGCATCAGCATATATTTGCGGCAGCATGCAAGATAAAAAGTACTAGATATGAGCAAACTGTTTTATTAACCCAATACTGTAATTAATCGATAGATAATTTAAAAAAAACGCTAGATTAAAATATATCGAAGGCTCAAAATAAAACAACCTAGTTTGATTTTGCAATGATTTAATAGCACCTGATGTGAACATTTGTAATAGTTCCACACCATTGCTTACTAATAGCAAGTTGCAAAATGTAGCATTATGGCTTAATTATATATTGAATCTAATCAGAGTCTGAGTGAATTTTGTTAAATGTAATCCTCTGGCAGATAGTAAGATGTATTGTTCTGCATCACTGCACTTTTCCATTGTCTATGTGTAACGTTTTTAGTTACTTCTGGATTGCAAAAAAACTTCAACACATTTTCCTCTACATTTTCATTTAATATTATCAATTGACTTCAATAGGCATATTCAAAACTGCTCACATACTTCCCAACATTGCTCAGACTGTGTTCAATCTAGCCAAAGGGAATTCTGGACGCATGCATGTTATGGGGCCCTTGATAGGGTCTGTCTGGCCATGGAGAAGAGTGACATAGAAACATAGAAAATAGGTGCAGGAGTAAGCCATTCGGCCCTTCGAGCCTGCACCGCCATTCAATATGATCATGGCAACTCAGTATCCTATACCTGCCTTCTCTCCATACCCCCTGATCCCTTTAGCCACAAGGGCCACATCTAATTCCCTCTTAAATATAGCCAATGAACTGGTCTCAACTACCTTCTGTGGCAGAGAATTCCACAGATTCACCACTCACTGTGTGAAAAATGTTTTTCTCATCTCGGTCCTAAAGGATTTCCCCTTTATCCTTAAACTGTGACCCCTTGTCCTGGACTTCCCCCAACATCGGGAACAATCTTCCTGCATCTAGCCTGTCCAACCCCCTAAGAATTTTGTAAGTTTCTATAAGATCCCCCCTCAATCTTCTAAATTCTAGGGAGTACAAGCCGAGCCTATCCAGTCTTTCTTCATATGAAAGTCCTGACATCCCAGGAATCAGTCTGGTGAACCTTCTCTGTACTACCTCTAAGGCAAGAATGTCTTTCCTCAGATTTGGAGACCAAAACTGTACACAATACTCCAGGTGTGGTCTCACCAATACCTTGCACAACTGCAGTAGAACCTCCCTGCTCCTATACTCAAATCCTTTTGCTATGAATGCTAACATACCATTTGCTTTTTTTTCACTGCCTGCTGCACCTGCATGCCCACTTTCAATGACTGGTGTACCATGACACCCAGGTCTCGTTGCATCTCCCCTTTTCCTAATCGGCCACCATTTAGATAATAGTCTACTTTCCTGTTTTTGCCACCAAAGTGGATAACCTCACATTTATCCACATTATACTGCATCTGCCATGTGCCCTCTCTTCCAGCCAGATGAGGTGCTGCACCCAAGAGTTTTCACCGCTTGACTGTAAACGCTCACTCCAGCTCTTGGCCGCTTCTACCTCAGTGGTGAAAATGAAACAAATAACCTTGATATATATCAGCTTGATCTATGAGGAGGTGGCATGTTGGGAAAGGGTGCCATCTTTCTTTGGGGGACTTGGGCAGCGGGATGTCTTTGTCTGCGTATGTGCCCCCTGTTTATGTATGTGTTTGTGCATTAAAGAGGCATTTTTGACATACCTAGTGATATTGAGATATCTTTCCTGGCACAGCTCCATTGACTGCACATCCTCCCTTCACGCATCTGTCTCTTTCACCAGCACTTCACAGTCTTTCTCAAAGAAGCTTAGCGATCACTCCAATCCTTCGCTCCTCCAATAGTGGTCATGGTAAAAACCTAAGAAATGGGAACAGGAAACAGCCATTTGATCACTCAAGCCAGCTCCTACGCTTAATATTATAAATTCACTTCAATAGGCATATCCAAAACTGCTCATACACAAGCAAGCTGATCTTCCACTGGAACATCATTTTCCTACCCTTCTAATAACAAGAAATCCATTCATCTTAGTTTGGAATGCTACCAGTGTCTAAACTTCCTGGGTTGAAAATTCCAAAGAGTCACTAACCTTTGAGCAAAGAGATTTCTCCTCATTTCCGTCAAAAATGTCACACCCCATAGTTTAAGACTGTGACTCCTTGCTCTAGATTCTCCAGTCAATGCCAACTACAATTTTATATATTCTAGCTGCCACAAGGAGTTTGAGTTTAAGGGCAAGCAGTCTTCCCTGATTACTGGGAAGCAAAGTGATGGTAACTGTAATAAACGGGGGGCACCACAATTAGGATGCATGCAGGTCATGTTGTGATATATCATTTTGAATATGAACCACATTTTGTACAACTATTTAGAGTCAATTTTGAAGTTTTTGGAGAGGCAAATCTGATACTCACACCATCTGCAACAACAATGGCACGATGTTTAATGCAACAAAATCAGTGACACGCAGTTTGTCAACAAAAGCGGTTCCTTCACTACCACCTTGTGGCGTCAGCTGATACACAGACCACTTATGGTCGAACACTCGTCAGTAGCTACGAGGGCTGGCACATGACATCACGGCCTAGGGGGAGGGTCCTGCTACTTAAGCTCACCTCGAGACCTAGGTAGTCAACAGGTAGCTGAGCCCGAGAGAACAACCTCGCTCAGCTACAGCAGCAATGACAATTACGTTAGAGGACCAACTTAACATGTAACACCTGAATAAAACTACTGTTTGAACCTGCCTGATGTCTGGCCTTATTCACCACGTTTGGTGCCGCTACAACCTTCTCAAGGGATACTTGGGACGAACATTTGCCAGCAATATCCATACCTTTCTGGGAATTAAACAAATCTTTGAGATAATTCCATTTTAGCAGTAAATTATTAAAACACACGTCGCTATCCACGAACAAACTTTAATTGATTTAATAATTGAAATTTGACAAAAGAAACAATCTTTATATTTTCAAACAGAATTTATTCAATCAGGGATTGAAAACAAAAAATTAAAATATAATTAAAATATAATATTCTGCCTTTTAATACTATTCTAGAATTTCCAGTTCATTAACTATGTTATAAAGAAAAATTCAACAACGAATTGGAAAAAAAATGTAGAGCAGGCTCATTTTAAAAATAATTAATATGGATTTAATGGTGACTATTAAATCATTTTGATATTGAATTGCAGTACAGCAGAGCCTCATTATAACGGACCATGGGGGAGGATTTGTTGTCCGTTATTGCCGATTGTCCGCTATAACCGAGTAAGGGATTATCATTGTGTGTAGCTGAAACAAAGAACTGCAGATGCTGTCCTCACAAAAGGACAAAGTACTGGAGTAATGCAGTGGGTCAGGCAGCATCTCTGGAGAACATGGATAGGTGACGTTCAGACCCTTATTCAGACTGATTCAGTCTGCTGTGTTACTCCAGTACTTTGTGTCAATTCACCTTAACCCTTGGTGCCAACAGCACTGGTCTGCACCAGTGAGCCCCTCACATGAGTTGACACGGCTGTTGTTACAGCTCACGTTGTATCCCTTGTAGCTCTTTCTTCAGGCTACTGCCAACGACAAGATGCACTGGGTCACCATGAAGCTCCTGCCCCTCTCACCTGCTGCCACTTCTTCCTGTCGGCGGTCTTGTTGTCCGTTCCACGCCGGCGCCTCCTCCTCCTCCTCCTCCTCCTCCTCCTCCACAGTCGCCGCCATCTTCCAAAGTTGAGTATGTTGGGGGAAAAGGAGGAGGAGGCAGTACCGGAGCGGGGAGTGGAGAAGGCAATGGCCTACAATAAAAAGCGGCAGCTGGTGAGAGGGGAGGGAGCCCCACTGTGACCGGGCGCGACTTAGTACAATTCTAATTCAATGACAATAAACACAGCAAGTATATTTAAATACTACCACTGATTAGATTATTAAATCCTTGAGCTATTCTGCTAATATAAAGGCTTTATAAAGATACTCCTGTATGAGCATATCATGAAAGGAGACATTATGCTGGGAACAATTAGATTCTCCCTCATATTCCCACTCAATATGTGCAAATGACACTAATTTGACACTGCTTTACCACCCAGATTGGAACAGTTTTTTATCCATGGTATAAGGACAGATCTCTTGGAGACAAACAACTTTTCTGAAATCTCCAAATTGAAGTTTAAAATAGAGCTTAGCATTCATATCAGATGCTCGCAATCCAAGGGAATAAGTTGGTGCATTATCAGAGCTGGGGAAATTATCAAGATGCCCCCCAATGCCAGAATCATATCCTGAAGAAGTGGAGGTGGGGGGGTGATTAAACATAACTAAATGTATCTCCAATGAAGAGCAAATGAGAGACACTCATGAAGCAACTCTTCAGATAATTAAATAATCTGTGTCCACATAGAGATAATTTCAAAGGATAGCTGGGAGGAAAGCCTTCTATTCATACACTACTGCTCTCTCAATGTTAGGCGCTCCTTGATACAATTTAAAATACTGCATAGACTCTACTATTCAAAGACCAAATTAAACAAGATCTTCCTCTCCTATTTGTGATAAATGTCACCTCCAAGAAGCGACTATAACCCATTCCTTCGCTTCCTGTATAAAGTTACAAAACCTCTGGAGGGAAATATTTGATATCTTCTCCAAAATACTTAAAATTAAATTGGAACCAGATATAAAACTGATCACATTAGGTATGTCAGAGGCCTGCTCTAAGCTAACGATATTTCAAAGACGTTTCCTCAATTATGGCCTAACAACGGCGAAAAAACAAATACTCACATTTTGGAAAAAGACAATAGTTCCCACAGTGAAGATGTGGATTACTGATATGTCCGAGACACTACATTTAGAAAACATTAGGCTTGTCTTGGCTGAAAAAGCAGATCAATTTCACTAGACATGGTTGCCTTTCACTGTATTTCTGCAACAACAGAATGGTCAAACACAAATTTAAATCCGATGCCAGGGATGGGTGAGGAGGGGGGAAGGTATATCTCCATCTTCTCTTTTCTTGGTTCTTTTCTTTCCTTTTGCACTTCTTTGGTAGCTTAGTGGTCTTTTTCTTGCTTTCTCTTATTTTACTTCTCTTTCTTCATTCTCTTCTTTTCCTTTTTTTAATTTTTTTTTAAATTTAGATTTCATTGTTAAAAATGAAGCTGTACAATAATTGTATAACTGTTCTGTCGATTGCCTTATCCCTGTACAATTGCTTCTAATAAAATAAATTCCCCCAAAAAAAAGATTATTGAATCCTTGAGCTAATCTGCTAACGTAAAGGCTTTAATAGACTCCTGTATGAGCACATCATGAAAGGAGACATTATGCTGGGAACAATTAGATTCTCCCTCATATTCCCACCCAATATGTGCAAATGAAACTAATTGAGTTTTACTGCTATTCCACCTAGATTGGAACAGTTTTTTTACCCATGGTAGAAGGACAGATCTCTAGGAGACCAATACTTTTCTGAAATTCCAGTTCAAAATGGAGCTTACCATTCATATCAGATGCTCGCAATCCAAGGGAATAAGTTGGTGCATTATCAGAGCTGGGGAAATTATCAAGATGCCCCCCAATGCCAGAATCTTATTCTGAAGAAGTGGAGGTGGGGTGGAGGGGGGATGATTAAACATAACTAAATGAATCTCCAGTGAAGAGCTGATGAGAGACAATCATGAAGCAACTCTTCAGATAATGAAATAATCGATGTCCACATGGAGATAAATAACATTTAGGCTTTGGCTGATAATAGCAACATAAGAATCTCTAACCACTTGACAATATGTCCTGTTTCCATTACCGCATCTTTCACTATCAGCATCCAGAATTGTGGGGGGTGGGGATCACTCGTGACCAGAAGAGTAGTTGTGCCAAATATACCTCCAGCGTTGGGTGCACATCCTCTTTTCACGCATCTGTCTCATTCATCAGCACTTCACAGTTGTTCTCAAAGAAGCTTAGTGCTCTCTCCAGGCTCTCTCTGATCCTTCTCTCCTCCAATAGTGGTCATAGTAAAAGCCTAGGAAATGTGAACAGGAAACGGCCATTTCATCAATCAAGCCAGCTCCAAGATAACGTGAGCTGATCTTCCACTTGAACATCATTTTCCTACCTTTCTTATAGCAAGAAATCCATCTGTCTTAGTTCGGAATGCTACCAAAGTCTAAACTTCCTGGGTTGGGAATTCCAAAGAGTTGCCAACCTTTGCGCAAAGAGGTTTCTCCTCATTTCACTCCGAAATGACACGTCCTTTAGTTTAAGACTGTGACCCCTTATTCTCGACCCTCCAGTCATGATTTTCAATATGTCCTAGCTTCCATGGGGTGTTTGATTTAAAGGGCTGGCACTCTTCCATGACTACTGGGTAGGCAAGTGATGTAACTGGAATAAACTGGGGGGCACCACAATTGGGATGCAAGTCAAGATGTAAAACATCTTTTTGAATAGGAACCACATTTTGTACAACTATTTAGTCAATTTTGAAGCTTTTGGAGAGGCAAAGCTGATATTAACACTATCTACATACCTGTCGTGGAATGAAAATTTCAATACTCATACCCGTCTTGGAATGAAATTGTTTTGAGATAATTCAATTTTAGCAGCAAATTATTAAAACATCTGTCACACTATCCATGAATGAACTTTATTTGATTGAACAATTAAAGTGTGATAAACGAAACCATCTTTATATTTTCAAACAGAATTTATTAAATCAGATTGAAAACAAAAAAGTAATTCCATAATATTGTTCCTTTTAATGTTGATCTGGAATTTCCAGTTCATTAATTATATTAAAACAAATTGTTTAAAAAATTGTTGGCGTTTAGTCAGAGTAGCCTCTTTTTACAAATAATTAATATGGATTTAATAGTCACTAACATCATTTGGATATTGAATGACAGGACAATAAACCCTCATTATAATAGAATTGGGGGGGGGGGGGTAAGGAATTATCATGGTATGTAGTTGTAACAAAGAACTGCAGATGCTGATTAATACACAAATGGACACAAAGTGCTGGAGTAACTCAGCAATTCCAGTTGCATCTATCTCTATGGGACATGGAAAGGTGACATCAGGGCCATTCTTCAGACTGATTCAGTCTGCTGAATTACTCCAGCACTTTGTGTTGTTTCACCTTAAAACTAGGCACCAATTGCACGAGCGAGTCCTTTTTCACCAGCTACCTCATGCTCCAGTTGACACAGCTGTTGCTGCCCGCTCACTTTGTAGCCCTTGCAGCTTTCTTCAGGCTGCTGCCATTGACACGACAGGCTGGGTCATCATGGGACTCCCTCCCCTCTCATCAGCTGCCGCTTCTTCCTGGTGGCCACCGTTTTGTCTGTCCACCACCATTGTCTGCTCCTCCCCCGCAGTCGCTGACATCTTCCAAAGTTCAGTATGTCGGGGGAAAAGGAGGAGGAGACAATGGGGGGGGAGAAAGCAATGGCCGACAGGAAGAAGCGGCAGCTGGTAGGGGAAGGAGCCCAACAGTGACTGTGCGTGGCCGAATGCAATTCCAATTCAGTGACAATAAACACAGCAACTATATTTAAATACTACCACTGATTAGATTATTGAATCCTTGAGCTAATCTGCTAATGTAAAGGCTTTAAGAGACTCCTGTATGAGCGCATCATGAAAGGAGGCATTATGCTGGGAACAATTAAATACTCCCTCACATTCCCACTCAATATGTGCAAATGAAACTAATTTGACATTGAGTTTTACAGCTTTTCCACCCAGATTGGAACTGTTTTATTACCCACAGCAGAAGGACAGATCTCAAGGATGCCAACAGACTCTTCTGAAATCTCCAAGTTGAAGTTTAAAATGGAGTTGACCATTCGTATCAGATGCTCGTAATCCAAGGGAATAAGTTAGTGCATAATCAGAGCCACTATGCCAGAATTTTATCCTGAAGAAATGGAGGTGGTGGTGGGAGGGTGGTGGACGGGGGGAAGAGGAGGGTTATGATTAAACATAACTAAATATATCTGCAGTGAAAAGCAGAAGAGAGACACTCATGAAGCAACTCTTCAGATGATGAAATAATCTGTGTCCACATACAGATAAATAACATTCAGTCTTTGGTTGATAATAGCAAGTCTATAATGGCTTGGCAATATGGTGCATGTGACAACACCTTCTCCCTTAGATGTCCCTCTGATCCCTATCACTGGCTGACTGGCTAGATTGAGTAGGTATGTTGCAAAGCGTACGTGAAGCGTCACTGAAAATCTGACCCAGCCCGTGTGCGCGATTTTGGTGCCGTTTAGAGGGGGCGGGTTTAAAACGCGATTTTCCCATGGCTGTTCAAATCGCGGTTTTTCAGCCTAGTTAATTATTAACGAAAAATCGCTGGAAGATTCCTTTGCTTGAGCTATTATTAGTTTTAAGGGCTTTCTTTACTTGTTATAGTAGGTTAAAAATTAATTTCTAAACCCCCGACCGCCGACAACAGGCCAGATCTCATACAGGGGAAAACAGAAGGTAGGCTTTTTATTTTTACATTAAAAAGGTCTTCTTAAGAACCCTTTATACAAAGTTTAATGTTGCGAGTAGCTAATTTTGGGCCCATAATATCCCGCAGTATTTTTCTGGGCATTTGAGGGCACAAATCTACCGCAATGTGAACGTTCTAAACCAGCGCGTTCACAGGATCCCACTAGAAAGCTGATTTAAATGGACATTAATTTACAGCAATTGAACACTAAATTCCTTCCATTTGGCCTATAAATGTAAATGAGATTTAAAAATCATGTTTTATTGTGAATTATTTGTGAATATTATTTGGACACTTAGGCTATTTAAAAATGTTAATCATTTATTAAGAAATGGATAGATGTTTAGATCTAGTAATTGAAGTTTGTAATTAGCTACAATTAGGTAACTAACTAATTATATGCTTTAATTTCAGGTCATCCAAGTAAGATTATTTTTTATTTGTTTCAGAATGCTTCAATCTACGATAACTGAAAATTTCATTCAGTTCTCTTAATTTTTAAGAAAATTATGGGCTTTTGACTGTCCGTGATCACAGCTTTTTTGTCATGTCCATAGAAAATCAATAGGGAACAAGATGCTAATTTCCGAGTATGAAAATGGCCATAACGTTTTAAATACTTGAGATATGAAAGTGAATTAGGTGTCAAATTAAACTTATTTTTATGCTTTATCTGATGGGATAAATTGCAGACTTGATTTTTAAAATCTCAAAATTTTGTAACATTGCTAGATTGAGACCAACTGTGTGGTCTCGACTGGGTAACCAGCAAGAAACCCTCGACATACAGTGCCTCTACAGAGACTAAGACTGAGTGGCCAGGGAAAGATTGAAATGCCGGAACCTCTTCCTGGACTGCACCTACTACCACACAGGGGCAAGGTTAAGCTGCCAGGAAGAAACCTGGGACTGGGACAGCACCCCCTCTCGATGCAAGGGTGAACTGCAGGTAGAAATCTGAGATCGCAATGCCTCGTCCTTCGAAGCTCTAGTTTGCAAACGTCATTGCACATGCACTCTGACGGAGAGGGACAGCACCCCCATGTGGTCCTGGAATTTCTTACCACTGTAAATAAAATATAGCATGTAAATGTTCCCTACTGCGAGTGTCGGTGTGGTCACTGCTGATCGGGCATCATCCCCAACGTCACATACAATATTCTCTACATCCATGGTTGAATGCAACTTTAACACAACTAATGAAACTTAACATAATCCAAAAAAACAGCCCTCTATTACAACGTCCTGGAAAGACAATGGGAGAAAGGGTTGCGGGTAAGTCATCATCAATACTTGGGCACCGGTATTTGAATCCAACGAAGTGATCTTCAATCTTCTCAGCATTTGACGTTGTTGGTACCACATGGTACAGTTCCTTTCAACAGTCTCAATTTCTTCTGTCCCAATGCCATATCAGTACGTAGTCCGACAGTATGAACTTGTACCTGTGTTGAACTGGTGGAGGTCTCTGCGCTTCTCGTAGCTTAGAATGCAGACCTGGCAAGGCATGGGTTAATTGCAGTGTGTACATAATTAGTTAATCACTGAGGGCCTGTAGGTGTAACTTCCACACTCTAATCGCACACCAGAGGGTACGTAGCCTGTGGTCAACCTCACTTCATAACATCCTTCCCACAGCTCGCACCATCACTCAGTTCTGCGTCACCTGCAAATTAGCCAATGCCACCATCGCCATCACATTGCATTACATCGGCATACTCTGTTTCTTGCAGATCTGATGGCTAACAATGTCCCAAGATAGACGAACAATAGCAATATGTCCATCGCGATATATCCTAAAAAGGGATTTCTTAAAAGAAAGAAGAGGTTAACGTTTTATCTCTTAGGCACCATACTGACAATCTTACAGTGGTGAAAGTGAACCCACTCGTGCCTCCCCTCCCTTTGCAAAGGACTTGGTAGCCCTTCCCACCGATGTCCAGTCTCTTCCTCATCGCCATCACATTGTGGCATTACATCGGCATACTCTGTTTCTTGCAGATCTGATGAATAGCTATCAATGTCCCAAGATAGCCGTATAGCTTGTTGTCCAGGTAAAAAGACCATTTACTAAAGAACAATAGCAATGTAGTCCATCTGGAGGGTTCAAAGGGACCCATGGGTAAAGGGGTTCTCCCTTGTTCTCAGGTTATACCCTTCCCGGGGTTATATTGCTGACAGGTCAGACAATGATCTGCAATATCCCATAAAAGAAACACCACAATGAGTTGCAATTTACTTCAATAAAAGTTCATCTGACATACATGTTTTTCCTGCCAGGATAACCAATTAACCCAACATGCAATCAACTTTACAACCGAACCGTTTCCACATTTCTATATCTGGGCCAGGAGCATCCTCCTGTAATCTAACGACAGCTTGGATGGTTGGCATTGATTTTTTCTGAGGGAAAGTGCTTTTAGTCACCTCACTCGTGGTACCACCCCCCTCACCCTGGGACATTTCCTGCTTCTTGGCAACATAAGGGCAAAGGTCTGATATCAGTTCTGGTGTTCTTGTTTCTGTGCTCCAACTGAATCAAGAATCCCGTTTTTTCGAAAGGAGCAAAGTCACACCTCACTCCAAAAGCATATCTGAAGTCAGGATAAACGTTTATTCCCAAGTCCCTCCCTAAGATACAAGCTCTTATGAGGGCAAACAGTTCTGCTTGTTTGGTAGAGAATGGTGTTTCAAAGGCTGCCGCCTCCTCATTATTGCCATCCTGATCTATAATTATGTATCCTGAAAGTCTTTAACCTAGAGATCCAATTGATGCACTCCCTTCTATATACATAGTTTGTCATGGGAATAGCTGTCAATTCTTCCCGAACACAGGTATCTTCTTTAATCACAAATAGGCAGTCGTGCCCAGACTCAGCTTGTTCCTCCGGTGGCTTGGCGAGAAAGGATGATGGATTGATGGTGGTACAATACTTAAATTGCAAGCTTCCCTGCTGCTTCAGCGGGTACTGTCATATAGAGGGCAGTGTTAACTTTTCTGGGGAGCTTTTTGGATGGGGTTAATCTTGATGCATCCTACCCGAGTAGAGTCTTCTGCCCACACCTGTGGGTCCACATACTCTGTTACCTCACTCCCCAGATGATGTCGTAGCTGTGTAGTAACCTTCCTTGGTCACTGATAAAATGAACAGTACAATTATTAGACAGTTCTTTTTCCTGGCTCATGGTTGGATTCACCAGACCAATCGCTTGCTTAACCATAGCTCCCAAATCTTTTGCATTAAATGGGAAGTTCACTTTATTTGTTATATGCGCGGCAACCTCATAGTCCTGCTTCCACAATTCCAAAGGCACCTCAGATCAATAGGTTTTAGTAAAGTGGTAATAAGGGCGGAAAGGATTGCTTCCTCTCTGGCTTCATTCTGAGCAGGTTAATTAACCAGCACGTCATAAGTTCGGAACCCCAAGTTAGCTAGGAATCTTGCATGTTCTACTGTGGTTAGAACTTGTGGTATGGGTTGGCTCTTTTTAGTCTTACTCCTGGTACAGAGCGAGACTGAGGATGCCACCAACACTGGTGCTGTCTGAGTCAGGGAACTCTGCCGGTGCTGCTGGAGCTGGTATAGTGGACGCTGGGGGTGCTGCAAGAGCTGCTACTCTCCCATTCATCCAAATCAATCCTCGTAGTCTCTCTATCAAACCAAAGCCAACCATTAGATCACGCAAGCTGCTGCTCGTGTCCTCCAAGTTTAAGAAAGTGGATCACATCACTTCAGTTTTGAGTTCTTTACACTGGCCTTCAGTCTGTCAAACAATTGATTTCAAAATATTACTGTTGGTTTATAAAGCACAGAATGGTCTAGGGCAAAAATACATTTGTGATCTTCTACCAAATTATGAACCATCCAGACCTCTGCGTCGCCTGGGACAGGTGCTTTCTGTAACCAGTAAAAACTAAACATGGAGAAACAGCGTTTTTTTTTCTCACCACAGATAAGGTGTTACTTGCTCCCCCAGATGAACCTGGAGGACTGTGCTGCTGCCATGGCCTTGGTGGCCAAGCCCGCAGGCGTCCTGTATGTGGGCAGGATATTTAGGAAGGCCGTGTTCTTCCTCGAGTCTGTTGAGGGGGTGAACGCGGCCGTGAGCAAAGTGGTCACAGTGGGGGGAACAATCCTGCAGGTCAAGCCCTTGGCGAACTGTATATATTATTTTAATATTTGAATAAAAAAATTTGATTTTAGAAAAAGGCTGGTTACCAAGCTCATGGAATTGGGTCTCTGCGCATCGCTCTGCAATTGTTTCCTCAACTTCCTCATCCATAGACCAGTCTGTTTGAATTGGGAGAAATAGTGATCAGTACGGGAGCACCTCAAGGCTGCATGGTCAGCCCCTGCTCTACTCACTTTATACTCAAGACTAGAGCCAGGACTTTGCCATAAATGCCATGTGCCTTTTGATGCCTTTTTTTGATGATTTCACCAGGATAATGCCTTTTTCACGATTGAGTGCCTAAATTAGCCTTTTTTGCCGTTTTGCTGAAAGGTCGTTCTATTTTTTCTAGTTGTACCGTGATTACAATGATGTTTTCTACGTTAACACATTACAATCAATGTTATTATTATTGTTTAAGAAGGAACTTCAGATGCTGGAGAATCGAAGGTACACAAAAAAGCTGGAGAAACTCAGCGGGTGCAGCAGCATCTATGGAGCGAAGGAAATAGGCAACGTTTCGGGCCGAAACCCTTCTTCACATTATTAATGTGTTAACATAGTATAACTTACAAGAACATTTCCACCACTGGGGTAAAGCCGGGGGTGCCACCATCAATCGTTCATTTGTTCGTACTGCTGCCCGCTGGTTCAGTCTTCTCCAAGATCTATTTAAGAAAGAACTGCAGATGCTGGAAAAATTGAACGTAGACAAAAAATGCTGGGGAAACTCAGCGGGTGAGGCAGCATCTATGGACTGAAGAAATAGGCGATACCCTTCTTCAGACTGATGTGGGGGGGGTGGGAAAAAGAAAGGAAGAGGCAGACAGTAGGACTGGAAAGAGAGCTGGGAATGGTGAGGGAGAGGAGGGAGATGCCAAGGGTTATCTAAAATTAGAGAAGTCAATGTTGATGCCGCTGGGGCATAGACTACCCAAGCGAAATACCCAAACTGGTCTCCTCACTACATTTACTGCTGGCTGCAGTCGCAAATCTGAGTTTTCGAGTGATCTGTGCACTGTGATTCATTGATGCTGGAATTCCACTGTGGAAATTGGAAAACAAATCTCTCAGAGGTCTTTTAGAGAAATACACAGAGGAACTTATACCAAACGAGTCATCATTACGGAAAAATTATGCTGACAGCAACTTCAACATTGTGCAGAAAACTAGAGATGAAGTTGCATGCAACAAAATATGGATCACAATAAACGAGACAACCGATGCTGTGGGGAGATATGTTGCCAATATGGTCACTGGTATACTGGAGGCAGGTCAAACATCAAAGGAGTATTTGTTGACATCAGAAGCATTGGAGAAATCAAACAGCTCAACTATTGCTCAATTGTTTACATCTTCACTTGCTGTACTTTGGCCAGAAGGTATAAAACACGAGAATGTTCTTCTGTTTGTGAGTGATGCAGCTCCGTACATGAAAAAAGCTGCAAAAGCACTTCATAGAATTGCCAAGCATATGTAGCTTGTTTCTAAATGTCACGTGTGCAGTTGTTCAAGGAAATAGCACCCAAGATTCCGCTACCTCCTCAGCCCGTTTTGACTAGGTGGGGTACATGGCTCACTGCTGTACTCTACTATGCTGCAAATTTTGAAAAGATAAAATAAATTGTCAACTGTTTTGAAGACTAAGAATCTGCTGCAGTCAGGATCATCAGTGAAATCATAGAAACCTAGAAAATAGTTGCAGGAGTAGGCCATTCGGCCCTAGAGCCTGCACCGCCATTCATTATGATCATGGCTGATCATCCAACTCAGTATCCTGTACCTGCCTTCTCTCCATACCCCCTGATCCCTTTAGCCACAAGGGCCACATCTAACTCCCTCTTAAATATAGCCAATGAACTGGCCTCAACTAGCTACTGTGGCAGAGAATTCCCCAGATTCACCACTCTCTGTGTTAAAAAATGTTTTTATCATCTCGGTGCTAAAGGACTTCCCCTATCCTTAAACTGTGACCCTTGACTTGACTTGACTTGACTTGACTTGACTTGACTTTGTTCTGGACTTCCCCAAATCGGGAACAATCTTCCTGCATCTAGCCTGTCCAACCCCTTAAGGATTTTATACGTTTTTTATAAGATCCCTCTTTAATCTTCTAAATTCTAGCGAGTACAAGCCGAGTCTATCCAGTCTTTCTTCATATGAAAGTCCTGCCATCCCAGGAACCAGTCTGGCAATCATGCAGAAAAAGTCCCTCCACCGCCATCTTGTGTTTCTTGCTTCCAATTTTGCAAACATCCCACATGCTATCACTTCCCTTGAAAAACGTGGTGAAACATTCGTGAATAACTTGCAGGTTTTCAACAAAGTAACTGACGATATTCATAAAGTTCCTGGCGATGTAGGTAAAGACATACAAGGAAAATATGTGAGAGTGATTTTAGCTAATAAAGATCTTGAAGAAATTCAAAACATAGCTAAAGTTCTCAAAGGTAGTTGTAATGCACAAGATATCGACATGAATATAGAGTCTGTAGCTTGTTTCGGGTATGCACCAGCTCAAATAAGCTCTGCATTTCAAGACTATGTTTATTATTATTATTATTACACTACTATTGTTTATTTTTGAGTATGTGTGCGTATGTATTTATATACTGTATACTGTATTTGTGTCTTTTTACAATACTGGAGAGTTTTTGATGAACAACATTAGTATTCACTTTTTTACACCAAAACACTGTTTTTAACAAAAATCTACCCATCATGTGAAACCTTATAAATAGCAGATATAACTTAGATAACTTCAAGACTGAAAGGCAAAAACTTTTTTCATAATAGGCACATTTTCAGTTTTCTCCCCATTTTGGATACCAAAAGTGTGCCACATTTAGCCATGAATATTTAATTAATAAATAAACTTAATATGGCCCCTCATACATACACGTTTTGCTAATGGGCTTGGGAAATATCTTCATCTATACTAGGAGAAAAATACAGTATCATAAAGGTAATACAGTACAGTAAATATCCCGTAACGGTCGTTGCGGTTGGTGTCCATTGTCACAATGTCTGATATCGGGGTCGGTGCCTCCGTAAGTTAAACCACGGAGGCTCCAAACCACTGCTTTTCAAACACCCAATGAGGTATCGTATGGTAGTAGTGATCTTTGGGTGAGTTAATTATTTTTGCCTATTTTTCAATTTAATATATCAAAAACATTGTGGTGTCAAAAACACAACGTCCATTTACCATATATTTCCTGACATTAAATAATTTATTTTTTATTGTATTCTTGTATTGTATTCAAATTTATTGTCAAATTTTTATATTGGTAGCCATAAATTGATCATCAAATCTAATAAACAGAGCCAATCTTCAATTTGGCAACACACTGTCTCTTGTTTACCTTTCGTACGGACCAAGTCGCCAACTTCATTCCTGCGCGTCAACTTCGGGAAGCTCCGCAATGACCGTTACGGAGATATTTTACTAACCAAAAAAACAGTCCAAATCAAACAATCTGATGCATTATCGGCCATCGATGTTGCTGAAACCAGATCAGGTCATCAGAGACATGTTGTTTGCCGACAACGCCGTAGTTGTGATCCACACCCAGCAGGAACTACACTCACTGATAGACCGCTTCTATCGGGCATGTAAGGACTTCAGGCTGACCATCAGCCTGAAGAAGACGAACGTCTTGGAGCAGGATACAGAGGAGCCCCCTGTCATCACCATCGACGACTACGAACTTGATGCCGTCCATCAGTTCACGTACCTCGGCTCCACAATCACCGACAACTTCTCCCTGGACACAGAGATTGTTAAGAGAATCGGGAAGACAGCTACAACTCTCGCTCGCCTCACATCTCGAGTGTAGACCAACCCAAAGCTGACAGTGAAGACAAAGATAGCAGTCTACAACACCTGTGTCATCAGCACGCTGCTGTATGGCAGTGAGACATGGACTACATATGCCAGGCAGGAGAGAAGACTCAATATCTTTCACCTGAGAAGCATCCGCTATATCCTGGGCATATACCTGGCAAGACAGAGTGTCCAACGCCGAGATCCTGCCTCGCGCTGGCCTCCCAGTATGTACACTCTACTCACATCCTCAGAGACCCACATTACCCTGGCCACACACACATTTCACTCCTGCCATCAGGAAGAAGGTACAGGAGCCGGAAAACTGTAATATCCAGGTTCAAAACAGCTTCTTCCCAACAGCCATTAGGCTATTAAACATTACAGCCTCAAATAAGCTCTGCATTTCAAGACGATTTTAATTATTATTATTATAGCACTACTATTGTTTATTTTTGAGTATGCATGTATGTATAGATATACTGCATACTGTATTTGTGTATTTTTACAATACTGGAGAGTTTTGGACGAACAACATTAGTATTCACTTTTTTACACCAATGCATTGTTCGTAACAAAAATCCATCCATCATGTGAAATTTTATAAATAGCAGATATAACTTAGATAACTTCAAGACCGATAGTCAAAAACGTTTCATAATAGACAAATTTTCATCGTTTTCTCACAATTTTGGACACCAAAAGTGTGACATTAAAAATTCTGCCACATTTAGTCATGAATATTTAATTCATAAATAAACTTCATATGGCCCCTCATACATATACGTTTTGATAATGGGCTTGGGAAATATCTTCATCTATACTAGGAGAAAAATACAGTATCATAAAGGTAATACAGTACAGTAAATATCCCGTAACGGTCGTTGCGGTTGGTGTCCATTGTCACAATGTCTGATATCGGGGTCGGTGCCTCCGTAAGTTAAACCACAGAGGCTCCAAACCACTGCTTTTCAAACACCCAATGAGGTATCCTATGGTAATAGTGATTTTTGGGTGAGTTAATTATTTTTTCTTATTTTTCAATTTAATATATCAAAAACATTGTGGTGTCAAAAACACAACGTCCATTTACCATATATTTCCCACATTAAATAATTTATTTTTTATTGACATTAAATAATTTATTTTTATATTGGTAGCCATAAATTGATCATCAAAACTAATAAACAGAGCCAATCTTCAATTTGGCAACACACTGTCTCTTGTTTACCTTTCGTACAGACCAAGTCGCTAACTTCATTCCTGCGCGTCAACTTCGGGAAGCTCCGCAATGACCATTACGGAGATGTTTGACTAACCAAAAAAACAGCCCAAATCAAACAATCTGATGAATTATCGGCCATCGATGTCGCTGAGATCAGATCAGATCATCAGAGACATGTTGTTTGCCGATGACACCGTAGTTGTGTTCCACACCCAGCAGGAACTACACTCACTGATGGACCGCTTCTATCGGGCATGTAAGGACTTCGGGCTGACCATCAGTCTAAAGAAGACGAACGTCTTGGAGCAGGATACAGAAGAGCCGCATCACCATCGACGACTACGAACTTGATGCCGTCCATCAGTTCACGTACCTCGGCTCCACAATCACCGACAACCTCTCCCTGGACACAGAGATTGATAAGAGGATCAGGAAGGCAGCTAAAACACTCGCTCGCCTCACACCTCGAGTGTGGACCAACCCAAAGCTGACAGTGAAGACAAAGATAGCAGTCTACAACGCCTGTGTCATCAGCACGCTGCTGTACATGGCAGTGAGACATGGACTACATATACCAGGCAGGAGAGAAGACTCAACACCTTCCACCTGAGAAGCAACCGCCATATCCTGGGCATATCCTGGCAAGACAGAGTGTCCAACGCCGAGATTCTGCCTCACGCTGGTCTCCCCAGTATGTACACTCTACTCACATCCTCAGAGACCCACATCACTCTGGCCACACACACATTTCACCCCTGCCATCAGGCAGAAGGTACAGGAGCTGGAAAACTGTAACATCCAGGTTCAGGAACAGCTTCTTCCCAACAGCCATTAGGCTATTAAACACTACAACCTCAAATAAGCTCTGCATTTCAGGACTATTTTTTAAAATTATTATTATTATTATTATTATTATTATTATTATTATTATTATTATTATTATTGCACTACTATTGTTTCTTTTTGAATATGTGTGTATGTATATATTTACTGTATATTGTATTTGTCTCTTTTTACAATACTGGAGTGTTTTTGACGAACAACATCAGTATTCATTTTATTACACCAATACACTGTTCTTAACAAAAATCTATCCATCATGTGAAACCTTATAAATAGCAGATATAACTTGGATAACTTCAAGACTGAAAGTCAAAAACTTTTTTCATAATAGGCAAATTTTCATCGTTTTCTCACCATTTTGGACACCAAAAGTGTGACATTAAAAACTCTGCCACATTTAGTCATGAATATTTAATTCATAAATAAACTTCATATGGCCCCTCATATATATAGGTTTTGATAATGGTCTTGAGAAATATCTTCATCTATACTAGGAGAATAATACAGTAGCATAAATGTAATACAGTTCAGTAAATATCCTGTAACGGTCATTGTGCTTGGTTTCCATAGTCACAAGATCCAATATCGTGGTCGGTACCCCCGTAAGTTAAACCACGGAGGCTCCAAACCACTGCTTTTCAAACACCCAATGAGGCATCCTATGGTAGTAGTGATCTTTGGGTGAGGTAATTATTTTTTCTTATTTTCCAATTAAAAATATAAAAACATCGTGGTGTCAAAAACGCAACGTCCATTTACGATATATTTCCTGACTTTTTAAATATATATTTTTTAAATTTGATGTCATAAATTGGTCATCAAAACTAAGAAACTGAGCCAGTCTTCAATTTGGGAACTCACTGTCTCTTGTTTCCCTTTCGTACAGACCAAGTCGCTAACTTCATTCCTCCGTGTCAACTTCGGGAAGTTCCGCAATGACCGTTACGGAGATATTTTACTTACAAAACATGTCTGTACATGTCTCTGATGATCTGATCTGATCTCAGCGACATCGATGGCCGATAATTTAACAGATCGTTTAATTTGGGTTGATTGTTTGTAAGTAAAGACTCAACACCTTCCACCTGAGAAGCATCTGCCGGTTACTGGGCATACCCTGGCAAGACAGAGTGTCCAACACCGAGATCCTGCTTCGCGCTGTCCTTCCCAGTATGTGCACTCTACACAGGCAGCGCAGATTGCGGTGGCTGGGCCATTTCCACCGCATGGAGGATGGTCGTATTCCAAAAGACATCCTTTATGGAGAGCTGACATCTGGGAGGAGAACCATCGGCCGCCCCCAGCTACGTTACAAGGATGTTTGCAAGAGAGATATGATGGCGTTCGATGTGGAATCTTAGGAGACCCTTGCAGCTGACCACATGAGGTGGAAAGGTACCCTGACCCATTAAGGATGTTTGGAGAATTGAAAACCCATCGGGTCGAGAATATTCATTTTACTCACCAGTGCTGAAAACTTACTCAAGGATAGACTATTTATTAGTAGACTCTAAACTTATCCCATTTATCGATAACTCGCAATATCATAATATCATAATCTCAGACCATGCTCCACTAACATTTATGATTAAACTAAACGGAATGGCCGAGACACAGTCACAATGGAGACTTAATCCCCAAATCTTGAATACCTCGTAAAACAGATTAATATGAGGCTAATGATAGCCCTGAAACCTCTGCCTCCCTTCTTTGGGAAACATTTAAAGCATTTGTGCGAGGAGCATTAATCTCTTCCCAATCATTTCTTAAAAAAGAGAATAGGGCCAAACAACAGACATTGGAAATGGAAATAAGGCAATTAGACATAGAAAATGCAGCAGCACCATCCATGATAAAACACAATAAAATTGCAGTACTGAAATATAAGTTAAACAAGATATACTCAGACCAAGTTATAAAACTTTATCAACATACAAAACAATTAAATTTTGAATTTGGTGATAAACCACAAAAACTATTAGCGCGTCAACTTCGTAAACTGGACGGGGAAAAAACAATTTACAAAATTAGAACAGACAAGGGAGAAACATTAAAACTGCCTAAAGATATTAATGATAGATTTTTACATTACTATCAAAAACTGTACTCATCTAAAATGACAGAACAATCAGCAGGAATGGAAACATTTCTACAGAAATGTAATCTTACGGGTTTAGATCAGAAAGAGAGAGAATCACTAGGTGCTGAAATTACAATAAAAGACATCGAAGAGTCAATTAAATCTTTAAAAAACAGAAAGGCCGCAGGTCCTGATGGTCTAAGTTCTGGATTTTATAAAACATTTTATGATCTGATTTCTCCACGCCTACAGACATTGTACAAATACACTTACACTCAACAGAAACCCCCAGAAACTCTAAATGAATCTACAATCATACTCATACCAAAAACGGATAAGGATCTTGAAGACCCAGGTTCATATAGAGCAATAGCTCTCTTAAATACTGATCAGAAAATATTAACTAAAATTCTATCTCATAGATTGAGCTTAGTGATTAACAAATTAATACACCCCGACCAAACAGGTTTTATTCCAAAACGTTACTCATTTTATAATCTGAGAAGACTATTCAATATTATATACTCCAATAGAATTCCTAATGCAGATCTAGCAATTATTTTGTTAGATGCTGAAAAAGCATTTGACCAGGTAGAATGGCCATATTTATTTTCGGTGATGGAAACATTTCAATTGGGAGAGAAGTACTGTACATGGGTTAAATTGTTATACTCTAACCCAACAGCTAGAATATTAACAAACCAAATGTTATCAACTAAATTTAATCTCTCTAGAGGTTGTAGACAAGGATGTTCACTATCCCCACCATTATTTGCTCTTGCAATTGAACCATTAGCAGAACGCGTTAGAACCCATCCAGGAATATACGGATACAACACTAGAGACACAAGGAATAAAATGTCTTTATATGCAGATGATGTACTAATAGATATTACAAAGTTAGAAACTAGTATTCCAAATCTATTAAATTTAATAACTCAATTTGGTCAGTTTTCAGGATATAGAATTAATTGGAATAAAAGTGAAATCATGCCAATAACAAAACTCAATTTACATACATTACAACAATCCCCTTTTAAAATAGTTAAAGATAAACTTAAATACTTAGGAATCTACGTAACTAAGACATATACCTCTTTATTTAAACTAAATTTTCCACCCTTACTGAATAAACTACACAAGAATATTCAATACTGGAAAACACTTCCCATTTCAATGCTTGGTAGAATTAATGCTATAAAAATGATCTCCTTACCGCAACTACTGTACCTATTTCAATTCATCCCGATATATATCCCAAAAACTTTTTTCAAAAAAGTCGATTCCATTGTTACAAGTTTTATTTGGGATTATAAGAATCATAGAATAAGTAAAAAACATTTATGTAAGTAAAAGATAAATGGAGGTTTGGCTTTGTCAAATTTCTTGTTTTATTTCTGGGCAGTCCATATTAAAAACATGAATTTCTGGCTGGAAGAAATGGATCAACAACCAGATTGGTTAAGGATGGAAAAGGAAGACTGTTTACCTTTTGAAATTGGTCCGATTATATTTGCTCTCACAAAACTGCACAAAAAAACCTATAAGGAAAACCCCATAATACAAAGTGGAATACGAATTTGGAAACAATAAAAAAAAGCTTTAAAATTTAATAATATACCACTATGCCTTCCCATTGTAAATAATCCTTTATTCAAGCCATCCTTATTGGATAAAGGTTTCACACAATGGAAAAATTATGGAATTAAAAAGATTGGACATCTTTATGGGAAAGGCACTTTTCTTTCATTTCAAGAGTTACAACAGAATCATGGACTGCACTCAAATAATTTCTTCAGATATCTCCAAATTAAAGATTATGTTAAATCTAATACACAAGTTTACAGGACTAGGGAACCAGAAATCCTTGATGAATGTTTGAACAAGCATCCTAACACTGAAAAATTAATAGCTTATATTTATAACACCCTCCTAAACAACGAGGTACCACCGATGGAACCATATAGATACACATGGGAAAATGAATTAGGTCATCCTATAACGAAAGATATTTGGGACAAAAGTTTACAACATATACATCAATGCTCGTTAAATGCCAAACATGCTTTAATACAATTTAAAGTCTTACATAGATTACACTACTCCAAAATAAAACTAAATAGAATCTTCCCACATATCTCTCCTATTTGTGATAAATGTCTACATCTAGAGCCAATTTAACACATACGTTTGCAAATTGTACAAAAATTAAACATTTCTGGACATATTTTTGAAATAATTTCAGAAGTTATTAATACTAAACTAGATCCAGACTCAAAATTAATAATACTTGGAATATCAGAACTAAGTTTAACACTCACAACACGCCAAAGAAATTTCCTCGACTACAGTATAATAACCGGGAAAAAAATTAATATCAAAATTTTGGGAAGGCCCTATAACCCCCACAATTAAAATCTGGATTGTGGAAATGTCGGAGACCCTATATCTAGAAAGAATTAGACTTGTCTTAATGGACAAACAAGAACTTTTTGTTAAAATATGGGCTCCATTCATTAATTATCTGAAGGGATAGACTGGCCCAGCACGAAAACCCAACTGAAACTTGAACTCAGGAGTAGATGAAAGGTTATACTTTATAATCTACGAACCTATCTCCAATGACGTATTATAAGTAATCCATTCCACCTTTTCTGTTTTTTTGATATTTGTAACTCTTTTTTCTCTCTTTTGCTCTTTTTCTATCTATATTAAAAAAAACACTAGAAGCAGAAGTAATCAACAATTGAAAATGTTAATAATGTATGACTGATGTATATGAAAAGTTTTTTTTACTATAATATGTAACTATACTTTATAATATGTCTACTTCTAATACAAATATTATTTTTTAAAAAATAAATGCATTTGGCCTGGCTAGGGCAAGCCAAACTCGGTGTACTTGGATAGCAACAATGTTGCAAGCAGAGTTAAGCACAGAGCTAAGCACAGGGAAAAAGCAGTTATTTTTTCCAAGTTTCTGCACATTTGTGAACATTTTCATAAATAACTCGGGAAATAATGCATGACATTTTCAGATGAGGCAATTTTTGACATCATGGCGTAAATCTCAATCGGAATATGTAAAAAAGTCACCGTTAGCGTGTCGTGTTTTTGAGGAGATGTGAATCACAGACCAACAAGACACACACACACAAATAAATACATCCACATCAAAAATCAAAGTTTTATACATAGAAAGCAATAAGAAATACGTGCACTTATTGTGCCAACCAGATTACTGGAGGACCACACGCAACAACCATTACACAAAATGTATTTGTGTATTCTGATGCCATTTTCAGAAACTTGCCATCAACATGCTACATTTTTTTTATATTTGTTGTTGATACTATGACACACATATATATATACTTTTATGTATATATATATATATATATATATATATATATATATATATATATATATATATAAAAGTCTAATCTTGACAACTTCCTGTTTGTGTTGTATATTGATTTTAGAAAAAACGCTACCACTTACGTTTGTGATTTTTGGCCATCTTACTCAGAGTCCCCCATGCTCATCAGGTGCCTAGGATTTATCCCATCGATGAAAATTAAAAGAGTTATTAGTGTTTAAAAGATGTTGAGATTGTCCTGTCAATCACTGCCACGAAGGCCACACCCCTTCCGGAGCTATAAAACCCAGAGGTCTGGACGTGGCTCTGTAGCTGCAAAATGGTGAGGGAGACATTACGACTGATTCTGAGCTGTGAATCTACAGAACACTCAGATACTGACCTGTGAGTGCCCTTTGTGTGGTTTTAAACTGTGGCTGTTGAAATGTGTGGCTGTTGAAATGTATGGCTGTTGAAATGTGTGGCTATTGCAAGTGTGCGGCTATTGCAAGTGTGTGGCTATTGCAAGTGTGTGGCTATTGTAAGTGTTTGGCTATTACAATGTGCGTTTGATTTGTGCCTTTGAGTTGTGCTTGACTAAATGCTTTATTAGATCAGACTGTGTTGACTGCAAAAGTCCCTCTCATTCCGTGACGTAGTGGACAGGTCGCGCTGAACAACGCGTAATTTCTGGTGAGTAGAGGTTGTGTTGAATGCAGAAGTGTTGCTGACTGCGGAACGCCCACAATGGAGACGCCATGCTGAGCCGTTTGAGTATCCAAAAAAGTTAATGCCATATATATGGTGTGTGTGAGTGTGATTGTGGTGTGTGTGGAGTCTGTGTGTGTGTGTGTTTGTGTGTGTGTGTGTGTTTGTTTGTGTGAGTGTATGTGTGTGCACTATGCTTGAACTGCTGTGAAATTGGATTTGCTGGCCTGCACTCTGCTTGGAGTGCTGTGAGGTTGGACTTGCTGCCTGCACTCTGCTTGGAGTGCTGTGAGGTTGGTCTTGCAGCCTGCACTCTGCTTGGAGTGCTGTGAGATTGGATTTGCAGGCCTGCACTGAATTATGACTTTTAAGGTAAATTTTCAGATTTCTTTGTTAAAATTTGACCCCTCAAACTATCTATATTAAAATTTTCTTTTTTTTATCAACACCAAAGAGTCATCATGAGGTAGCGAGCAACAGAACACACGAGACACAACAAAAATAACTTAATAAATCTCATCTTTAGCATTCAAATTGGTGTCATATTTTAAGTCATTCACATTTTAAACTTTAATAAATCCTTTTTCCACTTACCATGATTGCGTGTTCTTCATCACAATAGAATCTAATAGGCAGGAATGGCTGCGCTGTTGAAGAGCCACTAAGAGTGCATGGGAGGGGGGGGGAGGTTGAGGGGAGAGGGACTGAATGCGTGGGGGGAGGGGAATGGCAAGGAACAGAGTGGGGGGGATGAAGGGAGGAGGGGTGACTGAGTGAACTGCGACCACAATACCAGCCGTGAGTGACTGGACTGCCAGCCCACCAGACATGAGTAAGTGAACTGCCAGCCCACCAGCTGTGACTGAAGTGCCAGCCCACCAGCCATGACTTAGTGAACTGCCAGCCCACCAGCCATGACTCACTGAACTGCAAGTCCAAGAATCCATTCGGTCCACAATGTCCATACTAGTCCTCTGGAAACCAGTCCCTTCAGCACACAACACCCATACTAGCGCTCCAGAGATCCATGCAAGGATAGACTTTCCTCCTTCATTGCTGTGATCTGTAACAAAAGATGAAAATGTCTAAAATTGATTGTCGACCCCCTCCCCCTTCTCTCTCTCACAGAGTCTGTCACCTGTTTTCGGCAGAATTTCTGGAAGTTTCTCAGTTGCCAGCCCACCAGGCCTAAGTTACTGAGCTGCCAGCCTGCCATGCCTTAGCTGCCAGGCCTGAGTGACTGAGCTGCATGCCTGAGTGACTGAGCTGCCAGACCTCAGTGACTGAGCTGCCAGCCCAAGAATACATTCGGCCCACAATGTCCATACTAGCCTTCTGGAAACCAGTCCTTTCAGTGCACAAGAGCAATGCTAGCGCTCCAGAAAGCCCCGCCCCACTGACCAGCAATATTAGAATTGGTGGAGAGGTGGAATATTGCATTGGGAGACCAGCCCTCCCATGTGATGCTGGGACCCAAGGGGTCCCACTTAGCCTAGTATATGTGTGTGTGTGTGTGTGTGTGTGTGTGTGTGTGTGTGTGTGTGTGTGTGTGTGTGTGTGTGTGTGTGTGTGTGTGTGTGTGTGTGTGTGTGTGTGTGTGTGTGTGTGTGTGTGTGTGTGTGTGTGTGTGTGTGTGTGTGTGTGTGTGTGCACTTGTGGGTAGACACAAAATGCTGGAGTAACTCAGCGGAACAGGCAGCATCCCTGGAGAGAAAGAATCGGTCACATTTCGGGTCGAGACCCTTCTTCAGACTGATGTCAGTGGAGTGGGTGGGACAGAGATGGAATGTAGTCAGAGACAGTAAGACTGGTGGGAGAATTGGGAAGGGGGAGGGGATAGAGAGGGAAAGCAAGGGCAAGTTAGAGAAGTCAATGTTCATACCGTAGGGGTGTTAACTACCCGAGCAAAATACGAGGTGCTGTTCCTCCAATTTGCGCTGGGCCTCACTCTGACACTGGAGGAGGCCCAGGACAGAAAGGTCAGATTGTGAATGGGCGGGGCAGTTAAAGTGCTGAGCAACAGGAGATCAGGTAGGATAAGGCAGACAAAAATGCTGCAGAAACTCAGCAGGTGAGGCAGCATGAAGGAATAGGTGACGCTGCAGAGGTGTTCAGCGAAACGATCGCTGAGCCTGTGCTTGGTCTCGCCAATGTACAGAAGTCGATACCTGGATCAGCGGATGCAGTAGATAAGGTTGGAGGAGGTGCAAGTGAACCTCTGCCTTACCTGAAAAGACTGGATTGAGTCGAGGGGGGAAATAATGGGACAGGTGTTGCATCTCCTGCAGTTGCAGAGGAAATAACTGGCGAGGGGGTGGTTTGGGTGGGAAGGGATGAGTTGACCAGGAAGTTGCGGAGGATATGGTCCCTATGGAAAGCAGAAGGGGTGGCGATGGGAAGATGTGGCCAGTAATGGGATCCCATTGGAGATGGCGAAAGTGTTAGAATTATAGGCTGATGGGGTGGAAGGTGAGGACAGAGGGGACTGTCGTTGTTGCTAATGGGGGGAGGGGGAGCAAGAACTGAGCTTTGAGATATTGAGGAGACCCTAGTGAGAGCCACATCCATAATGGAAGAGGGGAATCCCCGTTTCCTAAAGAATAAGGACATCTCCGATAACCTAGTATAGAAAACCTCATTCTGGGTGCAGATGCAGCGTAGAAGGAGGACTTGGGAGTAGTAGATAAGAGTCTTTACAGGAAGCAGGCTGGGAAGTAGTGTAATCTAGATAGCTATGGGAGTCAGCAGGTTTGTAGTTGATGTCGGTCAATAGTCTGTCGCCAGTGATGGAAACAGTGAGATCCAGAAACGGTGGGGAGATGTTGGAGATGGTCCAAGTGAATCTGTGCAGGATGGAAATTAGTCGTAAAGTTGATGGTCAGTGAGTTCTGCATGGGTGCAGGAGGCAGCACCGATGCAGCTTTCAATGTATTCGGTGGGACATGAACAAGCAGAAACAATGGGTCTGCCAGGACAGTTCTGTTTATGGATTTTGAGGTGAAGATAAAATCGGGCCGTGTGGGCTGGGGAATGATAAGTTTGGAGGCTTTAGAGGGCAGAGTTCCGAAATTAGTAAAATCAGAAATGGTGTGTGATATTAAGGTCTAGTGCCGTCTGTGGGGTCATTGTCCAAGGATAAGTAGGTGTCGGAGAGTTGTCGCCTGGCCTCAGCACGGTAGAGGTTAGCGTGCCAGACTACCACGGTGCCTCTCTTGTCAGCAGGTTTGAGTATCAAGTCGGGTTTGCTGCAGAGAGAGCGGAGGGCTGAAAGTTCAGGGCTGGGGTGAGGTTAGAGTAAGTAAGTGGAGTGGAAATGTTGAGGCGGTTGATGTCCCGCTGACAGTTAGTAATGAAAGGGTCTAAAGAAGGTAGAGGGCCATCTGGAGGAGTCCAAGAGGAGGGGTCCAGTGGAGATGGGAGAAGGCATCATCACTGGGCGGTGAGAACCTGTTCCCATAGTAAAAGGCATGGAGGCAGAGGCTACGGAAGAAGAGCTCTACATCGTGGCGGACCCGAAACTCATTGAGGTGGAGGCAGAGTGGAACAAAGGTGAGTGAGGCCTCTGATGAGGACAGACCATTCCATATCAGAGGAGGTCAGAGGGGATGGTGAACACACGACAAGGGTGGAGGTTGCAGTCGGAGGAAGGTAGGTGAGTGGATGGGGGCCGTGGCGATGTCTGGTGGGGGGATGGTGGGTGTACTATATTTACATATTATGTTGTGCTGCAGCAAGTAAGCATTTCAATGTTTATCAAGAGTTTCATCTGGGACATATGATAATAAAACACCCTTGACTCTTGACTCAGCGGGGCAGCAGCATCTCTGGAGAGAAGGAATGGGCGATGTTGTCTGAATAAGGGTCACCACCCGAAACGTCACCCATATTGTTGCAGACATGAACTATCACCAGCCTTTGATGTAATTCATCAATTGTACTGCAGCAAACCTTTTTTCACAAATATCAGAAAATGTAGGAAAAATAATAACACATGCCATTTGAGACAATATCTATTTACTGGTTCCCATGGTTAAAACAATTTGAATGCAGTTAGTTCTGTTTTAAAGTGATAATTGGGTTCCTAATCGTTATATAAAATGTCATTATAAAATTAATAGTGTCATTGGGAAAAGACGGTTGGAAGCAAGAGTGTTTCAGACTCACTAAAACAAAATTATGTTTATTTTCTGGAAGATTTTCAAAACTAAAAGTCTCGTTAATAGCTATAAATTATTTTTGTTACTGCAAGCTAAAAATACTAAAATCTCTCAAGAACACAGCTGTTAGTTTCACTACAGAAGGCCATTGAAATTGACAAGTAATCGCTTCTCTTGATATATGTGCAATAGTACTCTATTAAACAATGTAACATAACTATATGTTACATTGTTTAATAGGGTATCATTGCATATGTATCAATTGAAGTAGTTTCTTCTCCAATTGCCTCGTGGTTCTTAAGAGACAATGGTGTCAGATTATTGGGGAGAGGTTACATATAAGTGTTTTACCAACACTTCCTTTTTTTTCCAAGACAGCTTTGTTTCTGCTTGTAACTTTTAAGTGGTTCTCTAGTTCCCGATTAAAATTGTGTTACAACCAACTTGGCCCGCATAACACAAATTGTTTTCCCTAATTCACCTCTGACGTTATATGCAATTCATGTTTTAGACATAGCAGAATCATCATTATATTATTGCTTAATCTTCATTGTTTAAACATTATTATAAAGAAGAAATTAGCCTCAAATCTTTTTTTTAACAGTCTTGCAAATTTTCAAGGCATGGAGTTACTTTCTGGTGCCAGAATCATAGAAGGGTGATTATTGCCAAGGTTCAACTCAACTTCTCTCTTAACTTTTTAATCATGCTATAGTTTGATTACGCATTAGTTATTCTACAGCAACAACTTAACAGAACATTAAAAATTGTCCTAAGGTCATTCACATGAGTATTATCAAACAACATTTTGATTCACTCGACATTATAAAAGCACAGCATTAATTTATGTGATGTGTGTGTTGCTACAATGAGTTGTCTATCTTAAATTGATGCTAAACTGACTGGCTTGCTTAGCCAATTTAGAAGGCAATCACACTATTTTTGTGCCTGGAGCCATATATAAAAAGTCTGTGTAAAGACAGCAGATGTCCTGCCTTAAAGTATAATTCAGGTAAGGTTTTACAAGTTTGTTGCAATTTAATGAGACTAGATTTTTATTCTACTTGAAATTATTGATTTCTATAATCTAACACAATATTAGGTGGTATTATGAATAGAAATAAGGAGGCAAAGAAGCTTCAAGGATATACAAACAAGCTAAATGTGTGTGCCATTACATAGCAGATGCAACATAATATGTTAAAATTTGAAATTGTCGAATTTGGTATCCACAACAGAAAATGGTGAGAGGATGCATAATGCTGGTATTGAAAGGGATCAAAGTTTAGATGTACACCGATTACTGATAGCCAACAATCAGATTTTGCAAGCAAATTTTATATCTATCTTCAGTTTAAATCAGCATCTGCAGTTCCTTCTTATAAATTATGAGGGAATTTGACAATGGCAGCAAAGACGTTTGAATGAAATTAAAGAATCCTTGATTATTCTTCACCTGGAGCATTGTTACCAACTTGGTCTCCTCACCTGAAAAAAGTATATAGTTGTCACTGAGGGGGTGCAGTGGTGGCAGGTATACAATATGAGGAGAGACTGATGTATTCTCCAAACTTTAGGTTTAGAAGAATGAGAGATCTCATTGAAATGTGGAAAATTCTTACGTGGTGCAATAGACTGGAAACAGAGAACATGTTTCTCCTGGCTGACAAATCTAGAAATAGGGGTCATTTTCTCAGAATAATGAGCAGGCCATTTAGGAATATGATTAAAATAAATGTCTTCAAATAGTGGGTGGTAAATCTTTGGAATTCTATACCCGAGATGGATATAGGAAAGTAGTAGAGAGGTTAAGAAGATTGGAGATGCACAATGATCTGGGTGTCCTAGCACATGATTTGCAAAAGACTAGTGTTCAAATAAAGTAAATAATTAGGAAAGGTAATAGCATATTATTTAATAACAGAAAATACCGGGAAGGCACAGGTCAGGCGCATCATCTATAAAAAGAAAAAGTCAACATTTCAGCATACTGAAAATGTAGCTACGTTATCATTCTATTATAGCATAATTGAATGATTAACATTTACTGAACAGTGGAATTAATACCAGGCTCACCCATGTCAGTACACATCAATATCTTTTCTTTGTTGCTAATGAATATTAAACCACCGGTTTTAATAACCTTGTCACATCCACCTTTTTCATTGCCAACTAATATCAAGATTTTGCATTTAATAACCCACCTACAGAATCCTCAGATCAATTTTGTCATTACTATGAACTTTGCATTGATTCTGATTTTGTTGCTGCTATTGACTTTCTAACTGGGATTGCTGGTCAGTTCAATATTTTAGCCATTTAGTTCTTTAGTAACTTGTCAGTTTCTTTGTTGAACTAAATTAAGGCGCATGTTGCAATCAAAAGCGCTTGAACAATTGGTTGGGAAGAAAGCCAAACTGTAAGAAAGACGACTGGGCCTCCTTTTCAAGAGCAGCCAGCTTTATTTCTTGTTCTCTAACATTTATCCTATGTACATAACGTGACATAAATAGCTTGCTTTTTCCTAGCAAAATATCTAATCGAGTTTACTTTTCTTTATTATACTCATCATTAAGAGCAATGATATTCATGCAGTTTAATACTTACCATTCCATTTCTCCCTATAATTAGTAAATTAAAACAATAGCTTTAACTGATAGTTAAACTCTGGGTTGACATATCTCAGTAAAGCGTTCGGTTGCTTTGTTGAAAGATATTAAACATAATGCATCACTGTAAGTGATTTATAGTGCCATCAATATTACATCAAATGATTGCTTTGTACAAAAGCTCCTGCAGTGCTGAAAAAAACTCTTAACTGCCTGATATTGTTTTTAAGCTCTACTGGAACTTTAAGTCACTCACTTAAACTTTGAACAATCATTTATTTTTCTTACTTTATTAGGCCTGGGGCTTTGTAAAAGTGGCTATGTATGTGTAATTTCACATATCCAGAATTAAATTTCCACAAAATTCAATCATTCCACTACATTAGTTCCCTTGTTAATGTATTTCTTTCTTTCTTTTATTTGCTAGTGCTCATTGAATCTATTTGTATTCTTAATCTACTTCTAAACCAAGTAAAATTGGCTAATTTAAAAAAAATATTCTCATCATAAATTATCTTTGCATGTTTCTTTGGTATGTCATGATGATTGCATTTATAAAGGTTTCTGCAACTTATTGCTGAACATTCAATGAATCAGAGCTTTTATTTTTCATTATATCTATCTTCTCGTATAATTTGCTCCTCTTCGTACAATTAAAATGCACAGAGTTGGGGTTGAGCTCCAGAAACTTAACAGGATCAGCACCATTACCATAGAAAAATATCAAAGGCTAGTTAGCCCATAGTGCATGATAAGCTCCAGGCTCCCCAGTCTTTCCAACATCTCAAAGACTCAAGTCACGGTAAAATGTTCTTCTCTTACCTGATGAGTGAAACTCTAGCAACTCTCAAGTAGCTGAACAACATTCATGACACGAAATGTGCCATCAAAACCATTTGCTTCCTCCATCGTGGGCTCACTATGACTCAGTGTTTCCACTTTGAAGGAAATTACCCGAAATTCGGGTTGCCTTCAGGTAATTTTAGGGAAATGGAATAATTTGGGGAAATTTCCACATCCAGCCCGCGAAGGCGTGTAAAGGTAATACACACGCATTGCCTGTTTGACGCTCAAAGGTTTAAACAGGAAGACGTCCGGTGGCGTCATGGAGAATTAAGGCGCGGCATTGAGCTTCTCCCCCGTAAAAAATTGTAAAAGCCGTTTTAAGTCAGCACCGATTTTTAAAAAAACTCACCGAAGTTGCCTGGTGTTGTATAAGGGTGATATCATCAGAAGATGACGTGAAAATCGGGGAGATTAATGGTGAAATCGGGTGTTTAAATGAGTTTAAATGAGCAGAGATAATCGTTCAAGGGCGCCAGAGAAAAACACTATCAGCCTTCAGCTCGAGAAAGTATTGGATACTCTGCAAACGACAGAAGAAGGTTCAGAAGAAGAAGATTCATACAGACAAGGGTCTCTGTTTGAAATGGCAACAAAAGGAGACAAGAAGGAGAAAGAAGTGAAGCAATTGCTTTTAGATATGAATGCTACAATTAACATTACACTGGAGAAGATGCAAAGTATGGAGTCTCACATGGAAACTAGCATGGAGAAACTTTCTCAAAAAATTGATAATACTTGCAGTGAGTTAAAAGAACTGAAAAAGCAGAATAAGGAATTTGATAAGAGATTAAAATCAGAGTGTGTCAGAATTGAAAATGATTACAACAAGAAATTTAAAGGTGTAAAGGATGATTTCGGAAAGCTGGACGAGATAATGGAAGAAATGGAGAATGAGATAAAAGAGATTGTCTCGGAAATAAAGAGTTTGAAACAATCACAGAAAACTGAAGAGGAAAAACTTGGAAGAATGACTGATAAATGTCTGGACCTGGAATCAAGAACTCGGAGATATAACTTGAGAATTCTTGGAGTAAAGGAAGGACGTGAAGGGCATGAATCTCAAGCATGTACTTTCGTTACTGATTTGCTCAAAGATGTCTTTGAACTGTCAGAAGAACCAAGAATAGACGTCGCTAACCGAGTTGGGTATGTTGCAAAAGGAAAAAATTATTCAAGACAGATAATCGTGAAATTCCGTGACATCTCTTCAGTGGAATTTATATTGAAAAAGATCATTCATGGCAAGAAGCTAACATACCGTGGGGATAATGTGCGAATATTTCGCGATTACTCTCCTGAGGTAGTCCAGAAAATGAGATTGTTTACACACTTCACAAGACACACTTTGAGGGATGTCCCGGGAGTAAGATATGGAATTTACTTTCCCGGAAAAATGAAGATATCTTATAATGGCGTTGAACGCTCATTTGCAGTGCCCGGAAAAGCTTTAAAGTATGCAGAGGACATCGTTAAGAAAACATCGGGGCAAGCTGCCGACAAAGAAGAAGATTGAACTTTTTACAGAGCTTTGAACTGATTAAAATGGCCGAGCTAACCAGACAATTAAAAAGCTTATCTCGTTGGAATGTGTTATTCAGAGAGCTTGGTTATATTCAACCTTGGATGAAAAGCTCAAAGTTTAACCCCTTGGCACCTGCCTGTACGGTAGTTAACCCTTTGGTACCGGCCTGTATGATGTATGGTAGTTATATAATGGGATATTAAGTAAGAATCCTGGGGGGATATATATTGGAAAGTTTAGATTAGATTAAGATTGGATAATTGGAAGGACATATATACTTATACAAAATCGTGTATATGTTGTGTTCTATATTTGTTTTGGGTTTTTTTTTACTCCTTATGTCTCTTCCTGGTAACTTTTTTTTTAAAAACTTTTTTATTTTTTCTCTCGGCTGTCACGCACTGGTTTGATAAACTCATATAAGAAAAGACAAAATATGAAACGGTATGTAACTTTTTATGAGGATTCACCAAGGGGGAGGAGCTCAATGTATAACAACATCACGGAGGTCGATACATTTTTTGCCATCATTGATGGCTATTCGTCCTTAAGGTATCTTCCCTTAGATACCTTAATAGCACCTTTTTTTTAAAGCACAATTTTTATCTGTTTAATTTTTTTGAAAGTAATTGTATATCACATTCTTTTTTTCTTTTTCTAAGGCACTTTACAAGAAGGAGATGCAATATAAATCTAATAAACCGGGATGACCACCCAAGTCCTAAAATTCTGAGGTATTTGGTTGCACCATATGATTCAGGAATATTACCCTGATTACAATGCAAGACGATAGACAAATAAAGAATGGAGGAATTACATTTTGTAGTTGGAATATAAGGGGTGCCAATGAACCAATTAAGAGGGGTAAAATTTTTGCCCAACTAAAATCGTTGAAAAGCGACATAATGTTTTTGCAGGAGACCCACATGAAACAACAAACACAAATAAGATTAAAGGCGAATTGGATAGGCCAAACATACTACTCCTCATTTACTTCTAAATCTAGGGGTACAGCTATTCTTATTAGGAAAGGTATTCCTTTTAAATTAAAGAATACTATATCAGATAAAGAGGGAAGGTATACTATAGTCTCGGGTGAAATTTATGCAACCCCACTAACTTTGATAAATATTTATGCTCCGAATTTTGACAACCCCCAATTTTTTGATAAAATTATTGATATAATATCAGAGTTTAATTACCAAAATGTGATAATAGGGGGGGACTTTAACTGTGTTTTAGATTCATATCTAGATAAGTCATCAAAACAAAAGAAGAGTAATTTAAAATCTAAAACTAGCGAACTTCTAAATACATATATAAAAAATACTAATATAATAGATGTATGGAGATCTGCTAATCCAGTTGGAAGGGAATACTCGTTTTACTCTCCGGTGCATAAAACTTATTCAAGAATTGATTATTTTTTAGTGGACATGAAATTAATGCCTTATACAAACAACCCAACATACCACATTAGTAGTATCTCAGATCACTCTCCGTTGACATTCTCAGTAAAATTTGAGGGAATGCCGGGTAAAAAAATTTTTTGGAGGTTTAATACACATATTTTAAATGACGTGCAAGGCTATCAATATTTAAAACAACAAATGAAACTTTTTTTCGATACAAATGATATACCAGGTACTTCGCCTTCTTTATTATGGGAAACTTTTAAGGCATTTATGAGAGGAATTATAATTTCATACCAAAGTTTTCAAAATAAAAAGAATAAGACAGAACAATTGTTGTTAGAACAAGAAATCAGACAGTTAGAGTTGGATAATGCTAAAGATTCCACGACAGATAAACACAATAAGATAGTATTACTGAAATTTAAACTTAATCGAATTTTATCGGCAAGAGTAATAAGACTATTCCAAATTACAAAACAGGAACATTTTGAGTTTGGTGACAAGTCACATAAACTTTTAGCTCGCCAATTGAAAAAACAAGACAGGGAAAATACTATAACCAAAATTAAATCAGACAAAGGCGAATTACTAATACTACCTAAAGATATTAATAATAGATTTGCCCAATTTTACCAAAACTTATATACATCTAAAATTAAAATAGAAGATAGTAAAATAAAAACATTTCTAGATAACTGTAATCTTCCAATACTGGACCCTTTGGAACAAGAGGAACTAGGAGCTCAAATTACAATCAAAGAAATAGGTGAAATAATAAAATCGTTGAAAAATGGTAAGACACCGGGACCAGATGGTTTTAATAATGAATTTTATAAAAAATTTCAGGAGATAACGGCCCCTTATTTATTTAATTTATACTCCCATGCTTTTAAAGAAAACAAACTACCTGAAACACTAACAGAATCAACTATTACGCTTATTCCAAAAAAAGATAAAGATTTAGAAGATCCGGGCTCGTACAGAGCTATATCACTTTTAAATACAGATCAGAAAATTTTAGCAAAGATTTTAGCAAGTAGATTAAGCAAATATATTAGTAAACTGATAAACCCTGATCAAACGGGGTTTATACCTAAAAGATACTCATTTAATAATCTGAGACGCCTGTTTAATATAATGTACTCGCATAAAGTAGAGGAAGAAGATATATCAATTATTTCTTTGGATGCAGAGAAAGCATTTGATCAGGTAGAGTGGCAATACTTATATAAAGTACTACAAAAATTTAACATGGGAGAGAATTTTATAACATGGGTAAAATTATTATATGATAAACCGATGGCAAGAATTTTAACTAATAACATGTTATCTCAAAAATTTCAACTATCAAGGGGTAATAGGCAGGGATGTGCACTATCACCCCTGCTATTTGTCCTTATGATAGAACCCCTGGCTGAAAGTATAAGAATTCATCCGAATATTCAAGGCTATAATACCAGGGACTCAAAGAATAAAATCTCATTATATGCAGACGATATACTTTTATATATTACAAAGTCACAAACGAGCATACCAAATTAATTAAACTTAATAGAGGAATTTGGGTCTTTTTCTGGATATAGAATAAACTGGAACAAAAGCGAAATCATGACATTAAAACCTCAAGAACCTACACACTTACTGAAGTTCCCCTTTAAAATCGCAACAGAAAAATTTAAATATTTGGGTATTCAGATTACTAGAAAATATAAAGCATTATTCAATGCTAATTTCATACCTTTATTAAATAAACTTAATACACGGATTAAATTTTGGAAAACACTTCCCTTATCATTATTAGGTAGAATAAATGCAATAAAAATGATCTTCTTACCACAATTACTATACCTATTTCAGTCTATACCGGTTTATATACCAAAATATATATTTTTTAAATTAGACTCTAACATTACAAATTATATTTGGGACTATAAATCACATAGAATCACAAAAAAACACTTATGTAAACCAAAAGAGGTCAGGGGACTTTCACTTCCGAATTTTATGTATTATTACTGGGCAGTGCATATTAAGAATATGATTTATTGGTTGGATAGTTCTACACAACAGACAGAATGGATAAAAATGGAGAAGGAGGGTTGTCATCCTTGTAATATAGGAACGATCCTCTTTTCCCCCAAAAAACTGAATAACACAATATATAAGAAGAACCCAATTATATATGGTACAATAAGAATTTGGAAACAAATAAAATTATCTTTAAAATTAAGAAATCTATCACTGTTAATGCCAATTGCGAATAACCCTTTATTTAAACCATCTCTTATTGATAAGACATATAACCAATGGGAAAGTCTCGGAATTAGAAGGATCAGGGATATGTACGAAATAGGAAACCTACTATCATTCCAACAACTACAATTAAAGTTTAAATTGAAAAACAACCAATATTTTAAATATCTTCAGATTTGCGACTTTGTTAAAAAATATATACAAGGATATCAAAAAGTAACTCCTGACTTATTGGAAGAAGCAATGAATATTGAAGCTGACTCACAAAAATTAATATCCTATTTATATAATAGTATTCTAAATATAGACCTACCATCGACAGAGGTACTTAGAGAAGAGTGGGAACGGGAATTAATGATAAAAATTACAAAGGTTAAATGGGAAAAATACCTGATATATATTCACAAATGTTCAATTAATGTAAGACATAATCTAATACAATTTAAAATTGTACATAGATTATATTATTCAAAAACAAGATTGAACAAATTTTATCCAAATATATCCGCCACTTGTGATAAATGTCTAGCCCAAAAGGCAACTATAACACACTCCTTAGTTTCCTGCATAAAACTTTATAGATTTTGGAATGATATTTTTGAAATACTTACAAAATTATTCAAGACAAGAATGGAACCTAATACTGAAATGATTATATTTGGTGTAATGGAAGATGGGAATAAATTGAACGCATCTCAAAATCTATTCCTTAATTATGGTTTAATAATAGCAAAAAAATTAATACTTAAATTTTGGAAGGGTACATCAATACCAACGCTTAAAATGTGGATTGCAAGTATGTTGGACACCGCTCATCTTGAGGAAATGCGATTCCTCCTAATGGATAAATCAGACCAATTCATAACGAGTTGGTCTCCATTCGTCGTTTTTTTGGAATCATATGGTGCAACACAATTGTAAAAAATAACTGTTTCAGGACTGGACGAGGGTTGGTCAAGACTATAAATAATGATCTCCTCTTTTCACTATTTTCTCTCTCAACTTTCTTCATTTACTCGTTTTCTTTCTTCACACACTATATATTTCACATTTTTCTATCCTTTACTATCTAACCTCTTTTTCTTATTCTCATCTTTTTTCAATGTAACAAAAAAAAAAGAAGTTGTACATAAAATGTATTATGAAAATATATATTAGGTACTTTGGTGCCATATGACTGTGCTTACTTCTAATAAAATAAAATATTTAAAAAAAAAAAAGGTTTAAACAGAGTGCTGTCAGTTTAACGCGTGAGAATTTAAACAAAAAGCTGTCGGCTGCAGCGCTATGGGTTCTAAATATAGCACTACCGGCTACAGCGCTATGGGTTTTAAACATAGTGCTATGGCCACAGCACAATGGCTCACAGACTGTTCGGGGAAATCATCATATAACAATGAGTCTTTGGAATTCTCTTTCTCAGTTGAAGTTGAGCCTTTGATTATTTTTCAGGCAGTGGTAGAATTATGGATAAGCCTAGTGGAGAAAAGTTACCAGTGGGCAATTGTGAGAATATCCTGGTTATGTAATAATTGTAGTGTAAAATATTTTATTAAGTAAAAGATTGTCTTGACTTTTATGATGTTCTGAATAAGCTGAAGTTTGCAATTCTGTACTATACTTGAGTAGCAGTGGTAATCAGGAAGCCTGCATACCAGGCTTTTCTGATAGTGCTTCCTGTTATGCCCAAGGGAAAGACAATTGACAATTGTGGGAGAGGATGTTCTTTTCTGTGGACTTGGAAATTGGGTAAACAGAAACTTCTGTAGGTAACTGATAGAGATCCTTACATTGTTTAAGAAGGTACTGCAGATGCTGGACCGGTTCCCTGTCATGAAGAAGTTTTGTGATAACCATAGTATGACAAGTATTGTATTAGTGACAAATATACTTTTAATGGGTATAGCCTGTGATTAATTTGTGTTAAACTTCTTTGCTGCAACTTTATAAACATGTGACTACATTTCCAAAATACTATAAAAGATGCTGTATGTCTTTGTTCATTAGAGTGGTAGCTCAGAAGAGTAAGTGTCTGTTGCATACTTGACTCGGTATCCCTGACACTCTCACCGGCTGATGATCAGTAAAGCTAGACTTGGTTTACCTAACCCATTGTGAGTTGTCTGTCTTTAAGAAGTGAACCTTATCAGTTGGATTGCAGTTACATTGGGATTGGCGATCTTACAGAACGGTGGGTGGGCTCAAGGGGCCGAGAGGGAGAGAGGGAGGGGTGGAGAGAGGAAGAGAGAGAGAGGAGGGAGAGGAGAGGGAGAGCGGGAAAGAGGGAGGGAGGGAGCAGGAGGGAGGGAGGGAGGGATGGATAGAGAGGGAGCGAGAGAGGGGGACGGAATAAGAGAGGGAGGGAGAGAAAAAAGGGGAGAGAGAGAGAGAGAGAGAGAGAAAAGGGGAGAGGGGGAGGGGAGGAGGAAGGGATGGAGGGAGAGAAGGGAGGGAGAGGGAGAGAGGGAGGAAGGGAGGGAAGAGAGAGGGAGGGATGGAGGGAGCGAGGGAGGGAGGGGGAGGGTCGGAGAGGAAATGGGGGGGGAGGGGAGGGAGGGAAGAAGGAGGAGAGAGGAGGGGAGGGGGAGGGAGGGAGGAGAGGAGAGCAGAGACTGAGACACATGAGAGCAGGTTGAAAAAACGAAGACAACGGAAGCTGTTGGAGGCAACGAAAGCTGCCTTGCACAACACCGTACAAGTGAGTAACAGATGCAGGCAGATACGGTGTAGTTACACAGATCTGTTTTGCCTTGTTCTTCTTTGTGTTTTTAACGTGTGGCCGCAAAAAAACCCCAACAATAAATAACACGCAGGAAGCATTTTTTAACATTCCAGGAAATAGCATCAAATTCCAAGAAATTTGGTATTCTATTTAAGGAATTTTTTTTTTGAGGTGTGGAAGCACAGCTGTGACTGCTATGTGTGTCAGCTATAACATGCTGAGAGGTGCTTTGATAGAACCTCTCAAACTCACAAATTCCGCCACTTGGGATCAGGTACATGAGCACATCTGTCCAAATCACATAGCATCCTGACTTGGAATTATATCACTGTTCCTTTATCATTGCTGCTTCTCCATAATGAAACTGCCTAACAGCACTTCCCAATTCAAACTACAGCAATTGAGGAAGGCATAACCAACTTCGCAAGGATAATTTAAGGATAGGCGACCAATATGAGCATTGCCATTGATGGCCATTTCCTGTAAATAATTGTTCTATAATGGTTTTGAAATTTTGTTCGTCAAAATACTTTCAATAATCATTTCCAACTAATTATTTTCTCAAGTGTGTTTAAAAATGCAATTAACCTATTAGTAACCTACATAATTACCTATAATAACGATACAATAATGTGGAGTGAATGCCTATTGTGTCCCATTATGAAGAACAAATTGCTTTTAATTACCTTTTCCTGGGCATTTCAAAATTACAACATGACTGAAATTAAAAACTCAGGTCAGATATGATTTCTACAGTAGGCATTAAAATCCTGTGAAAAACATTAATAATTCTTCATGCAATCAACTTATTCTGGGTAAGTATTGATTATGAACACAATAAAAAATTCTAATCAACACGTCAGTTTGTTAACATTTAAGATTGCTTAAAATATTAAAGATAATTTGTTTTTAATTAGCCAATTTTGTGATGCTTTTGTTTTGTGACTGAGAGAAGACAAAGGGTTGTGGTGGAGGAAAATATTTAGGTTGGAGGTCTGTGACTAGTGGAAGTGGTGGTGGGACCAATGCTGTTTGTAATATATATGACATTGGGCCCCATATCTGAGGAAAGATGTGCTGGAGTTGGAGAGTGTCCAGAGGTTTATGTGAATGATCCAGGATAAGACTGGGTTAATGAATGAGGAGCGTTGGATGGCTCTGGGCCTGTACTTGCTGGAGCTTAGAAGGATGACGGGGAATCTAACTGAAACATACCAAATAAAGCAAGGCTTGTGAATGTGGAGAGTGGATGTGGAGAGGATGCTTCAAGTAGTGGGATAGTCTATAACCAGAGGCAACAGCTTCAGAATAGAAGGACGCACCTTGTGAAACTATGGGATTAATTGCCACAGACAGCAGTGGAGGCCAACTCATTGGCTATTTTTAAAGTGGAGATTGATATATTTTTGATTAGTAAGGGTGTCCGAGGTTACAGGGAGAAAGCAGAATAGGGTTGAGATGGAAAAATAAATCACCAATTATCAAATGGCGGAGCAAACTCAATGAGTGGGATAGCCTATTTTTTTGCTGTTTTATGAACTTGCATAGATTAGCTACAGAAATGGGTGGTGAAATGGTCAATGTAAAGGAAAAATATACAATTAATGACATGACGCTTAACAGCATTGATGTACAGTGGGATCTTGGGGTCCAAGTCAATAACTTCGTGAAAGCAGCCACACTAGTAGTTAGAGTGGTAAAGAAGGAATATTGTTTTGCTTCCTTTTGTAGGCCGGGATGAGGAAATATAATACAATAAAATTGCTCAAATGATAATTTCTGTGTGCGGAACTTATGTTAAGTTGCAAGAGAAGGACTTGGAGTGGAGGTTTTCAAAAATACATAGTCCACAAAGGAATAAAGAACATACACACACATAGGAGAACAGATGGCTTATTATAACATGGAGGTTGATGTAAATAGGCATAGCGTGCTTTGAAGCGGCTATAACTGTCAGAAGTTGTATTCGGTTTAGTTGGTGTTTAGAGTATAGGTTATTGATGGGTTTCTTCTCAAGACATGAGCATCACGTGTCCTTTCTTTATGGCACAGCTCGGGTGTGTTATAAAGGGGATTTATGGTTGTCTATATTGGGTCGTGGGCACCAAGGCTAGATAATAGTTTGTGATCTGGTTTGCGCTGTTTAAATGTATTTATGTTGAGATAAGAGATAAGGCATAGGTGATGGGTTTTTTTGTTTTTGTTTATTTTATTAGAAGTTAGTACAATACAAAACAATACAGTGGGACCTAGTTTTAGGTGCCAACTATGTCATAACGTAATTATACATTCTATGTACAGCCTCTAGTTTTATGTTTTTGAAAAGGAAATAAGAAAGACAAGAAGAAGGGGAAAAAAAAAATTGGAGAAGAGAAAAAGAGGACAAATAGATAGTAGAAAATAGAAAAACATGAAGTGTGCGTATAAGAAAAGAAAAAGTGGAAAGTAGAAATAGGAGAAAAAGACCCGTAAAAGAGAAATTTTCAAATATTTATTCGGAGATGTAAATCTATCCACGACCTGACTTGAAATTAGTAATCTTTACGGTACCGCTGCATCACATGATTCCAAAAAGTCGATAAAAGGGGACCAATTCCTTAAGAATTGGTCATATTTATCTATTAGTCAGAGTCTCATTTCTTCAAGGCGTGCTATGTCCATCATAATCCTAATCCACATTTTAACAGTTGGAATAGCTGTAATTTTCCAAAATTTAAGTATCAATTTCTTTCCAATTATTAACCCATAATTAAAAAAAACTTTTTAGTCCTTATTTAAATTGATATCTTCTACTATTATTCCAAATATAATCCATTCCGTATTAGGTTCTATTCTTGACTTGAAAAGCTTTGTAAATATATCAAATATATCGCTCCAAAATTTATTCAACTTTATACATCCTACAAATGAATGTTATATTAGCATTTTGAAACAAACATTTATCGCATCTGGGAGAGACGTTTGGGTAAAATTTATTCAACCTCGTTTTTGAATAATATAGTCTATGTAATAATTTTAATTGAATTAAATTATGTCTTTCATTAATGGAACAATTATGTGTGTTCATCAGATACATTTCCCATCTATCCTTCGGGATCTTTCTCATTAGTTCATATTCCCAATCTTCTCTTAGTGCCTCTGTTGAGGGTAATTCTCTATTTAATATATTATTATAAAAGTATGATATTAGTTTTTGTGAATCAGCCTTAATATTCATTGCTTCTTCTAAAGGGTCTAAAAATATAATTTGAAATCTATGTGTATATTTCTTCATAAAGTCACATGTCTGTATATATTTGAAATATTGATTATCCTTCAGTTTAAATTTTAATTTTAATTGTTGAAATGATAACAATTTGCCCAATTCATACATATCTCCTACTTTCCTAATCCCTAGTCTATCCCATTGTTTATATGTTTTGTCGATAAGAGATGGTTTGAATGCAGGGTTGTTCAATAGTGGGGTTAGTACTGATAGATTATTTAATTTCAAGGATAATTTTATTTGTTTCCAAATTCTTATTGTATTGTGAATAATTGGGTTCTTCTTATATATTATACTATTCAATTTTATCGGTGAGAACAAGATCGTCCCTATATCATATGGGAAACACTCCTCTTTCTCCATTCTTATCCACTCTGACTGGTGAGTGGAACTATCCAACCAGTACATTATGTTCTTAATATGCACTGCCCAGTAGTAATATGTAAAGTTAAGTAATGATAAGCCCCCAACTTCTTTAGGTTTACACAAATGCTTTTGTTGAATTCCGTGTGCTCTGTAATCCCATATAAAATTAGTGATAGTAGAATCTAGTTTTTTTTTTAATATTTTGGAATATATATTGGGATCGCTTGAAACAAATATATTAATTGTGGTAAGAAAGTCATTTTTATAGCGTTAATTCTACCTATCAATGAGAGCGGGAGCGTTTTCCAAAATTTAATCATATCATTCAGTTTATTTAATAGTGGCATAAAATTGGCGCTAAATAATGATTTGTGTCTTCTCGTAATTTGAATACCCAGATAGTTGAATTTTTCTGTTGCAATTCTGAAAGGAAATTTTAGTAAGTGTCTCGCATCCTGTGGTTTTAGAGACATTATTTCGCTTTTATTCCAATTTATTCTATAATCCTGAAAAAGAGCCGAATTCCTCAATTAGTGTTAATAAGGTGGGTATACTCGTTTGTGAATTAGTAATATATAAAAGAATATCATCAGCATATAATGAAATTTTATTGTTTGAGTCCTTAGTGTTATATCCGTGAATATTCGGATGATTTTTAATCCTTTCAGCAAGCGGTTCTATCATAAGGGCAAATAGCAATGGTGATAAGGCACAACCCTGCCTATTACCCCTTGATAAATAAAATTTTGGAGATAACATATTATTAGTTAATATTCTTGCCGTAGGTTTATCGTAAAGTAGTTTAACCCATCTAATAAAATTCTCTCCCGTGTTAAATTTTTGGAGTACCTTATATAAATACTGCCATTCCACCTGATCAAATGCCTTCTCTGCATCCAGCGTAACAACTGAAATATCTTCAATGTCCTCATTGTGAGAGTACATTATATTGAAAAGCCTTCTCAAATTATTAAATGATTGTCCTTTGTGTATAAATCCCGTTTGATCCGTGTTTACCAATTTGTTAATATAATTATTCAGTCTTCTAGCTAGAATCTTTGCTAAAATGTTTTGATCCGTATTTAGAAGCGATATAGCTCTGTAAGAACCCGGTTCATCTAAATCTTTATCTTTTTTTGGTATAAGAATTATTGTTGCTTCTGCTAAAGTTTCTGGTAGTTTATTTTCGGTATAAGCCTGCGTGTATAAGTTGAGTAATCTTGGTACAATTGAGTCCTGAAATCGTTTATAAAATTCATTACTAAAACCATCTGGTCCTGGGGTCTTCCCATTTTTCAGTGAGTTTATTATTTGTTTTATTTCTTCACTAGTAATCCGTGCTCCTAATTCCTCTTGTTCTAAACTATCCAATTTAGGGAGATTGCAATTATCTAAAAAATTTGTAATTTTACTAACATCTGTATTTATTTTAGTTGTATATAAATTATGATAAAATTGGGCAAACCTCTTATTAATATCCTTTGGTAATGTTAGAAGCTCACCCTTATCCGATTTAATTTTAGTGATAGTATTTTCCTTTTCTTGTTGCTTCAGTTGCCTCGCAAGTAATTTATGTGGCTTATCCCCAAATTCGAAGTGTGCCTGTTTTGTAATTTGGAATAGTCTTATTACTCTTGCCGATAATATTCTATTGAGTTTATATTTCAATAAGGTTATCTTATTATGTTTATCTATGGTTGGGTCAGTTGCATTGTCCAACTCTAGTAATTTTATTTCCTGTTCTATCCGCTGAAGTTCTCTTTTATTTTCTTTATTTTGAAAACTTTGATAAGAGATTATAGCACCGCGAATGTATACCTTAAAGGTTTCCCATAATAGCGATACAGAAATACCCGGCGTCTCATTTATTTCAAAAAAAAATTGTTTGTTCTTTTATATACTCATAACCCTGCGGGTTATTTAATATTTGTGCGTTGAATCTCCAAAAAGGTTTTATACCCGGCATTCCCTCAATTTTAAGTATAAAAGTCAATGGTGAATGATCGGAAATAATACTATTATGGTATGATGGTTTATTCGGATACGGGATTAATTTTGTATCCAATAAGAAATAGTCAATTCGTGAATAAGTTTTATGGACCGATGAGTAAAATGAATATTCCCTTCCACTTGGGATTGCTATTCTCCAAACATCAGTTATGTTATTATTTTTTATATGTATTTAAAAATTCACAGGTCTTAGTTTTAACAAGACGCTTCCCTACCTTTATTGATTTATCTAAATATGGGTCTATAACACAATTCAAATCTCCCCCCATTATTATATTTTGATAATTATGCTCTGCAATTATATCTACTATTTTCTTAAAAAATTGTGGGTTATCAAATTTAGGCGCATAGATATTTATCATAGTTAATGGTGTATTATAAATTTCTCCCGTGACTATAACGTATCTTCCCTCTTTATCAGATATGGATTTCTTTCATTTAAAAGGTATACCTTTCCGAATTATAATGGCCATGCCTCTTGCTTTAGAGGTGAATGCGGAGTAGTAAGTTTGACCTATCCAGTTTGCCCCTAATCTGATCTGAGTTTGTTGTTTCAAATGCGTTTCTTGTAGGAAAGCAATATCCATATTTAATGATTTTAATTGTGCCAGAATTCTACCCCTCTTAATTGGCTCATTCGCACCTCTGATGTTCCAATTACAGAAAGTGAGACCTCTGGTATTTATTCAATTATTATCTTGCATTGGCTATTATTACCAAAATGTATGATTCATGTGATGCAGCCAAGTACCCGAGTTCAGGGTTGTCCTTCATAATTTCTGCAGTCGTTTTACATCTCCTGGCACTATTAAACGTAATTAACGGAAAGAGAAAAACATAAAATGAAGTGTTCATAAAAATTGTTAAATCATACAACTCATAATAGTGAATAAACAAAAAAAGTGAGTGTAAGTTATCAAAAAAACGATATTTTACAAAAAAGCCACCTATGGTAGCTAGGATTAATTTTAAATTGACCTCCGTCGATGGAATTATGCACTGGGCCTTGCCCCCTTAATAAAATATCATCCAATGTTAGTCGGTTCCCTCCACTTATAACCAAACTTTATCATATCAGGTCGATTAATAGCTATAAGTTTAAAATACAATAGAAGGGAAGCTAGAAGATTTGAACTAAAATAAAAATTATTATGGGTTAAAGTACCTCGTCAATAATCACACTTTTCATTAACCTGTATGTAAGTTAATTCATAATTAGTATTTAGAATAAACGTCTAACCTCCCCCATCCTTCCTGCTATATAGTTAGTCATGTTAGTATAGTACATTAAACCTTTAGAGTTAATTAAGTTTATTGCGCATATATAGTTAATTATTTAGTTAGTTAAATGTTATATATGTAAATAATAGATCATATAGTACTGAGACAAATGCAGATCATCACGGCTATTTTTAAATTTTAAAACGAACAGTCTCATAGTTCTCAGGGCTGAAGAACTTGGCACCGAGCCTGCGACCTTGAAAATTCCATCTGTTGAGCTTCAGCCTTTCAATTCAAAATGAAGTTAGGACTCTGTTATTGAAAAACACATTCTTGCCAGATAAGTCTGTCTGAGAACCGTCTGAATAATTCTGGTGTCTTGATTGAAACAAAAAAAGTTCAGCAAGCAAAATGGTTATTATTCCGTTCTTCCTCGAATTTTGGTTAAAATCTCCTGGGCATATTTGCAAGCTGAGTCCGGGTCCGTAAATTAACGTTGCTTGCCACTGTACGAGATAAGCATCTTAGCGGGATAGATAATGTAAAGACATGTTGAAACACACCAAGTCTTCACTACTATTTTATTACCAAAAACACACATTACTATTCATACACATTCCTGCCCTAGCTGTCCGTGGTCTGTCACCGGAGCTAGAGAGCGATCTGGAGGTGGGGAGGTTACAATTATACTGGTGATATGGGGAGTGGTCAGCAGTGGTGAGGTCACTGTGTTAAAGGAACGTGCACTAGTCTACATCCTTCCCCTTGGAAACAAAGCAGTACAGCAGTGACAGGGCGACCACGACTCATACGCTACAAGCAGTCCACCACACGCATAGTCAGGCAACAGCTAAACAAATTCCCCGTAACGTACAGGCGGCTTGACCAACCGCCCGGAGCGGGTACACAACCCGCCCTCCCCCTCCTCTGCAGAAACAGCAGGAGCAGGAGCAGGGCGGGCGACCGAGCCGGAGAACGGGCAGGAGAGGGAAGGCGCGGAGATCGGGGAGGGGAAGCTGGCACAGGGTCGGATACGCGAACAGGCGAGGGTGGGCTGGCAGTAGTGGAGCGGGGCACATAGAGCTGAGAGGGCAGAGTTCTGGGCATGCGAGGAGCGGCAGGCGGAGAGGAAGAAATCGGGGGGGGGGGGGGGGGCGAAAGGGGCAGCAGGAGGCGGAGCGGGCTCATTGACCAGCCGCAAATGCTGGCGGGACCGGCGATAGATGGTACCCTCGTGGTTGACGAGGTAAGACCGTGGCGAGCCGGCAGAGCCGACGACAACCGCCAGACGGTAGTGGCCGGAGGGGGACTGCATCCGGACGACCTTACTAGGGAATAGACGCGGAAGGGGGCGGCAGGACTTGTTGTGGGAGCGTTTTTGTATGTCCTGCTTTCCCGGACGGCATCAGGACGGAGGGCAGAAGGCACCAGGGACCGCTGGGACACAGGAATCGGAGGGCGCGTGGTGCGGGACATGAGCCGCTGAGCAGGCGAGCCTAGGGCAGGGGTACAGGAGACGTTGAGGAGGGCCAGGTAAAAGTCCGACCGGGAAAGTCTGCAGTGCTCCAGCAGCTCCTTGGCACTTCGGACGGCGCGCTCGGCAAGGCCGTTGCTTTGCGGGAACTCGGGGCTGCTGGTGAAGTGACGGAAGTTCCAGGTGGCAGCGAAATCGCGGAACTCTGCACTGGAAAACTGGCCACCGTTGTCCGACTGCAAACTTGCAAGGGAGCCAAAGGTCGCGAAGTGTCGGCGTACCTTGCCAATGACGGCAGCAGATGTGAGGGAGGGCAGCTGGTCCACCTCGAACCAGCTGGAGTAGGAATCCACAAGGACCAGGAAGTGCTTGCCACACCACTCAAAGATGTCAGTGGCAACCGCCATCCATGGCAGATCGGGGGCAGGCTGTTGCAGAAGCGGCTGCCGTTGCTGATGGGGAGAGAGGCTATTGCAGGTGGAGCAGGCGGAGACCCTCTCCCGGATGTCATGGGCCATGCCGGGCCAATAAAACTGGCTCTGGGCCTGGGACAGAGTGGCCTCGGCCCCGGGATGGCCGCTGTGGGCTGTTTGAAAGTAGTGGTCCCGCAGCGCCGCAGGTACCACAACCTTGTGGCCCTTCACCACCACTCCGTCGTGCAGCACAAGCTCATCCCGGACCAGGAAGTAGGGCACGGCACCGGCCGGCAAGGATGAGGGACGGTCGGGCCAACCACGCCGGATGACGTCGGCAAGTTGTTGCAGGGCAGGATCTTTGGCAGTGTGCTGGACCAGGGACTGCATCTGCTGTGAAGGCACAATATTAACGTTTAACACCATCAGGTCAGACGATTCGTACGGGTGTCGGGCAGTGGACGTCAGCGGTGCGCGGGACAGCGTGTCGGCCACGAACATGTCCTTACCCTTGCGGTACACGACCCGAAACGTGAACTGCTGGAGCTGCAGCATCATTCGCTGCAAACGGGATGAGGCGACATGGGTCGGTTTATTCAGGATCGTGACCAGCGGCTGGTGATCAGTTTCGACAGTGAACGTGTTGCCCAGGATGTAATCCTTAAACTTCGAGCAGGCAAACACCACGGCGAGGAGCTCTGTCTCGATCTGAGCAGAATGCTGCTCAGCGGGGGTCATGGTGCGAGAAGCGTAGGAGACAGGCAGCTGCAGGCCATCGTAAAGCTGCAGGCAGGCAGCCCCAAGTCCAAACTTCGAGGCATCGCAGGTGAGGACAATCGGGCGCTGCAAATCGAAAAAATTGAAAGTGGGGGTAGTAACCAGTCTGGACTTCAGGATGTCAAACGCCTTCTGGTGCTTCGGGAACCAAGCCCAGGCAGTTTCCTGTCCTTTTCGATCAGCTCCCTCAGGGGCGCACTCAGCTCACTGAGGTTGGGAATGAACTTCCCCAGGTAGTTCACCATGTCCAGAAAGCGCTGCAGGCTGGGCACGTCGGTGGGTGCAGACATCCCAGAGACCGCAGCCATCTTCTGCGGGTCGGGCTTCAGCCCCTCAGCAGTGAAGACGTGGCCCACGTACGTGACCTCTGGGACGTGGAAACGGCACTTCTTGGGGTTGAGCTTAAGGTTGATCTCACGAGCCCTGTCCAGGACTTGGCGGAGGTGGAGGTCGTGCTCAGCGACGTCCTTCCCGTATACCAGGATGTCATCGACTATGATAGCACACGGCAGACCGGAAACAGCTGTTCCATGGTTCGCTGGAAGACTTCGCTGGCAGAATTTATTCCGAATGGCATGCGAAGGAAGCGGAGCCTGCCGTAGGGTGTGCTGAAGGTGGTCAGGTATGAGGAACGTTCATCCAGCAGTATCTGCCAGAAAGAGCTTTTGGCATCGAGGACTGAGAAGACAGTGGCCAGGCCAACCTGTGCAGCGACTTCCTCCACCATCCGCATGGGGTAGTGCGGGCGCTTGATGGCAAAGTTCAGGTCCTTGGGGTTTATATAAATGCGAAGCTCACTCTTATCCTTCTTTGCAGCAACAACCATGGTGGAGACCCACCGGGTGGGATCACTCACCTTCTTGAGGACGCCCACGGCCACCATGTGTCGCAGAGTCGACTCCACCTGGTCCTTCATGGCAAAGGAGACGCAGTGTGGAGGGCGGACCACAGGTTCGACAGTCGTGTCGACAACGATCTTGTAACTACAGGGCAGCCTGCCTTGCTCATCGTTGAAACGATCAGGGTACTCACACAGGGGGTCCAGGAGTGTCCACACCTGGTGGATATCGCGGTGAAAGGAGACCAAACCGAGGTCCTGGCACGCACGGGCGCCCAACAGCGTGATGTTCTCAGTGTCCAGCAGATAAAAAGTGAGGGGCCGAGCGGCCTTCAAAACCTTGCAGATAAGAGTTGCCTTCCCGACTGGTACGAGCACTCCTCCCCCGTAGGCATGTAGATGGGAGTTGCCGGGAGTAACCTTCTCCCCAGACCTTATCTGTTTGAAGAGGCTCACTGACGTAACATTGGCGAACGCCCCCGTGTCGACCCTTGCTGGGGCGATCACCTCATTCACACTAACACGCACGGAAGGAGAAAGATCCGTTATCAGTGCAGGTGCACCCAACAGTAAAAAAATGCTCGTATCATCATGGGAAGAGCTTGTATCAGAATCAGGGAGTTCGTCCGACTGATACTCTGAACCGAGTGCACTATCATTCTCCCCAAGGTTGTTTAGCATTCTACTGGGGCCAGTTACAGGTTTCCCACGGGATCGGCAAGCAGTTTTTTGCAGAAATTACAAGTCTTCCCCAGCGTGGGGCAAACATTAAACTGGTGTGAAGCAAAGTTGCAGTTGGGGCAACGACGCGGGCTGCCACCCGAGGGGGCGGGGGAACCACGCTGTCGCTGCGGGCCGTCTACCCGCCGGCGTCCAAAAACAACGGCAACGTTAACGTCCTGGGCTGCAAGCTGCACGGAGGCTACAGCCGTCGCCATGCGAGAGGCATGCAGAGCCTCGTTCAAAGTCAGATCTGGCTTCCTTAGAAGTTCAGCCCGCAGTTTCTCGTCCTGTAGACCAAACACCACGACATCCCGGGTCATATGAGCGGGGGTCAGCTCGGCCAGGCGGCAACGCCTAGCCAGATGCCGTACCGTGGCAATGTAGGTGTCAATATAGTCCCCGGGTGCCTGACGCTGACTAAAAAATGTAAACCGCTCTAGAATGCAGTTGGTGGGAATGTCGCACAGACCGTTGAATTTAGCCAAAAGACATACCAGGTCATGAGGATCCTCACCATCAGCGTACTCAAACGACTCCGAACGCTCCAGGGCTTCCGGGCCAGCCAAGTTGAGGAGCAGGTGTGACCGCATCACGGGGGTGGCAGCAGGATGAGCAATCGCAATATAGTGCTCAAAGTCTCGTCGGAAGACAGCCCACCGATGGGCAATGTCGGAGTCGAAAACTAACATGTCAGGCTTGCGACAAGAGGTGGCCATGGTGGCGACACGGTGGAGAAACAACGAAGGGTGGGAAACTGGGAGAAAAGTAAATAAAACCCGACAAACAGGAGGCGCAAGGTACTACTATGACACCATGTAAAGACGTGTGGAAACACACTAAGTCTTCACTACTATTTTATTACCAAACACACACATTACTATTCATACACATTCCTGCCCTAGCTGTCCGTGGTCTGTCACCGGAGCTAGAGAGCGATCTGGAGGTGGGGAGGTTACAATTATACTGGTGATATGGGGAGTGGTTAGTAGTGGTGAGGTCACTGTGTTAAAGGAACATGCACTAGTCTACAGATAACGCCATAACGAACTTCAGAATGTCCATGTAAAATACTGCTTCCCCTTTTTGCCAGAATTTCCCGAGTGTAATCTCTGTAAAATCTAACGATATTATCAGCAAATGTAAGATTTTCTCCATAGGATATCTTCTTTAATAGATTTTCCAAAGTTGAAATGTCTAGGAACTGTACGATAATTTGACGTTGGCGGAGCATTAACACCTCTTTGGAATCGACCAACACGATGCGCCGTATCTATCTTTGTTTTTTCTGGCAGTTTAAAAACATCTTTAAGTAAATTAGTGATAAAATCACACATTTGAGAGCCGTGCTCTGCCCCCTCTCTAACTCCTATTATTCTCAAATTCTGCCTCCTTGACCTGGCTTCCAAGTCTTGACATTTCTCATTCAGTTTATTCGTCAGCTCCCAATTCGTGTCGTGTTGTTTTTTCAAACCTGTTATTTCGTGGCTCATCTGCTCCATTTCACCCTCCATCTCTTCCATCAATTTTTCCGCCTCTGTTAATTGCTTCAGCAGGGAGTCATGTTTATTGATATAATCTCCATGCATTCTTTCCAATTCCTTAGCAGTCCTCGACTCCATCTTTAAACTGCTGGTTCAGGCATGGGTAAAGCTCCTTTAATTCTCCACAGTTAGAAAGATTATCCTCTATTGTGGAGAAGTTGTTCTGAATTGTAGAATTCATTTTGGCAAATTGCTTCTGAAGATCTTTAGTAATGTCTTTAGTAATATTAGCTCTTACCGTTTCTTCCCAGCTTTTCATTTCTTTCTCCCTTTCCTTTAATTCTTTTGTTTCAGTTCTCGCAGCCATTTCGCTTATTGGTTGTTGAGACTCCAGCTCCTCTTCCAAACTTTCAAAAGTGGATTCAGGAGTGGTTTCAAGCTCATCCAGAGCTTTTTGTAGCTGGAGACTGATTGCAGTCTTCTTGGGTCCTCTCTGCCCTCTTCTCTTTTTCATCCGATTTTTACCGGTAAAATCGTTTTAAATCCCGAATCCACCAGCACCGTTTGATGGCGTCAGTACCCACGACGTTCAGCAATCCCGGTAAGAGTTTTTAAATCGATCCTGGCATAGGAACCGACTTTAAACACAATTTGTCTGGAGGAGAGCTCAGTGCAGCTGACTTCACTGCTTCATAGCAGCCACCAGAAGTCAGGCATAGGTGATGGTTGTGTGACCTTTGTATAAGGGTGGTTTCTTATGTTTATAGAAAACTGAGAAAGTAACTCTGTTTTGATAATCTTCCATTTGCTGTGTGGAATGCTATTAGTGAGGTCTTACATTCCTTTCGTCCAGAGATAGAAGGGGGAGGTTGTAATTAAACTAGACCCGAGCTTGGGAAGAAGCAATCAAGTGTGACAATTAGTGGCCTTTGTGTGGTTGGGGATTGTAGAAATAACTTAAGTTCTTACCACTTTGTAAGAATGGGGCAAAACTCATATTTAATCCATAAGTAACTGTATTTTAACTATGAAGTAAGGAAATGATTTGTGAAGTGTATTGTGTTTAATTGGGATTGTGAATATTAGACTTTGTTTAAATCTGATGTTTTAGAAATAACTTTTATTTATTTATTTATTTATTTGTTTTTATTATTTATTTCAAACAGAATAAAAGAATAAAAAGCAAGTGTGAAACAGCATACAAAAAAACAAAACAAGAATATTTATAAATTGTCATATACAATATCTATAAATAACTGAAATCGTATGTGTCCGAAAAGGAGCAGGAAGAAGCCAAAGCGTATTAATTCCCACCCCTTATTCAACTGCTTGTAATTATCTTATACAAATTTAGCAGCTATATGTACACCAGCCACTATATGTACACCAAATTATTTACATTTATACACTAATCAAATATTTACAAAGCCGTACAAGATAGAAAAAAAGAAAAAGAAAAGAAAAAATCCTCATATACTATACAGTATCTTAGTCATATATACAACCCATCACTCTATAATCACCCTTCCTAATACAATCAGTATAACAACTTTATTTTCCAAAAGTGAAAATATATGTTTTGTGTGTATGTATTGTGTGATTGCTGTATGATGTATATTTTATATTCTGAGAGGTGTTCTCTGAGGATTAGTTTTATATCTCTGTGGTTTTACTTCATTGAAATAAAATGATTTTGAACAAAGAGGTTAAAGAAAACCACAGAGGGAAAAAGGTTGTAAATGGGCCAGAAAAGGGAAAATCATGTGACTATACGTGTTGTCAATCACTGGGAAGGATTTAGTTGATTGGTTAATGCAAATAAGCTAAATGTATGGTAAACCATAATGATTGGTTAATAGTTTGCCACTCCTTTTGTACTATAATTGTCCAATACCTATATAAAGTGTTACGTTTGTGTCAAAGCAGTAGTTCTTTCAACCTGCCCCAGAGTTTCTAGCTCTGTGTTGGAAGGTTTAAAGAATTATCCAGCGCTGTCAGAATAAAGAATTGATTTCAGCAGCAATGGTTTGAATCAAGTTTTCTTGAATTAGACTGACAAAATAACTTAGTTTAATAGGGAGTGTGTATAATGGGCCTGTCCCACGTGGGGGGGTGGAGTTCTGAAAACTACTGTTTATGGTTTTTGTTTCCAATAATCCAATGAAATGCACCGGTGACAACCTACAAGAATCTACAACCTCCTGGCGACCCACTACCACTGCACCTACGGCACAATAACTCTCGCTACTCTCCACGGTGTCAAAATTCTGGTCGCCGCTAATTTTTCAACATGTTAGCAGCGACCAGAAGCCGCAACTAGTTCCGAGAATGCGGGAACTACGCATAACCATGAAGGCGACTCCCTGGAACCACCCGTGAACATGTGGCGACCGGATAGTCTCTTGTAGTCGCCTAAAAAGTCGCCTAAGTGGGACAGGCCCATTAGAGTCAGGAAGTCATGACGTAGCTTTATTGGACTGACGTGAGGCTCACTGGCCTATAATTCTCTGGATTCCCTCTCCTTCCCTTCTTAAATAATGTCAAGTTAAGTCAAGTTTATTTGTCACATACACATACGAGATGTGCAGTGAAATGAAAAGTGGCAATGCTCGCGGACTTTGTGCAAAAAACAAACAAACAAGCAAACTACAAACAGAATGGAACAAAATCACATATTCTTTTACATATTGCATATTGTGGGAGGAAGGAAAAAGGATTAAAACTGCAATTAAAAAAAAAACAGTATAATGGTACAGTAAAGTTAAATGGAACAACTAGCAGATCTTAATCAGTGCAGATTGATAATAACATCTCCTCCACACTGACTATAACAGATGCATTTCAAGGCTGAATGCTAAGCCCCCTGCTCAATTCTCTCTAAACCCTTGACTGTGTGGCTAAACACAGCTCCAGAGCCATTTACACATTTGCTAATGGCCAATTGTTGGCTGAATCATGGGTGATAATCAGTTAGCTTACAGGAAATAGAACACTTGGTTGAATGATGCCACAACAACAACTTCTCGCTCAATGTCAACAATACCAAGGATCTAATCATTGACTTCAGAAAGGGAAAATCGGGTGGCTACATGCCACTTTTCATTGGTGGGTCGGCAGTAGCGGCCTGTCCTGGTGACAGAACATAGATGTAATCATGAAGAAGGCTTCACTTTACTGTCTTAGAAGTTGACAAAGACTCCAACAAACCTATACAGATGTACTGTAGAAAGTATCAGGACTGGTTGTATAATAGCCTGGTACGGCAATACCAATGTACAGGAATGCAAGAGGTTACAAAGAGTGGCAGACTCAACACAATCTTTCATGGGCACAGACCTCCCTACCATTGAAAACATAGAAACATAGAAATTAGGTGCAGGAGTAGGCCATTCGGCCTTTCGAGCCTGCACCGCCATTCAATATGATCATGGCTGATCATCCAACTCAGTATCCCGTACCTGCCTTCTCTCCATACCCCCTGATCCCCTTAGCCACAAGGGCCACATCTAACTCCCTCTTAAATATAAAAAAAAAAAAATGAAATGATTCAATTTATTGTCATTGTCAGTGTACAGTACAGAGACAACGAAATGCATTTTTAGCATCTCCCTTGAAAGGGAGACACAGGGCGTCGCGGTGTGCCCGCGCCTGCCGCCGTAATTACATTCCATTACAGGCAAAGGTGGGTGAAGTGTCTTGCCCAAGGACACAACGACAGTATGCACTCCAAGCGGGATTTGAACCGGCTACCTTCCGGTTGCCAGCCGAACTCTTAGCCCATTGTGCTATCTGTCGCACACCAATATAGCCAATGAACTGGCCTCAACTACCCTCTGTGGCAGAGAGTTCCAGAGATTCACCACTCTCTGTGTGAAAAAAGTTCTTCTCATCTCGGTTTTAAAGGATTTCCCCCCTTATCCTTAAGCTGTGACTCCTTGTCCTGGACTTCCCCAACATCGGGAACAATCTTCCTGCATCTAGCCTGTCCAACCCCGTAAGAATTTTGTAAGTTTCTATAAGATCCCCTCTCAATCTTCTAAATTCTAGAGAGTATAAACCAAGTCTATCCAGTCTTTCTTCATAAGACAGTCCTGACATCCCAGGAATCAGTCTGGTGAACTGTCTCTGCACTCCCTCTATGGCAATAATGTCCTTCCTCAGATTTGGGAACATCAATGACATGCTGCCTCAAAAAAGTGACATCTGTTATCAAGGATCTCCACTATCGAGGTAAGACCCACTTCTCGCCCTTACCATGGGATTTACGTTTATGTTTGTTGTCTGAGCCTATGTGCCTGTGATCTGCAGCAAGCTAAATTTTCATTGTTTCTGTTCATATGACAATAAACTAAACTTGAAGTGTAGAGTTTCCCCAAAGTGCTCCAGAGTTCCCTCACGCCCAAAAGGTAAGTTAATTGGCTATTGTAAATTATCTCTCCTGTAGGTGGATGAAAGGTGAAAAACAATGTTGATGGCATATAGAGAGGATAGATTACAAGGAAATTATAAGATAATGATAATTGAATAACAGATCTGAATGGCCATATTACATTTCTTATTAGATTGCTTTTTAATCACGTATTGCTGGGAAGAGATTAGGCATCAGTACTCTGTTTTGTTTGGGACAGCAAAGCCAAGATGTTGGCGACATTTAGTTTTCTATCAAACTGTGGTTACTTAATATGAATTGTTACATGTTGATTTTTAATAAGCTTCTAAAACTGACCAAGTCAGATGTGCATGTTTATGTTATACACTTACATGATGTAATAGATTAATAATAATTGTATTAATTTCAAATGGATTTAGCACCATTAATCTACATAAATGGCCAGAGTGGACAATGTGAAAATATCAAGGCACAAGGCCATGAAGATACTGGAATCTTGAACAAAAACAAAACTGCTGGACAAACTGTGCAAGTTGGATAGTATCTATTAAGGGAAATGGACAGATGATGATTCAGGTCAGGACCCTTCTTCAGACTGAAAAATGGACCAATAACTAGTCGTGGTCCTTTCTCAGAATCTGAGAAATTATTAATCTACTGATCCTGAATGGTCTCTTTGTAAAGCAAAAGTTAGTTGATTGTAGTCACAGAAAAGTATTTGTCAGATTTTTGCAATCATGGATTTTGTCAATGATGTGTGACTTTGTCAAATTGAAGCTCCTTTTTCCCCCCTCCCAATAATTTATTTCCCATCATTTACATAGCAAAAAAACAAGCTAAACCAATTTCTTTATTAGAAGCATAAATGGCTGTAAATGTTGTGCCAAGTAATAAATCTCCAAAACAGGAAACCATGGCAGTATAGTTCTAATGCAAAATGTTTGATAAAATCAAATCCTGTTGATCTCACATTTTTTAATTATGCTTTAGAGATATGGCATTTGTGAACGATTGCATCCTGGTGCCATTTATTAGAAAAATACCTGGCTAAAGAGTCCAATCCAAAATGCTCTTTCAATTAAATATTTTTACATAGAGCAACTACTTGTCGAGGACAAATCTGTAACAACAATTCAGGACCAGGACTGGCGGATTCATGATACATTTTCACGCAGCAGATGAGTTAGCAAATTTAGATAGCAAATGTATTCATTCAGTCAATTCATTAATGGTCTTTTCATAGTTGCAGTGTTTTGAAAAGGTTACATGACTTTGTTTATCTATGAACATTCCAAAAACCAAAAATGACATGTCAATGTGATCTCTGCTGTCAACACACAAGCTATGAGAGTGTGTTTACATTGTTGTAAGGAGAAGGACGTAGTGGGGGAGATTGAAAATTTTAAAAGTGGCATTTACTAAAGCTCTCATCTTGTTTCTCTCTATCGATGCGTATATGCTCCCGGAACTACACCAAATCGGTACTCGATAGCGCTAACATTTTTGTACCACCTTAATCAGTTGTCCTGTGGTTGTTTTGTGTCATGTTTTGCTCAGATTGATGTTATATTTCACAAGAATTTACATTTTTAGATTTACAAAACCCCAATTGAGAAAAATAAGTTGACAGAAGCTGTGACAATTGATCAGACATTCTGGCAGTTAGCAGCTATGACGTCACAATGGGATCTCTAAGTCCCCCAATCACAATGGGATCTCATTTACATACGCTGCCGTGAACATTCCGCCACCCGACAATGACATCGCAATGGGATCTCAGCTGCTAATCAACAGTGTTGGGATAAGCTCCAACCAGTGCAATGGGGGAAGGTCAGTGCTGACCCCCCCCCCCCCCTCCCCCCACGTAGGGGTTTTCATTGTGGGGGAGGGGTGGAAAAAGGGATAGATTTCATTTCCAAAACTTTCCTTGTGGGGGGGCAGTTGGGGGCTATGGGTGAGTGGTGGAATATTGCGTTGGGGTCAATCACGTTGGTGCCATGTGCAGTCACATTTTCACCAGACTAGTTTAAGAGTATATATTTCCTTCCTTGATGTACATTAGTGAATTATATGGGTTTGTATGATAATCTGGTGGTTTCACTGTCATTGAGATGAATATTAGCTACTTATTTAAAAAAAAAAATTCCAGATCTATTTAATTAATCAATTTAGAATCTTCCAACGGGTACCTAGGAGGATTTGAACTTATGCAAGTTAATTCATTCAGGCCTCTAGATATAACGGGTAATATTATAAGAACACTCAAACAAATTACCATATTGAATATATTGTATTAAACCATATTGTTTTGCCGAACACCTCCGCTCAGTTCGTATTAACCAACCCGATCTCCCTGTGGCTCAGCACTTCAACTCCCCCTCCCAATCCAAATCCGACCTTTCTGTCCTGGGCCTCCTCCATGGCGAGTGAGCCCCACCCGAAATTGGTGGAGCAGCAACTCATATTCCGCCTGGGCAGTTTGCACCCTAGCGGCATGAACATTGACTTCTCCAATTTCCGGTAGCCCTTGCTGTCTCCTCCCCTCTCAACTCTCCCTCAGCCCTCTGGCTCCTCCTCTTCCTTTCTCCTTTCTTCTCTCCCCCCCCCACATCCCCCCCCCCCTACATCAGTCTGAAGAAGGGCTTTTGGCCTGAAGCGTTGCCTATTTCCTTTGCTCCATAGATGCTGCTGCACCCGCTGAGTTTCTCCAGCACTTTTGTCTACCATATTGAATAACATGCATACTTCTTGTGAGAAAAAAAAACTGTGGACAATCAGTATTACAAATAAAGCAAATTCACAAAATTTGGCATGAAATTATGCGGCAAGTTCAATGGATAGGTATTCAGAAATAAATAATAGAAAACTTTCCATGGAATTGAAAGCATGCTTGTTTCTACGAAAAAGCATGTTCCAGTAATGTGCATTTGATATAGGGATGCACCACTAATTGTACAAGATGAGAACATAAATCAGCACCTTGGGTATGGGAGATTGCATGAAATAACTCACTAACAGTCATTTAAATCTTGCATTCAATACATCAGTATTTGCTTTTTTACATAGAATTTGCCAAGTCCTATTACTTACTAACTAAGAAGCCAGAAGTTATCTCAAGCTGTATGCGTGCCTTCAGAAATGCTGAATCGGCCCAAATATACTGCATTGCCTAAGTAATTATTAAAGAAAAGAGGTGGCTGAAACGAGTCTACAACCTAACCAGACTGAAAAGATTCACAATACCATAAATCATAGACAATTATGATTATGTTTAATCCTTTTACCACCTCAGTTATTTTTAATGTATATAAATTTATCAATTCTTTCTTATTATGAATATCTTGGCTATACACCAATAACTAAATAACTGTAGTCTTTAATTTGTAGATTTCAGCATTTTTCCATGAAAAATATTTAATATCCAAAATTAAATCTTGCCTATTCTTTTCTGTTGATTATCTTGACCACATTAAAAATTATATTTAAAAGGCACAATCATATAATCTTTAAATCTGTAATGGGTCCAATGCTGCAGGTTTCGTTGCAATTTCATCCAGTAGGTGGCAATAAATCTTTTCATTCCAATGTGCATCGTCGTTCAATACTAAAATGGCTTTCTAAGGCCTTAACATTCAGAAAATATATCTATCTGCAAAACCACACAATTCTGATATGTTAACATCTAGAAGATTTTTTTCCCCGAAGTTTAACAAAACAAAACAAAAATCTGAGCTAAAAACAAAACAACCTGCAATCAATTTTGTTTTCTGATAAAGGATTACACATTTTATAACTTTTGAAAATACCTATTTGTCAAGTGTACTTACAATATTTTTTAAATATTCTAGACATTTTTCACAATGGTATATTTAACATTGGTTGTAAACAATATTTGTCACTTTAAGGCTGTCATTCCTTTTAAAGATTAGCCTCTGGACTGCAATTATGTGTAGAGCAAGTTTCAAAGGCTGTTTGTGAAAAAGACTTGAATGCACTATGTTTGAGTACCTTCTACTCCATGTGTGTCAGTCTATGGCTTCTACAACAAGCTTCATCAGAGATTATATTTATCTGCAGACGCTGGTTTAAACCGAAGAAAGACACAAAAAGCTGGATTAACTCAGCGGGACATGCAGCATCTCTGGAGAGAAGGAATGGGTGACGTTTCGGGTCAAGACTGTTCTTCATCAGTCTGAAGAAGGGTTTCGGCCCGAAACGTCGCCCATTTCCTTCACTACACAGAAGCTGCTGCACCCGCTGAGTTTCTCCAGCAATTTTCTGTAACTCCGTTCTTCAGACATGTGGGTTTAATAACTTGGATTGGTTTTTTTTTAAGCTCATCAAACAATCTACACACAAAGTTTTCTCATAGCATTTGATCAAATAAATCACATAAGACAACAAAGGATTTTTTTGGAAAGTCTATGTGATTGCCAGTCATCACTCTTAATTAGAGAGTCCAAATTTGCTATTCTCCACAATTTCCAACGGTGGTATCGTTTTGCAATTTTTCTACTTGTTAAAGGGTCGCTGACTTTATGATAATAATGTATGTAAATATATCATCTTTTTTTCAGTTAACTTCTTCAATGCATATATCTGCATTATTAACATTTCCATTCTCACCTTCTTCAATTATAATATTTACCTTGAGGGTATGCAATGAACCCCTGGCACAAGTTTCCAAATCAATTTCATAATCTCGCTAGAATTTACCTGGGAGAATTGTCCAGCATTGATAATTGAATAGAAACCCCATGTCTACTCACATTTTTTTTGTAATCACTAGACTAAGTGGGACCCATTGGGTCTCAGCATCACACGGGAGGGCTGGTCACCAACGCAATATTCCACCTCTCCACCAATTCCAATATTGCTGGCCAGTGTGGGGGGGGGGGGGGGGGGAGGAGGCTTTCAGTTGCACTAGTATGGGTGTTGCGGGCCGAAGGTACTGGTTTCCAGAGGGCTAGTATAGACATTGTGGGCCGAATGGATTCTTGGGCTGGCAGCCAACTGTTGCATCGATTTTAAAAGCCAAGCCAAGGCAAACAATTTGGCTGCAGCCACCCGACAACCAAAATTCATTTGTGAACACAAACCTTTTTTAAAAGGCGAGGCAAACAATTGGGCAGCTGCCACCCGACAACCACAACTTCCGGTGGTGCCATGCTGGACTAGCAGTCGCAACTTTTAGCTCCGCTGCTGTAAATTCGCGATTTTTCGCGTTAAAATCGGGTCTGGAGGTCGGTACCAATTCAAAAAGCTTACCAGAGCCCCGGGACGTCGCGCTGATGATGTCATCAGTAAGCGCTGTGATTTAAACGGAGGATAAAGGCTTTTAAATGAAAAAAACGTCTCCAGCTCAGAGCCCTCAGAGAACAATCTCAAAACAACTGCTGAAAAGCCAGAAACCTGAAGAACAGACCTCTGAAGTGGATTCTGGAATGGCTACAAGATCCAAGACTGAGATGGCTACTAAGGAGAAAAATGAAATGGAGGAGATAAAGAACTCGTTAAGAGAACTGAGAAAGGATATTGAGGCTGGAAACTCAAAAATGATGGAAAATATTAATGTTAAATTGATGGAAAATATGTCGACCATTGCTGGCAATCAAAAAGTTAATGAGTGCATTGGCATTATACAAAAACGCATTGAGGATGTGCAAGGAAAGCTAACGGGGAGAATTAATAAAGTGGAAGAAGAGTCTACGAAGAAGTTTGAGGCTGTGCGTGTAATTGTTTCTTCACATGTAACTGCAATGAAAGACATGGAAACAGTTGTTGAACAAATGGCTGAAGATATGCAGGGAATGAAGCTAGAACTAGACAACCTCAAGAGTCAACTGGCGAAAGTCTCAGATAAATGTCTTGATCTCGAAGCTCGCTCAAGACGCCAAAATTTACGAATACTGGGAGTAACAGAAGGGGCAGAGGGAAACAACGCCCGTGAGTTCACTGCTAACTTAATCAACCAGGTACTCAATTTACCTGTGGAACCGGATATTGAAGTGGCACATCGAATACCCAGATTTAAGCCAAGATCACAAGCAGATCCAGCCCACCCACGACAGATCATAGTCAAACTTCGGGACATTTCAGCACTTGCAGAGCTGATGAAAAAAATCAAATACGGAGTGAAGATGACGTTTGGAAACGACTCTATCAAACTCCTCCAGGATTATCCCTATGAGATCGCGCAAAAGAGAAGAATGTTCTCACAGACAAGACAGATTCTCCATGGAGTTAAAGATGTCAGATGTGGCGTTTTTTTTATCCGGCCAGGATGCGCATTACTTTCAAGGGAAAAGAGAAAACTTTCACTAATTCGGACGCATCTTATAAATATGCCCAAGAGATTGTGGCAGAAACAGAAGATTAATCAAGGCAGCGGGACGATATGGACAAATTCTTTCCTTTTATTACTTCACAGAGAACACCTGAAGATAAGGGAAGAAACACCATTTTCTAAAAGTTTAAAATGGAAGAGCATTTCCACGTGCGCTGGTCTAGACACCTTATCTCCTTTGGACGCTTTGGAATTCAACTCAAGGACATTCTTTGTTCAAAATGAAGGAAAGACTGATAAGCAACGCAGAGACGAACAGCAGAGCCGAATGTGGAAAACATCACAAGGACAAATGGCGGTTTAAGATCTTAAAATAGCTTTACAAAATATAGAGAATTAACAATAATTAACAATACTAATATAGAAATGTAAATGGAAACTAACTTGAACTATATAATGGGCAAAATGTAATAATGTGTTAAAAAGACTGACTAGCTCGTATATAGAGCGAGACAGTTAATAACAGAAATGCCGAGTACCGTGGGAACTCTTTATTTACACCCCCGTTATATCATGTGATATCGTGCTAGACCACGACCACTTCACTCTGGTTACATCTTGCGTCAAGTCGCCCCGTGAGAAAGGCCTATTATAGTTACAGGAGAGATCCATGCTACGCCAATCACTTTGGTAAATATATATGTGCCCAATTTCGATAATCCTCAATTTTTCAATAAAATCCTGAATACAATCGCAGAATTTAACTACCAAAATGTTATAATTGGAGGAGACTTTAATCCGATCTGTTTTAGATCCGTACTTAGATATATCGATGCAAAAACAAAGATGTAATATGAAATCTAAAACTAGTGAACTCTTAAATACATATATAAAAAATACAAATATAGCAGACGTTTGGAGGATCGCGAATCCGACAGGTAGGGAATACTCGTTTTATTCAATGGTACACAAAACATACTCACGTATAGATTATTTCCTAGTGGATACAAAACTAATCCCTTATACTATGAACCCTAAATATCACACCAATACGATTTCAGATCACTCCCCGCTAACTTTTGTTTTAAAATTAGAAGGAATGTCTACGAACAAATCGTTCTGGAGGTTTAACTCGCAAATTCTGAAAGACCCACAAGGGAGTATATATCTAAAAAAACAGATGGACCTATTTTTTGAGACAAACGATACACCAGATATATCGCCCACTTTACTATGGGAATACTTCAAAGCATTTATTAGAGGAGTCATTATCTCGTATCAAGCTTTTCAAAACAAAAAGAATAGGAATGAACAAAGACAATTAAAAGAACAAATCAGACAACTAGATGTAGATAATGCTAAAGATCCAACTATGGATAAACATAATAAAATTTTAATACTAAAATTTAAGCTAAATAAATTATTGTCAGAGAAAGTTATAAGACTATTCCAAATTACAAAACAAGAACATTTCGAATTTGGGGATAAACCCCATAAACTTTTGGCACGCCAACTAAAAAACGGGAAAAAACTCATGCAATTTTAAAGATTAAATCATAGAGGGGAATTATTAACACTACCTAATGATATCAATAAAAGATTTGCTCAATTTTACAAGAATTTATACACATCGAAAACGCTAATAGACAATAATAAAGTTTCAGAATTTCTGGACAATTGTAACCTTCCAAAACTAGAAAGGAAGGAACAAGAGGAACTGGGAGCACAAATTACATCTAAGGAAATAGAAGACACAATAAACGCACTTAAGAATGGAAAAATACCAGGACCAGACGGATTCAGTAATGAATTTTATAAATGTTTTTACAACATAGTTGCACCACGTCTACAGAAAATGTATACATATGCTTTTAAAGAACAAATCATTCCTGAAACACTAGCAGAATCAACAATCACATTAATACTTAAAAAGATAAAGATATAGAAGAACCAGGCTCATATAGAGCTATTGCTTTGTTAAATACGGATCAAAAAATATTAGCAAAAACACTAGCTAGAAGACTAAGTAAATATGTTAGTAAATTAATAAATGAGGATCAAACGGGATTTATACCTAAGAGACATTCATTTAATAACCTGAGACGTCTGCTGAAAATAATGCACTCTCACAAACCTCAAGAACAAGAGTTATCTATCATTCCATTGGACGCAGAAAAAGCGTTTGATCAAGTAGAATGGGATTATATGATTAAAGTATTGCAAACATTTCAAATGGGAGAGAACTTCATCGCATGGATAAAATTATTATATAACAAACCCACGGCTAGAATATTAACTAATAATATACTATCTACGAAATTCCAATTATCAAGAGGCAATAGACAAGGATGTTCATTATCACTGCTGTTATTTGCTCTGGTAATTGAACCTTTAGCTGAAAACAAATCAGAACACACCCGGATAATTACGGTTATAATACAAAATATTCAAATAACATATCTTTATATGCAGACGATGTACTACTGTATATCACAAAACCCCAAATCAGTATACCAAACATATTAAATCTAATTGAGGACTTTGGATCTTTCTCAGGATACAGAATAAACTGGAACAAAAGTGAAATTATGTCGATAAAACCGAAAGACTCAACACATCTCTTGAAATTCCCCTTTAAAATAGCCACAGAAAAATTCAAATATTTGGGAATTGAAATTACTAGAAACTATCACGCTATGTTTAATGCCAATTATAGTCCCTTACTTAAGAAACTAAATAATCTAATCAAATTCTGGAAAACGCTCCCGATGTCTTTAATAGGTCGAATAAATGCTATAAAAATGATCTTTCTACCACAAATCCTATATTTATTTCAATCAATACCTATATATCTTCCAAAAAAGTTTTTCAAAAAACTAGACTCAGACATTACAAATTTTATATGGGATTATAAATCCCACAGAATACAAAGAGCACACCTTAGTTAAACCAAAAGAGATGGGTGGTCTAGCACTCCCTAACTTTATGTACTATAATTGGGCAGTAAATATTAAAAATATGATTCACCTGCTGGACAACTCTGCCCAGCAGGTGGACTGGATTGTAATGGAGAGAGAGGACTGCTCTCCGTGTAATACAGGAGTGACTCTCCTCTCACCAATGAATCTGAATAACAAAAATTACAATAAAAATCCAATGATACATAGCACAATTAGAACTTGGAAACTAATAAAACAGAATCTAAAATTAAGAAATCTATCTCTTTTAATGCCAATAGTCAATAATCCGTCGTTTAAACCTTCAATTATAGATAAATCATTTACATAATGGGAAAGAATGGGAATCAAAACGCTCGGAAACTTGTATGAATTGGGAAAATTATTATAATTTCAACAATTACAACTGAAATATAATTTGAAAAATAATCAATATTTTAAATATCTTCAAATCCTTGACTATCTGAAAAAATACGCAAAAGACTATCATAACATGCCTCGAGACTTACTGGACGAAGCAATGAAGACAAAGGCTGAATCAGCAAATCTAATATCATACTTATACAACATTATTTTAACAAGAACTAGCTATAAAAATTTCAAAAGAGAGCTGGGATAAACACTTACTATATGTGCATAAATGCTTGATCAACGTACGACATACTCTAATTCAATTCAAAACATTACATAGACTATATTATTCAAAAGCCAAAATAAATAAACTTTTCCCCAATGTCTCACCCATTTGTGATAAATGTCAGTCAGAAGAAGCTACCATAGCGCACTCTTTTGTTTTTTGTATAAAAATCCAAAAATTCTGGAACAAAATATTTGAAATCTTCACAAAATTAATTAAAATAAAACTTGTACCAAAAGCAGAATGGATCATTTTTGGAATATCGGAAGGTAACCCCGAAGTAAACGTGTTTCAAAAGAACTTACTGAATTACGGGCTAATAATGGGAAAAAAGCTTATACTCAAATTCTGGAAAAACGCTCCAATACCAACAATAAAAATGTGGATTTCAAATATGTTCGAAACATTACACCTGGAAGAGATGAGACTCCTCCTAGCAGGCAAAGCAGACCACTTCCAAAAGATGTGGTCTGCATTTATGGAACTATTACCAGCATAAGGTGCAATAGTAATTTAAAAAATAAATGGTACCAGGATCTGGTAACTGGAGGTAAAAAAAAAAAACACGGTTGGTATATTCTTTTTTGCGGAGTTTTGTGTTATAATAGAGCGATTGTTTCTCCTTTTTTTCTTTCTTTCTAGGGTCTATTTCCTTTCTTTACTTCCTTCTCTAACTTCTTCTCTAAGGGGCTTTCTTTTCCCAACACTTTCCTGCACCTTCACGACTGTTGCTTACTTTCCTTACTTCTTTTATTTCTACCTTTTTTAAAGCTCGAAAAATGAAGTGGTACAACAAATGTAATAAGATATATGTGATGTGTATTACTGTAATTTACTGTACTTCGAATAAAAATAAATTTAAAAACATTTTTTTAATTGAAAAAAATTCATTTTGTGAACACAAACATTTTTAAAAAGTCAAGGCAAACAATTGGGCAGCAACCACCCGACAACTAAAATTCATTTTGTGACAACCACAATTAATTTTGTGAACACAAACTTTTTTAAAAAGGCAAGACAAACAATTGGGCAGCAGCCACCTGACAACCAAAATTCATTTTGTGAACACAAACCTTTTTAAAAAGGCGTGGCAAACAATTGGGCAGCAGCCACCTGACAACCAAAATTCATTTTGTGAGCACAAACTTTTTTAAAACGGCGAGGCAAACAATTGGGAAGCCACCTGACAACCAAAATTCATTTTGTGAACACAAACTTTAAATAAAAAGGCAAACAATTTGGCAGCAGCCACATTGAGGGGACTCACCGTGGAGTAGACGTGCGTTCAGTGTTATTCACAGCTCAGAGAGCCGTGACCCTCTTGCTTCCTGGGTCTGGCAGAGACTGAGTGAGGCACGGAACTTCCGGGTTTTAGAGTCCCTCCCCCCTGCCGCCAGCAGGGGCAGCAGAGAGAATGGGGAATTTAAAAAAACCATAAATATCTCTCTGATTTTTCATCGATGGGAAAAGTCCTCTGGCCCCGGAATGCGGAGGGGGGCTCTGAGCGAGGTAGCCAAAAATGACGGCCGTAGGTGGCGGCGTTCTCTCGGAAATCGCAGCACAGTGGGCCAAAAGCGGTCAAGATCAGACTTTTAATAATATGGATAGTTTAGGCTAGTTTATTTTGTCACGTGTACCAAGGTACCGGGCTTTTTGTTGCATGGTTTCCAGTCAAAGAAAAGACTATACATGATTACAATCACGCCATCCTTTGTGTACAGGATAAAGAGTATAACATTTGGTGCAAGATAAAGTCCGATTAAAGTTAATTCAAAAGTCTCCAATGAGGTAGATGGGAGGTCAAGACTGCACCCATGCTGGTTAGACGATGGTTCAATTGCCTGATAACAGCTGGGAAGAAACTGTCCCTGAATCTGGAGGTATGCATTTTCAAACTTCTGTACCTTTTTTCTGGTAGGAGAGGGGAGAAGACAGAATAGCCAGGATGAGTTTGATCCTTGATTATACTTGTGCTCTTTCCGAAGCCATGGTGAATGTCTATTATTACAAGTATTATTCTTAGACATTCATTGCAGGGACACTGAGGGCCAAGTATTATTGTCAACAAGACCGTTACCTCTCTGGAGGGATCCATTTTCCAGACACTGGAAAGAGCAGTTATATGGAGTATGATGGCAGTTGTAAAGTAAGCAGCAATTTAGAAACAAAAGTTAATAATGGTGATACATTTTCCCTTAAGAATTTTATTGCAATTATTCCTGAAAGTATATTAATAATGATGTAACTTGTACGACATCTACAGCTGCCACAATACACAGGAACCTTTCAGGAAATGTTCCAGAAGACAGTTCATTGGCGCTATTAATATGAAAGACCACAAACATCTGTTTGTATAAATAGATATTGATCTTTTAAAACATTTTTAACCATTTGATTGCTATCTGGTGTGCCAACACTGGGAATAATATCTCACTTCTGATATTCATCAGTTCCAACTTCTTTCCAGGAAAAAAATCAACTCTGGATATTCAGTGACAATAGTATAATTGAATGTCCCCCCCCCCCCCCCCCCCCATTTGAATAACTTGAAAACAAGGGGTCAATTATGACAGGACCTATGATATATTATCTAAATGGATATTAGTAAAGAATTTGACCCAGAAGCATATTTATTGGTTGAGACATAGAATATAGGAGTGGGAAGATAATACCAGATCTGTGTGAAATACTTGGATTTCAGGAAAGAAAGTAAACGCTGCTCTGGTCACCATTTTGGCACCACTCAAAGTCCAAAATGATTGTCCTCCTTTCTGTGGGTCTTGAGAAGGCTGAAGAGGCCATCTTTTAACGTGTGGAGATTGGTGCACAGGCAACCACGACATGATCCTTGACAAAGACAGCTCTGGGTCCAACTGCATAATCTCCGTGATGGTTAGCCGTCTATCCCTGCTGCAAACTTCTTACAAGTTTGCTGCTGTTGTGGTGCTCCACTGACATGCCAGCCACTATCCTCCGCCAGTTTCACCATTGAGGTCTTCTTCTTGGTCTGCAATTTATCAGGAACCTCCCCCTTGAGATGAAGCCAAGGGTGAATTAGAAGGACCTCTTGATCAGCTGAGGAGCCAATAAATGGAGACACAGATTTAACATAACTAATAGTCGCATTATAAGGAAGATAAGGATTTATTTGAAATTGCTCTAAACATTATGGATGACAACAACACTGCCCAAGTAGATAGATGATGGAGAAAGAAATCCATATCTTATTTAAAAACTTGTCAGGTTAATAAACCATACCGCCATGGAAAGGGGATTAGTCAAAATAGTTTCTTATTTTTGGTGAATTGAACAGCCTCATTCCATTCTATAAATCACTAAAATTCTACAATCTCTTATTTCTGGCATCATCCTTGTGATCCTTTTGCACATTTCTTAATAATAAAGTTTTTTCTTAAAAATCAATCTTCAGTACGGATCTATTGTTGTTCAAAATTAGGAACAATTCCTTGAAAATCAATTATTTAAGTTTGCCGTCTAAATACTGATCATAACGTGATTATAGATCAATGAAGCAAGCATAGCAGTACCTCGAAGTGTGAAAGCATGACACTTGCCAACATACAACACAATATAAACGAAACAAAAGGCATTTTTGGAAAGTCAATACTTAAGACTTGTTATTAACAGAAGGTAGAAACAAAGAAAATAAGTGCAGGAGGAGGCCATTTGGCCCTTTGAGCTTGCACCACCATTAATTGTGATCATGGCTGATCATCCACAATCAGTAATCCGTGCCTGACTTCTCCCCATATCGCTTGCTTCCGCTAGTCCCTTGAGCGCTATCTAACTCACTTTTAAATTCATCCCGTGAATTGGCCTCTACTGCCTGTGGCAGAAAATTCAAAAAATTAACGACTCTCTAGGTGAAAAAGTTTGTTCTCATCTCAGTTTTAAATGGCCTCCCCTTTATTCTTAGACTGTGGCCCCTGGTTTTGGACTCCCCCAACATTGGGAACATTTTTCCTGCATCTAGCTTGTCCAGTCCTTTTATAATTTCATACGTTTCTATAAGAAACCCTCTCATCCTTCTAAATTCCAGTGAATACAAGCCCACTACTTCCAATCTTTCCTCATATGTCCCGCCATCCCAGGGATTAGCCTTGTGAACCTACGCTGCTGCACTGCCTCAATAGCAAGGATGTCCTTCCTCAAATTAGGAGACCAAAACTGCACACAATACTCCAGATGTGGTCTCACCAGGGATCTGTACAACTGCAGGACCTCTTTACTCCTATACTCAAATCCTCTCTCAAGAAGGCCAATATGCCATTAGCTTTCTTCACTGCCTGCTGTACCTGCTGTACCTGCATGCTTACTTTCAGTGACTGGTGTACAAGGCCACTCAGGTCTCGTTGCACTTCCCTTTTTCCTAATCTGACACCTTTGTTGATGCTGCCTGATCCACTGAATTACTCCAGGACTGTGCGTTTTGCTCAAGATTCCAGCATCTGCAGTTCCTTGTGTCTTCTGGAATCACAAGATGATTATACAAGGGATCTTGAATCATGCTTATTTTCCATAGTTTTCTACTTTGGAATTAGCTTTTCTAAGTGGCTTTTTAATTTGGAAAACAAATTAAAAAGCTGATTCTTTGATAGAGCTATCCAGTTAGTTGCACTTTTTTGTTCTTTCCCATAGCCCTGCAATTTTTTCTCTTTTCAAATTATTTTCCAACAGATTTTTGATGAATACTGTTGAAATTTGCCAACAGTTAGCATGTTTTGAATTTTACTTCGGAGTCAAGTGAGTGACTACGTGATGAGCCCGCCAGCCCGCATGCGCGTCATTATTGTCTAACGCATGGTGCAACGACTGGCTGGCAGGCGCGCTGCCCCTCCAGCGGTAAGTTTTCAAACCCTGCAGGTAAGTTTCAAACTTATTTTCAGGTTGTGCTTTACTTGCAGGAAGCTCTTTTACAGTTCCTGCTGACGGTCCGGGGTCGAAATCCTGACGGGGAAACCCGTTTACAGAGACAGGACAGGGGGTATCCCGGCTTCACGGGGGAACCTGGCTCTGGGAAAACCCAGCTATGGAAACTGTGGCGAATTCCGGTTACGGGGACCGCGGAAAACCTCGGCTGTGAGACCGCAGGAAACCCGGCTTGGGGAAACCTGGCTACAGGGACTGTGGGAAGGCACAAGACCGCGGGGAAACCCGGCTCAGGGAAAACCCGGCTAGACCGCGGGGAAACCCGGCTTGGGGAAAACCCGGCTACGGGCACCCTGGGAAGACACGGCTATGGATCGCGGAAGTGGGGGTAGCCCACGGCGGTAGTCGCTGACAGTGCGGTCAGCGACTTCAGACTCCGGCAGCCCCGAGAGGGTGTGCAGTCAAACTGAGTCTGAAAGTCAGGCCAGGAGGGTTCCCGTCTTAACCGTCTTAAAAATCCAAATTTTGCAGGCTTATGTGAGGCCAGCAATTTCCAGCCGCCGAATCTTCTCCTCGGAAAAGACCTCGCCAAACAGGTAAAAAAACCTGGATGAGGAAGACCTACGACGAGCAAAAGCCTCACCGTTTCGGCGACAACACCCCTACGCCTCGATCGGCGGTAAGGGGTTCAATTAAGCTGGTGGCAGCTTGTAAGCTGATTCTCTGGGCAGAGGTCTTTCAGGCCAAGGCCCAAGCCCTCAGGGAACATGTGCAATCCATGCACCCCAGCAGTCCTATCCTCCACATCAAGGACGGAAATGAAACCCGCATCAGGGGCCTTTGGGCTTACCATAAGACCACTGGTAACCATGGAGGTAGGTGGGTCTGGTTCTTTCCGAAACATGGAATGTGTGGACCAGTTACAAGTTGGTATAGATTGCACTTGTTTTTGCATGAATGACGACGGATAACTTCAGATCCGTTTATAACTGACAAGATGACATCAGATCAGTTTATACTGCACGGTATACAAGGGTTCCAAATTGAATTTACCCATACAATATACACCAAGTTGGACATTTATTCATTCCAAACAAAAAGGTTTGGGTATACAAGAAGATCTGGTTGAAGAAGCAACGCACCCACGACGGGCATAGCTTCACCGTTTCAACGACGACACCCTGCACTTTCATAAAAGAAAGGTGGAGGATGTCGGATCACCCTTGATTAACTCACATTCACATGTGCAGTATAGACCTTTAGAATGGAAAACTTTGTTACTGTCTAACAACTGATTTCCACAGGATACTTTATGGCATGCATCGATCTCAAAACTGCATACTATTCAGTTGCCATTCACAGGGTTCACCGGAGATATTTGAAATTTAGCTGGATGGGCAACGAAAGCAGTTAAAGCGTTGCGAAATGGGCTAACTTCAGCTCCCAGGTTATTTACCAAATTACCAAGCCAGTGCTTGGGCTGTTCAAAGCTCAAAAATATGGCCTATGTGGATGATATTCTAAAAACGCTGAATCTTGCTAAATGAGCTGTTTCGGCCACAAAACTAATATTTGAGAAATTAGGGTTTCTCATCCATCCAGTTAAATTTAAGTTGATACCAACTAGAGTTATAGATTGCAATTTATCTTTAATTCTATTAACGGTCTGTGACTCCGCCCAGGGGCAAGAGATTAGAATTAATTGAAGCTTGTAATAATCTTGTTGTTTATTCATCAAGGGGGCAGTGTAATTGGCAATATAATGACTGTGTTTTCAGCTGTGTAATTGGGGCCTTTGCATTATCAGAACTTATATCATGCAAAGGAGTAAGCTTTCAATTACCATGTAGGTCATTGTTAACAGACCTATGTTATTACCAGCTGAAACTATAAAGTCACAATAATGGACAAACAGTATTCAGCATTGCTCCAGTAACTTCTGGTCATTAAACCTTCAGTTATATTACAAACTGATGCAAGTGCTCAAAGATGGGGAATTACTATACCATCTCTAGTCACAGAGGCAAATGGGATGTGCATGAGTTACCAATCCCTCAGTTATATGGTATCAACTACCTAAAGACACTAGGTGCATTCTATGGGTTAAAGGCTTATTGTGGGGAATATGCATATCGATTTGTTCGCATCTAGTCTCAATCACCAGTTGCAAAAATATCTGACATGGTGGCCATAGTCAGGGGTAGTGGCGATGGATGCATTCTCGCTACACTGGGGAGGAATGTTCTTTATGTCTTTCCTCCATTTTGCCTCATCAGTCGGTGCTTGCTTAAGATCCAGCAAGACTCTGCTTCAGGCTTTTGATCGTGCCTGACTGGCCTACACAGTCATGTGTCCACTCATACTGGGAATGATAACAGAGCCTTTTATGGCTGTTCCCAAACGCAGAAATCTGCTGGTTTACCCCGTGACTGGGGAGAACCATCCACTGCATGAGCGAATCAAATTTGTTGGTTTGCAGACTATGAGAAAACCTTTCCTGGGGTACGGACTGTCAGGTTGTACGGTGGATGTAATCACTGCGGCCTGAAGAGATAGTACCAAGAAACAGTACATCTTCTATATCAAGGAATGGCAAGTGTTCTGTTTACAGTCTAATATATCGCATGACACGGTACGTATAACAGATGTCTTGGAATTCCCCTCAAAGCTATATTTCACTAGAGAAGGAGTTATAGTGCTATAAATTGTGCCAGAAGTATCTTGTCGTCATATTTCCTGCTGGGGTCGGGACACCACGCTGTCGGGTCTCGACCTCTGATATCCAGATTTATGAAGGGTATCTTCAACTCAGATTCCCCTAGGCCCAGGTACTCGGAGATATGGGATGTTTATGTTTTGCTGACGCTGCGTCGCCGGTGGGCTCCAGCGACATCCCTGTCCACGGTCAAAATCACTTACAAAGTGGTTATGCTCATGGCGCTGGTTTGCAGTGCAACGGGTCCAGTCGTTTGCATAAGCTGCGACAGGATGGTTACATCTGCAAATAATATAACATTTTATGTTCATGACTTAGTCTTAGAGTAGACCGGGGGCGTCAAGTCTCAAACTAGTTTTCATGGCATACCCCATGAACATTTGGTTGTGTGTGTGGTCACACATCTACAACAGTACATCAGGTCACCTAGAGCCTTAGAGGCTCTGAACTAGCAATGGTTGTTAGTTACAAAAAACCTCATACACAGGTATCAGTATAGACCATCCCCAGGTGATTAAAATGGGTTTTAGTTTGTGCTGGAGTGATCACTGATATTTTCAAATCTAAACTGCACCAGGGCTGCAACAACATCAGCAGCGAGGGTTATGGATGTTCTGCTGGACCACATCCTAACGGCTGCAGGATGGTCAATTTTTATAATTCCTCCTGGATGGGTGGGATTACTATGATTACCATTTCATCATTAAAAAGCATCAGCATGTTTAAATCTATGTCATGCTTTATTAAATTTCACTAATCCTTGGTCAACTGATGCAGTGTGTGACGCATGGACTCGTGTCCACGGCATGAAATCACAGGGCTTTGAAATCTTCAAGTAGTCACTCACGTGACTCTGAAGTAAAATATACTCTGTCTCTGTCTATATGGACTCTGTCCATATAGTGCTGGGCTGCAGCAGATGCTGAAGGTGTGCTCTCAGTATGGCCTTGATTATGACATAAATTATAACGCTAAGAAAAGCCGCATAATGGTAGTTAGAAGCGCTGAGGACAGGGAATCAACTTTTCTGACTTTTTATTTGTCAGACAGTCCTCTTGCAGTGTGTGAGGAAATTAAATACTTAGGTCATGTCATATCTGATGACTGGAAGGATGACAAAGACCTCTACGGACAGCGCTGTAAAATTTATCTTCAAGCCGACATGCTTATAAGGAAGTTTTATATGTGCTCTGACCATGTGAAGTGTTCCCTGTTCAGAACCTACATCACACTGTTATATACTGCTCAATTGTGGTCTAAGTATAAGAAAAAGAGTATGCAGAGGCTTAAGGTAGCATACAATGATGCAGTGAGGTTGCTACTTCGTGTCCCTAGGTGGCATAGTGCCAGTCAATTGTTTGTGTCCACTAGAGTGCCAACCTGTAAGGCACTCTTAAGACAGCTGATGTTTAGTTTTATGTGTCGCCTGGACAAGTCAGAGAACCACATAATTGAAGCCTTTGTCAGCCCTATGAAAAGCTGCTATAGATTCACTTCTAGGCTAAGATGGCATTGGTGCAATAGCTTATATATATTTCAGGCTAATATGCAATTTCTTAATGTATCTTTGTAATTCTTTGTACTGTTTGATGTGTATATGGACCTGTGTCTGAAATAAAGCTTTAATAATAAATAAATAATTAAACGAGAACTTACCAGTTTGAAGTTTGATCTTTATTTCATGAGTTACGATGAGAGATTACGTGCCCTCCACTCCCAACCCTCTCTAGTTTTCTCCAATCTTACTATGTTCAGTTCAAGAACTGTTATCTGTGACTTTACACCGCAGCTTTGAAGATTGACGTGCATGTGGGCTGATGGGCTCTTCACGTAATCCCTCATTGTAACTCCTCATAAAATAAAGATCAAACTTCAAATTGGTAAGTTCTCGTTTAATCTTACTATTATTTGCAGTCTATAAACCTATGCTTTTTAAAAAATAAGTCAAAAGAAAGAAAACTAATCTCCCCAATATGCTCAGAATGATAGATCAAATTTGCAAAGCTGTTTTAAGTGCTGAACTATTGATAAAAATCCGCAAGTTTTATTAATAGGATATAGCAGTCTGAACAGAAACGATTGAAAAGCAATTAGTTATGCACTTGAAGGCAAAATTGCCAGAATAATACCACACATGAGAGTAGGTTGAAAGCAGACGGAATATTCAAATAGCTGCATCTCCACCGGGTGCGCCGTCAACGATGGCAGTCTCGACAATAGTCTGTCCGTCTTTTTTTTTATTATTTTTTGTGTTTTTAAAAAGTTTTGTCAATATTCTCTGGTTTGCTTTATGTGGGGAGTGGGAGGGGATGGGAAGGGGGAGGGGAGGGTCAGGGAAACATTTTCTTCCATCTCTTACCATGTTGGAGATGTGATTGTTTTCCAGATCGTATGTCCGCTCGCTCTGCGGCCTAACATCATGGAGCTGGCGGCCTTGCTCGGGACTGACTTTGATCCCCACCTCGGGGACGTGGACTTACCATAGGAGCCGATCCCTTGCCTGGGATTGATGCTCCAACCGCAGCCTGCGGATTTCACCATCGAATTGCTCGCAGTCTCGGGTAGAGACCGATGCCGGGATGTTCCAAACGACGCAGAAGGTTTCGACCAGCCGCGACCTGGGGGAGAGAGAGGGGGAAGGGAGAGAGAGAGGGGAAGGGAGAGAGAGAGGAGAGAGAGAGGGAGAGGGGGAGAGAGAGAGAGGGGAGAGAGAGAAGAGGAGGAGAGGGGGGGAGAGAGAGGGGGGGGAGAGAGAGGGAGGAAAAAAAAATAGATAGATGAGGAGAGAAAGAGAGATTCCAGCCTCTTAACCCAAAGCACCGTGGCAGATCAACGCTCACAAAGGAGAGGTGTGGTGAAAGGGGGGGGGTGGTCGCAGCAGACAGCTCGCACTCTGCTCACCCCGCATCTTCAGCTTTCGGCCTCACGCAACAGATCGCGGTCTCATTCCAGCCTCAATCAGAGGGTTCAGGTTCAACTCAGCAGCTTCCGAATGGTCGTGCTGGTCGCCGCAGTAGCAGTCAGCAGGCTGCACACTCTGCGCGGGCTGCTCAGCACACTCCGCCCCTTCAGCTTTTTATTCTTCTTGCCGCGTTATTGACAACGGGTTCTGGAAGGGGCGGTTTTTACGATTTTTAAACCTTCATAACTTTTGCACTATTTCACCGATTGGTACAAAACTTATTGACGCATCAGAGGAGAATGTTGAGTAAGGTGGCAAATCGTAGCGCTATGGGGGATCATTTTTGCGCAAATTTAATACAACGCAGACTGGAAGTGGTCAAGATCAGAGTTTTAGTAATAGTATAGATAGATAGATTGTCAAAGAATGTTTTTGCAAATCTTCATTTTCCCCCTGCTTAGATTAAACCTCATTGATCATTATAGTCGACATTCAGTTAATAAACCAATGTATGTTACATTTCGCACAACATTATTGTAATGTAATAAAGCCCAATGTTGGCCTATGTTCAATATAAGAAACAAAAGTCGACAGGAATCCAGTTGTGGAGAGAGGGAGAATGAGACAGTGAACAGGAAGTGCTTATTTCAACTTTTATGTTACAATTCTATTTTGTTCTCAAATTTTGCATTCCTCAAGACTAACTGATTTGAATATTTTACCACAACGAAAATGCAGGAAGAGCGGTATTTTGCAAAATTTCCCTAGGTTGTCTATTTTTGTATGATTTAATTATTCCTGTGTTTTTGGTGTATCCAAGAGATGATCATCACTGAATGAATTTTGTATAAAATTAGTTTTAGAATTTTCCACTACAGAAACTTTATTTGGCCAATGCTCCATACCAGCCTTCCCTTCTCTATTTTCTTCATTTCACACTATAAACACACCCAACTAACTGACCAATTGGTGCCAGCACAACAACCTGGATCTCAACATCAGTAAGACCAAGGAACTGATTGTGGACTTTAGTCGGGGAAGGGTGAGGACCCACAATCCTATTTATATCAACGGGACGATGGTGGAGAGGGTCAATAACTTCAAATTCCTGGGCGTGCATATAGAAGATCTTTCCTGAACCCAGCACACCGATGCAATTGTAAAGAAGGCACATCAGCTACTCTACTTCCTGTGAAGATTACGGAGATTTGGCATGTCGAAGAGGATTCTCCTAAACTTCTACAGGTGCACGGTAGAAAGCATTATGACTGGTTGCATCATGGCCTGGTTCAGCAGCTTGAACATCCGGGAGCGAAAAAGATGACAAAAAGTTGTGACCACGGCCCAGTCCATCACCGGCTTTCAGATTCAGATTCAGATTCAATTTTAATTGTCATTGTCAGTGTACAGTACAGAGGCAACGAAATGCATTTAGCAACTCCCTGGAAGAGCGACATAGCAAACGATTTGAATAAATAATAATAAGTGTCCGGGGGGGGGTGGTGATTGGCAGTCACCGAGGTACGTTGTTGAGTAGAGTGACAGCCGCCGGAAAGAAGCTGTTCCTCGACCTGCTGGTTCGGCAACAGAGAGACCTGTAGCGCCTCCCGGATGGTAGGAGGGTAAACAGTCCATGGTTGGGGTGAGAGCAGTCCTTGGCGATGCTGAGCGCCCTCCGCAGACAGCGCTTGCTTTGGACAGACTCAATGGAGGGGAGCGAGGAACCAGTGATGCGTTGGGCAATTTTCACCACCCTCTGCAATGCCTTCCGGTCGGAGACAGAGCAGTTGCCATACCATACTGTGATGCAGTTGGTAAGGATGCTCTCGATGGTGCAGCGGTAGAAGTTCACCAGGATCTGAGGAGACAGATGGACCTTCTTCAGTCTCCTCAGGAAGAAGAGACGCTGATGACCCTACTTGATCAGAGTAGAGGTATTATGGGTCCAAGAGAGGTCATCGGAGATGTTGGACTCCCAGGAACCTGAAGCTAGAAACACGTTCCACCTCCGTCCCGTTAATGTGGATGGGGGTGTGCGTGCCGCCTCTGGACTTCCTGAAGTCTACAATGAGCTCCTTGGTCTTCTTGGAGTTAAGGGCCAGGTTGTTGTCAGCGCACCATTGCTGCTAAGTGCTGCACCTCTTCCCTGTAGGCCAGCTCATCGTTGTATCATCATCTGCATACTTGATGATGGTGTTAGTACCATGTACAGGTGTGCAGTCATAGGTGAAGAGGGAGTAGAGGAGGGGGCTCAGCACACAGCCCTGAGGAACGCCGGTGTTCAGGGTGAGGGTTGAAGAGGTGTGCTTGTCTAACCTCACAGACTGGGGTCTGTTGGTTAGAAAGTCCAGTATCCAGTTGCAGAGGGAGGGGTCGATGCCCAGGTTACTGAGTTTGGTGATCAGTTTTGATGGTATAATGGTGTTGAATGCTGAGCTGTAATCGATGACCAGCATTCTTACGTAAGTGTCTCTGTTGTCGAGGTGGGAGAGGGCGGAGTGAAGTGCCGTTGAGATGGCATCCTCCGTACGCCTGTTCTTGCGGTAGGCAAACTGATAGGGATCCAGTGTGGGGGGTAGGCAGCTTTTGAGGTGTGCCAGGACCAGCCTCTCGAAGCACTTGGTGATGATGGGGGTAAGTGCAACTGGGCGGAAGTCGTTGAGGCTTGCCGCAGTGGAGTGTTTTGGCACTGGCACGATGGAGGTGGTTTTAAGGCAAGTGGGGACAACTGCTTGGGCAAGTGACAGGTTGAAGATGTCAGTCCAGACGTCTGTCAGCTGCGCAGCACAGGCCCTGAGTACGCGCCCGGGGATGCCGTCAGGGCCAGCAGCTTTACGTGCATTAGTCCTACTCAGTGCCACGTATACGTCGTAGGGGGTGAGTGTGAGGGGTTGGTGATCGGCAGGTAGCACAGCCTTGATGGCTGTCTCTAGATTGTCCCTGTCGAAGCGGCCATAGAAGTGATTAAGCTCCTCAAGGAAGGAGGCGTCGCTGGATGTGGGGGTGATGTTGGAGGGTCTGTAGTCCGTGATGGCCTGGATGCCTTGCCACATGCGTCGGGGGTCGGAGTTGTTGTAGAAGTGCTCCTCAATCCTGAGCTTATGGCAGTGCTTGGCCTTCCTGATGCCCCTCTTCAGGTTAGCCCTGGATGAACTGTAGGCTCGAGCATCGCCTGACCTGAAAGCGGTGTCCCGTGCTTTCAGCAGTAGCCTGACCTCGCTGTTCATCCATGGCTTCTGATTCGGGTATATGGTCACCTGTTTGAGGGAGGTGACACTATTGATGGTGGAGTTTATAAAGTCCAGAACAGAGGATGTGTAGGAATCAATGTCCGTGTGGGAGTCAAGGGTGGCCTGGGCTGCAAACGCCTTCCAGTCAGTGTTTCCAAAACACTGCTGAAGTGTGAAGTCCGCTTCCTCTGACCAGACTTTAACTGTCCTCACAGTTGGTTTAACCCGTCTGATGAGTGGGGAGTACTTAGGGAGCAGGAACAATGAGACGTGATCAGACTGACCAAGGTGGGGGAGGGGGATGGCTTTGTAAGCTTCAGCCATGTTGGTGTAGACTTTGTCCAGTGTCTTGTCTACTCTAGTGGGGAAGGATACATGTTGGTGGAATTTGGGGAGTACAGTCTTCAGGTTAGAGTGATTGAAGTCACCCGCAACAATGAAGGCTGCCTCGGGGTTGTGAGTCTGTTGTTTGCTAATGGCAGTATGCAGCTCTTTCATTGCAAGCTTGGCATTAGCATCAGGAGGGATATAGGCTGCAGTCACAACAGTGGAGGTGAACTCTCTGGGCAGATAGAACGGTCTGCATCTAACCAAGAGGAACTCAAGGTTAGCTGAGCAGTGACTCTCGATGATGGTGGAGTCCGTGCACCATGCTTTGTTTACATAAATGCACAGACCCCCACCTCTGGTCTTACCAGAGTCTGATGTCCTGTCCGCTCGGAGTAAATGACACTCCGATAGCTGGATGGCGCTGTCAGGAACGTCAGTGTTGAGCCAAGTTTCCGTGAAGATCAGGATGTTGCAGTCCTTGATCCAGTTGTGGGAGGTGATCCTTAGCCAGAGTTCATCCATTTTGTTTGCCAGTGAGCGCACGTTGGCGAGGAAAAGGCTAGGAATCGCTGCCCTGTGTGGGGCTAGCTCTAACCTGGCCTTTAACCCACCTCTGCGTCCCCGGCGGTGTTTTCGTACGCGTCGCCGTCTGTTGGTGCTTCTGGTGGGCCGAGCTGGCTTGGTGCGCGCTGGTGTTCTGCCGCTCCGTTGCTCCGCGTCTGCGTTACTCCGCAGGCGGTCTTCAGCCCCGTGGCTCTGCTGATGGTCTCCAGCCCCGGGGCTTACCTGGCGTTCTCCAGCCCAGCAGGTCGTGTGGCGGTCTCCAGCTCCGCGGTGTTCTCCAGGTCCACGGGTCGGGTGGCGTTCTCCAGCTCCACGGGTCGGGTGGCGTTCTCCAGCTCCACGGGTCGGGTGGCGTTCTCCAGCTCCACGGGTCGGGTGGCGTTCTCCAGCTCCACGGGTCGGGTGGCGGTTCTCCAGCTCCACGGGGCACCTGGCGTTCTCCAGCTCCGGGGCTCACCGGGCGTTCTCCAGCTCCGCGGGACGGTTGGGCTCCGGGGGCCGGGTGAGGGTCGGGGAGTCGGGTGAGGACCGGGGGTCGGGTGAGGACCGGGGGTCGGGTGAGGACCGGGGGTCGGGTGAGGGCCGGGGGTCGGGTGAGGACCGGGGGTCGGGTGAGGACCGGGGCTCCGTCGGGGGTCGGGTGAGGACCGGGGGTCGGTTGGGCTCCGCGGGTCGGATGGCGGTCTCCAACCCCGCGACTCACCTGGCGGTCTCCAGTCGGGTGCTCTGTTGCTCTGATGAGCTCAGACGGAAGAGGGAGATCGTCCAGAAAGTTGTTGCAGCCGCAGGAACCGAAGTCCAGAAGGTCCTGTCGGCTGTACGAGATGGATACAAGACTGCTCCGAGTGAGCAGCCTTGAAGCAGGTAAGGGGATCGTCGCTATTTTTCCCATTCTAGGGAGACACAGGGCGTCGCGGTGTGCCCGCGCCGCCGCCATTATTTGATGGGCGTCGCGGTGTGCCCGCGCCGCCGAACTATTTGACCTCCCCACCGTCGAAGGGATCTATCGTAGTCGCTGGCTCATAAAGGCAGCCAAAATCATCAAGAACCCACACCATCCTGGCCACACATTTATCTCACCAGTGCCATCAGGAAGAAGGTACAGGAGCCTGAAGACTGTAACGTCCAGGTTCAGGAACAGCAGCTTCCCCACAGCTGTGAAAGTTTGTTTCTTAAAAAGCAGATAGCAACAACTGTTGAAGGTAGAACTTGGCAATCTTTAATTGATTCGTCAGACAGAAGTGGCAAGATTACAATGAGCACAAACATTTGCTCAGTGCTTCTCGTGCTCTCACTCACAGAACAAAGGCGAGTTAGCACAATTATACGTTTTTCATATCAGTAAAACACTCCTACCAAGTCTGATTATAGCATGACTGAAAGATCATGTAGCCTTTCACAATATAGGAAAGCTGGGTCCAAATCGAGCTCCTCCAATGACAAGTTATACTTATCTCTGGAGCGTCAATCTTGGCTTCTTTATGGCCTATAAGAAGCACATGTTATTACTGCAGGCTGCCATCTTAATGTCATTATTGAAAAGACAACCTTTCCTTCATATTGTGTTCCATATAATTTACAATGTCATTCAGACTTGGAATCGAGCCATTCTTTTGTTCTACTAGTCCATGCTTTTGTAGAAGAATGACTCAATTTTAGATTTGACTATTAGATTTGACTATTAGCTCTTTCATTCCCTCCTTTTTATCAAAAGTGATAACATTCACAGTCCCCGGTAGGTAGACACCATGGTCACAAGTATTAGAGCAATGATTAGCAGAATGATAGAGCCATAATGTATCATAGTACCCCAAAGTCCACCAAACCAAACGTATGGCAACCAGTTCAATAGTACCCCAAAGTCCATCAAACCAATGGTATGGCAACCAGGTCTCACTCTCTTCATTGACAACCATCCTGATGAAGCTTGTTTAGGGTCAATGGATTAGGTGCCACGTGTAGGCGGCGTGGCACCTAATCCATTGACCCTAAACAATATTGGGGTTGTGCCATAAAGTTCGCACCTGTCTGAGGGTGTTGCCAATCTCTTTGTAGATCGTTGCACAGGTGAGGTGCTCCCCCCCTCTCTTACTGTGGTGGGGTTTATCCCCTTGAAGCTATCGTATCTGTGGGTTTGGACAGCTTCTCCTAGTAGGTTTGGGTGACCTGCTTCCACATCACCACGTAGAAGCGGCTGCTGGACTGGAAGCCAAAGACAAAGCCATCATAGATTGCAGTCTGTGTTGATGTGGAAGGTGCCACTGAATTTGATATTGTTGAACTCCTCAAATCCGACAGTAAGGCCAGGGTCATAGTTGGCAGTCTGCAGTAACTCCCTGCCCTTATTGCGCACTACCCAGATAGGATCGATCTGCATCGTCCCCTTTGGAAATTCCTCAGGTCAGTCTCACTGATGGCGCTGTTCTCGGGTCACATGTCATAGATATCTGTGATGTCGTCAAAGTCGTCCTTGCAGTTGTCTCCTCTGCTGTTACCATCGGCATCCATCTGGTCAGGGTTGGGAACAAAACAGCAATTGTCCTTCTCATCAGAAATGCCATCATTGCCATCCTCATCAATATCCTGATTGTCATCACACTGATTACCCACCAGGTCTGAGTCATTGTCTTCCTGGATAGGGTGATGCATAATCTCTTTCAAGAGGTCCATCTGTTTCAAAATGTTCAGCTTCTCTCTCTCTCTCTCTCTAGTCATACGATAGAGCTCAAAATGCTTCAAGATTGTTGATCAAATGTGGTTTGTCTTTCCAAAGTTGTGACCAAAGGCTTTGCACTTCCTTCTGATCTGTAAATATGTTCTTTCTTCAGCATGGATCAGCTTTGATCAGCATGGATTAGCGATCAATAAGAAACACCTTGTTACCTCCTGGGTGGGCGCAAGGTGTTCCATGCACCTCTTCATGCTGCTCTTTTATGTATTTCTTAAGTCCGTCAACTCCTCTGTAAACAGCACAGCAACCCTTATACTGACATTGACACACGGTGGGGAAATCTTCCCTTTCCAAGTTTGACTGGTTTCCGGCCACGTTTTTGTCTTCACATCCTTAATATTGCACTTCTAAACTGGTAACTTACTCTTTTTCTTCCAATATGGTTGAAAAGATTCATCTGAAGAACCATTCTTAACTTATATTTCTCTGTCATCTTCACTTGATAAATACCTTTCAGAAAGATCACTGGACTCCAATCCATCCACAACATAATTTCTTTATGAACAAGTTGCTTCACTGCAGTTAACTGCGTTTTTTTTCACATTTAATAGTTGAGTTGCATCTTGTACCCAAACTTTTTCCCAAGAGTATATTCAGGACCTGTGAGCAAGAACATATCCTTCTTCAATGGGGATTCCCAGTTGCCCACATCCACCGACCGCAAAGTGGCTCCATTGTATGTACAAGGCTGAAAGTCAGCAAACACAGGGATAGGTTGATGCTTCGCAACATTATGACCCTCACCATTTTCAGTCACTGTTCCATTCCGAGGTGAAAGGGTTATTGAACCATCCAGAAATTCCTCCATTGAGTCCTTATTTCTACTGGATGGGCACTGTCCCTCATTCAAAACAACGCTGGACTGAATGCACCAGGATGTAACCCCTCATCAGAGTTCTAAAATAATAATAGAAAGACCTAGTGCAGACCCGTTGGGTCTGTTCCCCCAAAGTTCCGTTGTGGGGGAGGGGGAGAGGGGGAGAGGGGGGGATAGGGGGAGAGAGAGAGGGGAGAGAGAGAGAGAGGGGGAGAGAGAGGGGGGGAGAGGGGGGGAGAGGAGAGGGTTTAGGGGAGGGGGAGGGAGGGAGGGGGAGAAACTTAGGGGAGAGGGGGAAGAGGAGGAGGGGGGGGGGGGGGGGGATTGGGGAGAGAGAGTGTCTTTTTACTTCAACCCAAACAACCATTTGCAGGCAGTGCTTTTTTTACCTCTAACCATATTTTCTAACCATTCAAAGCTCTGATTGAGGCACACCACTTGCAGAGACTGATTGAGGCACACCACTTGCAGAGACTGATTGAGGCACACCACTTCCTGGTTTTATAGTCACTCACCCCTGCTGCCAGCGGGGGCAGCAGAGAGAATGGAGAATTTTGTAAAATCGTTAATATCTCTGTCATATTTCATCGACGGGAAAAATCCTCGGCACACATACGGCGGAGGGGGTCTCTGAGCGAGGTGGCCAAATATGACGGCCGCAGGTGGCGGCGTTCTCTCGGAAATCGCAGCACAGATCGTCAAAACCGGTCAAGAACAGAGTTTTAGTAATATACTAGACCAAGTGCAGACCCGTTGGGTCTGCTCCCCCAATGGTGTGATCCCCCAACCCAATATTCCACCATGCACCCGTCTCCTCCAATGGAACTGAAGCCATTCTCAAAAGTAAGATTCCAGCACTGCCCTGCCTCCCTCAGCAGTGGATTTAAAAAAAAATCCAATGGCACCTCCCCTGCCTGCTGCAGCAGTGAAAAGTTCAGAGTGTTCCTGTCTTGCAAGTTTGTTTCGAAGTGTGTTGGAAGTTGACATGTAAATGGAGAAGCCAGTTTATATTTGAAATACTTGGGGGTGGGGGGGGGGGGAAAGAAGGATTTGATTAAAAACGTGTACTTCAACACGACGAAATGTAATGAGGAGCGGATACTTAGAAAGAAAAGCGAAATCTCTACCGAAATGGAAAAGATCTCGGAGATTGAGCGTGTGGATTGGGCGTGGCAATGAATCAAAGGAAGAAATGCAGCCGGCAGCCGTACATGCAAATTAATCCATTCCGATTGGACATCTGCGAGCATCGGCCATTCCGATTGGACATCTGCGAGTATCGGGCACGAATCAAAAGGCAGAAAGGGATCCGGACGGCAGCCGGACGGATAGCCCCAGAGTTTTATAGATATAAATAGAAGATATAAGATAATATATTTTATTGTCATTTCACGCAAGTGCAACGAGATTTGGGTATGCAGCTTCCATCCGACATCATAACTTAATAACTACTAAAATTTAGGTTTAGATACCCCGAGAACATGGTTTGTACAAAGAACATTACAACAGTAAAATAGTCAAAATACTAAAGTGCAGATGTGTCTGTGCGACGTGACCATCCAAGGGAGACAGTCAGTGGGGGTCGGGGGCACTCAGCAGGGCCGGTTCAGAGCAGCTATAGCTCTGTGAAATAAACTGTTCCTGAGTTTGGAGGTGCGGGCGTAGAAGGACTTGTAACGTCTGCCGGAAGGAAGTAGTTCAAACAGTTCATTACAAGGGTGTGAGGAGTCTTTGTGAATGCTGACGGCCTTCCTGAGGCACCGTGTGCGGAAGATGCCTTCCAAGGCTGGTGTCCCAACGATCTTCTGCGCTCTGTGGACGACGCGCTGAAGAGCTCTCCTCTCCGCCTCCGTACAGCTGAGATACCACACAAAGATGCCATACGATAGTATGCTTCTGTCGTGCAGCGGTAAAAGGTTGTCAGCAGCAGTTGGGGCAGACCAGTTCTTTTCAATGTTCTCAGAAAGAACAGTAATTGCTGTGCCTTTTTGAGCAGCGCAGCAGTGTTGGTGGACCATGTGAGGTCCTCTGAGATGCGAGTGCCCAGAAACTTAAAGCTGGACACTCTCTCCACACTGTCCCCGTAGATGGAGTTTGGGGCATATTGTGGCCTCCTGAAGTCGATAATCAGCTCCTTAGTCTTAGAGGTGTTTAGTGACAAGCTGTTACGTGAGCACCAGTCCGCCAGGTTCTGCACCTCCGCTCTGTAGTTTGTTTCATCACCGTTGGTGATCAGCCCGATCACCGTTGTGTCATCTGCAAACTTGACGAAGGTGTTGGTGTCGAATGCAGGAACAATACAATACGGTTTTATTCGTCACATTGCACATAAAGTGCAAGTGAAATGAATTTGTCAGCAGCGGTACAATGAGAAAGAACACACAATACACAATAAAAATTTAACACAAACACCCACCACAGCATTCATCACTGTGGTGGAAGGCACAAAATTTGGACAGTCCTCCTCCAATTCCCCCCGTGGTCGGGACCGGAGTCCAGAGTCGGCTCTTCCCCTTGGTTGGTGTAGGCCGCAGGCCGGCGGTCGAAGATTTAAAGTCCCCACCGCGCCACAGCCAGAAACACCGCAGACCGCAGGACTGGCGGTCGAAGCTTCCCTCCAGGGGTGATGGCAAGTCCATGCCGGGCCCGTGGTAGAAGTTGGCTGCGGGCAGCATTCGGAGCTTCTTCTTCCCCCCGGGTCCCCCAGCTGGAGCTCTGCAGACCGCGGCTTCAGGCTGCCGGCTGCCGTAGGCCAGCTAAACGGAGCGCTCCCCTCCAGCGAGCCCCAGTGAGGGCTCGCCCGCTCCACGCCAAGAGTCCACGCTGCGCCCGCCACTGGAGACCCGGGCGCGTCTCCGGGAAAGGCCCCGCCGATCCTTGTTGTTAGGCAAAGGGGGAGGCGACCTGGAAAAAGTCGCCTCTCCATGGTTTTCCCCTTACCCCCCCCACACAAAACACACAAAGAAGCATTAAAAACATATTTTAAAACATACTAAAAAAACAAATAAAGTTGAAAAAAACAGACACGCTGCACAGTCGTGTGTGAAGAGGGAGTAGAGCATGGGGCTCAGTACGCAGCCCTGTGGTGTGCCGGTGCTCAGGGCGATAGTGGAGGACAGGTGCGGGCCCAGTCTTACTGCCTGCGGTCGCTCCGTCAGAAAATTCAGGATCCAATCGCATATCGGCGAGCTGAGGCCTAGCTGGTTTAGTTTGTTGGTGAGCTTGGTGGAGATGTCCGTATTGAAGGCAGAGCTATAGTCTATGAAGAGCATCCTCACGTATGTACCCTGTCTTTCCAGGTGAGTCAGGACAGTGTGAACAGTGCTTCCAATTGCTGGTATTTTGCCTGATGGACATTGGACTTTGTCTCTGGAACTGGTGTGCTATAATGCTCAGAACGATATTCTCCACACTAACCTTTCCTTTACTCTATCTTTTTCAGGTGAGCGTGAATTGAATACATTTATTCACGTTAATCCTTGCTGACATTGAAAAAGGGTGCAAGATTCTTTAGACTCATCACTTAGCTATTGAATGACTATTAACTGGGATCCTGTTAATGTTTCCAAACTTAGCTGATTTGATTCAAGTTCAATAGGTTTGTTTTTAATCTGTATTCTGGGTCAAGGGATGAACCATGGACACATGAACATTGAAATTGTGAGCCTTCTCGAACCGCTTCTCACATTGGTCACAAGCAAATTCAAGTTCAGTTTCTGCCTTGTGCCTGGTCATATGGTATTTCAAGGATGCTCTTTGCCTGCACTGGAAACCACAAACTTCACACTTCAAAGGTTTTGCTCCATTATGTCTCATTTGGTGAACTGACAGGTGTTTCCGCTGTTTGAAAGTCTGTCCACATTCATCACAAATGTTTATTTTCACAAATCGAGTCGTTCTTTCTCCCAAGTTGTCCATCATCATGTGAAACCAGCCTTCTCCATCAATGCCAAATGGCTGTCTGATCCATCCCAACTCAGCTCCTCACTTTGATCGCGGCTGGGATTTGCCTCAATCCAGTTCTGTAAATGAGTTTCACTCCAAAATCAAGGTTTTCAACTCCACAACCTGATCGCTCTCCTTCAGCTGCTGTGTGATGGAAGCAAGATGGTCATTTTCAGACTGGGCATTGGTGAACACATTTCTCATCTGTTTCAGCTCAGTCTGTTGCTCCAAGATAAACTGCCACCTTGTTCTGGTTACTTTAAGAACCTGTGGTAATGGATCCATCTTGGTCAGTGTTATAAACGTAAGGACAGTTGTCAGCCTATTCAGGACGTCTTGGTGCAGGGTGTTTCCCCAAGTCCAGCTCTCTTGCCCAACCTCAGGATACAAAGTAGGGTCAATAGCCCCATTGTCCTTTCTTGGTTCTCCTCCATTTATAGTCAATCGTATCAGATGTCTTCAACGGGAGTAATCTTCAATCTTCACGGCGGTTGGTGTCGTCGTAGCATCTGGTACAGTCCCCTCCAACATAGTCCCAATTTTGTCCGATCCCAGTAGTATGGACTGCGTCTGTATTCAACTGGCAGTGGCTTCTGTGTTTTCAACCCCTGTGAATGCAAGACTGACTGCGTCCACTTCCACCAGGTATGATCGTGGATCTTTGGCAGGGTCATGAATGTGTCCCAGTCGTGCATGGCCCTTGTCAGTTTGCAGACAAACCACTTGTCCACGTGCAAGAGGTTTAAGTGGCTTGCTGGACTTGTCGAAGAACCGTTTCTGCATGTCATGTTTAATTTGTACTTGTTTTTGAACCGCAGGCAGGGTACGAACTTGGGGCTGCAACAGCTGCTGGGAGACTGGCAGGGAGCACGGGTTTGGTGATACATCAGTTGTTGGGCTGGAGAACTTAGTATGGGATCCCGTACAATGTTCCGTAGATTGAGTAGGTCCAGGTATATGTCAGCTTTGGCAAGGTGTGTTCGATCCACGAGTTGTTTTGCACTCCGAACGGCGCGTTCGGCGAGTGTTGGACTGCGGGAACTCGGGACTGCTGGTAATGTGTTGAAAGTCCCATCGTTTATCAAAGTTTTTAAAAGCTTGGCTGGTGAACTGTCTGCCGTTGTCAGACTGAATACATGCGGGGGAGCCATGCACAGAGCGGTGACGTTGCAGCTTCTCAATCACTACCTCCAAAGAAATGGTTTGCTGTATATCTATTTCGAACCAGCCCGAAGAGGAGGGACTCGTTGCGTCAGTAAAGGCTGCTTCTGATGATGTGGCATCAGGCTTTTGCAGACAATGCACGTTTCGGTTCTTTCACGTATGTATTTGGTCATACCGGGCCAATAAAACATGCTTTGCACCCTTTGGAGGGTTGCCTCCACGCCGGAGTGGCCCCTGTGGATGTCGTTATAGTATTCGTTCCAGAGGGTGACAGGGACCACTGCCTTGTGGCCCTTGACTATGCTTCCGTCCTGTAGTACTAGTTCGTCACAAACCAGGAAGTAGAGGCGTACTTCGAGCGGGGTGTTGGACAGTTTGTTGGGCCAACCGCGTCGGATGACTGTAGAGAGCAATTGTAAAGTCTCATCAGTAGCTGTGTGTTCAGCTAGGCTGCTTAAATGATCCATTGGCACAAACGAGACCATCATGACTGAGAATTCGTCCTGTTCGTAGAGTTGTTCGTTGGTTCTGCGCGGGGCTCTGGACAGCGTGTCAGATATGTTCATGTCTTTACATTTCTTATAGACGATGTTAAAATCAATGCGCTGCAGTTGCGTCATCATTCGCTATAGTCGAGCTGGGGCAGCGTGGATCGGTTTGTTTAAAATGGTGACCAGCGGCAGTTGGTCAGTCTCGATGGTCACAGTTTTACCAAAGTTTAAGTCCTTAAATTTAATGCAGGCAAAAACCACTGCGAGCAGTTCCTTTTCGATCTGGGCGTAGTGCTGTTCAGTGTCAGTTGCAGTGTCAGTATACAGGATGCATATGACACGGGTTTGAAATCGCCGTCAGTAGTGGCCTGCAGGCACGCTGCGCCTAGCCCATACTGGGATGCATCGCAGGTGAGCATTACCGGTAACTCCAGATCAAAATAGGAGAGTGTAGGTGCGCTAGCCAGCTGCAGTTTGAAAGTGTCGAAAGCCCTTTGGTGCTGCGGGTACCAGGACCATGCTGCATCCTTGTGTGTCAGTTCTCGCAGGGGGGCCGATATGTCGCTGAGGTTGGGAATAAAGTTACCCAGGTAGTTAACCATGCCGAGGAATCGTTGCAAACTCACTACATCAGTAGGAACCGGCAGTTCGTTGATAGCTGCAGTTTTCAGCGGATCTGGTCTGAGACCGTCACTGGCAAAAGTGGCGGCGCCTAACGGCAGTGGCTCGACTACAGTCGGCTGTCTTTTTTTATTTTTTGTCTTGTTAAATGTATGTCTTTGAGTCCGTTTTTATTATTTTATTTAGCTGTGTATATGTGGGGGTAGTGGGGGGGGGCTGTGGGGGAAACCGTTAATCTCTTCCCTGTGTGGGGACCCGACTATTCCCTGTAGGGGCTCGGATGTCGTTGGGCCTAACATCGTGGAGCCGGCGGCGCCCTCCGGCCAGGACGAACCTGTGGGCTCCAGTTGCAGAGCATGCAGATCTGACATCGCGGAGCTGGCCAACTTCGGAGCGGGAAGAGCTGTGGTGGCGCGCGGCTGCAACCTAACTTTTGGAGTTCGGAGGCACCGGCCACAGACCCGGTGGACGGGAACATTGGGAGCTCCAAGTCCCTGGTGGGAGACGGCTTTTCCGAGCTCCGCAACGGCGACTTCTCCCGCTGGAATCGCGGGTTTAAGGACATGGAGCCGGGGCCTAACATCGCCCAGCGTAGCTTAAACGGCCTCAGGACCATCCAGGTAGTTACCATCGCCCGCCAGGGGCTTTAACATCGGAGCCCCAGTTCGCCTCGACACTGCAGTTGGACTGCTGGACCACGGGAGAAGGAACAAAGGGAAGAGATAAAGACTTTGCCTTCCATCACAGTGAGGATATGTTGGAGACTCACTGTGATGGATGTTTATGTAAACTATGTTAAGTGTGGGTCTTGGATTGTGTTTGTAATGTAAAAAACTGTAGAAATGGAATTTTGTTCAAACCCAGGTTTGAATGACAATAAATACCATTCTATTCTATTCTATTCTATTCTAAAAACATGTCCGACATAAGTGACCTCAGGAACTTGAAACCTGCACTTTAGTGGATTGAGTTTAAGCTGAATGTCTTTGGTACGGTCAAGTACACTCTTCAGATTGGCGTCATGTTCAGCTAGGTGACGGCCATAGACGAGAATATCATCAACAATGATTAGGTATGTTACAAAACCTACCTGAATCGTCATTGGGAATCTACCCTCAGCCATGTCCGCGATTTTGGCGCTGTTTGGAGGGGGCGGGTTTAAAACGCGATTTTTACTAGGCTGTACTAATCGCACATGTTCAGCCTAGTAAATCATTAACGAAAAATCGCTGCAAGACCCGGTCGCAAAAGGTATTATTAGTTTTATAGGCCTCGATAATATAGTTCTAATAGTTTTAAAATTACTGTCTCATTCCGCAACCTCTCGCAGCCCCAGGGTTTTATAAAGCAAACAATTAAAGGTATGTACCTTATTTTTACATTAAATGGGGCATATATATAACCCTATATATCAAGTTATCTATAGCGAGTAGTTCATTTTGGGCTTTTTATATCCCGCAGTATTTTTCTCGGCATTTGAGGGCACTAATCCAGCGCGATGTCAACGTTCTAAACCAGCGCGTTCCACATGAACCCACTAGAAAGCCGATTTAAATGGGCATTTATTTACAGCAATTGAACACTAAATTCCTTCCATTTGGCCTATAAATTAATGTAAATGAGATATAAAAATCATGTTATATTGTGAATTATTTGTGAATAATCTTTGGACACTTAGGCTATTTAAAAATGTTAATCTTTCCTTAAGAAATGGGCTTTTGACTATCCAAGATCACAGCTTTTTTGTAATGTCCATTGAAAATCAATAGGGAACAAGATGCTAATTTCCGAGTATGAAAATGGTCATAACTTTTTTAATACTTGAGATATGAAAGTGAATTTGGTGTCAAATTAAACTTATTGTTATGCTTTATCTGATGGGATAAATTGCAGACTTGATTTTTTAAATCTCAAAATTTTGTAACATTGCTACAATGATGGCGCATGGGTACTCTGCAAACAATTGTTCCATAGTGCGCTGGAAGACTTCACTGGTGGAGTTGATGCCGAAAAGCATTCTTATCAATTTGAAGTGGCCAAAGGGTGTGCCGAACGTAGTGATGCTGGACGAGTCTGGGTCCAACGGAGCTTTTGGCATCCAGGACCGAAAAATAATAAGTGCTAAGATCTCTGGGGTTGATGCAGATACGGATCTCCTCCTTGTTTTTTTTAGTTGCAATGACCATGGTGGAAATCCAGTCGGACGGGTCAGTTACTTCAGCAATAACACCCATTGAGATCATGCGTTTGAGTTCAGCATGTATTCTGTCACTCATGGCATGTGGGACACGATGTGGCGCTCGGACCATGGATGTCACTTAAGGATCAACAGTAATGCGATATTTGACAGGCAACTTGCCAAGTTCATCATTAAACACGTCTGTATTGAGAGAGTAGTTGCTGAGTGGGCTCATCAGTGAGGCAATGTTTGTGAACAGCGTGTCCAAAGTACACCAGGCCTAGATCGTGGCATGCATTGATACTGAGCAAAGTCTCTGAATTTGCTTTAACAATGTAAAACTGCAAGGTGCGGGTCTGTTCATCTACAGTGCACTTTAAATCAGCTTTTCCGAGTGGGTGCAGAACCTCTCCCCCGTAAACCCGAAGCGTTGCTATACGTTATCCTTATCTATATGTTCAGCATTGCGAATTTTCTTGAACTCCCTTAATGAGATAACCTTGACTTTTGCGCCAGTGTCCATCTTGGCGAGAAGAGGCCTGTTATTCATGAACATCGTGACTTCAGGGTCAAGTAGCTCGTTAGACGAAGGGAGGAGGGAGTGGATGGCAGAACTGTTATCTACACTGTCTGAGAGCAAAGTGGGGGACGACAACTCAGGCTCTTGGGAGTAAGTATCGGTGAACTCCTGTTGAAGCAGGTGCAGGCTTGTCCTTGCAGAATTAGGAGTCACACGGGAACGACAGCAAAATGGTTTAATTTCTTACAGAAATTGCAAGCTTTTCCACAGGCAACACAGAACTGACAACCCTCAGCATGAAAATAGTTACAATTCTGACAGTGAGCAGCAGACCCGGTAGGGGGTTTGCAAGAGGAGAATTCTGTAAGATTAACACTATGTTGTTGGCGGGGACTGAAAGACACTGGATCAGTGTGGGGAGACGTTATCTCGGAAATACGGCAGTCATGTTCAGCTTGGTCAAGGATTAATTCAGTGTTTCGAAGAAGCTCAGCTCTCAGCTTTCTATCAAGCATTCCACCTACCAGTTTATCGCGTAGAGCTCATCACGTAAATCACGAAATCGACAGCGTGCAGCCATGTGCATCAGGGCGCTGATAAATTATTCAATAGGCTCATCGACCTTTTGTAAACGAGCATAGAACTTGGTTCTTTCAATGATATGGTTTGAAGGCATATCACACAGTTCTCTGAACTTTCTTAGCAAAACCACAGGGTCATCAATTGCTTCTACAGGTATACAGACCTGACCGTTGTCATCCAAAACAGCACGAGCCGGTTCTCAGTGGGCTCATCAGTGAGGCAGAGTTTGCAGACAGCGCGTCTAAAGTCCACCGCCCTCTGCCTCATTGGTTCTCTGGATACTTTCAAGAGAGCTAAATAGGGGTCTTAAAGATAACGGAGTCAGGGGATATGGGGAGAAGGCAGGAACGGGGTACTGATCGTGGATTATCAGCCATGATCACATTGAATGGCGGTGCTGGCTCGAAGGGCCGAATGGCCTACTCCTGCACCTATTGCGCATTGTCTATTGAGCAAAAGTGAAGTTGGCGGCACGATTCATTGCCTCAGGTCTCACAAGATTGAGCAAAACAGATGCACACACTTCTGGGGGGTCATTCCGATGAACAAGGCAAGCATAATGAGTGTAGTCAGGATTGAAAAGACACCATCGTTCAGCAATGTCTGAATCAAAGACCAAAGGACTTGGGCGGCGACACGAATTAGCCGTAACAGAGATAATAAAGGCACAAACTAATCAAAAGAAAATAAAACCCGATAAATTTGAATGGAGTGGGGAAGACTTACTGTCTGACCCGAACACACGTTAAGATACAACGCATGTTTATTAAATCATTTACAACATAGGATTTGCAGTACGTTACAGCTCCGAGCTGCTGCATCTACTGGCTGGCGTAGGCGAGCTCTTGATATTATAAAGCACGTACTAGGCGGAGCTACCACTAACGAACACTATAATTGGCTAGCATGCCATAACCAATCTACACTTTATTTACAATACAATACAATACAATACAAATTTATTATCATTTGAGCCCCAGTGAGACTCAAACGAAATGTTGTTTCCACAGCCATACAAACAAAGACACTGTCTTACAGACATACACATAATTAAATTCACACAAACATCCATCACAGTGAAGCCACTGTGATGGAAGGCAAGTCTTTTCTCTCCCCTGTTCTCCGTGTCTCTCCCGATGTCCAAGCCCCAGGCGGGCGATGATAAGTCCCACGGCCATTTTAGGCCGCGCGGGGCGATTTACGGCCCCGCTCCCGGTCTGAAAGTCACAATGTTGGAGCCCCCGGCGGGCGCTGTGATGTCCCACGGCCATGAAGCCGCGCCGGGTGATGTACTGTCCCGGTCCGGGTTGTTCCAACCCCGCGACACGGGCTGGAGAAGTCGCGTTGCGGGTGCTCCGGGAAGCGGTCTCTCTCTCTCTCCTCCCAGACCCGCGAGCTCCCGATGTCACAGTCCACCGGACCTGCGGCTGCGTTGCTGGAGCCTCCGAGCCCCAGGAGTCGAGTCGCAGCAGCGAGTCACCGCCGCTCCCCACGCTCCGAGGCCGGCCACCCCCGACGATGGTGAGTCCGCAGATCCGCAGCTCCGCAGTCTCCCGAGCCCCCGGGTCGTTCAGGTTGGAGGCTGCTCCACGGTGCTAGGCCCCAACGACAGCCGAGACCCGACAGGGAAAAGGTCGGGTCTCCCGGACAGGGAAGAGATCCAAACAGTTTCCCCCTCCCCCCCCCCCCCCACATTTACACATTTAAAAATACTATTAAAACACCAAGCACTACATTTAACTAGACAAAAAATAAAAAAAAAAGACAGACAGGCTGTAGGGGCCGCTGCAACGGGTGAGTCGCGCCGCCAACACCCTATGTCTATTTGTAACAAACCTTTGCAGTATGTAAAGACCAATCCTGGCTACTCTCTCTGGTAGCAAATTCATGTCTTTTCAAAACATTGTCTCTTCAAGACGCATTGTCTTTTCAAGACACCCAGTCTTTTCAATACACAATTAGTGACAAAAACATTGTAGTCTGCCATGCCCAATCCTTTAATTGTGACAAAACATCTTTAGTCTGCCGTGACCAATCCTTTACTAATTTCCAATACACAAGCCAATCCTTTACACAAGTGGTCTTACCTTCGCTGTCTGCTTCTGTGGATCTTGTCTGGAACCAGGCCAACCTCAGACTGAGGGACCTTAGTTTTATACCGGGAGCTTCTTCGGGAGGCCAGACTGCAAAGAGTCTGACTAGAGCTCAGTTTTCTCCCCTTCAGATTCCAGTCTACTGCACCCACTTACTCAGTCATCTGTTGGTGGTTCCAGCTAGATCCCTGCTGACTACAGCCAAATGTGAAAGTTCATTTCTTAAAAAGCAGATAGCAACAACCGTTTAAGGTAGACCATGGCAATCTTTAATTGATTTGTCAGACGGAAGTGGCAAGATTACAATGAGCACAAACATTGCTCAGTGCTTCCCGTGCTCCCAATCACAGAACAAAGGCGAGTTAGCACAATTATACATTTTTCTTATCAGTAAAACACTCCAACCAAGTCTGAATATGGCATGACTGAAAGATTCTGTAGCCTTTCAGAATATAGGAAAGCTGGGTCCAAATCAAGCTCCTCCAATGACAAGTTATTACTGATCTCTGAAGCGTCAGCTATTTTTTTAAATCTTGGCTCCTTTATGGCCTTGAAGAAGCACATGTTATTACTGCAGACTGCCATCTTAATGTCTTTATTGAAAAGACAACCTGTCCTCCATATTGTGTTCCATATAATTTATAAAGTCATTCAGACTTGGCACCGAGCCATTCTTTTGTTCTACTAGTCCATGCTTTTGTAGAAGAATGACTCCATTTTAGATTTGACCATTAGATTTGACTATTAACTCTTTCACAGCCATCAGGCTATTAATCACAACAAATAAACTATGACCTCTGAACTGCAAAAGACTATATTATTATTTGTTATTTGCACTGTATTTGTAATTTATTGAACTTTTTCTTTTTTTCCTCGTTATATACAATGTTTTCATATTCACGTATTCTGTTGTGCTGCAGCACGTAAGTATTTCATTGTAGGTAGACAAAATTGCTGGAGAAACTCAGCGGGTGCGGCAGCATCTATGGAGCAAAGGAAATAGGCAACGTTTCGGGCCGAAACCCTTCTTCAGACTGATGCAGGGTGGGAGGGGGGCGGGCAGAAGAAAGGAAGAGGAGGAGCCAGAGGGCTGAGGGAGAGCTGAGAAGGGGAGGAAACAGCGAGGGCTAACGGAAATTGGAGAAGTCAATGTTCAGGCCACCAGGATGCAGACTGCCCAAGCGGAATATGAGGTGCTGCTCCTCCAGTTTCCAGTGGTGCTCACTCTGGCACTGGAGGAGGCCCAAGACAGAAAGGGCGGATTCGGAATGGGAGGGGGTTGAAGTGCTGCCACAGGAAGATCAGGTTAGTTAATGCGGACCGAGCGGAGGTGTTCGGCGAAACGATCGCCAAGCCTACGCTTGTTCTCACCGATGTAGATCAGCTGACATCTAGAGCAGCGGATGCAATAGATGAGGTTGGAGGTGATGCAGGTAAACCTGTCGCACCTGGATCAACTGCTTGGATCCTTGAATGAAGTAGAGGGGGGAGGTAAAGCGACACGCGTAGCATCTCTTGCGATTGCAAGGGAAAGTGCCCGGGGAGGGGATCATACGGGTGGGAAGGAAAGAATTGACAAAGGGGTTATGGAGGGACCGGACTTTGTGGAAAGCAGACGGGGAGAGATCGGAAGATGTGGCGAGTAGTGGGGTCATGTTGGAGGTGGCGAAAATGTCGGAGGACTACCTGTTGTATGTGACAGCTAGTGGGGTGAAAGGTGAGGACTAGGGGGACTCTGCCTTTGTTCCGAGTGGGGGGATGGGGAGAGAGAGCAGTGTTGCGGGGTATTGAAGAGACCCTGGTGAGAGCCTCATCTTTGGTAGGGGAGGGGAACCCCCGATCCCTGAAGAATGAGGACATTTCCAATGCCTTGGTGTGGAACACCTCATCCTGGGAGCAGATACGGCGTAGACGGAGGAATTGGGAGTGAGGGATCCTTATGGGAAGCAGGGTGGGAAGAACTGTAGTCTAGATAACCATGGGAGTCAGTGGGTTTATAGTGGATGTCGGTCAAAAGTCTATCACCTGCGATGGAGATAGTTAGGTCAAGAAATGGTGGGGAAGTGTCGGTGTATTTGAGTGCCAGATAGAAGTTAGTGGCGAAGTTGATGAAGTTAGTGAGTTGTGTGTGGGTGCAGGAGGTAGCACCAATGCAATCGTCGATGTAGCGGAGGTAGAGGTCGGGGATGGGGCCCTGGTACATCTCAAACAAGGATTGTTCGACAACGAAGCAGGCATAGCTGGGGCCCATGCGCGTGCCCATAGCTACGCCTTGTGTTTGTCCGGTCCGGGACATATGACAATAAAACACTCTTGACTATTCCTTCCCATTGCATATATTTATCTAGATCCCCTGAAATACAATTGTACTATTTTCCTCCATATTTCCATAGGGTAGTATGTTTTGCATTCACTCCACTCTCAGTAAAAATACACCAAATTTTTCAAACAACATCTTGTGCACAGCCCGAGTACTTCACAATCTAAAAGTCACCCAAAAATGGTCCACTATAATGTTCAACTGCTGAATTCAATGCTACATGTGGTTAAGCTAACATTCACAGATAACTCAATCCATGTTCCCCTGTGAACAAATTATAAAACCTGCTGAAAGCAAATGCCCTTCATCCTAATGGCCTCCTTCTCTGTCAAAAGGAAATATGAGCGTTTCATGGGTATTGTTCTACTCAATCTTTGAATAAAGCAACCCCGTCGTTGAACCATGGGGGGGGGGGGGGGGGGGGGGGGGGGGGGGGGGGAGAATATGTCCAATATTGCCGATTGTCTATAACCAAGAAAGGGATTATCATTGTACATAGTTGAAACAAAGAACTGCAGATGATTGTTAATACACAAAGGGACACAAAATGTTGGAGTAACTCAGCAGGTCAGTCAGCATCTCTGGAAAACATGGACATGTTACATCCGGACCCGTCTTCCGACTGATTCAGTCTGCGGAGGTACTTGTAACTTGTAATTGCTACTTGTAACACACCAGTCAGTTGTAGTCTGTGGCCGACAACACTTTCTTTTGGCCACTGGATGCGCTCGGTCAACATTGAGCTTCCAGCCCGTCACCCTTCACTTTGACCGCTCACCCGCCACCTCCTCCTCCTCCTTCTGTCCTGCAGTCGCCAAATTTTTCCAAGGTTATAGGAAAGATCTGCAGATGCTGGTTTAAATCAAAGGTAGACACAAAATGCTGGAGTAACCCAGTGGGACATGCAGCATCTCTGGGGAGAATGAATGGGTGACGTTTTGGGTCGAGACCCTTCTTCAGACTGATGTCAGTGGAGTGGGCGGGACAGAGATAGAATGTAGTCGGAAATGGTAAGACTGGTGGGAGAACTGGGAAGGGGGAGGGGATGGAGAGAGGGGGAGAGAAAGGGCTATATGAAGTTAGAGATCAATGTTCATATCGCTGGGGTGCAAGCTACCAAAGCGAAATATGAGGTGCTGTTCCTCCAATTTGTGCTGGGCCTCACTCTGACAATGGAGGAGGACAAGGACAGAAAGGTCAGATTGGGAATGGGAGGGGGAGTTAAAGTCCTGAGCAACCAGGAGATTTGGTAGGTTAAGGCAGACTGAGTGGAGGTGTTCAGCGAAATGATCGCCGAGCCTGCACTTAGCCCCGCCGATGTACAGGAATTGACACCTGGAAGAGCAAATACAGTAGATGAGGTTGGAGGAGATGCAAGTAAACCCCTGCCTCACCTGAAAAGATTGTTGGGGTCCTTGGATGTAGTCGAGGGGGGAAGTAAAGGAGCAGGTGTTGCATCTCGTGCGGTTGCAGGGGAAAATACCTGGGGAGGGGGTGGTTTGGGTGGGAAGGGACGAGTTGACCAGGGAGTTGCGGAGGGAACGGTCACTGCGGAAAGTAGAAAGGGGTGGAGATGGGAAGATGTGCCAGTAGTGGGATTCCGTTGGAGGTGGCGAAAATATTGGAGGATTATACGCTGTATGTGATGGCTGACGGGGTGGAAGGTGAGGAAAAGAGGGTTTTCTTATTTAGGAAGCGGGAGTTCCCCTCTTCCATTATAGATGAGGCTCTCACTAGGGTCTGGCTCCTCGATATCCTGTAGCTCCGCTCTTGCTCCATCCCCCCCATTCTTAACAAGGACAGAGTCCCCCTTGTCCACCTCAACTTCAACATAAGCCAACCAGGTAAAGGCAGATCCACCCTAAAATAACTTGCAATCATATGTTGCAACACAAACTAAGTTACATTGTTCACAACAAATGAGGAAAACACAAGACAAATTGAAATTGAAACCAAAGAAATGTTACTTTAACAGTTTTGCTATTAAAATTTGACTTGAATCTATGTACATTAAATGCATTAACCTGGGGGGCAGTTGACCTCGCAGTTCAATGGCCGCGGTAGATCGCCACCCCTTCCATCACAGTTATGTGATGGATGTTTATGTTAAATGTAATTATGTTGTGTCTGGGGTCTATTTGTGTGTAATGTATGGCTGCAGAAACGGCATTTCGTTTGGACCTCCAGGGGTCCAAATGACAATTAAATTGACTCTTGACTTGACTCTCTAGTAGAACCCATTTGAAAACGCAATTGTTGCAATTCCCTCTAATAGACAAATAGTGTAACAAAACCATAAAAATGGAACACTACATATTGGGCTGACAATTTAGGTTTGGCAGCATGGTGGTGCAGTGGTAGAGTTGCTGCCATGCAGCGCCAGTGACCCGTCTTCGAGGCTGACTATGGGTTCTTGGTTCTTGGTTTCTTGGTCCTCCAAAATATTCCAAATGGAATTTAAACTGGAGGTGGTGAAGGGAGGGTGCTGACTGTACGGAGTTTGTATGCTCTCCCCGTGACCATGTGGATTTTTCCCCGGTGCTCCAGTTTCATCCCAAACGCCAAAGACCTACAGGTTTGTTGGTTAATTTGGCTTTGGTAAAAATTGTAAATCATCCTTGGTGTGGAGGACAGTGTTTGTGTCCAGGAATCGCTGGTTTCTGCAGAATCGGAGGGGCAAAGGGCCTGTTTCCGTGCTGTATCTCTAAACTTAAATTTAACTAAATCATAGTGGCATTAATCGTTTAATGTTGTTTATTATGGTATCTACTGAATAAGGTGTTTACACATCTGCTGTGCTCCTGCAAGTAAGATCTTTGGATTCTCTATCTTAAAGGGCTGTAGAAGCTCAGTCATTGTCAGATGTCAAACAGAGATCAATACATTTCTGCATACAAAGACAATAAGGGGATATGGGGATAATGATGGAAATAGCATTAAGGTATTTGAAAGGTCTACTGCCACTCCTATTTCTTATGCTCTTATGCATTAATAAACAAACAAGTTAACATTTGTTTCGCATCATGCCTTAATTTTATGGCAGGCGTAATTTATTAAATGATGATTCACAATGAGAAATCTCAGCGAGGCTTCTGATGAGGATCATTTGCAGCTGGGCTAATGACACCTATATGGTATTTTGGCTGCTGTAGGGTTTTTGTTATTGATTATTGTGCATTTCAGAAGTTATTAAGACAGCAAATCAGGAAAAAGGAAATATATGCAAGGATATTGTAATGCATATGAGAAATTAAAAAAAAATGTTGTTGCATACTGCGCTGCTTTGCCTGGCTGAAACCTATTACTTAAGGGCACCTGGGAGGATGAAAGCCACTAGAGAGAAATATCCCCGGATAATACATGTTTGGCAAGTCAGTTTTTGAACAAATGCATCAGTACCATCATTGCCTACACACCAAGAAGCCATTAAATAATATGTAAAACTTTAAAAGGCCCCATTTTAAATTCTCTTTACATAGCTCAACACTGGGGTCTTCAAAATACAAAACTGCATCAAAGACTGAATGCTGATACCACCTGTAACTTTTTTTTTTAAGTGGTAAATCATTCCAAAAAAAAACCGGAATCTTCAACCCACATTGGGGTACATTGCAAAGAACAAAAATCAAGTTCCCAATTCTATTTCTAAATCTTCTGATATACAAGTGCCTTCTGAAGCACTGCTGTACTTTGGGAGATTTTCTTGACTTTTGCCAAAACAAAGTTCTGGAGGACAGAGAGTGTCAGGGAGCATCTGGGGAGAGAATGGACTGAAGACGCTTTGGGTCAGGACCCTTCGAAGTCTCTCTCAACTATCTGCACCTTATTGGGTGTGATGCCTATAATCCCCAATGTTAAACGGGTCTGAGTAAGCAGCAGAGCATTACAATTGCTATATGTCATTTTGTTGCATAAAAATACAGACTGGATCATTGCTTGAACTTATCTTATGTCATTGGTATGACTTTAAATCATGTTAGACTGATGGCTGTAATGTGTTTCTGTGATCAGTCCAATATAGTCATTAGCAGGGAAATATATGCTGTAAGGCAGAAGCATTTTTATCAAAATAAAGAATTCCGAGCAGGAGTAGGTCACTGAGTTCCGTTGCCTTTACTGCCAGTTAATATGATCATGGCTAATTAGATTGTAACCTCAACATTACCTTGGCGTATACCAACAATTAACATTCATTCCCTTGTATCAATCCCTTCAATAGTGGGAGGTCAGTACCCATGATGGACTGAGCAGTATTCACCATTTTTTGCATTCTTGCTCGTTCCTGAGCATTTGAGTTGCCAAGCGAGGACACGCCAATCAGACAATGGGACAGTGCATCAGATGCAACTGGTGATGGGATCATTTGGGACCTGGTGGAAATGACAAAGGATGATATGTTGGGTGTAGGTGATGGTTAGATGAAAGATAAGGCTTGGGGAGCTCTCTTGCTATTCTGCCTGGGCAGAGGCAGGAGGGGAGTTGAGAGCAGACATGTGAAACATGGAAGTAATATGGATGAGGGCTCCATCAATTTTGACAGAGAAGAAATTCCGAAAAAAAGAGGACGTTTAAGAAGCCCAAGAGCAGAAGGCCCGATTTATTTTGTTTTTGTTCTAAAGGAATCTAGACTTGTTTTAGGTCCTCCTAGGATTTTGACAAGATTGTAACTTCTGGCTTAACTAGCCCTGGTCCTTTTAATGATGATTATCATACTTTACAAGGCTGTAAGGGACGTTCAAGTCCACCCTAGAAATTGGGCATGAACTCAGGCTGACAGTTTTGGGCAGTATTGAAAAATTGTTTCATTTTTGAAGTTGCTGTCTTTTAAATAAGATTTTAAACTGACATCTGGCCATTTGATTAGCGGCATGTAATAAATTACACTGCAATATTCAAAGATGCGTCTGAAAATTACCTTGGAGATCTTAGTCAACACTTAACCTTACACCAACAATATTCAAATTAAACTAGTCATATGTTCTTGTTGAAATTGTCAGCATTGATTTTAACAGAACAAAGCTGGTGTACAAATGTGATTATAAATTGTTTGTTTGGTAAAGGGGAAAAAAGGGATAAAAGTTAAGAAATTGTTTTTCTCTTTTGACTAAACTATACCTATAATAGCTGCTTATAAATCTAATTGGATGTTTAGAAACAATATATTCATGCATAATGTTCTCACCCAGAATGCACCAATGTTACTCATCTCAAAAGCCCTAGAACATTGGACAATGAATCGCAGGTCATCACTCTCACAACCACCTCAGCCTTCTCCATTGCTCTAGTGAGGGCAAAGACAAATTGGAATAACATCTCATATTTTGTCTGGGAGGCCTGCAACCCAATGGTATGAATTCAGAATTTTCCAATTTTGCAGGTAACCCCGCCTGCCCCACCCCCCATGTGCACCCATTCTCACTCACCAGTCTACCTAGAATTTTTCTCTGTTCACCTTTTCCTTCCATTCGCCCTCTTGATTCTATCTGCCCGTTATGTTCTAGATTCAGGCGTCGGCAGTAGTTTGTCTTCCTACAAAACTAATCAGCACCAGAAAGAGCAAATTTGTCAGGGAAGAATGGTATGGGATGTTATTGATATAGACTTTAGAAAACGATTTTCACCTTTTCAATATTTAAATTGCTCTTTGATCAACAAAATGAATGCTATTTTCTCATGAGAAATACCTGTGCATTCATTTTAAAGTATCCAACATGCCAGGATTATTTTACAGAGAATGAACAATGCAAGGACATCTTACAGGAAAGACAGATTACATTCAAAGAAAGTTTCTGATACTTTTAGGATAGTCATGAATAACAGCAGAAAGTATTTAGAGTGAGCACTATAAAACTGGAAGGACCGCTATTAAGAACACATAATCTGAAGCAGTGCTTCTGAAGTGTGACATTATCAAGTATATCTAACACCATAAATCTTTCAATGTGGTTATTGGATGCTCCAAAATTTTGCCTGCTCTGTATGCTGAAAGTGAGAATGATATTTCAACTTAAACATGATATGTGTGGAAAAGGCAGACCTGTAGTTCTTATCTGATTTGCCATGACCTTTACCAGATTTTCCATCTGCCAATGCCTGCAAAATGTGCAAAATGTAACAAACAAACATTGACATCTGTACAAATTCAATTACCAATGATTCTATTATTTACATAAATTATCTTTTTCCATACCAAGATTTAAAAAAGTATAATCAAATTGCAAACAATCTATGTGCCATGGGCTCTTGTATTCAAACTCATGGCAATCAAAGCTTCTAGGCACTTATAATTTCCTATGACAGATCAACTATTAGTTATTCTCATTTTGTTAATTTTGTTAATTTTGTTCGTCAAGAAGTCAAGAGTGTTTTAATGTCATATGTCCCAGTCAGAACAGTGAAATTCTTCCTTGCAGCAGCACAACAGAAAATGTAAATCTAGAACTCTGTAAACAATATTATAAGCGAGAAAAAAAGTTCAGTGTGCATATATGTATATACTAGACTAAGTGGGACCCGTTGGGATCCATGTTCATACGGGAGGGCTGGTCCCCCAAAGCAATATTCCACTTCACCACCAATTCCAATATTGGTGGCCAGGTTTTCATAGGGCTAGTATGAACATTGTGGGCCAAATGGATTCTTGGGGTCGCAGCTCAGTCACTCAAGCCTGATTTGCTGGCAGCTCACTCGCGGCTGGTGGGCTGGCAGTTGACTGACGGCTGTTCCTTGAAATTCCATTTCAAGCAGGGTGCAAGGCCACCAAATTCAAATGCAGTTTCCTACCATTTCAAGCAGGGTGCAAGGCCACCAAATACAGGTGCAGTTTCATACTACTTCAAGCAGGGTGCAAGGCCACCAAATGCAAGTGCACTTTCATGCCATTTCAAGCAGGGTGCAAGGCCACCAAATTCAAGTGCAGTTTCATACTGCTTCAAGCAGGCTGCAAGGCCACCAAATGCACGTGCACTTTCATGCCATTTCAAGCAGGGTGCAAGGCCACCAAATTCAAATGCAATTTCGTACCACTTCAAGCAGGGTGCAAGGCCACCGAATTCAAGTGCAGTTTCGTACCACCTCAAGCAGGGTGCAAGGCCACCAAATTCAAGTGCAGTTTCATGCCATTTCAAGCAGGGTGCAAGGCCAACAAATTCAAGTGCAGTTTCATGTAATTTCAAGCATGGTGCAAGGCCACCAAATTCAAGTACAGTTTCCGAGCACTTCAAGCAGCGTGCAAGGCCACCAAATTCAAGTGCAGTTTCATACCATTTCAAGCAGGGTGCAAGGCCACCATAATTCAAATGCAGTTTCATACAACTTCAAGCAGAGTGCAAGTCCAACAAATTCAAGTGCAGTTTCTGACCACTTCAAGCAGGTGCAAGGCCACCCAATGCGAGTGCAGTTTCGTGCCATTTCAAGCAGGGTGCAAGACCACCAAATTCAAATGCAGTTTCGTATCACTTCAAGCAGGGTTCAAGGCCACCAAATTCAAGTGCAGTTTTGTATCAATTCATGCAGGGTGCAAGGCCACCGAATTCCAGTGCAGTTTCCGACCACTTCAAGCAGGTTGCAAGGCCTCTGAATTCAAGTGCCGTTTCATACAACTTCAAGTAGGGTGAAAGGCCAACACATTTAAGTGCAGTTTCATACCATTTCAAGCAGGGTGAAAGGACACCAAATTCAAGTGCAGTTTCATACCAATTCAAGCAAGGTGCAAGGCCACCGAATTCTAGTGCAGTTTCATAGCACTTCAAGCAGGGTGCAGGGCCACAAAATGCAAGTGCATTTTCATGCCATTTCAAGCAGGGTGCAAGGCCACCCAATGCCAGTGTAGTTTCTTGCCATTTCAAGCAGGGTTCAAGGCCACCAAATTCAAGTGCAGTTTCGTATCAATTCATGCAGGGTGCAAGGCCACCAAATTCAAGTGCAGTTTCCGACCATTTCAAGCAGGGTGCAAGGCTACCAAATTCAAGTGCTGTTTCATGGCACTTCAAACAGGGTGCAAGGCCAACAAATTCAAGCGCAGTTTCATACAACTTCAAGCAGGGTGCAAGGCCAACAAATTCAAGTGCAGTTTCATACCATTTCAAGAAAGGTGAAAAGACACCAAATTCAAGTGCAATTTCATACCACTTCAAGCAGGGTGCAAGGCCACTGAATTCAAGTGCAGTTTCATACCACTTCAAGCAGGGTGCAAGGCCACCAAATGCAAGTGCAGTTTCATGTCATTTCAAGCAGGGTGCAAGGCCACCCAATGCCAGTGAAGTTTCATGCCATTTCAAACAGGGTGCAAGGCCACCACATTCATGTGCAGTTTCGTACCATTTCAAGAAAGGTGAAAAGACACCAAATTCAAGTGCAATTTCATACCACTTCAAGCAGGGTGCAAGGCCACTGAATTCAAGTGCAGTTTCATACCACTTCAAGCAGGGTGCAAGGCCACCAAATGCAAGTGCAGTTTCATGCCATTTCAAGCAGGGTGCAAGGCCACCCAATGCCAGTGAAGTTTCATGCCATTTCAAACAGGGTGCAAGGCCACCACATTCATGTGCAGTTTCGTACCATTTCAAGTAGGGTGCAAGGCCACCAAATTCAAATTAATTTTGTATCACTTCAAGCAGGGTGCAAGACCACCAAATTCAAGTGCAGTTTCGACCATTTCAAGCAGGTGCAAGGCCACCAAATTCAATTGCATTTTCTTACCACTTCATGCAGGATGCAAGGCCACCAAATTCAAGTGGTTTCATACCATTTCATGCAGGGTGCAAGGCCACCAAATTCAAGTGCAGTTTCATGCAATTTCAAGCAGGGTGCTAGGCCACCAAATTCAAGTGCAGTTTCATACCATTTCAAGCAGGGTGCAAGGCCACCAAATTCAAGTGCAGTTTCCGACCACTTCAAGCAGGGTGCACGGCCACCAAATTCATGTGCAGTTTCATAGCGCTTCAATCAGGGTGCAAGCCAACCAAATTGAAGTGCAGTTTCATACCACTTCAAGCAGGGTGCAAAGCCACCAAATTCAAATGTAGTTTCATGTCATTTCATGCAGGTTGCAATGCCACCAAATTCAAATGCAGTTTCAAACGATTTCATGCAGTGTGCAAGGCCACCACGTTCAAATGCAATTTCATACCATTTCAGGCAGGGTGAAATCACCATAAAACCACACAAAACACCACATAAACAACACATAAACAACACACTCACACTCAGTAGACATACAGTGTGTTCAGTTGATTCACAGTTCAGACAGAGTCGTGACCTCTCGCTCCCCCATCTTGCTGGGACTGAGCCACTGCTTCTTCTTCTTCTTCTTCTTTGGAGTTTTACGGCAGCCGGCAGCCACAATGTTGCATTGCTGCCACCTTCTGGCTTCACTCCACAGTCCTCATGTCTTTACTTTATATCCTTTTTATAAGGCCAGAGGCCCTCAAGAAATTAAACAAATTTACTCCTTTTCCTTCCCCTCCATACTCTAGAATGTTCTTTTCTGATATATCTGTCATTCCAATTTTCTTCATTTCATTGATCAAAACTCTTCTTTCTGTTGCATATCTTCTACATGCAACTAGAGCATGCTGAACTGTTTCCGGCTGATGGCATTCCTCACACATCCCAGTAAGGTGTTTTCCCAACATTTTTAATGTGCTGTTCAGGTGGGTGTGTCCTATCCTCAATCTTGCTAATACTACCTGTTCTCTCCTGTTCCCTCCTCTTCTTGCTATAATGCCCACTCTGTTTTGTAGCGAATAGAGGTGTCTCCCCTTTGTCTCCTGTTCCCAGTATTGTTGCCATTCCTGATTTATTTTCTTCCACACAATGTGCCTTCCTTCAGATTTGGATAATTGTAGGTTTACCTCTATGTTCTCTTTTTTAACGGCCTCTTTTGCTAATTTATCCATTTTATCATTTCCTAGCACACCATGGGACCCACAACAAAGTCACGTCACTGCCCTTCCTTGTTACTTGGCTTAATAGTAGTAGAATTTCATACGCTAGGTCAGGCCGCCTATGGAATGCACCAGACCCAATACTCTGGATTGCAGACAATGAGTCGCTACAAATTAATATTTTGCATGGTGGCACCTGTTCTATCCACCGAACTGCCATCAAAATAGCGTACAGTTCCACTGTATATACTGCCAAATAGTTATTTGTTCTTTTGCAAATCTCAACATTCATCCCTTGCACTACCACAGCTGCCCCTGTTGTTTCAGCTATTGGGTCCTTTGATCCATCTGTGAAGATTAAGAGGTGTTCCCTGTATCTATTATATATATGGTTATGGTACAGGTGCACAACCTTTTATCCGAAGATCCAAATAACGAAAACCTCCGAATAGCGACATTTTTTCAGTCCTTGAAGAAAGGTCCTTGAAAACGTTCACCGAGGGCGGCCCGCAGAGGTGACAGCGGAACCTCCGGTCGGTCCTCGAAGAAAGGGGAACTAAATCCCCATTCATAAAAGAGAAGGTGAGGGTATATTGCGTGGGAGGGTTAATAATTGACAATCTGCTGCTGCCTGCCCGCTGAGTTAAAAAGTTCCCACGGTAGACTCACGATACACAGTGTATCGTGAGTCTTGCGTGGGAACTTTTTAACTCAGCGGGCAGGCAGCAGCAAATTGTCGCTCCCTTCAGTTTCACCCCACCTACACCCCTCTGCTTCCCGGCCATGTGTGTGACCCCTTCCCTTTCCTCTCCAGCTCCCCGCGCATTGCACCGGCGCGGGGGCTTTGCACTGTCTTCACGTTGGAGCCAGTGCCAGTCACCGGAGACGTCAGGACCAACGGGACACCGACCCCCAGGCCCACTGCAAGCACGGAGAACCCAGAGACCCACAGTCAGCAGCAGCCCAGCCCCGTTCCAATTCCAGAGGAACACGCTCTCCGCTGTCCCCGTAGGGACAGAAGCTGATGGCTCGGGCTGTGACGTCTCCGGCCACCCCCCTGTACAGGAGCTGAGACTGGGAACTGTGGGGTTGTTTGCAGTTGCAGAGGGAGGGGGCAAGGGCGGTACAGTTCCCAGTCTCAGCTCCATTCCAGGGGGGTGACTGGAGACGTCAGGACCAACGGGACACCGACTGCAAGCACGGAGATCCCAGAGACTCACAGCCAGCAGCAACTCTAGCCCAGCCCCGCTCCAACTCCAGAGGAACCCGGGTTGCGGATGAGGGGGCGCAGCTCGGGCTGTGGGCGAACTACCACTTGTCGCTGTAGCGGCGCATCGAGGAGCGGGTTCCTGTTGGTCCTGACGTCTCCGGCCGTCCCCCTGGACAGGAGCTGAGAGACGTCAGGACCACCAGAAGCCGCTCCCCGATGCGCCGCTACAGCGACAAGTGGCAGTTCGCCCACAGCCTGAGCTGCGCCCCCTCATCGGGCCACCGACCCCCAGGCCCACTGCAAGCACAGAGATCCCAGAGACTCACAGCCAGCAACAACTCTAGCCCAGCCCCGCTCCAACTCCAGAGGAACCCGGGTTGCGGATGAGGGGCCGCAGCTCGGGCTGTGGGCGAACTGCCACTTGTCGCCGTAGTGGCCCATCGGGGAGCGGATTCCTCTGGAGTTGGAGGGACAGGGAGACACAGCGGCTTTTGAGAATGGTGGGCAATCACTTCCAAAGTTCTGCCCACACAGTCAGTACACCTCTCCTACACTTGTCTCCCGCACTAAGATCATCTCGCAGAGAATGATCCCAGCCTAACCCTCCCTATTCTCTCCTATTCTGCAAGAAAAATCTACATTGCAGACTCAAACTCGCAATCGAGTAACTGCCGGGATCGAGGCGCAAACTCGCGACCTTGCGGATACGAGCCGAGCACTCTACCACTGAGCCAGCCGTTAAAATCTACGCTAAAAATCTTCCATTCCGAAAGCCGAAAAATTCTGAATTACGAAAAGTGTCTGGTCCCAAGGCTTTCGGATAAAAGGTGTGCACCTGTATTCTGTTTTTAGGTCCGAATTTATCTCCCTCCTTTTTGCCTCCCATATCTCCAGATCAACTTTTGGGATGTTCAGTAACCATATTGGGACAGATGGCCACAATACTGCAGGGCAGAACTCTTTGTCCTCTACTTCCATGTCCCTTGCCACACCTCCTCCAACCCAGCCGAAGCTTCCAGACTGAGCCACCCCTCTCTCCCAGCACTCCTGTACTACCCGTTTTGTTGGGTGGTTCTCTCCATGACCCTTAAGGCTTAGCCAGTAATTAGCCATTAGTTGTCTGCGGCGCAGTCTCAACGGCATCTCCCCAGTTTCCACCTGTAATGCACATACAGGTGACGTCCGCACACCTCCTATACAGATTATTAGAGCTTCCGCTTGGACTTTGTACAACTCGGCCAACACTGACTTAGATGCTGATCCATAAGCTATACTGCCATACTCTAGTCTGGATCTGATCAGTGATACATAGATATGTTTAAGAGATAATATATCTGCTCCCCACTCTAAACCTACCAAGCATCTCTTTACATTGATGGCTTTTTTGCATTTTCCAATTATTTTTTTAATGTGGACCCTCCATGTTAATCTGGAGTCAAAGTGGACTCCCAGGAAACGGAAATCATTTACTCTTTCCAAATTGTTGCCGTATAGTTTTAACTGGACATCCTCTTTAATTTTCTTCCTTGTGAAAACCATCGTCTTTGTCTTCTCTATAGAGAATGTAAAACCCCATTTCACTCCCCACTCTTCCACCTGGGCTATCCCTTGCTGTACTTTTTCCACGATAAAATCTATATTCCTCCCCCTTCTCCATAGGCTGCCATCATCTGCAAAGAGCGATCACCCGATCTCTGGTTGAATGTTTGCAAATATATCATTGATCATGATTGAGAATAGGATCAGGCTTATCGCACTTCCCTGGGGAGTTCCATTCTCGACTACACATTTACTAGAGATGTCTGACCCTATTTTAACTTGGAGGGACTGAGCCCCACCCACACTTCCTGGTTTTATAATCCCTCCTGCCTCCCACCAGAAGGGGCGTGGCCTTCATGGCGTGATTGACAGGAGAGAGCCCCCCTCTGCTCATCAGGTGCAGAAGATTCTTCCCGTCAATAACACTAATAACACTTTTATTTTTAATTGACGGGAAGAATCTTCTGCACCTGATGAGCAGAGGGGGGCTAAGTAAGATGGCCAAAAATCACAGCCGTAAGTGGTAGCGTTTTATCTAAAATCAATATACACTGCAAACAGGAAGTTGTCGAGTTACCACCACCAACAGCCATTTACAGTGCTTCAGTTGAAACCAACCACCACCAACAGCCATTTGCAGTGCCTCACTTGAAACCAACCACCACCAACGGCCATTTGCAGTGCTTCACTTCAAACCAACCACCATCAACAGCCATTTGCCTTGCTTCACTTCAAACCAACCACCACCAACAGCCATTTGCAGTGCCTCACCTCACACCAATTACCGCCAACAGCCATTTGCAGTGCCTCACCTAAAACCAATCACCATCAACAGCTATTTGCAGTGCCTCACTTCAAACCAACCACCACCAACAGCCATTTGTAGTGCCTCACTTCACACCAACCACCACCAACTGCCATTTGAAGTGCCTCACTTCAAACCAATCACCACCAACAGTGATTTGCAGTGCCTCACTTCAAACCACCCACCACCAACAGCCATTTGCAGTGCCTCACTTCAAACCACCCACCACCAACAGCCATTTGCAGTGCCTCACTTCAAACCAACCACCACCAACAGCCATTTGCAGTGCTTAACTTCAAACCAACCACATTTTAATTTTCAATCCACATTAAGGGCACTCAAGGACAGTAAAACCACACTCATAGTTTAGCAGGTATGTGTTCAGTGTTATTCACAGCTCAGACTGAGAGGTGTGATCCTCTCGATCCCCCAAGGGGCATGGCCTTCAGGAGAGAGAATCTCAACATCTTTTAAGCACTAATAACTCTTATTTTTAATCGATGGGAAAAATCCTCGTCCTGCACAGCGGAGGGGGACTGAGAAAGATGGCCAAACATCACAGTCGTAAGTGGCAGCGTTTTTTTTTTAAATCAATATATAGAACACCAGGAAGTGGTCAAGATCAGACTTTTAGTAATATACTAGACCAAGTGCAGACCCGTTGGGTCTGCTCCCCGAACGCAGCCGTTCCCTACCCGTAGCCCCCACAGGAGACGTGGTCCTCCAAGTCAAGCCGTTCCCGCAGTCAGCAGTGCGGCTGTTTTTAAATGGCGTCTTTGAGGCGAGCAGCCGTTATGGTCGCTGGCCAGCAGGAGGCGACAAAATGTGTGAGTGGGGGGGGGGGGAGAAGGATTTTATTAAAAATGTGTACATAAACACGACGAAAATTAATGAGGAGTGGATACTTGGAATGAAAAGTGAAATCTCTACTGAAATGGAAAAAATGTTAGCGTTTCTTGATCTGGCGTTGGCGTAGCAACGAATCAAAGGCTGGCACCCACAAGCTGGCAACCACAAGTCAGGGAGAAACACAGCCAGCCAACAGCCACAGAGTATTATATAGAAGATAGATAGATATATACACTAGACCAAGTGGGACCCGTCGGGTCCCGTCTCTCAACGCGCGGTCACGGAGGGAGGGGGCAGCCTGCGGCATCACACACACACTAACCAAACCCTCACACACCCACATTAACCACCCCCCCCCCCATCCCCACACACACACTAATATTATTCCTTCGCTCATTTTACCCCATCCCCTACCCTATCCACTCACATGTAGCCCCCAACTTGCAGGAGCGGCTAAAGAGGGAGGGGGGTAGAGAGGGACACAGAAGAACAGAGAAGGACACAGAGGCACACAGAGCAACACAGAGGCACACAGAGCGACACAGGGGCACATAGAGCGACACAGAGGCACGCATAGTGACATACAGAGAGGCACAGAGAGGCACAGATCGAGGCACAGAGGCACAGTGAGGGACACAGAGGCACGGAGAGGGATGCAGTGGCACGGAGACACATAGGCACAGAGAGGGACGCAGGGGCACAGAGAGGGACGCAGGGGCACAGAGAGGGACGCAGGGGCACAGAGAGGGACGCAGGGGCACAGAGAGGGACGCAGGGGCACAGAGGGACGCAGGGGCACTGAGAGGGACGCAGGGGCACAGAGAGGGACGCAGGGGCACAGAGAGGGACGCAGGGGCACAGAGAGGGACGCAGGGGCACAGAGAGGGACGCAGGGGCACAGAGAGGGACGCAGGGGCACAGAGAGGGACGCAGGGGCACAGAGGGACGGGGGCACAGAGAGGGACGCAGGGGCACAGAGAGGGACGCAGGGGCACAGAGAGGGACGCAGGGGCACAGAGAGGGACGCAGGGGCACAGAGAGAGACACAGAGGCACAGAGAGGGACGCAGGGGCACAGAGAGGGACGCAGGGGCACTGAGAGGGACGCAGGGGCACTGAGAGGGACGCAGGGGCACTGAGAGGGACGCAGGGGCACTGAGAGGGACGCAGGGGCACAGAGAGGGACGCAGGGGCACAGAGAGGGACGCAGGGGCACAGAGAGGGACGCAGGGGCACAGAGAGGGACGCAGGGGCACAGAGAGGGACGCAGGGGCACAGAGAGGGACAAAGAGGCACAGAGAGGGACAAACTGACACAGAGGGGGAGAAAGAGACACAGAGGGGGACACAGAGGGACACAGAGGAGCACACAGAGCAACACAGAGGCACACAGAGGCACACACAACACGGAGGCACACGGAGGCACACAGAGGCACACAGAGGCACACAGAGGCACACAGAGGCACACAGACACGGAGGCACACGGGCACACAGACACGGAGGCACACGCACACAGAGGCACACATAGTGACATACAGAGAGGGGCACAGAGAGGGACAGAGGCATAGAGAGGGGCACAGAGGCACAGAGCGGGACACAGAGGCACAGTGAGGGACACAGAGGCACGGAGAGGGACACAGAGGCACGGAGACACATCGGCACAGAGAGGGACAGAAGCACAGAGAGGGACACAGAGGCACAGAGAGGGACACAGAGAGGGACACAGGGGCACAGAGAGGGACACAGGGGCACAGAGAGGGACACAGGGGCACACAGAGAGACATTGAGGCACAGAGAGGGACACAGGGGCACAGAGAGGGACAAAGGCACAGAGAGGGACAAAGAGGCACAGAGAGGGACAAAGAGGCACAGAGAGGGATACAGAGGTATAGAGGGGGGGGGCGAGAGGGGAGGAGAGAGAGGGGGGGGAGAGAGAGAGGGGGGAGAGAGAGACGGGGGGAGAGAGGGGAGAGAGTGGGGGGGAGAGAGAAACGAGGGTGGAGAGAGAGGGGTAGAGGTGAGAGAGAGAGAGGGGGAGAGAGAGAGAGAGGGGGAGAGAGAGAGAGAGGGGGATAGAGGAGAGAGGGGGAGAGAGGAGAAGGGGCGAAACCCGAGCTGTGGCACGAGCGTCAACCAAAGGAGCGCTGTTTGGGTCTACGCAGTCGTCAACTATGATCTTTGGTGTTCAGTCGACAGGGCGACTTTTGAACAACGGGGGGAGGAGGAAGGGGTGGGAGGTGATGTCAGTCGCAGCACGAGCAGACGCAGCGCGAGCAGATGGCAGGCAGGCAGATCCATTGTCACGTCATCAGCGAAAAACAGGCGTTTTGATTTCAAAGTTTGATCGGATTTTGTGAATATTTTTATTAATAACTCAAGAAATAAAGCACAAAATTTTCAGTCAAGCCGATTTCGGACTCCAGGAGGTAAATCTCTACCAGAATATGTAAAAATATGCCCGTTCACACGTTGTTTTTTCAAGACGATGTGAAAACACACAAACAAATAAATACAAACACACACACGCATACATCCAAGATCAGCGTTTTATAGTTATAAGGATATGTACACACACACACACATATAAAAACAAGCGATAATAGTGCAAAACGACAAAACCAATGCCCCCAAGTCTATGTTGTTCAGAGCTTATTTTGAGGTGTGTTTAATAGCCTGATTGCTGCAGGGAAGAAGCTGTTCCTGAACCTGGACGTTAGTTTTCAGGCTCATATCTTCTTCCCAATGGCAAGAATAAAATGAGGGTGTGGCCAGGGTGGTGTGGCCTGTAAATCTCTTCGATGGTGGGGAGGTCAGAACCTGTGATTGATTGGGCAGTGTACACCACCTTTTGCAGTCTTCGTCGCTTCTCGGCGTTCAAGTTGCCAAACCAGGCCGTGATGCAACAAGTCAATATGCACTGTACTATAAACTTGTAGAAGTTCAAGAGAATCCTCTCTGATATATCAAATCCCCACAATCTTCTCAAGAAGTAGAGGCATTCATGGCTTTCTTTATAATCGCATCAGTGTGCTGTGTCTAGGAAAAATCTTCAGAAATATACACGCCCAAGAATTTGAAGCTTTTGACTCTCCCCATGATTGTCCCGTATATATTGCAGGTTTACAGGTTCTCATTCTTCCCCTTCCAAAGTCCACAATCAGTTTAGTTTAGTTTAGTTTAGAGATACAGCACAGAAACAGGCCCTTCGGTCCACCGGGTACACGCTGACCAGCAATCACCGTGTAGTGGCCATTTGGCTTATTTTGTGTGTCATTAATTATGGCATGTGCCTTTCAATTTTAATCTGCCCGTTATTATGTGGGTGGGATTTATTACGTATTCAGGGCGTGTTTGTAGCTAGGTTTCTTGTTCAGAAGCTGGGGAAGGTTAACTCTTCGACCATGTGACGTTTAACCGAGTCACGTGTTTTCTAATGTTTGACGAAGATTAAAGTGTATGAATCGGAGTATAAGGTTGGATGTACCTTGTTGTTTTTCTTCAACAATAAAGAAACTATTAATCAAAAGACTGTGTTATGAAGATTTATCTGTGAAGAAGTTCTGAAGGTCTCATGGAGAGCTCACATGCGTATTATGGCATTCTCCTTAACCCTGTAGTTCAACTTAGTGGCTAGAGGGAGTAATCTCTTGAACAATATAAAAATCTGCCGCTACATATAGTCGAAGAATACCTCTGACCGGGGGGGGGGGGGGGGGGGGGGGGGGGGGTGGGGTGGGGGGGGGGTAAAACCAGTCCCAGAGAGTGGAACAGAAGACTTGGCTAAGATCTCGAAAGAGGTTTTAGCGAGAAGAACGGTTCCAGCCGAGGAACTGAAGACAATAGTTCTCGACCAGAGATGGCCTAGAGGTTTATCTACAGCAACATGACATCAGAAGACATTATCACGGAAATCATGAGTAAAAATCAACTATTATTCTGTTGAATTGAAGCTGCAAAGCTTCATATCTATAACCATATAACCATATAACAATTACAGCACGGAAACAGGCCATCTCGACCCTTCTAGTCCGTGCCGAACACGTATTCTCCCCTAGTCCCATGCACCTGCGTTCAGACCATAACCCTCCATACCTTTCCCGTCCATATAACTATCCAATTTATTTTTAAATGATAAAAACGAACCTGCCTCCACCACCTTCACTGGAAGCTCATTCCACACAGCCACCACTCTCTATCTATATATTAAAACTGTGTGTGTGTGTATGTCAGATTCCACTTTCAGATTAGATTTTCAGTTTAGATTTTTGGTCTTTGATTCCTTGGTCCGCCAAAACCACACGCAGAAACGCCGAGATTTTTTCCATTTCGGTAGATTTCATTTTTACATTCGCAAATCCACTCCTCATTAAATTTTGTCGTATTTATGTACACATTTTTAATAAAATCCTTCTCCCCCCCTCAAAATTTCAAAATGTTAAAAAAAAAACAGCTCTCACCCATAGAATGTTGGTGAACGTTACATATGCCTTTGCTCCAGCCCCAGCCCACCTGATGTTGCAGCACTTTCCATTGTGTGATGTCACAATGCCATCCCTCACAGATGTCCAATCGGAATGGATCTCATTTACATATGCCTTTGCACCAGCACCAGTCCCTCCCCCCCTCCCTCCACACTCTTCCCCCTCTCTCCCCGCATCCCTCCCCCTACCCCTCTCTCCCCTCTTCCACCACTCCCCCTACCCCTCTCCCCTTCTTTGCCACCCCCCTTCTCCCCCACCACCTCCTTCCCTCTCTCCCCCCCACCCCCACCCCCATACCCCTCTCCCCCCACTTCTACTTCTCTCTCCCCTTCCCCCCCCCCCTCTCCTTCCCCAACCCTCTCCCTTCCCACCCTTACCCTCCCCCTCCTCCCCCTCCCCTCACCACTCTCTTCCCCCTCTCTCCCCCTACCCCTCTCCCCCCCCACTCCCCCTCCCCACTCTTCCCCCCCCCCCCTACAACTCTCCCCCTCCCCTCACCCTCTTCCCCCTCTCCCCTCTCCTCTCCTCCCTCTCTCCCCTTCCCCCACCCCTCTCTCACCCCCTCTCCCCTCTCCCTCCTCCCCCCCCCCCCTCTCCTCCTCCCCTTCCCCCTCACCCCTCTCCCACCTCCCCTCCCACCCCCCCCCCACCCCTCTTCACCCCCATCTCCCCCCCGCACCCCCCCTCTCTTGCACCACTCCCCCGCTACCCCTCACTCCCCACTCTTCCCCCTCTCCCTTCCCCACACCCCCACTTCTCTCCCTCCCCCCTCCCCCACCCCTCTCTCTCGCCCTCCCTTCCCCCTACCCCTCTCACCCCTTCCCCTCATCCCCTCTCCACCTCTGTCCCGCCCCTCTAACATCCCCTCCCCCCCACCCCTCTCCCCCCCTTCCCGCTCTCCTCCCACTCCCCACTCTCCTCCCCCTCCCCATCCCCATCTCTCTCCCCCTAGCGCCCTCTCCTCTCCCTCCCCAATCTCTCCCCTTCCTCCTCCTCCCCCTCTCTCCCCTCCCCGTCTCTCCCCCCGCCCACCCTCCCCCCGCCTGTGTGTTTGGGGGGTGGTTAGTGTGATTGTGATGCTGCAGTGGGTCTGCATTTGGTCTAGTATCTATTAAAACTGTGTGTGTATGTGTGTGGATGTGTGTGTGTTATTTTGCATGTGAAACACATCTCCTCAAAAACTAGACGCAAAGATATTTACAATTTCTGTAGGGATTTAACATGAGCAGAAATTCACTCCTCTAGATTCCGTCAATTATTTCCCCAGATTTTGAATAAAATTGTTCACAAAACATCAAAAAAATTCAAAATCAAACTGCTGCATGAGTCTGTGCCACCTCACAGATGTCCAATCACAATGGATCGCATTTACATATATGACATCACAATGGGACAGGTGTGAGATTGGAACCTTCACTGGTCCCATTAAAATCAAACTGTTGCATGTCACAATGCCATCTCACATATCGCAATAATAATAATAATAATAATAATAACAACTTTATTTGTTAAGCACCTTAAAAACAACCAAAGCTGACCAAAGTGCTGTACAGAAAAAAAGAAAACAAGCAAGACATCATAAAACAGGCAGAACAACAGAACATATAACTAACACGAGGCGCATAAATTACATACAAAAATCCAAACAATAAATTAAAAAAAACATAAAACACGAGTACGAACAACGCAGCAAAACCAAGCAAATAAAGTTAATAAACAATTCAACACCTCACTGGTCTACAAAGGCCATGGAGAATAGATATGTCTTCAGGAGTGATTAAAAACAGCTAGAGAAGGGGCCTGTTTAACGTGCAGAGGCAATTCATTCCACAATCTCGGAGCCGACACAGCAAAGGCACGGTCCCCTCTGAGCTTCCGCTTAGTCTTTGGCTCAATCAGGAGCAGCTGATCATCTGACCTGAGAGAGCGGGAGGGCGAATAAGGGTGAAGAAGCTCAGATAGGTAGGACGGGGCAAGACCACTTAGGGATTTAAAAGTAAATAAAAGAATTTTAAAACAAATCCTATACCGAATAGGCAGCCAATGGAGAGAGGCCAAAAGGTGAGAAACATGATCATGCTTTCGTGTGCCAGTCAAGAGACGAACAGCTGCATTCTGTACCATCTGGAGACATAGAAACATAGAAAAATAGAAATTAGGTGCAGGAGTAGGCCATTCGGCCCTTCGAGCCTGCACCGCCATTCAATATGATCATGGCTGATCATCCAACTCAGTATCCCGTACCTGCCTTCTCTCCATACCCCCTGATCCCCTTAGCCACAAGGACCACATCTAACTCCCTCTTAAATATAGCCAATGAACTGGCCTCAACTACCCTCTGTGGCAGAAAGTTCCAGAGATTCACCACTCTCTGTGTGAAAAAAGTTCTTCTCATCTCGGTTTTAAAGGATTTCCCCTTTATCCTTAAGCTGTGACCCCTGGTCCTGGACTTCCCCAACATCGGGAACAATCTTCCTGCATCTAGCCTGTCCAACCCCTTAAGAATTTTGTAAGTTTCTATAAGATCCCCTCTCAATCTTCTAAATTCTAGAGAGTATAAACCAAGTCTATCCAGTCTTTCTTCATAAGACAGTCCTGACATCCCAGGAATCAGTCTGGTGAACCGTCTCTGCACTCCCTCTATGGCAATAATGTCCTTCCTCAGATTTGGAGACCAAAACTGTACGCAATACTCCAGGTGTGGTCTCACCAAGACCCTGTACAACTGCAGTAGAACCTCTCTGCTCCTATACTCAAATCCTTTTGCAATGAAAGCTAACATACCATTCGCTTTCTTTACTGCCTGCTGCACCTGCATGCCTACCTTCAATGACTGGTGTACCATGACACCCAGGTCTCGCTGCATCTCCCCCTTTCCCAATCGGCCACCATTTAGATAATAGTCTGCTTTCCTGTTTTTGCCACGGGCAATGGAGGACCGACTAACCCCCAGATACAGTGCATTGCAGTAATCCAGCCGGGTGGTAACAAAGGCATGGATTACCTTCTCAAAGTGCTGCCTTGACAAAATCGGCTTTATTTTTGCCAGCTGCCTCAGATGGGAAAAAACAGATTTAACAACAGCCCTCACCTGACAGTCAAATCTAAGCTCAGGGTCCACTTTAATCCCCAGGTTCGTGATGTTAGGTTTGAGATATGCAGACAAAGAGCCTAGATCAACAGGGGGGGCCCCAGAGGTGCCACCAAAGATCATTACCTCTGTCTTGTCATCATTAAATTTTAAAAAGTTCAGTGACATCCAGGCCTTTATGTCACTGAGACACTCAAGCAAGAGCCCGACAGAGTGTACACCCCCCTTTCCCAGAGGCACATAAAGCTGACTGTCATCAGCATAAAAGTGGAATGAAATCCCGTGCTTCCTAAGGATGGAACCGAGTGGGAGCAAATAGAGTGAAAAGAGGAGAGGGCCAAGAACTGAGCCCTGTGGGACCCCACACGAGAGAGGAGCAGAGGAGGATACAGAGTCCCCAAGGCTGACACAAAAAGTTCGATCAGCCAAGTACGACCTGAACCACTCCAGTGCTATGCCCCTGATACCCACCCACTGCTCCAAACGGGAGATCAAATTTTCATGATCCACTGTGTCAAAGGCAGCTGACAAATCTAAAAGCACGAGGACAACACAGTCACCATGATCAGTAGCCAAAAAAATATAATTAAAAACCCTCAAAAGGGCCGATTCTGTGCTGTGCCGGGACTTAAAACCGGACTGGAAAACCTCCAAAACGTCATGTTCCTCCAAAAAGGCCATCAATTGCCTGTGCACGATCTTCTCTAGGACTTTTGATAAAAAAGGCAGTTTGGAGATAGGCCTGAAATTCCCAAGAACTGCAGGGTTCTTAATCAGGGGTTGTACTACTGCATGTTTAAAAAGCGCAGGAACAACACCCGAGGACAAACTGCTATTAACGATAGCGATAACAGATGGTCCTACAGTGGGCAACACGTCCTTAAACAGCCGAGGAGGAACAGCATCATTCGGAGAACCTGAGGGCTTTGAACGACCAACAATCTCATGCAAAAAGGAGAGAGACACGGGCTTAAAATGATCAAATACAGCCGTGCATGGAACAGATACCGAGGGGTCATAAGCAGATGGTGGGATTAGAGCTCTAATCATAGCGACCTTATCAACAAAAAAGCGGAGGAAGTTCTCACACACAGCAGGGGACGACTCCATACAGACTGCCTGCGGGGCATTAAGAACTGTGTTAATGGTGTTAAACAAAACACGAGGGCTACGGCAGTCAGAGAGGATAATACCTGAGAAATGTTTCCTCTTAGCAGCTTTCACAACTTTCTGATAATGACACCAACTCTCCCTCAACATTTGAAATGACACCTGCAGTTTGTCTTTCTTCCACTTCCGCTCAGCTCTACGACACTCGCGCCTGACAGCACGAGTCGTGTCATTCATCCAGGGCTCAAATTTAGTTTTAGGCTGCCTGAACTTCAATGGAGCCACAGTGTCCAAAACAGTCTGGCAGGTGGAGTGAAGCCATGAGCTAAGCTCCTCTGTATCACACACAGACTCAGGAACGATGGAGTTCAGAGCGAAAGCAGCCGAGAACTGAACAGCAGTGGAGGGGCTAACAACACGACAGTGCCGAGCAGGAGCGCGAGGTCGAACTGCAGTAGGTGCAATAATAACCTCAAATAACACAGGCATATGGTCGGAAAACACAGCATCACAAATCACTAGATTAGAAACGGGCAAACCATATGATAGGACAAGATCAAGCGTGTGACCATGCTCTTGTGTGGGTCCTGACACAGATTGGACAAGACTAAATGAATCAATGAGATTCAAAAAGTCCTTTGCCATAGGCTTTTCAGGACAACACACGTGAACATTAAAATCCCCTACAATAAGTACACGGTCATATCTAGGCATGATTTCAGCCAGGAAAATAGAAAAGTAATTTAAAAAGTCCTTATTATACTTCGGAGGCCGATAGACCAGAGCACACAACACTGTGTTAGAGCCAACCAGCTCAAACAAATTTAATTCAAAACTTGCTAAAGAGGATGAAAGCAACAGCTGTTTACATTTAAAATGACTCCTAAAGACAGTAGCTAGTCCTCCACCTCTGCCCGACGTCCGCGGGGAGTTAAGATAGCAGCAATCAAGGGGTAACATCTCAGCGAAAGCGCTGGACTCACCAACACCCAGCCATGTCTCAGTCACACAGAGGAGATCTAACCCTCTGGATTCAAAAAAATCTTTCAAAATAAAAGTCTTGTTCACCAGCGACCTAGCGTTCACCAGGGCAATCTTGACAGGAACAGGCTGGTCCACGGCGTCCGATGTCAGCAGAGTTTGACGATCATAGACCAACAGAGAGTCGACATCCAGGGTAAGAATGGAAACAATTACAAACAGCACACACAATTCCGGGAGCAACTGACGGCAGGCCACACACACCGGCGCCATCTTGGAACGGAATGGGACAGGGCTGGGAGATCTCTCCCTCTCTCTCCCTCTCCCTCCCTCCCTTCAACCCCCTTGCCTTTCCCCCACTCCCCCCTTCAAACCCCTTGCCTTTCTCTGGAACTCTCTGCCACATAGGGTAGTTGAGGCCAGTTCATTGGCTATATTTAAGAAGGAGTTAGATGTGGCCCATGTGGCTAAGGGGATTAGGGGGTATGGAGAGAAGGCAGGTACGGATACTGAGTTGGATGATCAGCCATGATCATCTTGAATGGCGGTGCAGGCTCGAAGGGCCGAAGGGCCGAATGGCCTACTCCTGCACATAATTTCTATGTTTCTATGTTTCTATGTGTCCCCCGCCTCCCCCCCTTCTCTTCCCCCCCCCCCACTTCCTCCCCCCTCCCCCTTCTATCTCCTCCTCCACTCTCTCCCTCTCCAACTCTCTCTCCACCTCTCCCCTCCCCTCGACCTCGACCTCCCCTCTCCTCCTCCCCTCCCACCTCTCCCCTCCCCCTTTCCCCACCCCTCTTCACCCCCCTCACCCACCCGTCTCCCACCTCCCCGTCTCCCCTCCCCTTCTTCCACCCCTCTACCCCCCTCACCACCCCTCTCCCCCCTCCACCCTCCCCGCTCTCCTCCCCTCCCTGCATCCTCATCCTCCTCTGTCCCTTCCCTCCCTCTCCCCACTCTCTCCCCAGCTCCCCCTCCCCACTCTCTCTTCCATCCTCCCCACCCTCCCCTCTTCATCTCCCATCCACCACTTAGAAGCAATGTTACAAAATTTTGAGATTTAAAAAATCAAGTCTGCAATTTATCCCATCAGATAAAGCATAACAATAAGTTTAATTTGACACCTAATTCACTTTCATATCTCAAGTAATAAAAAAGTTATGGCCATTTTCATACTCGGAAATTAGCATCTTGTTCCCTATTGATTTTCTATGGACATAACAAAAAAGCTGTGATCGTGGACAGTCAAAAGCACATAACCTTCTTAAAAATTAAGAGAACTGAATGAAATTTTCAGTTATCATAGATTGAACCATTCTGAAACAAATATAAAATAATCTAACTTGGATGACCTGAAATTAAAGCATATAATTAGTTAGTTACCCAATTGTAGCTAATTTCAAACTTCAATTTACTAGATCTAAACATCCATCCATTTCTTAATAAATGATTAACATTTTTAAATAGCCCAAGTGTCCAAATAATATTCACAAATAATTCACAATAAAACATGGTTTTTAAATCTCATTTACATCAATTTATAGGCCAAATGGAAGGAATTTAGTGTTCAATTGCTGTAAATTAAAGTCAATTTAAATCGGCTTTCTAGTGGGTTCCTGTGAACGCGCTGGTTTAGAACGTTCACATCGCGCTGGATTTGTGCCCTCAAATGCCCAGAAAAATACTGCGGGATATAAAGAGCCCAAAATGAGCTACTCGCTATAGAAAACTTTAATAACAGGGTTATATACATGCCCCATTTAATGTAAAAATAAGGTACATACCTTTAATTGTTTGCTTTATAAAACCCTGGGGCTGCGAGAGGTTGCGGAGTGAGAGAGTAATTTTTAAACTACTCTAATTATTTTACAAGGCCATAAAAACTAATAATACCTTTTGCGACGGGGTCTTTCAGCGATTTTCCGTTAATGATTTACTAGGCTGAACATTTTCGATTGCAACAGCCTAGTAAAAATCGCGTTTTAAACCCGCCCCCTCTAAACAGCGCCAAAATCACACACAAGGGGTGGGGCAGACGCTCAGCCACGATTCAGGTAGCTTTTGTAACATACCTACACTTAGCTAATGGGGGTGGGGGGAGATGTGTCGCGTTGGTTCACTGGAAGTTTTGACACGTGATATCACGCGAATGCCTCTATCTGTGAATGTACGATATTTCCACATATCGATTAAAGTTTAATTCACCGCGGGTTTTTTTTTTGTTTGTTTAAATCGTGCTACCGTGGCGGGCACTTACACTTGGCGTGCACGGTTCTCAGCCTCTGCGCGTCGAGGGCCTCGAGTCCTGACTCCAACGTGCTCGGCCCCAGCCTCCGCCCCTGTCTCTGCGGCTGCGCGAAGGGGCCGAGGGTTTGCGCCGGCGCGCGAGGGGCCGAGAGGGGCGCGGTTTGAAATTTCGAACGTAAATCCCGCGGTTAACGGCCGTCATTGTTGGTGCGCGTGCGCCGCCGTGCAGTGGAGGGCGAAGTACAAGCGCCGTCCTCACACCCTCTCTGTGCGCGTGTGGCGGAGTATGTGGCTCGGACAAGGTACGCATTATACAACCGTGTGTAGTTTATATCCCAACGGTATGAGTGTTGATATCTGTAGCTTCAAGTAACCATTGCTTTCCCTCTCTCCGTCCCTGAAGAAGGGTCTCAACCCGAAACGTCACCTATACCTTTTCTCCAGAGCTGCAGCCTAACTCGCTGAGTTACTCCAACATTTTGTGTCTATCTGCACATTTTAAAGTTTAGTGCCGATTTATTGCTGAGGTTAGTGTCTCATCCGCTCGAAAAAACATGTCACTCTTGTCTTAATGGTGGAAGGTGTTAAAATGTTATTCTTTGGAGTTGAAGGATTGTTTTTGAAATACAAATCCGTTCAAACGTACAACGGCTGGAAGGTTTGTACTTATCATGAGCTACAACCTTGATTGCAGAAACTGGTATGTTTGTTACTTTGTAAATGCAGTATTGGTGTAGGTTCTATTCGCGAATAGGTTGTTTTTGGTTCCTACCTTACGAAGTGGGTTTACCGCAAACTCGATCATATTCTTAGTGGGGTGATTATTGTGCAGATTCCCTGCTGCTCATATTGTTTCCTCAATCTCTTATAAATTGAAACACCACCTGATGGTCTCAGGGGGTTGACTACTCCCGTGAAGGGAAGCTCGCGTTCAACGCTATTTCTGTGTAGAACAAAATGATCTTTCTGTGCAAAATAAAATTTCACATGAAAATGTGGTTAGTATATTTTTATTTTACTGGCAGCGGTTTCTGTAACAACACATGTTTTTCATCCAAAGATCGATACAACATGCTGGAGTGACTCAGCGAGACAGGCAGCATCTCTGCAGAGAAGGAATGGGTGACGTTTCGGGTCGAGACGGTCTCGACCCGAAACGTTCCTTCTCTCCAGAAATGCTGCCTGGCCCACTAAGCTACTCCAGCACGTTGTGGCTATCTTTGGTTTAAACCAGCAATTGCAGTCCCTTCATACATGTTTCCCATCCATGTGTTCTCCCATGTGATGTTCAGAAAATTCGCTTGACATAACTGAGACACTGAACCTGGTGTTTCTTTAATTCATTCAAGGGATTTGGGCTTTGCAGGTGTGTCGCAGAAGATACTGTGCGTGGTATATGAAATGTTTCTTTGAATAATAATTGTTACATTAAGGCTATTTCAAGCCTTGTGTCATGTGTCTAGCTGGTGTCTGTGTTGCAACAATGTTTATAGAAAGATCTGAGGAGCTCTTGAATAAAGGCAAAATGTCTTGTTTTGAAATCTTTGCTTCTCAGATGTCACGCATGCTCTGCTAATGGCCTTTGTTAGAAGTTACAAATCCACAGAGTACCAATCCCAATGCAAGTATTGTTTGCATTGGATGAGTCTGAATTATTCATGATTGATTGCAGTTAGCTCAGGTGTGATTCAAAAACAAATGAAGACTCGGTAATCAAGACATTGAAATTAATATTGATGTACCTGCAAACTATTCCATCATGGTGATAATTATAACCTGAAGTTATATAAGATGTAATTGAAGAGAAGTAGGATCTTATTCTCATTAGACCCTAAGAGCATGAAAACAAATGGAATGGATGGGTTAGTGTTATTGGCAGACGGCAAGGTTGCCTGTTTTATTGGTGACCCTATGAGCAAACAGACCTTACAGGAATGATTTAAAAGTATGTGATAAATATATTTAGTGTAATTATGTTAGAACAGGTTTGAGAAGGCTTCTGCAAAAACAGTGCTTTTTTTAATGGATTATACATGGGCGTTGGGCTGGTGCTATAGACCTGCACGGGAAAGTAGATGCACCCGCCCTCATGAGTCTCGGGCAGATGGGGCTCGTCAGCCTGGGAAGGCAGTCCATCTAGGAGAGGGAAAACTCTGATTTGAAACCTCCACTGCCTTGTGGTCATATCCAGTCAAGGAAAAGGTTCCTCAAGAAAAACCGGAGTCGGAGCCCCTAAGGCAGTTAGTCGTTGTCTGCAACCTCGCTCTGGCAGCTCCTGCCACGGCGCTGTTGCCAAACTGTAACGGCCTTGCTGTTCCTTTGGATCAATCTGCGACGTGGGGAGGGGGGGCGTGCTGCATGGGCAATAGCCTGTCCTCCATATGACGTCGCCCAGGCTTGCATCCAACCACACATCACCTGCACACGAGGATGCATCACCGATGGTCAGTCATGACCGAGGGGGACCTACTACATGGACGTTGAGAGACACAAAACACATGTATAAAGATAAATACCAGACTGATTCTTAACCTCATTTTAAAGTTGCAGACAAGATCACAACTTTGAAAAATAACTCTGTATACACATTTCTGCACAGAGCGATTAAAATGATAGTCAGATACATCAGACAGATATGCAAGTTTGGCGAGCATTGTAAATCCTCAAAGGATTCTATGTATGTTAAAAGAGCAGGTAAAAGAGTAAATTTGAAGCGTGATAAGAGTGGCTTGAAGTGTGTGGTATGGTTTTTTTTTATAGTCCTTAAGGTGGACAAATTCGTACAACTTTGTAAAGATTAAAATGTGATTCCATTCGACCAGAAGACAAGTAACACATTGCCAACATCCCAAGGTTTGGGTTCGCAAAGCAAAATATTATAACAAAGCTAAAGCTCTTCTCTTGTCTCATTCTAAACTAAGAACACCAGCAATTCTTGACAATTAGTACCCATACCCAAAGTACCCACAGGGATTGAGTTCATACCATTGGGCTATAATGCTAACCTAGTGGAATATGAGGCACTGTCACTCCTGTTTGCATGTGGCCTCACTTTGGCAATGAAGGAGACCCAGGACAGAAAGGTAAGAATGGGAAGAGCAATGAAAATGTTTAGCAACCGGGAGATCCCGTTGGCCTTGGCAGACCAAGGGCAAGTGTTTACCGACACTGTTGCTGCATTTACACTTGACCTCACTGATGTACAGGAGGCAACATCGGGGATACCAGATGCAGTGGATGAAATGTATGTGAACCTCTGTCTTACCTGGAAGAACTGCTGTGGTCTCTGGATGGAGATGAGACCGGAGGTTTTGGGGCAGAAGAAAGTACCGGGGGAGGAGTAGTTTGGAGGGGGAGGGATGAGTGAACCAAGGAGTTGCAGAAGGAGCAGTCTCTGCGGCAGGGGGAAAGAGGTAGGCCAACGGTCATTTCCTCCCCTCTCTCATGATCAGTTTGAAGAAGGGTCCTGACCTGAAGGAGAATAGGACAAGGAGTTATCTTGTGAAATGGCAATAAATTACGCAGAGTCCATGTTAAACATTTAAACATGTGGTGTGACATGCAGGAGCAGAGCGTAGACGATTCCAAGATTAAAGATATTTCTGAAATGCTTTCCGCAACTGATCAAAGCAAGTCATCCTGTCATAATGCTCTTGAAAGCTTAAATGAGTTTAGGGTGATTAGAACTATTCACCCTAAAGTCCAGAGCTGAATGATACTCCGAGCATCTGGGAAACGTACAAGTTTAATGTAGCGGCACCAGTAGTTTAGGGTGGAAAAGGGCTCTTGGCAGGAACCCAAACCAACCCAGGTGTTCAGGAAGCAGTTCTCTTAGATAATCAGCCAAGATGTATAAGAGATGCCTTGAGTTTAGTAACGACATGCGTAGCAAAATCTGGCATTGGCTTCAAGCGCAGTTGCAAAGTTAAAGTAAGGACAGGATCATGTTTCATGGGTGTGTTGCGCTGTGGAGGAAGAAATTTGGAACATTTTTAATTTGCCATTTACTGCTGCATAAAGATGAGCAGACAAGATTTTGTTCTTATTGCCAGACAGGAACTGGTGGCAAGACCTTGGCACTTCAAGTTTTGCAAGCACTTTAGAGATGCTGCTGTTCACTACATGCATAAGTAATATTTTCAGCTATTGCTTGTCAGGAACCAAAACTCTAGAACAATACAGAGGACATGTGACTACAGAACATGAATTAAATAGATCATCTTTGCTGTAATGTCATGCTTTCATTCTGCAACAGTCCACTTTGTCAAAAATGGAAAGCTAAAAGATGTTTCCTGGGATGAAGGTGACATGGTTAATGATTCCATACTCTCGCAAGTCGTGGTGTGCTGAAATAACATTTCCACAGCATGATCTGCTATGGAAGTGCCAGGAGTTCTCAGCAGATTGAGGGGGTGGGAGATTGCAACCTTCATGTGGTCCACCCTGTTTCGACTAATGCAATCAACCCGACGTGCAGAAACAATTAGATCAAATAGAACAAGTTGACCTACAACTTTAGGCTGCGCACACCATATGCAAGAAGAAGAAGCAGATTGAGAATCAAGATTTGTAATGCTCTGCTAAATGCTGTGGCACCTCACCATCAAGCAAAAGCAGCCTTTTCCATCAATTATTAAATCAGCAACTGAAAAAGGAACAAGGATGCAACAGCTCTTTTCTGCCCAGATGCCCATAAAAAAAATTGTCCAAATGGCAATCCAATAGTTCTAATCCTAATTCCTTCACCAGCTATTAAACAGTGCTGGAAATGTTACAAAATGTAACTATAGTAAACCCTCGTTTTTATGGATCTCTTTATAATGGATTTCAGTTATAGTGGACAGACCTACCGAACTTCACTGCACCTGCCGATGCCAGCCAGCATTCCAAGCCGCACCTGCTGCCGCTTCCACCACCTGTATTGCGGCCTTGCAGCTTTGTAGCTTAGGGCAGGTAAGCTTTTGCTTTAATGTTTCAGCTGAAAAAAAGGCACCTCGTCGGTGAAGTTCTTGCTTGACTTACATTTTATTGTTGAGTCTCTACACATGAAATGCCATATTGTACTCTGTTATAACGGATAATTGGCAATAACATGATCATTCCCCTCCCCCACCCACGCCACCATGGTCTTTTATAACAAAGGTTCACTGTATCTCATTTGTGTTCCTTTTGAATATATTACCCATTTTATTTGTGTGCAGTGTGGTGGGCCATCTAATATAACTGATTCATTTTTGTGTTTGAATCTATGCAAGCAATCTTCTCCTTGAAAGGGTACTAGATGAACCATTTTTACTTGGATCTAATTCACTAAGGAACAGAATGTAGATTCATCATTCCAAATATTGTAAGATATTCCATGCCATATTTTGGCAAATTGAATCGCCTTCAGTCGGGAATAATCCATCAGTGGGAATAATGCTGTTGAGATTTACTTGGGAGGAATGCTGCTGAATTTCATTGAGCAAACCAAGCATCTGCTGCCCTCTACACATGTTGGTCAAACTGGCTGAGCATCTATCTATATCTCCACTCAAGTCGCCCAGCATTGATCTCAAAGATTGCTCTCGTGGACAGGACTCAGTGCAATGGTTTGTTGTGGAAATTGGGTTGTTAAGTACTCTCATGGGGACCACTGCACTTGACTAAATGTGAACAACTGAAAATATAGTTGTAGATAAGTAATCCAAAATAATAAATGTCAAAGAAATTGGGTAAATTAATCCAGTGTCAGTACTGTAAAATTCCAATAACCCAGCAGATTTTGCAGTTCATTGGATATTATTGCCACGAATACTCGATAAACTTTTAACTCACTTATTTTAGATGTTACACTTTCTTCAGTGAAGTGAATTTAAATAAAGCACAGGAAAAAGGACTCTGGTGAGTTGAAAGGGAGCACAGGAAAGACTGGTAATATTTCAAGGATGCATGAAAAATATAGTGGCCATATGCTGGACTATAATGATTTCTGATCATTCAGATTGTGGATTATCTGACATTTATTTTACTGTGTTCAAGTGGTCATCAAGCATTAAAGTATTCACTGCATTGTTTAGATAATTATGCCGGTCCTATATTCAGAAATAAAGCATTTGCTTGTGAAAATCATAGGCAGGGTTTTAGTTGCATTTTTAATTGGCTCGTTTTATGTTATCCAATAAATGAAATATAGCTCTGCACACGTGCTTCCGTGAAAAGACTGTTTGAAAAAAAAATGTGACGGAATATTTGAAAAGGCATTTAGAAATTTAAATTAATATTGTTAGTGTAAACCCAAGGATTAATTTATCCATGGAAGTTAGTTTATAAATTGGGTAGGAAGGAACTGCAGATGCTGGTTTAAACTGAAGATGGACAGAAAAAGCTGGAGTAACTCAGCGGGACAGGCAGCAACTCTGGAGAGAAGGAATGGGTGACGTTTTGGGTTGAGACCCTTCAGAAGATTCACCCATTCCTTCTCCCCAGATGTGCTGCCTGTCCTGCTGAGTTACTCCATCTTTTTGTGTCTATCTTAGATTATATATTGCTGTTTTTATTAGATACCAGACCAACTGGGCCTGTCACAAGGGAGGCCTGGTCCCCCAAAACAAGCCATTCCCCTTATTCCAGCACTCACCCATATCCAACAACTGTGCAGGGGCTGCTCATTTCACCTTATTCAGTCTCCCTCATTTTTAAACTTTTTTTAAAAAATGCATTTGCACTTGCTAGGGCCACCAGAACTCGGTGTACTTGGATGACAACAATGTTGCGAGCGGGGCTAAGCACATGGAAAAAGTTATTTTTTTTCCAAGTTTCTGCACATTTGTGATCATTTTCATAAATAACTGGGGAAATAATGTATCATATTTTGATGAGGCGATTTTTGACATGCCGTAAAACTATTGGATTATGTAAAAATTTCACCGTTGGCGTGTCGTGTTTTCGAGGACATGACACACACACAATTTTATAGGATACTAGACCAAGAGGGACCCATTGGGTCCCAACCCCCCAACGTGGGGTGGGGGGGGGGGGGCTGCGGCATCTCACACACATACTAACCACCCACGCACACTAACCACCCCCCACACACAAACCACCCCCCTTGATATATCAATATTATTAATTGGCACTTTTTACCCCATCCCCGCCCTATCTCGAGAGGCAGAGGGGGGGAGTAGAGCGAGGGGGAAGGGAGGTGGGGGGAAGAGGGGGGGAGGGAGAGATGCTCAGGCCTTCCCGGAGAGGAGGGCGTCACCTGGGGGGGAGGAGAGGTGAGAAGAGGAGACAGAAGCAACTTGACTCTCTGGAAACCGGCAGCTGAGTGAGTGAGCGGGCGGGCGGGGCTTCAAAAGCAGTGCCGACAGTGAGGAGAAGCTTCTTAAGCACGTGAGTGATCTGCAGAACAAAGATCCTATAGCGGAGCTGAGCTGTAAGATCCTTGCTGCAGAACCTACTCGATCTTTCTGCGCCTTTTGATGAACGGGGGGGGGGGGGGTGGGGCTAACGTACCTTGTGGAAAACTGTGCATGCGCGTTGACAGCAGCTGCATTAATCCAGAGCGGCGGGGGGGGGATGAGGAAAGGCATTGTGAGGTCAGCAGCTGGGCAGCCTTTAAAAAAAAAAAAAAAAAAAATTTAATGTCAGTTTGGTGATAAATTTTGGCAAATATCTCGGGAAATAATTGACCACGTATATAGAAGATTGGATTTTTGAAATCAAAAAGAAAATTTCTACCAGAAGACGTAAAAAAAAAATCACTGTTATTGTAACGTCAGCAGCTGGACAGCGGTCAGATTTTTTAAGAAAGGTCAGATTGATCGACAATTTTAATTAAAAAGTTGTGAAAATAATTACCAAATGTACAGAGGAGTGGATTTCTAAAATCACACGGAAATTCCGTGTTAAAAATGTCCCAGTTTCGGCATCTGGTTTTCGAGGAGATACGTTTCACTGGCAAAATGACACACAGACACAGACACACTCATAAAAGTATATAGATAGATAGATAATAACTTGGATCTATTGAAAATCAAAAAACTACAAATGTTAGAAATCCAAAATAAAAACAAAATGCTAGAATGCAGTAAACTGCGGGCCATGCAACATCTGCGGAAAGAGAAACGGTTCACATTTTGGCCAATGATCCTTGAGAAGAACTGAAAAATTGAGGCGTGGGTGAAGCTCTTCCAGCTACAAGAGAAAAACCCCATGCACGGCTCCTTGGACAATCGTCAACTGACCAGAGACCTGAACAAGTTCTACTACAGGTTCGATAAAAACATGACAGCGGTACCCCTTCCCTGCCTCCCCCAACCTCTCCTCCCCAATCACCACTTCATACCTACTTGCAGCCTGACACCAGTCTGCAAAGACTGGACCCTACACCACCCACTCCTCCCCATCACCACTTCACACCCACTTACAGCCTGACTCCAGTCTGCAAAGACTGGGCCCCCTTGTCCAGTACCCACCCCCTCTTTGCTGCCCAACATCAGTCTGGCCACTTTTCCATCACCGACAATAGTAATTGAGGAGGTGGAAAAAGCCTTGAAAGACTTGTGCTGACCAATCTGTAAAATATAACAGAGGATGTACTTCCTCAGCAGTTGAGGAAACACAATCTGACACATGCAATGATGGTCCAGTTTTATACCGCCATCATAGAGTCTGTCCTCACCTACTCCATCATGGTCTGGTTTGGCTCAGCCACCAAGCGTGACATCCGGAGGCTGCAGCGCATCAGCCGAGAAGGCTGTTAAGTGTGGATCAGAGGTTTTCTTGGAATTGGAACTAAAAATAAAATACTGGTTATTTATTCCCAGACCATTAGGCAAAGAATATGGCGAGAGAAAAACCGAGTTACATTTACAAATGGCTAACTTAACAGCAGAATTTGCCATTTCTGAAACAAACCAAAAATGTAAACATACTAAATTTGCTAACTTCCATATTGTCTCAAACCAGAAGAACAATGTGGTGTCATTCACCTGAAATCTTTGACCTGAAACCTCGGCAAGAGAAACAGTTGCCTGACCTGCTGATTCTTTCCAGTATTTTGTTTCTTTATTTTGTAACAGTAAGTTAGTAGTGAGTTGTTGTTGTTATTATAGCCTGATCTACACTGTTTGCTTGATAAATCGTTATAAGAAGGAAAAGTTAGGCATTTGACCAATGTACGTTTAACTACATGGTTGAATATGTGAAGGAAAGAACTGCAGATGCTGGTTTAAATAGCAGGTAGACAAAATGGTAGAGTAACTCTGCGGGACAGGCAGCTTCTCTGGAGAGAAGGAACGTTTTGGGTCGTGATTCTTACATAAATCGATTATTAATCCACACCTATATGGACTGATTGCCATATTTACTTGTTTTGTGAGGGAAAAGCAAGAGATGGAATATTGTACTGAATGTTGATTGTTAATGCGTGAATTGAAAGCTGCCTGCTTTTTTTTTATTGTTTCCAGAGTGCTGAACCTGTTTCAGATCAAACCAGATATTGACCGGTATAAGAAGTAAGCTGTCCTGTAATGCAGAAAAGGTCCACGTGGTTCTTGGCATAGTTTTGGAGAGGAATTTTCATATTTTTCAGTTAGCTGAGGCCTTATCTATGTTTTGCATGCTACAGATGATTATAGGGTGCTGAATAAATAATTTTGGTACACTAATACTAGCCTCTTGTCAATCATTAGAATATCATTATACTTAAATTAAGTAACTGCAATCTTGACATTCTTGAACATCTTAAGAAGTAGCACAGAGCTGTATTGTGCAGTTTTATCCCTTCCGTAATCTACCAATTTTGATATTTGGTGTTTAGGTATTTTTATTTCTGGTGTGAGTTTTTTTAATTTGGTCCTGATTAATTATATTGTCCTGTCCAATACATAACTAATCGAGTCTCGTTTCTTTTCGCCTCCAAGATTACTTTCTTGATTAAGCCATAATACTGTGAAAAATGCAGGTACATGATTAGGATGATAGAGGGAGCTACAGTATAAGGTAAAAATGAAAATGCAGATAATTAATATCTGAAATAAAAACAGACAATGCTGTACATTCAGCAGCTTGGGCAACATCTGACGAAGGAGCAATAGAATTAATTTCAGATTAATCGAAACTGGAAAAATTGAGTCTTCAAACTGAAGCGTTAACTGTGCTACTTTTTCTACAGATGCTGGTTGACGTGATAGAAGGTTTTTATTTGATTTAATATTGAACTAGACCAAGTGCAGACCCGTTGGGTCTGTTCCCCTAGCGCGCGGTTGCGAGGGGGGGGGCTGTCTTGGGTGTCACATACACGCTAACCACTCCCACACGCACACTAACACCCCCCCCCTTGATATATTAATTTGCTCCTTTTACCCCCAACCCCCGCCCTATCCACTCATGCATAACCCCCAACTGCACAGGCGCAGCTAGAGGGGGGGGGGGGTAGAGATTCTGGGACAGAGATTTGGGGGGGGGGGGGGGCACGCATCACAGGGTTCCCGAACGCATTACTCCACCACTCACCCATAGGTCCCAATATCACCACTCCCTAGGGGGGGGGAAGGCAGGGCCCCTCCCCCCCCCCCCCCCCCCCCCCCTCGCCCTAGCGTCAAGTAGAAGCCCCCCCCCCCCCCCCCTCCCACTCCTGCCCGGCCCGGTTGGGTGGTGAGGGCAGGTGAACAGACAGAGGGAGGGGGCCTCTAGCTAGGCTGTGGCGGAGAGGAGGTTGACGTCCTGGAGAGAGACCACTCCCTAGAGAGGGTGGGGGGGGGCGCCGCTGACAGAGAGGGCCCCCTCCCCCCCAGCGGCTGCGCACTTCCTTCCCTTTACTCCTTAAAAAAATGCCTCTCCCCATCTGCTGCCAAAGGCAAAATCTCCTGGGAGGGTTTTAAAAGTATATAGATATGATGGGGCCATGGGAGGGGTGCACAACCTTTTATCCGAGGCCAGCACCGTACCCGGAGGAATTTTTTTAGCGTAGATTTTAATGTCGGCCTTATCCCAACAGGCCTTGCCGGGCAGTTACCGAGCTAGGTCTTCAATATCGTTTTTTCATGGCAGGTGTGGACCAATGCAGCGAGGCCCGGAGACGTGTGGGCGGAGGACGGATGAAAAGCAGCGGGGGGGACCAGCCGATCAAACAGTGGCCCCTTCCAACAAGGGGATGGGCCGCGCGGCGACAAGTGTTTGCCCACAGAGCCGGAACACCTTGCACCCATCAGGCCGGGTTGGAGGGGGGCGGGCTGAACAGACAATCGGGCCTCCCCGGAGAGGAGGTCGTCCCCTGTGAGAGAGGGAGGGAGGGGAGGGGAGCCGGAAGAGAGAGAAGCGGCTTGACTCTGGAAACCTGCGGTTGAGTGGGCGGGTGAGGTATGGGAGGGGCAGGCTTTCACCAGCTGAGCCGTCAGTGAGGAGAAGCTTCTTCATCGCGTGAGCGCCGCTGACCTCGTGATCTGCAGAACAAAGATCCTATAGCGGAGCAGAGCTGTAGGATCTTTGCTGCAGAACCTTCTCGATCTTTCTGCGCCTTTTGAAGAACAGGTGGGTGGGTGGGCTAACTAACGTACCTTGTGGAAAATTGCGCATGCGCATTGACAGCGGCTGCATTCATCCAGAGTGGGGGGGGGGGGGGGGGGTTGGTCCTGAGACGAGTGAAAGGCAGTACAAAGCCCCCGCGCCGGTGTGAAGTCAGCAGCTGGGTAAACTGAAGGGAGCCTTTATATCTTTAAAAAAGGTTCCCACGCAAGACTCAGTACACTGTGTGTGAGAAACTTTTTTAGTAAAGCATATCTCGGGCAATGTAAACCTAATGGGGATTTAGTTCCCCTTCGATTACGGTGTCACCTCTGTCGGTGAACGTTTTCAAGGACCTTTCTTCAAGGACCGAAAAAATTTTTTGGAGGAGATTTGGATCTTCGGATAAAAGGTTGTGCACCTGTAGGCAAAATCAAAAATGCTGGGGGAAACTCACACACACGACAACGATTCGGGCCAAAATCCTTCTTCAGCGCTCTGTGATTTCCCCCCCCCCGCCCACCAAAAAACACCCTCTCTGTGACAGTTTTAAAAGTATATAGATCATGTGGCAGAAAACCTAGTGCATGATGAATTCCATTCATCCACCACCCATTGTTTTAATCCGCAAATATTATGGGCCGTGCGTGACAAAAAAGTTCACCTTTTCATAATTCTCCAAATAATTCATTGAAAAAGTTACCCCTCTGATTCCTATTAAATCTTTTCCCCTTCACCTTGAACCTATGTCCTCGATGTCCTCAGGTCCTCGATTCACCTTGTGTGAAAAAGTTACCCCTCTGATTCCTATTAAATCTTTTCCCCTTCACCTTGAACCTATGTCCTCGGGTCCTCGATTCACCTACTCTGGGCAAAAGACTCTGTGCATCTACCCGATCTATTCCTCTCATGATTTTGTATGCATTATACAGGGGCCGCAGAACGTTTTTGAAAATGAGGGGGCTGAGCGATCACTGGCGAGTGAGCGGAGTGACTGAGGGGGGGTGGGGGAAGGGTATGGGAGGGGGGGGTGCAACCCCTAACCAAGGCGGGGACTTTTTGAAATTTGATGTATTAAAATCATGTTTTGGTGCATTGTGGAGGTATGATTTCAATGTTTTTTGTTTGAAGTATTTTAAAAATAATGTAGGGCCTACATGAGAGATAGGAGCAGGTGATTATTATTTTTGTTATTGCTCGTCCTCCAAAAACTGGGGGGATAATAATACAGGGCACCCCTCACCTCAAAAGGTCAATTACATGGTGAAACCAAAATGTATAAAAATGGCCTTTATTAAAATCTGACAATGCGCACTTTAACCACATCTGATTTTTGTTTTTTCTAATACAAATCTCAAATTGTGGAGTACAGAGGCAAATAAATAAATGATGGGTCTTTGTCTAAAACATTATGGAGGGCACTGCATGGGCTGAAAAGTACCAAGTAAAATTCAAACCACAAAAGTACCAAGCATTGACATCTCCAACAAGAGAGAGTCCTAACATTCCACTTCGTGAGGGTACTGAGCAAATACTCAAGGGGACCAACCATGCAAATACCATGTAAAATTTGGTCAGAAAAACTATTTGGTGATGTGTGAGCTATCTCCCCAAAGCCTTTCCACCTTCTGTAAGTCACAAGTTAAGTTAGAATGCTCTTTCCCCTTATTAGTCTTCTTATCGAGTCGACACACAAGATTAGAAGTTGTTCAGCCAGAGCTGAACACACTTCTCGGTATCTCCGTACAATGGTGTCTGTCTTGTCGCTTCTTGTGCGTGGTGGAAAGATGGTTAGAAACAGGGCCGCGACGTGAATGCTCTTTCCTTCACTCCCCCCCCCTTATTAGTGCAAATCTACATTTTTTAATGAAGCTTTACTCCATCCAGGAAAAAGCATTCTGCATAATTTGCATTCCATACACTACTAGTGCACAATGGCTGCAGTCTCTATCCATCCCCCACTGGTGCACAATGGCTATAGATTATATGATCTACAAGTGCACTTCAGTTACTTACCAAGACCACACTTTTACCAAATGTTGATCTCTATCACCAAGAAGGACAAGGCAGCAGATCTAATGCAACAGCAACAACAATACACCATCCATCCTTACTTGCAAAAAATATACCTTTCCTTTGTAAATGATTCAAAATCCTGGAGCTTTATGCCCATCAGCATTGAGGAAATACATTATCAAGAAGGACCAGAGTAATTAAGGAAGATGATTCACACTCACCATCTTCGGGCCAATTTGGGATAGGCAAAAAAACTGACCTATCAATGCAGGATGGGCACCTGCTTTGTCCAATTAGTGTTATAATTCTAACAGAATGAAATCCGGGACAGATTTTTCATGTTTAAAAAAAAGAACAGATTTACTGTAAAATTGGACCAATTATACAAGTGGCGTTAGAATTTAGCTATTCCCACTTTAGTCAGCTGGAAGTCGTAAATAGGAAACCTCCATTACTGTTACTTGGCTTAACCAAGAAGTATGCACAGTTCTGTCCCTTTACTTAAACCTCACAGCAAATGATCATAATATAAATGACCATAATCCAAAGTACTTGAATGCAAAAAATGTCTCGAACCATTTTTGCTGTGACTTGGTTTGGCTCTTCAAATGGCAACTGGCCAGCTTTGCCTCTCCTGTCAACTGATTATCTCATGAGCTCTGGTGTAGTTTTCTTTGCATTTTCAAGATTAATTAGCTAGTTCGTGTGTCTTTTTACAATAGTGCATGCAATAATGTGACAAAGGGGGTAAAATTTCAAATTCCTTCAAAAAAGTTGACAAGCACTTTATTGGGTTCATGACTAACATAGTATCAACAAAAAATATAAGAAAAGATAAAAGTAAAATGTCTCCGTAACGGTCACTGTGGAGCTTCCAGAAGTTGACACAAAGGAATGAAGTTAGTGACTTGGTCCGTATGAAAGGTAAACAAGAGACAGTGTGTTGCCAAATTAAAGAATGGCTCAGTTTCTTAGTTTTGACATCCAATTTATGTCCAAAAAGTCGGAAAATACATCGTAAACAGACGTGTTTTTGACACCTTGATGTTTTTGATATATTAAATTGGAAAATAAGAAATTATTATTAATTCGCCCAAAAATTGCTACTACCATAGGATACCTTGTTGGGTTTTTGAAAAGCATTAGAGGTTTGGCGTCTTCGTGGTTTAACTTGGGGAGATACTGACCCCGATAACTGTCATTGTGACAATGGACACCAAGCACAACTACCGTTACGGGATCTTTGTCAGGCGGAATTCCAGATATATTGGGGGGTTTTTCTCCTGGTATTGATGAAGATATTTCCCTAAGTCATTATCAAAACATATACAGTGGCTTGCAAAAGTATTCCTACCCCTTGAACTTTTCCACATTTTGTCACGTTACAACCACAAACGTAAATGTATTTTATTGGGATTTTATGTGATCGACCAACACAAAGTGGCGCATAATTGTGAAGTGGAAGTAAAATAATACATGGTTTTCAATTTTTTTTACAAATAAAAAAACTGAAAAGTGTGGCGTGCAAAAGTATTCGGCCCCCTTTACTCTGATACCCCTAAATAAAATCCAGTGCAACCAATTGCCTTCAGAAGTTACCTAATTAGTAAATAGAGTCCACTTGTGTATAATCTAATCTCAGTATAAATACAGCTGTTCTGCGAAGGCCTCAGAGGTTTGTTAGAGAACATTAGTGACAAACAGCATCATGAAGCCCAAGGAACACACCAGACAGGTCAGGGATAAAGTTGTGGAGAAGTTTAAAGCAGGGTTAGGTTATAAAAAAAATCCCAAGCTTTGAACATCTCACGGAGCACTGTTCAATCCGTCATCCGAAAATGGAAAGAGTATGGCACAACTGCAAACCTACCAAGACATGGCTGTCCACCTAAACTGACAGGCCGGGCAAGGAGAGCATTGATCAGAGAAGCAGCCAAGAGGCCCATGGTAACTCTGGAGGAGCTGCAGAGATCCACAGCTCGGGTGGGAGAATCTGTCCACAGGACAACTATTAGTCGTGCACTCCACAAATCGGGCCTTTTTGGAAGAGTGGCAAGAAGAAAGCCATTGTTGAAAAAAAGCCATGAGAAGTCCCGTTCGCAGTTTGCCACAAGCCATGTGGGGGACACAGCAAACATGTGGAGGAAGGTGCTCTGGTCAGATGAGACCAACATTGAAGTTTTTGGCCTAAATGCAAAACGCTATGTGTGGCAGAAAACTAACACTGCACATCACCCTAAACACACCATCCCCACTGTGAAACATGGTGGTGGCAGCATCATGCTGTGGGGATGCTTTTCTTCAGCAGGGACAGAGAAGCTGGTCAGAGTTGATGGGAAGATGGATGGAGCCAAATACAGGGCAATCTTGGAAGAAATCCTGTTAGTCTGCAAAAGACTTGAGACTGGGGCGGAGGTTCACCTTCCAGCAGGACAACGACCCTAAACGTACAACCAGAGCTACACTGGAATGGTTTAGATCAAAGCATATTCATGTGTTAGAATTGCCCAGTCAAAGTCCAGAACTAAATGCTTTTGAGAATCTCTGGCAAGACTTGAAAATTGCTGTTCACAGACTCTCTCCATCCAATCTGAGTGAGCTTGAGCTATTTTGCAAAGATGAATGGGCAAAAATTTCAGTCTCTAGATGTGCAAAGCTGGCAGAGACATACCCTAAAAGACTTGCAGCTGTAATTGCAGCGAAAGGTGGTTCTACAAAGTATTGATTCAGGGGGGCTGAATACTTTTGCATGCCACACTTTTCAGTTTTTTATTTGTAAAAAAAATTGAAAACCATGTTTCATTTTCCTTCCACTTCACAATTATGCACCACGTTGTGTTGGTCTATGACATAAAATCCCAATAAAATACATTTACGTTTGTGGTTGTAATGTGACAAAATGTGGAAAAGTTCAAGGGGTATGAAAACTTTTTCAAGCCACTGGATGTATGAGGGCCATATGAAGTTTATTTATGAATTAAATATTCATGACTAAATGTGGCAGTTTTTAATGTTACATTTTTGGTGTCAAAATGGTGATAAAACGATTAAAATTTCTCTGTTATGGAAAAAGATGTATTGACCTTTGGTCTTGACGTTTGCTAATCGATTATTTGCAAGGTTTCACATGATGGGTAGATTTTTGTTAAGAATAGTGTAATGGTGTAAAAACTTGAATAATCTCGTTCCTCAAAATCTCTCCAGTTTTGTAAGAAGACTCATGTATTTTTTCACTGGACTGATATTCAAAATTGGTTTTCTTCTCTATCTTGAGTCCAGATGTACTAATGAGCATGCCTCACATGACCAAACTAAAAATCCCTCATTTGCAGAACATTCTGCAGAACCTCCTTCTGTGGTCAGTTTCTCACTAATCTGTGAAAAATAACTCGGCAACAAAGTCTACACGAAGTCATTTTTCCTTTTGGGAAATGTACTAGGACATAAAGTTGGTTAAATTATACTTTTGTTAGTTGTTTTGCTGACCATATAGCAGATATTGTTTCAATAATTTTTCGCAATTGTTCCTCAGAATTATTTTTCTGAAGAATCTTACCTTCCTTTCTTCGAAACTTCATGCACAGATAGGCAGAATGCATCATCTTTTTTAAGCTTGACCCTTACCTTTGGGTAAGTGGGCAGAAGCATGGTAGATCCAATATAATGTGGATAAATGTGAGGTTATCCACTTTGGTGGCAAGAACAGGAAGGCAGATTATTATCTGAATGGTGTCAGATTAGGAAAGGGGGAAGTGCAAAGAAATTTGGGTATGCTTGTACATCAGTCACTGAAAGTAAGCATGCAGGTACAGTAGGCATTGAAAGCCAATGGCATGTTGACTTTCATTGCGAGAGGACGAGTTTAGAAGCAAGTAGGTCCTACTGCAGTTGTACAGGGCCCTGGTGAGACCACACCTGGAGTATTGTCTGCAATTTTGGTCTCCGAATTTGAGGAAGGACATTATTGCTATTGAGGGAGTGCAGCGTAGGTTCGCCAGGTTAATTCCTGGGATGGCAGGACTGACATGTGATTAAAGAATGAGTCGACTGGACTTGTATTCACTGGAATTTAGAAAGCTGAGAGGGGATCTTAGAAATATATAAAATTCTTAGAGGATTGGACAGGGTAGATGCAGGAAAATGTTGCCGATGTTGGGAGAGTCCAGAACTAGGGATCAGAGTTCAAGAATAAGCGGGAGGCTGTTTTGGACTGAGATGAGGAAAAACCTTTTCACCCAGAATTGTGAATCTGTGGAATTCTCTGCCACAGAAGGTAGTGGAGGCCATTTCACTGAATGTTTTGAAGAGAGTTAGATTTAGCTCTTGGGGCAAAGGGAATAGGGGGATTTGGGGGGGGGGGGGAAGCCAGATTGGGGTACTGATTTTCGATGATCAGCCATGATCATATTGATTGGCGGCGCTGGCTCGAACGGCCAACTCCTGCAATGTTTTCTATATTTAACTAACACTGCTTTTCAACTTTACCTACCAAAATAGAAAATCTTACATTTTTCCACATTACTTTCTCAACCAAATTTTTGTTCTTTCACCTAACTAGATCTGAATTTGACTTCTGCCCAGTAAGCATACAATATATATGTGACTAGACCCTATCTCTATGTAGATTTTTATACATCCTCACAACTTGCTTTCCCACCTGTTTTAATTTCATCTCAGTTATTTGTTTGTTAGTCAGGAATTGCTGAGGATAGTTTTTTCTCAATAGGCTCGCTGCTGCATGGTGAACCAGTATTATATCAGACTTCTTTGACTATAGATGAGGCTCTCACCAGGGTCTCTTCTATATCCCATAGCTCCATTCACTCCCCACTCCCCCCCCCCCCCCCCCCCCCCCCCCCCACTCGTAGCAAGGACAAAGTCCTCCTTGTCCTCACCTTCCACCCTACCAGCCGTCACATACAACGATAATCCTCCATTTTCGGCACCTCCAACGGGATCACGCCACTGGCCACATTTTCTCATCTCCTCCCCTTTTGGCTTTCTGCAGAGACCACTCCCTCCATAACTCCCTGGCCAATTCATCCCTTCCCACCCAAACCACCCCCTCCCCTGGTACTTTCCCTTGCAACTGCAGGAAATGCTACACTTGTCGCTTTACCTCCCCCCTCAACTCCATCCAAGGACCCAAGCAGTCTTTCCAGGTGAGGCAGAGGTTCACCTGCACCTCCTCTAACCTCATCTATAGCATCCGCTGCTCTAGGTGTCAACTGCTCTACATCAGTTGTATTTTCATTTTCATGGATGACAATAGACAATAGGTGCAGGAGCAGACTATTTGGCCCTTCAAATCTTTCATGATATTTTTGTTTAAAATAATTAATAGGTATGATACTATAATTGTGAAAAAGTTTAAGGAATAGGATTTCAGCATATTACTACGCAATTTTATATAGTTCCTTCCGTTCGCAATACTTTGAAAATAGAAGTTGGGTCAGATACATTAAGTGAATTCAGAAAGTATTCAGATCCCTTCACTTTTTACCACATTTTGTTACGTTACAGCCAATTTTTACTAATATGGATTAAATTCATTTCTTCAAAATCTACACACAATGCCCCATCATAAAAAAGCGAAAACAGGTGTTTAAACAATTTTGCAAAGTAATTAAAAAGAAATAACTGAAATATCACATTTACATAAATATTTAGACCCTTTACTCAGTACTTTGTTGAGGCACCTTTGGCAGCGATTCAGCCTCGAGTCTTCTTGGGTATGACACTACAAGCTTGGCACACCTGTATTTGAGTAATTCCTCCCATTCTTCTCTACAGATCCTCTCAAGCTCTGTCGGGTTGGATGGGGAGCTTCAATGAACAGATATTTGCAGGTCCCTCCAGAGATGTTTGATCGGGTTCGGCTCTGGAGGGGCCACTCAAGGACATTCACAGACTTGTCACGAAGCCACTCCTGCATTGTCTTGTCTGTGTGCTTAGGGTCATTGTCCTGTTGGAAGGTGAAGAAGGTGAACCTTCACCCCAGTCTGAGGTCCAGAACGCTCTGGAGCAGGTTTTCATCAAGGATCTCTGTACTTTGCTCCGTTCATCTTTCCTTCAATCCTGACTAGTTTCCCAGTTCCTGCTGCTGAAAAACATTCCCACAGCATGATGCTGACACCACTATGCTTCACCGTAGGTATGGTATTGGCCAGGTGATGAGCGATGCCTGGTTTCCTCCAGATGTGATGCTTGGCATTCAGGCCAGAATTCAATCTTGGATTCATCAGACCAGAGAATCTTGTTTCCCATGGTCTGAGAGTCCTTTAGGTGCCTTTTGCCAAACTCCAAGCAGGCTGTCATGTGCCTTTTACTGAGGAGTGGCTTCCGTCTGGCCATTCTACCATAAAAGCCTCATTGGTAGTGCTGCAGATATAGTTGTCCTTCTGGAAGGTTCTCCCTTCTCCACAAAGGAAATCTGGAGCTCTGTCAGAGTGACCATTGGGTTTGTGTCATCCCCCTGACCAAGGTCCTTCTCCCCCGATTGCTCAGTTGGCCGTGCGGCCAGCTCTATGAAGAGTCCTGGTGGTTCCAAAGTTCTTCCATTTAAGAATGACAGAGGCCACTGTGCTCTTCGGGACCTGTAATGCTGCAAAAATTGTTTTATACCCTTCCCTGGATCTGTGTCTTGGCACAATCCTGTCTTGGAGGTCTATGGGCAATTCCTTTGTTTTTGTGACTTGGTTATTGCTCTGAGATGTACTGTCAACTGTAGGACCTTATATAGGCAGGTGTGTGTCTTTCCAAATCATGTCCAATCAATTGAATTTACCACTGGTGGACTCTAATCAAGTTGTAGAAACATCCCAAGGATAATCAATGGAAACAGCATGAACCTAAGCTCAATTTTTAGTGTCATAGCAAAGGGTCTGAATACTTATGTAAATGTGATATTTGAGTTGTTTCTTTTTAATTACTTTGCAAAAATTTCTAAACATCTGTTTTTGCTTCTTCATTTGTATTGTGTAGATTGATGATTTAAAAAAAAAAAAAAGAATTTAATCAATTTTAAAATAAGGCTGTAATGTAACAAAATGTGGAAAAAGTGAAGGGTCAGAATACTTTCTGAATGCACTGTAACTGACACCCAACCCAAACCTAATAAGACTATGGCTAATGCAAACGCACCCTCGCTTCTAAGACCAATTAGTTTTTTTTGGTTTGCTAAAATATCATTGCATTTGGTGCTAGCACAACATTCAGTAATCTTGTACTGTATTCTGGCTAATTTTGCCATTTTTTATGTATTGGATTTAGTGTGAGCACCAAATACAATGATGTTTTAGTAAAATCAAATTATTGAAGTATAATTTAGTCATATAACCCTAGCATGGAAACTATCCCTTAAACCTATTTAGTCCACACTGAGCAGTTAATACAGATTAACACTAATATTACATTCATCAATTTTATTCTCCCCACATTCCCATCAACTGCCACCTCATGATTTTTCCACTTGCCCACAAGTTAGGGGTAATTTAATGGTCAATTAACCTACCAGCCTGCACATCTTCGGAACGTGAGAGGAAAGCCACAGTCACAGTAAGCTTGCTTAGTCCATAGAAACAGAAAATAGGTGCAGGAGGAGGCCATTCGGCCTTTCGAGCCAGCACCGCCATTCATTGTGATCATGGCTGATCGTCTCCAATCAATAACCCGTGCCTGTCTTCTCCATGAGATAGCATCAGAGTCGGGATCAAAACTAGATGGCAGAAGTTGAGGCATCAGGTTCTCGAGCTGCTGTTACTTAAGCAGAACAATTATTGATTTAAGATAAGCCCTATCTTGACTTCTAGGGGGGAAAAAACATTTTTCTCATTAATATGCCACGCAAATCTTTTCCAGTTTATGAGATACATGCTTTTTTTTCAATTGATCGTCATCAGCATCTGAGTTGCTAGTAAGTACAACATTTTCCTCTCCATAATTGTCCTTTAGATTTAGAAGATGCTGATTATTCACTGCATTGAGTTGCTGCTGTCCTTCTGAAGGTACTCCCACAGTACTGTTGGGTTGGGATTTCTAGAATTTACTCTAACTGAAGACAACCAATTTCTAAATCAATCTAGTGCGAAACATGGAGGCAAAACTGCAATTCATGGTGTTCACAAGCTCCTGCTTCTTTGGCACTTTTGGTAGTACAGGTCAAAGATTAGAAAATGACATGGGAACAGCCTAGGCAATTTCCACTGCACATGGTTGGTATAATGCCAGTTGCAGTCATTGTGCACCAGTGATGGATGGAATGAATGTTTAGGGGGATAGATGATGTGTCCCTTGTTCTGGAGGTGTCAAGCTTCTTGAGAGTTTTGAGCTGTACTCAATCAGGCAAGAAAAGAGTATACCATCACTCTTGACTTATGCCTCCAAGGTGATGAAAATACGTTAAGGTGTCATGTGGGGAGTCACTTGTTGTAGGATGCACACTGACCACCTTTGCAGCCATAATGTTTATACTGTTGGTTCAGTTAAGCTTCTATTGACCCCAGGATGTGGATGGAGAGATATTCTGTTAAGGTGAAGGGTGGGTGATTTGACTCGTGTTGAGATGGCACAATTGTGGCAAATACCTCGCCAATTTGTCAATATTACCAATGTTTTGCCTCAAATAGTGTAGACTGCGTAATTTGCTGAAGAAATGCAAATGGATTTGGTCGCTATTTTTTAAAATCAGTTCAGAGTAGTTTGGCACCTAAAAATTGATTGGTGCTTGGTTGAATTTCACATCTATAATAAATATCAAGTGAGAGGCAAATATTAAAATGTAATTTGAATTGAAAATGTGGAATTTGAATTTCCAATGATGGTGGATGAACTGATTTTCTTTTGTATTTTTGTTTTGTAATGTGCTCACCAGTTTAATCCTGATTTAATAAGCCATGTGCAGGAAACCGTCATTATTTTTTTGTCTTCTGTGGAGATGCAGTTAACCATTCTGAGAGTCATTAATGTTTCCTTGCCAAATTTATGTTTATTTATTCCTTTAGTCAGGAATGTTTGCTCACATTTTTAAAAGTCACATAAACACATGGACATTACTGGCAAAACAAACAATACCATCTTAATGTTTTTGCAAAATCCATGGACAACTAACCTAGCAATTGAAAAGCTAAAAGCAAGCTCTGGTGTGTTAGCCGTGTTTAGCTGCATGAAAGATCCAGTGATGTTTCTGGTCAATGGTGGTATGGATGACGGGACACTCAGTAAATGTATAGGATAGGTGGGTTGTTGTATAATATTTTGGAGAGAAAAGCTATGCAAAAGAATGGAAAGAATATAAAAACACTTGAATAGGTCGACTCTATCTCTCACTAATGTATATGTAATGCAAATTCCTAGAAGACAATTAAAATTGTGGTAACTGACTTTCAAAATATAAATTTTAAACATCTTATTAGGCATGTGATTGATATCAGGTACAAATGTATCAGAGGCAAGGCAGATTGCAGTTGCTGGAATCTAGAAGCAAATGAAGGAGTAGTTGAAGGAACTTGGAAGGTCAGATGGCATCTGTGGAGGGAAATGACGGGCAATATTTCAGGTTAAGGCCCTTCATTAAAACTGAAAGAATAGAGAAATGGTAAAAGTAAAAAGGTAGGGGGATGGGTGGAGCATGAACAATAAAGCAATAACTGGATTCATATGAGGGGTTGATTGGCAACCCCTTTACCTGCACTTGCACTCTGTCTGGTGAGGTCAACAGGTTGCCAGCCATTTTAATTCTCCTTCCCATTCCCACACCTATCCTTGTTATCCTCCATTATGAGAGACACAGCACCTCATTCTGTCTGAGTAGTCTACAACTCAGCAGCATCGACACTAAATTCGCCAATTTCAGATGTGCCACCACCCCTCTCCCCTTCCCCCGTTCTTTTCTCTCCTCTTATCAACCTTAGCCAACCATGTTCTACTCATCCCCGCTCCTTATCACTTTAATTTTTACTTCCATTCCCACAAACTCACTCCAGTGGATTTCCTTCTTCTTCCCCCCCCCCCCCCCCCCTTTATTGCTCACCTCTTCCCCTCCCTCTATTGTTCCCATCTGCCACCACCCATCAATCATTTCAGCTGTTCACACCTCAAGAGAGTATCAAGAGTATATTTAATTGTCATTTGGACCCCTGGAGGTCCAAATGAAATGTCGTTTCTGCAGCCATACATTACACACAAATAGACCCCAGACACAACATAATTACATTTTACATAAACATCCATCACATAGCTGTGATGGAAGGCCAAATAAACTTATCTCTCCACTGCACTCTCTCCCCCCCGATGTCAGAGTCAAAGTCAAAGTCAAATCCCCCGGCTGGCGATGGCGATTGTCCCGCAGCCATTAAAGCCACGCCGGGTGGTGCGAGGTCGCACACCGGGTCTTGATGTTGGAGCCCCCGGCGTGCGCTTGCAAAGTCCCGCATTCCAAGCCGCGCGGGACCTGTTTCTTAGATTGCAAAATCTGCAGACTTTTATTCTCTACTTATCACTTTTCAGCTTCTGGTATCTCTACCCTTCTCTGAACCACCTTACCATTATCTGCCAATCGACCCCTTCTAACCTGTATCCACCTATTGCTTCCTTCCCCAGCCCATCCCCTCACAATTTCAACCTGGCTACTTTCCCTTTACTCTTTCTATCTGAAGGGTCTCAAACTGAAACATTAACTGTTTATTTCCCTCCACAGATGCTGTCTGATCCAATGAATTCTCTGGCTGCTCATCTTTTTGTTTTAGTGCAAATACATAATTTAGAAATACTGGCTGAACTAGTATTACCACATAATATTACCATAATATTTCAAATTCACCACACATACATTTGCACATAAATTGATGCATTGAAATGAGAACTTGACAATTCATATTGGGACTACTGTGGAATATGAAAGTGCCACGTCTGTAAAGAACTTTAAGGATTATTTCCATAGCTATCACAATATTTCAGCAGAAAAGAGTGTCACGGAAGTGAGGATAAACGAAGGGTGGGGGCGTGGTTAAAGAGTAGCACAGCTTGACTTGCTATCCCCCTCACCCCTAAATGACTAAGCTGATGAATAGGTCAGTTATTAACTTGGGAGAAAGATAGGAGATGCCGTATATGATGCATTGATGTGAAAGTTCAATATCTACCTTGTTCCTGAACACTGTGATGTACTCCTGTGGGCTCTTTGGTGTATACACACCAACATTTTTAGGTTGAAGATTGACACCGAGTGCTGCAGTAGCTCAGCAGGACAGACAGCATCTCTGGAGAGAAGCAATGTAGCAATGTTACAAAATTTTGATATTTAAAAAATCAAGTCTGCAATTTATCCCATCAGATAAAGCATAACAATAAGTTTAATTTGACACATAATTCACTTTCATATCTCAAGTAATAAAAAAGTTATGGCCATTTTCATACTCGGAAATTAGCATCTTGTTCCCTATTGATTTTCTATGGACATAACAAAAAAGCTGTGATCGTGGACAGTCAAAAGCCCATAACCTTTTTAAAAATTAAGAGAACTGAATGAAATTTTCAGATCATAGATTGAACCATTCTGAAACAAATATAAAATAATCTAACTTGGATGACCTGAAATTAAAGCATATAATTAGTTAGTTACCCAATTGTAGCTAATTTCAAACTTCAATTTACTAGATCTAAACATCTATCCATTTCTTAATAAATGATTAACATTTTTAAATAGCCCAAGTGTCCAAATAATATTCAAAAATAATTCACAATAAAACATGATTTTTAAATCTCATTTACATCAATTTATAGGCCAAATGGAAGGAATTTAGTGTTCAATTGCTGTAAATTAAAGTCAATTTAAATCGGCTTTCTAGTGGGTTCATGTGGAACGCGCTGGTTTAGAACGTTCACATTGTGCTAGATTTATGCCCTCAAGTGCCCAGAAAAATACTGCGGGATATAAAGAGCCCAAAATGAGCTACTCGCTATAGAAAACTTTAATTACAGAGTTGTATACATGCCCCATTTAATGTAAAAAATAAGGTACATACCTTTAATTGTTTGCTTTATAAAACCCTGGGGCTGCGAGAGGTTACGGAGTGAGATAGTGGTTTTTAAATTACTCTAACTATTTTACAAGGCCATAAAAACTAATAATACCTTTTGCGACGGGGTCTTTCAGCGATTTTCCGTTAATGATTTACTAGGCTGAACATTTTCGATTGCAACAGCCTAGTAAAAATCGCGTTTTAAACCCGCCCCCTCTAAACAGCGCCAAAATCACACACAGGGGTGGGGCAGATGCTCAGCCACGATTCAGGTAGGTTTTGTAACATACCTAAGCAATGGGTGACGTTTCGGGTCGAGACTTCTTCAGACTGAGGGTAGGTGGAAAGGGGAACGAGAAATATAGACAACGATATAGAACAAAATAATGAAAGATATGCAATAAATAACAATCAAGGAAACAGTCCAACTCTGTGGGCTTGGTGAAAACTACTTATACAGACAATGAAACTCACCATGATGTCAGTGAAACTAGTACAACAACTGGGCTAGGGATGGAGATAGTTACTTGAGTTGCTTTAAGTTACTTTTTTTTTTTCCTTTGTTCTGTAATTCTATATCGCCGTCAATATCTCTCATTCTCCTTTCTTCCGACTCTCAGTCTGAAGAAGGATATTGACCGAAATGTCACCCAAGGTAGACAAAAATGCTGGAGAAACTCAGCGGGGTGAGGCAGCATCAATGGAGAGATGTAATAGGCAACGTTTTGGGTTGAGACCCTTCTTCAGACCAGCATCTGCAGTTCTTTCTTAAACAAAATGTAACCTATTCCTTTTCTCCAGAAATGTTGCCTGACCCGCTGAGTTACTCCAGCATTTTGTGTCTATCTTCCGTGTAAACCAGCATCTGCAGTTTCTTTCTATATAATACTTTTAGGTTATAACCATATAACAATTACAGCACGGAAACAGGCCGTCTTGGCCCTACAAGTCCGTGCCAAACACTTATTTTCCCCTAGTCCCATCTACCTGCACTCAGACCATAACCCTCCATTACTTTCCCATCCATATACCTATCCAATTTATTTTTAAATGATAAAATCGAACCTGCCTCCACCACTTCCACTGGAAGCTCATTCCACACAGCTATCACTCTCTGAGTAAAGAAGTTCCCACTCATGTTACCCCTAAACTTCTGTCCCTTAATTCTGAAGTCATGTCCTCTTGTTTGAATCTTCCCTACTCTCAATGGGAAAAGCTTATCCACGTCAACTCTGTCTATCCCTCTCATCATTTTAAAGACCTCTATCAAGTCCCCCCTTAACCTTCTGCGCTCCATAGAATAAAGACCTAACTTATTCAACCTTTCTCTGTAACTTAGTTGCTGAAACCCAGGCAACATTCTAGTAAATCTCCTCTGTACTCTCTCTATTTTGTTGACATCTTTCCTATAATTGGGCGACCAAAATTGTACACCATACTCCAGAATTGGTCTCACCAATGCCTTGTACAATTTTAACATTACATCCCAACTTCTATACTCAATGCTCTGATTTATAAAGGCTAGCACACCAAAAGCTTTCTTTACCACCCTATCTACATGAGATTCCACTATTCATCAATGGGGACTGTGTGGAAAGGGTCTCAGACTTCAGATTCCTGGGCACACAAATTACGGAGGATCTCTCCTGCACTACAAACCACAGCAGTCAAGAAGGCCCAGCAGCGACTCTACTTTCGAGGATCCTCAGGAAAAACAACCTGGAGGAGAAGCTGCTGGTGTCCTTCTACCGCTGCTCCATCGAGCGTGTGCTGGCGTATTGTATAACCACATGGTATGCCAGCTGCTCTGCAGTGGACAGGAGAGCCCTTCAAAGGGTCATCAACACCGCACAAAAAATCACTGGCTGCCCACTGCCTTCCCTGAAGGACATCTTCAGCTCTTGCTGCCTTGGCAGGGCAGCCAACATCCTGAAGGACCCTTCCCACCCTGGACACAACCTGTTCCACCTGCTGCCCTCTGGCAAACGGTACAGGTCTTTCAAAACTTGCACAAACAAACTCAGAGACAGCTTCTACCCCATAGCCATACGGGAACTTAACAATGCAAAATAAGAAATAACACTCACATTCAACTGAATGGTTCTACCTCAGCTGCTATTGTTATTTATCTGTAGTTTTTTTGTTTTTTTTTAATATGTACATATTTTTACTTTTTCTTGTATATTTAAAATTGCTCTTGTGAATCGCACCGTGGGATTGACTTCATTCATTCATTTACCATGTACGTCCTATTTTGATTTGTCCTGCCAAGATGTAGCACCTCGCACCTATCAGCATTAAACTCCATCTGCCATCTTTCAGCCCATTCTTCCAAATGGCCTAAATCTCTCTGTAGACATTGGAAATCTACTTCATTATCCACAACACCACATATCTTAGTATCATCTGCATACTTACTAATCCAATTTACCACACCATCATCCAGATCATTGATGTACATGACAAACAACAGTGGGCCCAACACAAATCTCTGAGGCACCCCACTAGTCACCAGCCTCCAACCTGACAAACAGCCATTCACCATTACTCTCTGGCATCTCCCATTCAGCCACTGTTGAATCCATCTTGCTACTCCTGCATTAATGCCCAACAATTGAACCTTCTTAACCAACCTTCCATGAGGAACCTTATCAAAGGCCTTACTAAAGTCCATATGGACAACATCCACTGCTTTATGGCCGGTTCTCATGGTGCGACCTGACGCAAGATGTCACCAGAGTGAAGTGGTCGTGGTCCAGCACGAGTTCCGCACGATATAACGGGGGGTAGATAAAGAGTTCCCACGGTATTCTGTCATTTGTGCGAGTGACTTGTCCGTCTCCCGATCTTTCCCGTTAATCGTGAATGAACATCGTGGACTGTAGTGTAGTTAATCACGTGGCACAAATGATGTCACTTTTTTTTCCACACACTATATAAATATCCTCCGTTCGTAGAATTGGCTCATTTGCAGACATGCCTGTACAAAGTTGGTTCGAGTACAGGCTGGTTGTTATTTTCATTGACGCGCTGTATTAGAGACATGATTCCTACTTCAAACAAAGAGGGTGTAAAAGCTGTCTGCCACTACTTTTACATTGCAGCTGCAGGGAGCAGACAGACTTATAAGATAAATTAAAGGTAACTGCAAAAACAGCACTTTTACATCTGTAGCATTGTATGTTTTTAAATCATGCATAACATTAAATTGTTCTCCTGTACATAAACTAATATATTGTTATAGATACTCACATGAGCACCCAGGATACTCCGCCGCCTTCGTCTCCAGCAGGTTGCACTTTCTCTCCCTATTTCTATAATCCTCTCTGGATTTGTCATAGAGAATCTCATTGCATTGGTACCACTCCACCAGTTCCCCCTCTTGTTCCCTGTTGAAGTTATATGGCCTTACCTTCTGCCATCTTCCCTTTATGTTATCGTCTGCTGAGGCTATTGGGGAGGCAACAGCTACTGGGGAGGCAATCTCAAATCCACCTTGATCACCCTCTCCCTGCTCCAAGGAACCCACAGGCAGTGGTATCTCTGGCATCTCCTCTTGCCTCTCCACCTGTCTCTCTTGCTGAGTCTCCTCCTCATTTACCTGCACGGCTAAAAACTTTCTGACTTGCTTTGACCCCTTTCTTTGCGCTTTTCTGAGAGGCATCTCTGCAAGTCTTACTGTGAAAAAGATTCTCAAACAATGACAATTAGGTGGGACGTCTTCGATGGACACATGGTCCATTGGCGATATTGAGACCACCTTTTTTACTCGCCTTATGTCCCCTCTGTCAAGCTTCCGGGTTTACCGTTCGCAGGAGTTCCCAAGGTACCCGCAAGAGTCATTACGGATATCGCGCTGGCATCTGCGTTCATACAATGTTGCAACGCTCACCAAAAAGTGCTCAAGTCGCTCTTGGAGAAATTCAAAAATGTTTGAATTTTCTCCCGACCTTACAAAGTTACACGACTACTTGCCGTTAGCGCCACGGAGGTCCTCGGTGGTCCACGAATGCCGTACTGTTATCGCAGGAGGTTCCCACGATGTTCTAACTCTTGCGTCAGGTCGCACCGTGAGAAAGCCCTTTTTTACCCTCATCAATTTCCCTAGTAACCTCTTCAAAAAATTCACGAAGATTAGTCAAACATGACCTTCTAGGCACAAATCCATGTTGACTATTCCTAATTAGACCCTGTTTATCCAGATGCTTATATATATTATCTCTAAGAATCCTTTCCATTAATTTGCCCACCACTGAAGTCAAACTAACAGGTCTATAATTGCTAGGTTTACTCTTAGAACCCTTTTTAAACAATGGAACAACATGCACTATTCCCGTTTCTAATGACATTTGAAATATTTCTGTCATAGCCCCTGTTATTTCTACACTAACTTCCCTCAATGTCCTAGGGAATATCCTGTCAGGACCTGGAGACTTATCCACTTTTATATTTTTCAAAAGTGTCAGTACTTCTTCTTCTTTGAATCTCATAGTTTCCATAGCTACTCTACTTGTTTCCCTTATCTCACATAATTCAATATCCTTCTCCTTGGTGAATACCGGAGAAAATAAATTGTTCAATATCTCCCCCCCATCTCTTTTGGCTCTGCAGATAGCTGTCCACTCTGTCTCTCTAATGGACCAATGTTATCCCTCGTTACCCTTTTGCTATTAATATAGCTGTAGAAACCCTTTGGATTTACTTTCACCTTGCTTGCCAAAGCAACCTCATATCTTCTTTTAGCTTTTCTAATTTATTTCTTAAGATTCTTTTTACATTCTTTATACTCCTCAAGCACCTCATTTACTATATGCTTCCTATAATTATTGTAGATCTCTCTCTTTTTCCGAACCAAGTGTCCAATTTCCCTTGAAAGCCATGGCTCTTTTCAATTTTTACTATTTCCTTTCAACCGAACAGGGACATAAAGATTCTGTACTCTTAAAATATCCCCTTTAAATGTCCTCCATTTCTCTTCTACATCCTTCCCATAAAACAAAATGTCCCAATTCACTCCTTTTAAATCCTTTCGCATCTCATCAAAGTTGGCCTTTCTCCAATCAAAAATCTTAACCCTAGGTCTAGTTCTGACCCTCTCCATAATTATATTGAAACTAATGGTATTGTGATCACTGGACCCAAAGTGCTCCCCAACGCATAACTCCGCCACCTGACCCGTCTCATTTACTAACAGGAGGTCCAGCACTGCCCTTTCTCTAGTAGGTACCTCTATGTATTGCTGCAACAAAATATCCTGCACACATTTTACAAACTCCAAACCATCCAGCCCATTTACAGAATGTGTTTCCCAGTCTATGTGTGGAAAATTGAAATCTCCCACAATCACTACCTCGTGCTTACTACTAATATCTGCTATCTCCTTACATATTTGCTCTTCCAATTCTCGCTCCCCATTTGGCGGTCTATAATACACCCCTATAAGTGTTGCTACACCTTTCCCACTTCTCAGTTCCACCCAAATAGCCTCCCTAGACGAGCCCTCTAATCTATCCTGCCAAAGCACTGCTGTAATATCTTCCCTGACAAGCAATGCAACACCTCCACCTCTTGCCCCTCCAATTCTACCATACCTGAAGCAACGAAATCCTGGAATATTCAGTTTCCAATCACAGCCCTTCTGCAACCATGTTTCACTGATCGCCACAACATCATTCTTCCAGGTGTCAATCCAGGCTCTAAGCTTATCCACCTTTCTTACAATGCTCCTAGCATTAAAATATGCACATTTAAGAAACCCACCGCCCCTTATTCTCTGTTTATTATCTTTTTCTTCTTTCTCCCCTAGATTTTGGGTCCAAGTGCTTCCCTTCTTTGCCTCCTGCCTCGCACTATGTCTACTAGCTTTCTCTATTTGAGTTCCTCCCCCCAACCGGTTACTCCCAAACACTCCAATTACTGTCATTAATGGACGAAACAGATACTGTGTGACATATGATGCATCCTAGTTATACAGCAGAGAAACAGGCCCTTCCGCCCAACTGTCCATGCTAACGGTATTGCCTGTCTTGCTGCTCCCATTTGGCCGCATTAGGCCCCTATAGCTCTACTACTTGCTTTTGCAGGTATTTGACCAAATGCTTTTAAAATACTATAATTGACTGGAAGATCAGATATACGTATGCTTGGTAACACTTGAATGTTATTACTTCCCATGGGGTGAAATCAAAAAGCTTGAGTGACAACGATGTATTACTGCCGGATGTGCTCAATTATTTCTATGCCCTCATCAAAAGAGGGAAAAATTATGTACCTGCACGAGTGCCCATAGTCCCTGATGCCATTGTGATCTGTTTCTGAGGCTGACATCAGAAAATCCTTCATAAAGTCCTGATGGTGGAGCTGGCTAAATTCACAAAACCTGCACGAGCCAACTATCTGGAGTTATCACAGACATCTTCAACGTCACTACTTCTCCGAAGTCCCCACATCCAAAAGGACATCAATAGTATCAGTGCACAAGAAGAGCATGGTGACATGCCTCAACAACCCGACAGATAGAACATATCCATTGTGATGAAGTGTGATGAAGTGCTCGAGAGGTTGGTTATGAGTCATATCAACTCCTTAGTAAGCATGTGGACCCACTTCAATTTGCCTAATGCCTCAACAGGTCGACAACTGATTTTATTTCACAGGCTTTCCACACTGCCATACGTGTTCCTGTTCCTTGGATAATAGGGAATACAAATAGGCTGTTGTTCATCAACTGTTCACATAACTCAAGAAACAATGTCTCTGCTTATCACTGTGCAACTGGATTCTTCACTTGTTCATCAGTAGATCTCAGTCAATACCAATTGGCAACAACACCTCGCAGGGTCACCTCAAGGCTGCATGCTCAGTTCCCTACACTCTCTCCATACCCATGACTGTGTAGTCAGGCACAGCTTCAATGCCATTGAAGAATAATAACGAGACAGAGTACAGGATGCTCAAGAACAGTCCATCAAGCTTTTAAACTACCCTGCACATCTCTGACCACTATCCTACGTACAGCGTGGAAACTGGTCCTTCTGCCCAACATGTCGCATCTACACTAGTTCCACTTACCTCCTCCTACCTCTTCCATGCACCCACCACCGTTTGTGTGTTTAAAAACAAGTTACCCCTCAGGTTCCCATTAAATCTTTTCCCCTCCCCCCCCTACCTTAAACCTTATGCCCTCTGGTTCTTGATTTTCCCTACTCTGGGCAAAAGACTCTGCTTTTACCTGATCTATTTTTCTTGTACATCTTTGATCTGCTATGGACATGATTTGGTTGCAAAATTATGGGGTCACAACAGATAGGCAGTATATTTATTATTTATATCTACGTGGTAAGCGTTAATCAATTGCTACAAAACAGCAAATTTGTCCCTTCTAACATGAATTAGCCCCTCACAGTAAACTCTCTCTGTATGACCTTCTACTATCCTCACTCTTAGTGGATAGTGCAGGATGCATCTTTCCAGTGCTGCCATCAACTTTGAAGGTGTGTTCTGTGCTGCATCCAATAACATACAAAAATGATGGCTAACCTGGTCAGTCAGCATCCCGCTTTTCAGGGAAGCATGCTAATCATCAATCCTATATTGCAAACAACCATTTAAACTGTTCCCCTTGTATACTCCTATCACGAAGGTAATATGAGGGATAATCTTAGATTGTTACATTGTGACACCATTGCATAAACTGCAATTCATAGATTCAACTTAGCCCTCCCTTATCCTCCTAATTTTTTGCAACCATGGATTGATAAATCTATAGTTTCAGAAATGTTGCCTCACATATCAATCATGTGTAAACTCAGGAGTTTAACATCAATACCAACCCAAGTACTAACTGCACACAATGCTCCAGTTACATTTTGTCTGTGTTAGAGGCACTGTCCATGCACACTTGTCAGTGCAGATTCAGGTGAATACAAGTAGAGTGGTGTGTTCCAACCTCACAGCAATTCTTTGCCCATTAACCCCATGATACATCTTGGAGTTTCTGTCCCTCACCATCACTTTAAACATCCTCTGCATCTCTGACTGAAGGAATACATACAACAGTTGACATCTGTTCTAACACCTCATTGAAATATTTCTCATCAAGCTTTCTTTAAATACCCTGCTATTCATGTGTTTTTTGCTGCTCCAAGCACCAAAATATACTACATTGTAAGGGAAAAGTACCCCTCCGGGAGTGTCCAGATACAGTAGCTTCCCCCCCAAATTCCTGCACTCTAATGTGGTTAAACAACAATGGGTCCACTAATTTGAATCTTCCTATCTGCTACAAACCTTTCCGTCTAAGTAAAATTTGCTTACTACCTCGGCAAAAGACATGCAACTTGACACCACCATCTCTTGTGCTGTTTAAAACAACCTACCATAAGGCCTCCATATTGAATCGCATGCCCACACCCTATGCATAAACCCTTATGCCTCTCTGGTTCATGAAACCTGTTTGACTTTAGTAAGTGTAATCTAATCTTTTTAATCTCAATTATATTCTTCTTTTATTAATCTACGTGCTCTTGATTTGGCTCAGTGCACTGAAGGATTATCATCCATGGCATGCCAACAATGAAATCTTATGGCTGCTTTCCTCGGGCCCAGTTCTTCTTTAATTGAAATCTTAGGCTCCTTATAATCCTATTAGTTGCATTTAATCTACGTGGTAAGCGTTAATCTGCGTGTAAGTAAGAATTTCATCGTTCCATTGCATACAACAATGAAATCTTCTTGCTGCTTTTCCTCGGGCAGTTCCTTCCGTACAACTATAACTTATGTGGAAAAACCTGCCCCTTAAATCTTCTTTAAATTTGTCCCTTCTAACCATGAATCTAGCCCCTCAAAGTTTACACTCCCCTGTTCTAAGACTATCTCTCTACCCTATCAATGACATTCATAATTGAATAAATAATATACTTCTAGCTATCCCTCAGCCTTCTGTATTTTTGTGAGAATAAACCCAGCCTATCTAATCTCAATTTATGAGTACAGCTGCAGTGCCTTGAAACATCCGGATGCATCTTGTCTGTACTCTTTCTCGTGCTGCCACTTCCTGTAGTGCAGAAACCAAAATTGAACACGCTATTCAGAGTGGTGTGTTCAATTTTGGTGTGTTCTGTGCTGCTCCAACATAATATCTCAGTTATGTTCATGTGAAAGATACATACAAAGTGCTGGAGTAACTCTGTGGGTCAGGCAGCATCGGTTTATGAAGGGAAGCATGCTAATCAGTCCACTCCATTCTCATCCATGTAATTTATATATTGACAAACAACAATTCCAGCACTAATTCCCTTAACTTCACTACTGGTTATAAACCTACGGTTAGAAAAGTTCCCCTTGACCACTATTTTTTGCCTCCTATCACGAAGGTAAGATATGAGGGATAATGAACTGAATAGGAAGGAATAGATTGCAACATTGTGACAAGTTGGCATCTGGAGTACACGGCCAGAATGGGAGTAAATGTAGATTCAACAATAGCCATCAAAGGAGGGCTGGGAAATATCTGAAAGGCCTAATTTTTTAATATTTCCTTATGGTTAGAGAGAAGCCATTGGTTCGTTGAATTGATGCCGGCTTTCAGTGCAATTCCGCCAATCTAATAGCAGCGCCTATTAGAAATGTTGCCTCACATGACCAAAGACCTGTTCAATCATGTGTAGTTTCATGGAGTTTACATGTTCTCTTTGTGGCTGTGTGGGTTTCCTTGGGGTGCTCCAGATGTGGTCTCCAGGTGCTCCTCAAATTAGGAGACCAAAACTGCACACAATGCTCCTGGTGTGGTCTCACCAGGGCCCTGTACAACGGCAGAAGGACCTCTTTGCTCCTATACTCAACTCCTCTCGTTATGAAGGCCAACATGTCATTAGCTTTCTTCACTGCCTGTTGCGCCTGTATGCTTACTTTCTGTGACTGATGCTGATGTACTGGGACACCCAGGTCTCGTACTTCCCCTTTTCCTGACCTGACACCATTCAGATAATAATCTGCCTTCCCGTTCTTGCCTCCAAAGTGGATAACCCCACATTTATGGTTTAAATTAAAGATAGACAGGGCTCGACCCGAAACGTCACCCATTCCTTCTCTCCAGAGATGCTGCCTGTCCTGCTGATTTACTTCAGCATTTTGTGTCTACCTTAACATAGGATTTGTTAAAATTTAATGTTGATGGTCGGCACAATAATGTAAACCAAAGGGATGTTTTCATGCTGTTATCCCTACTACAGCAGGGGTCGGCAACCTTGTTCTGCATAGGGGCCAGACGCATATCTGAGCGGATGGCGGGCCACATCTATCACGCATACACATGATCCCGCCCCGGATGGCAGGCATCAAATCACGTGTTCACATAGATCCCGCCCCTTCAAGGACGCCACCCGGAGCACTGGCCCCTAGTTACTATTTACGGGCGCTCAAGAACATGGCGTACCTATGGACCATTGCCTTGGCTCTGTACTGAAGGCGTTGCTTCAAATACTCACACTCACTCGTCCCCGGCCTATTGACAACCCCAATCCCGACAGTAAAGCCCAGACGCAGAAGGTGCGCGGCCATGCCGGCAGCTTTGCAGGATGCGGTACAGCCAGAGTTCGATGCTGCTCTGCAGTTTAAAATGACAAATTATTTGCATTCTGAGACAAAGTGCCCTCGTGGAGTTAAGCGATCTAGCAATATGGTGCCGTTTTGTGCAGGTCAGAAGTGAGCTGAATGACTAGCTTGACATTTTCATGCTGACAATGGCACACAGTTTCCCACATGCTGCAGTTTGGCGAGGCTCCACCATTGCGACCGCCAGCGTAGGCGTCCTTTGCATCACCGCGCCTGGGCGCCACGGTCTGGCCTGGAGATGACGGAAGTCTGCGGGCCGGATAAATACGGGGGGGAAAAATACGCCTGCGGGCCGGATGATTTCGGGTTACGGGCTGCATTAGGCCCGGGGGCCATAGGTTGCCGACCTCATACTACAGCCTTAGCACTCTACTCCTCTGCTGCAGAATATGCCTGCCCTGCTTGGGACAGATCTACACATGCAAAGAAGATCGACTCATCCTTGAATGCCAGCAGCCGTAGCATCACTGGTTGCCTTCGATCTACGGGCATAAACAACGATTACCTACTGGCTGGCATCTCTCCCCCAGACATCAGGAGAGCTGTTGCAAGTAGGGCAAGAGCGTCTGAATCAACTGACAGACGATAGACACCCATTACACAACCATGTGCCACCTCTGAGGCGGTTAAAATCATGTAAGAGCTTCCTAACCAGCGTCAGCCCATTGGAAACAACACCAACTGAAGCTCACCTCCAGATATGGAAGAACAGACTCGCCACTGTCCCTATTGGTGGAACCAAGATGGGCATACCAGCAGCAGAGCGCTTATCACCAGGTGCTGATGAACACTGACTGAACTGGAGATGTCTCAACGCACTGCGAACTAGTGTCGGGCGGTCAAGGGTGACAATGCATACATCGAGCGTACAACAACCTGTGACTGTGGCACACAGACCCAGACAATGCAACACCTACTGCATTACCCATTGCTGGATAATCCATGTACTGCTGCAGACCTTGCACTTAACACTCCAATAGCACAACGATGTGCAGGGCAGTGGCGAGCCACTATATAGCATAAGGAACCGAAAGAAGAAGATCTGACTCCATTCCCCTACATTTCGTTATTGTTTATTCTCTCACATGCTTATTAATACCTATCCCCAATTCCCACACTACATCAATGGGTAATTTGTAGTAACTATTTAATCGACCAGCATCCTTGGAACGTGGAGTGGGCGGGTAGAGTTGCAGTAGCCAGTAGAGAACAGAAATTCCACACAGACTGTCATGGTGTTATTCAAGGGATTATTGGAAATATATTGGAAATATATATATAGAGCCGGTACAAACAAATAGGGTGAATTACTTCCTTCAGTTATAGCCATTCTGTGAGTCATGAGTTGTTTCAAAAAAGTTCTAAATGTTTTTTTAAGAATGTACGATGCAACCTTAATAGCAAATGCAGTAATAGTATGCAGCAGCTCATAAAATAATGCCTTCAATAAACTCCCACATATGACCTTGGTATGGACAAAGGAAAATTCTTGGAACTGTGTAATACACTACCACAAACTGAGAATTATTTGACAGACAGGAAACGGTTGGAATAGGTGGGTCCTTTTCTGAATGGCAAGCAGTAAGGTGCCAGGGGATCAGTGCTTGGCCACACCTTGTCAATATATATCGGAGATCTGAATGAGGAAATTAAATGGTGCATTTCTAAATTTGCAGGTGAAATGGAACTGTGAGGAGGCAAAGAATATTAGAAAGGCAGGTTGGGTGAGTAAGCAAATGTAGCTTAATATGAAGTTATCCACTTTGATTATAAAAACAGATCATTATCTGAATGTGTTGAGAAGATGCATCAATACATAGGAAAACAAGTCCCTGAACACACCTGTGGGAGGTACCTACAGCGGCAGCTCCTTACGGACTGCGTTGGGGAACTGGAGAGGAAGCTGGATGACCTCAGAATCATCTGGGAAATGTTATGCGTGTTGGTGCAAATGACATGGGTAGGAAAAGGAATTAGCTCCTGTAGAGCAAATACAGGGAATTCAACAAAAGTTTAAAAAGCAGGACATCTGGCAGTACTTGATCCCTGGGATGGTGGGACTGTCATATGAGGAAAGATTGAAAAGACTAGGCTTATATTCCCTGGAGTTTAGAAGGATGAGGGGGGATCTTATAGAAACATAAAATTCTAAAAGGACTGGACAAGCTAGATGCAAGAAAAATGTTCCCAATGTTGGGCAAGTCCAGAACCAGGGGCCACAGTCCTAGAATAAAGGGAAGGTCATTTAAGACTGAGGTGAGAAAAAACGTTTTCACCCAGAGAGTTGTGAATTTATGGAATTCCCTGCCACAGAGGGCAGTGGAGGCCAAGTCACTGGATGGATTTAAGAGAGAGTTAGATAGAACTCTAGGAGCTAGTGGGGTCAAGGGATATGAGGATAAGGCAGGCACGGGTTATTGATAGAGGACGATCAGCCATGATCACAATGAATGGCGGTGCTGGCTCAAGGGCCGAATGGCCTCCAGCACCTATTTTCTATGTTTCTACTCTCCAGATTGCTTCTACTGCCACATGAGTGTAAGAACAGGACGATAGGACAGGTGTATGCATGGTTGAGGAATTGGTGCAGGGGACAGGAATTCAGATTTTTGGATCTTTGGATCTCTTGTGTATAGGAAAGGATAGGTTACTCTGAACTGGAAGAAAACCAATATTCTGTTGGGCAGATTTGCAAGTGCTACTGAGGAGGGTTTAAACTAGTTGGTTGAGGATCCAATGCAGGAGTGAAATAGGTGGACATAAAAGCAAGTTCAGTCGACAGGATAGGCAGGCTCATGGCAGCAAGCAAGGAAGAACTGTTGGATTAAATTGCATTTATTTCAATGAAAGAGGCCTAACGGGTGAGGCAGATGAACTCTGTGTGAATAGGTACATGTGACTGGGACATTATAGCCCTTAAGGAAACCTGGCAAAGGAAGGGGCAGACTGACGGAAGGGGCAGAAGGACATTTCTTAATGTTGATGAGGCTGCATTTGGAGTATTGTGTTCAGTTTTGCTCATCTTGCAATAGGAAAGATGTCATTAAGCTGGAATGAGCACAAAGAAGATCTACAAGGATGTTGCCAGGACATGAGGGGCCTGAACCATAGGGAGGGATTGGGCAAACTAGGACTTTATTCCTTGGAATGCACGAGACAAGGGAGAAAATATTTTATAGGTGTATAAAATCATGAGGGAAATTAATAGTATGAATGTAGTCTTTTAACTAGAGTAGAGACATCAAGAAATAGAGGACATGGGTTTAAGGTGAGAGGAGAAAGATTTAATAGGAACCAGAGGCATTTAAGTAACTTGGGGTAGACAGAAAATGCTGGAGTAACTCAGTGGGACAAGCAGCATCTCTGGAGAGAAGGATGGGCGACGTTTTGGGTCGAGACCCTTCTTCAGACTAGCTAGGGAAAAGGGGAAACGAGAGATATAGACGATGATGTAGAGAGATAATGAATGAAGGATGTGCAAAAAAGTAGCAATGATAATGGAAACAAGCCATTGTTAGCTGTTTGTTGGGTGAAAACGAGAAGCTGGTGCGACTTGGGTGGGGAAAGAGAGATGGGGAGGGAGAGAGGAAGGGAGATAGGTAGAGAGTATATGTGCCAGGCTTACTTGAAGTTAGAGAAATCAATATTCATACCACAATGGACTGCACTTGGGCAGTTTACAGCCCAGTGGTATGAATATTGATGTTAAAGGGATCAAATGATGGTAGGTGACTGATAACGGGGTACATAATTGCGTTAAATAGTGGCTGGACCCAAATGGCAAATGGACAACTTTGTGCTCTTAATTTCTTTGTTCCTAACAGTTTAATCAGGCCAATATCAACCACACTAACTCAGTAGTTCCCAGGCCAACTTCTTAACATCACTGTAGAAACAAATCAACATATGCTGATTTATACCAAAGATAGACCATCTTGATGAAGGGTCTCGACCAGAGTCACCTATCCTTTTGTCCCAGAGTCACTGCCTGACCTGCTGAGTAACTCCACCACTTTGTCTACCCTCTCAACATTACTACTCGTCTAAAAAATGTTTGAGATTTATATGTAATTTGAACTTTAAAATCAAAATTTCCAACCAATTTTAATAGGAATATTTGAATTCTGATTGAAATATAGTTGCTGATCCTAACTTAAATTGGGATTAAGGTATTTTAATCATGGATGAATTCCAAAAGTATAGATGAAAGTGAAAACATGAATGAGAATTGTGATAGATTCCGGTTTTAATATCATCTGTTCATGATGCTATTATTTTTTCTTTGAACATTATAGACAATAAAATATGGATGCTGCAAATATTCCTCCACGAAAGGGTTTCAGAGCAAAGAAAACTCTTAAAGTAAGTGACCGCCAGCAGTGGGAATCATTGCTCCGAAGAAAACATCACATTGAGATTGAACAGCCATGTAAAGAATGTAATCATCAGGGAAACAATTTGCAGAGCATGAATGCTGGAAGTATAGATGGTGGTAAATCTAATGAACTCTTCATTTCAAAACATGAACATAATAAGCCTGCAGAATCTGAACTAAACCAGAGTACAACGTTTAATGATAATATCAAAGTCATTCAGACTAAGTTCAAAATATTGCCTGATGTTTGCAGAACAGAAAAACGGCTTGAGAATCAACGGTTAAATAGTCAGAAAAGTTTTCAAATCACTGGTCACCTAGAAACTAAAACGCATCTTCAGATGGAGCATCAGAATATTAGCTTGCTGAAAAAGATTATAACTACATCTTCAAAAACTAATAATCAAAACAAAACTGGTGCACATAGTAGCGCTATTCATTCATCATATTTTGTATTAAAAGAGGACTTCAATGGAGCTTCTAAAACCAATTCTACCAACGCTCCAGAGCTGCTGGATCAGAAAAATAATGTAAACTCCATTAGTTTGGATAAGACACAGAACGTTGATCCAGTCTATCGCATTGTTGATGTTGAAAATCTTAAATATATTTCTTCAATCTCCAATGATAGAACCAGTAAACTGAAGAAATTAAAGCTTTCGCTTGTTCCTATGGTAGAAAATTTGTCCACTGAATCGGAGGAGAACATAATGTATAATATGCAGTTGTCAGCATTACCTGTTACTCAAAAACTAAAATACAAATTTAATGAAAGTTTACGTTCTGAAAGTCTAAGTTCCAGTGTTCCAAAATACAATAATGAAGAAAAATCGGATGAATTCAATATTCACACGGATGATCAGGATGAAATTACATGTACCCCAATTATACTAAAGGAGTTGAAAAGCCCTGGTAAGTGAACTGAGATTTTTCTAATGCCCAGTATTGTTAAGGGCCTGTCCCATGATGCGAGTTCAGCCAAGAGCTCTCCCGAGTTTAAAATAAAATCAAACTCATGATAAGTACCTAGCGGGTACGTCGGAGCATGTGGATGTCTCGTAGAGGCTCGTAATGCTAACGGCAGGTAGGAAACGGGGAAACTCGTGTCTTTTTTTCAACAGTGTGAAAAATTTCCAAGAGTAAAAAAAATACTCATGATGAGGTACCACCAGTTTGATTTTTTTTTAACTCCAGAGAGCTCTTGGGTGAACTCGCATCGTGGGACAGGCCCTTTACACACATTCAAATCACTTGATAAGACAAAGCAATTTATCGTGATCTATCGTTATCTGGACATGTTAGATTGTCAATATGAGGTGGTACTGAATTTCCAGGATTTTTTCCACAAATGTTCCTGGAATTTTTGCTGCTCTCCTGGAAGAACATCCAGCTGTGGTGGAATGGGGAGAGCATTTACAGTGATGTACATAGTAGTTGGGATCATCTTGACCTGTCTATTGTTGCTGATGTTATATTTTAAGCATGGAAGCATGACTTTTCTTTCCCCTACTTCCACTCGCGGAGCTGCTTCTCGGGCGGCAGCTTTTTTCCTCTGAGTTGTAGTCGGCGGCCACATGCTACGGCGACAGCCATAGTCCCCGTGCTTTATATTTATACACATTAGGTGCAGGAGTAGGCCATTTTGCCGGGGTCGGAGCCTTCGAGCCAGCACGGAGCTTACTGCACGCGACCCGGTAAGGCATGTGTTCTCACCAGGTGGGGATGATCATTTACCCCTTCACCCCCCTTCATCAGTCCAACCCGTTCCTGCCTTCCCGGTCTCCATATCCCCTGACTGGGTTGACCGTGCTTTATTTAAGAGTCCTATCTAGCACTCTCTTGAACGTATACAGGAAACCGGCCTCCACCGCCCTCTGAGGCAGAGAATTCCACACACACAACTCTGAGGAAAAAGTGTTTCCTCGTCTCCGTTCTAAATGGCTTACCCTTTATCTATATTACTAAAAGTCTGATCTTGACCACTTCCTGTTGTTCTTTATATTGATTTTAGAAAAATGCTGCCACTTACGGCTGTGATTTTTGGCCAGCTAACTCAGTCCCCCTCTGCTGTGCAGGACAAGAGGATTTTTCCCATCGAAGAAAAAAGAGTTATTAGTCTTTAAAAAAATGTTGAGAATCTCTCTCCTGAAGGCCATGCCCCTTCCGGGGGTCTATAAAACCCAGAAGTGTTGAATGCCTCAGTCAGTCTCTGCAAGATGGGGGAGCGAGAGGGTCACGTCTCTGTCTGAGCTGTGAATAACACTGAACACATGTCGACTAAACTGAGTGTGGTTTCACTGACCTCGAGTGCCCTTAATGTGGTTTGAAAAAGAAAATGTTGTTGGTTTGAAATAAAGCACAGCAAATGGTTGGTGGTGGTTGGTTTGAAATAAAGCACAGCAAATGGTTGGTGGTGGTTGGTTTGAAATAAAAACACAGCAAATGGTTGGTTTGAAATGGCAAATGATTAAAAGTCTAAACTTGAGAACTTCCTGTTTGCACTGTATATTAATTTTAGATAAAACGCTACCACTTACGGCTGTGATTTTTGGCCAACTTACTCAGTCCCCCTCTGCTCATCACGTGCAGAGGATTCTTCCCATCAATGAAAAATAAAAGTGCTATTAGGTTTTTAAAAATGTTGAGAATCTCTATCCTGTCAATCACACCATGAAGGCCAGGCCCCTTCTGATGGGATGGGGGAGGGATTATAAAACCCAGAAGTGTGGGTGTGGCTCAGTCTCAGCAAGATGGGGGAGGGAGAGGTCTCGACTGTATGAGCTGTGAATCAACCAAACCCACTGAATGTCTACTGAACTGTGAGTGTGGTGTTTATGTGGTGTTTTATGGTGGTTTCACCCTGCTTTAAATGGTATGAAACTGCACTTGAATTTGGTGGCCTTGCACCCTCCTTGAAGTGGTACGAAGCTGCACTTGAATTTGGTGGCTTTGCACCCTGCTTGAAATGGCATGAAACTGCCCTTGAATTTGGTGGCCTTGCATCCTGCTTGAAATGGCATGAAACTGCACTTGCATTTGGTGGCCTTGCACCCTGCTTGGTGTCATGAAATTGTACTTGCATTTGGTGGCCTTGCACCTTGCTTGAAGTGGCATGAAACTGCACTTGAATTTGGTGGCCTTGCAGTTTCATACCACTCCATGCTGGGTGCAAGTCCACCAAATTCAAGTATTTCATACCACTTCATGCTGTGTGCACTTGAATTTGGTGGCCTTGCACCCTGCTTGAAGTGGTATGAAACTGCATTTGCACAAATGGTACGAAACTAGCACATCAGGCTTGAGTGACTGAGCTGCCACCCCAAGAATCCACTAGCCCTCTGGAAACCAGTCCCTTCAGCCCACAACACCCATACTAGCACTCCAGAAAGCGCCCCCTCCACCAGCCACCAATATTGGAATTGGTGGAGAGGTGGAATATTGAATTGGGGACCAGCCCTCCCGTGTGAACATGAGGCCCAACGGGTCCCACTTAATCTAGTTCTTAAACTGTGGCCCCTGGTTCTGGACTACCCCAACATCGGGAACATGTTTCCTGCCTCTAGCGTGTCCAAACTCTAAATAATCTTATGTTTCAATAAGATACCCTCGCATCCTTCTAAACTCCAGAGTATACTAGCCCAGCCGTTCCATTCTCTCAGCATATGACAGTCCCGCCATCCCTGGAATTAACCTTGTAAACCTATGCTACACTCCCTCAATAACAAGAATGTCCTTCTTCAAATTTGGGGACCAAAACTGCACACAATATTCCAGCTGTGGTCTCACTAGGACCCCATACAAATGCAGAAGGACCTCTTTGCTCCTATACTCAACTCCTCTTGTTATAAAGGCCAATATGCCATTTGTTTTCTTCACTGCCTGCTGTACCTGCATGCTTACTTTCATTGACTGATGAACAAGGACCCCCAGATCCCGTTGTACTTCCCCTTTTCCTGACGACATCATTTAGATAGTAATCTGCCTTCCTGTTTTTGCTACCAAAGTGGATAACCTCACATTTATCCACATTAAACTGCATCTGCCCCTCACCCAACCTGTCCAAGTCACCCTGCATTTGAAGTTTTAACATGTAAGAACAGTAGAACCAAATCTGTTCCAGTGCCAGAACGTATACAAAATTGTATCTGACTAGAATGTGCAACCCTGGCCCAGAAATTCAATCATATAATAAACGCATATAATCAATTGTGATTCATGTTTGGTAAAGCAATAGCATTTCATGTTGAAAAATTAAATCACAAGGTTACTGCTCTACCTTTCTTTTAAAATCAAGATATCTTCTCAAAAGAGAGGTGGCCAAATAGTCACAGTATTCCAGGTAAGGTCTAACCAGATCTTAAAAAGGGGGATCTGTTATATTCGAGCTTCCCACGTATAAAAAATAATTCTATTGTCTATTTTTGCTTTTGATTATATTATCGTGAAGTCTACGTTAGAAGTTGACAGTAGAGAATTCCAAAAATAGAAACAATGGCGTTCGTTAATGAGGAAAATAATGTATTTACAACTTTTTCTCTATAATTTTACGTTACCTGAAGATCGACCTCGCAAAAAGAGGACACATTCTAGTGAAAAAAAACATAAGCGGAAGAAAATCAGGACATCACATAATGTGAACAGTGGCCATCTCAACTTAAGTTTTGATAAAAGTACAGAGACTACCAAGAAGATAACCTGGGATGAGGTGATCTTAGTTTTACTTTAGTTTTTAATTGAGATTATTTGGGAATTTCCTAATAAAATTAATGCTCAATCAAATAAGTTGTTAATTGAAAAGCAAATGTGTTTCTCAAGTTTGTCTCAAAGCATCATTGTGGCCAATAATATGCTTCCTTAAATTTGCAGTGAACAATTACATTTTGGGGTATCACCATTAAATCTTGATATTCTTTCAATTATTAAATGGCAGTGGATTAAATAGTATTGCTTAATGTATTTATTATAGAGCAAAATTCGATTCCACTTCATATGATTTACAGTTAGCGAGTTTTGCCGTGAAGCTATACAAAGGACATTTGTAGACCCTTCACTCACAACTTATTCATTTGTAAATGTGTTAACACAGAAGGTCTATCAGCCCTCCCTTGCATGTTCAACTTATCACCAATCAACTTCTGGGTCCACCTCTCCCTGATTTAGACTCTGTCTCATCCCTCCCACTCACTTCTATACACTGCTATCTTCCTTCTATGCTCTGTCTTGATGCAGTGTCATAATTGACCATCCTCTTGCCTCCACGATGCTTAAATTGCTAAATTCTTCCAGCAGTTTATTTATGGACAGGAAATTGAATTGCATGAAGGGAAGTTGAACATGCAATGAGACCGGAGTTTGAGAGGAACAGGGATAATCAGAAAAAGGACCGTGAAGTAATTGGAAGCTGTTCCTGGGGGATGATGTAATGAGATCCATTGCAAAGGAATATACATAAACAGGGTCCTACCTGCAAAACCACACCGTCTCCACATAGTGGATAAAGTAAAATTTGCCCTCTCTAACATTAAAGCAGGCATCGACTCTCCAACATTCACTGTGATATTGGGCCCTACCCTTCACACAAGCAAATTTGGCACAGATTATATCAAAATCTGTGGTTCACACTGAGCATCCTCAGCAACTTCTATGCCGAAATATGTTCCAAGAATGGAAGACCTGGATTGAGATGTCCATTTGCATGAATCATTAAAGGTTAACACGCAGGTGCAAAAAACATCTGTGAAGTCAAAAGGAAATTTAGAGAACAAGGGTAAAGATGCCCTGCTGAAAATGTGGTCTGAGTGAGACCCTCACTTAGAAGATTATGTATTATCCCTTTTTAAGAAGAACTGTTACTAAGAAGAACTGCACAAATATTCACCAGATTGATTCACTGAAAAAGATGGATGCAAAAATAAGTCAGCTGAGCTTACACTGCCTGGAGTTCAGAAGCATGAGGAGTGACCTCGTTAAAACAGACAAAAATTTCACGGAGCTTGGCATGATAGTTGGAGCTAATGTTTCTCCACTCCGGAAAGCATCCACGGAATAAGGAGCCAGCCCTTCAGAGCTGAAATTAAAAGATTTGTTCATGCAGAGGAATGTGAATCTTCTGAAATCTCTAGTGCAAGGACTGCTGAGGCTCAGCTGTTGAATATATTCATTAGAAATTAAAGAATCAAGGGAAAGAGTTTTTACAGAAAATAAATGCTGAAGTAAAAGATCAACATGCTAAAGTAAAAGATCCTATTTTTATGTTACAAACGCTACAAGGCCTACTTCTGAAATCTCTCAAGAATCAAATTTAAAGAATTGTACAGCAAACACCACAAAGCATAATTGGGTATTCAATAAAACATTGGACTCAAAACTCATTGGGCTGCACGGATTAATAGAATTAAATGTTACTTTGAGAAGCAAACCTATTGGGACTTCCTTGAGCCAAAAATAAAATTGCTTATTATTATATGAGATAGGCAACAAATGAGGGATTTTCCTTCAATTGAAGAAGTAACTAAGAAGTTTTTGAAGTAATCCTGCAAGTTGACACGGGCAGGGCCTTACAAATGGTGAGATAGGCTTTTGGCATGCTGGCCTTCAGTCAGGGAATTGAGTCTAAAAGTTGGGATATTATGTTAGTGGTGTCACAGTGGTGCTGTGGTAGAGTTACTGCCTTAGCACCAAAGACCGGATTCTATCCTGACTATGGGTGCTGTCTGTCTGGAGTTTGTATGTTCTCCCTGTAACGGCATGGGTTTTCTCTGGGAGCTCTTGTTTCCATCCGCATTCAAAAAACATGCAGGTTTGTAGAGTTAATTGTCTTCTGTAAATTGTCCCTAGTGTACAGGATACAGAAATTGAGATGAGCATTAACGGTCAGCTTGATAGGTTGAAGGGTCTGTTTCTACTCTGTATGTTTAAAACTAAACTCTACAATAAAGTAAAACGTACAAGGCATTGAGTATTGTGTTCCGTTTTGGTCATCCTGCTATCAGAAGGATGTCATTAAGCTGGAAAGAGTGCAGCAATTATTATGAGGATGTTGCTAGAACTTAATGGCCGGAGCAGTTGGGCTGGATAAACCTTTATACCTGAGAGCAGAGATTGCTGAGGGGTGATTTTATAAAGGTCTATAATATCATGAGGAGAATAGATAGGTTGAATGCACAGTGTCCTTTACCCAGCGCAAAAACCAGAGGAGATGGGTTTCAGTTGCGAGGGGAATGATTCAATAGGAGCCTGAGGGGCAACTTTTTCATCAGAGCGTGGTGGATATAGGGAATAAGCTGCTAGAAGTAGTAGTTGAGGCAGGTACAACAAGAATTAAAAGACATTTGTACTGTTTACATGGACATTAGCTTGGAGGATGTAGAATCGATATGGGTAGAGCTGCGAAACACTAAGGGGCAGAAAACGCTAGTGGGAGTTGTGTACCGGCCACCTAACAGTAGTAGTGGAGTTGGGGATGGCATCAAACAGGAAATTAGAAATGCGTGCAACAAAGGTAAAACAATTATAATGGGTGACTTCAATCTACATATAGATTGGGTGAATCAATTTGGCATGGGGTGCTGAGGAAGAGGATTTCTTGGAATGTATGCGGGATAATTTTCTAAACCAACATGTAGAGGAACCAACGAGAGAGCAGGCTATTCTTGACTGGGTATTGAGTAATGAGGATGGGTTAGTTAGCAGTCTTGTGTGTAGCCCCTTGGGCAAGAGTGACCATAATATGGTTGAGTTCTTCATTAGGATGGAGAGTGACATTGTTAATTCAGATACAAGGGTCCTGAACTTAAAGAAAGGTGACTTTGAGGGTATGAGACGTGAATTGGCCAAGATAGACTGGCAAATGATTCTTAAAGGGTTGACGGTGGATATGCAATGGAAGGCATTTAAAAACTGCATGGATGAACTACAACAAGTGTTCATCCCAGTTTGGCAAAATAATAAATCAGGGAAGGTAGTGCATCCGTGGATAACAAGGGAAATCAGGGATAGTATCAAAGCAAAAGATGAAGCGTACAAATTAGCCAGAACAAGCAGCCTTCCAGATATTTTTTATAGATATGTGAAGAGGAAAAGATTAGTTAAAACAAATGTAGGTCCCTTGCAGTCAGAAACAGGCGAATTGATCATGGGGAACAAGGACATGGCAGACCAATTGAATAACTACTTTGGTTCTGTCTTCACTAAGGAAGACATAAATAATCTGCCGGAATAGCAAGGGACCGGGTGTTAAATGAAATTGAGGAACTGAGTGAAATCCAGGTTAGCCGGGAAGTGGTGCTAGGTAAATTGAATGGATTAAAGGCCGATAAATCCCCAGGGCCAGATAAGTTGCATCCCAGAGTACTTAAGGAAGTAGCCGCAGAAATAGTGGATGCATTATTTTTTCAATAATTTTTCAAAACTCTTTAGATTCTGGAGTAGTTCCAGAGGACTGGAGGGTAGCTAATGTAACCCCACGTTTTAAAAAGGGAGGGAGAGAGAAAACGGGGAATTACAGACCAGTTAGTCTAACATTGGTGGTGGGGAAAATTCTGGAGTCAGTTATTAAAGATGGGATAGCAGCACATTTGGAAAGTGGTGAATTCATTGGACAAAGTCAGCATGGATTTATGGAAGGTAAATCTTGTCTGATGAATCTTATAGCATTTTTCGAGGATGTAACTAATAGAGTGGATAAGGGAGAACCAGTGGATGTGTTATATCTGGACTTTCAGAAGGCTTTCGACAAGGTCCCACATAAGAGATTAGTATACAAACTTAAAGCACACGGTATTGGGGATTCAGTATTGATGTGGATAGAGAACTGGCTGGCAGACAGGAAGCAAAGAGTAGGAGCAAATAGGTCCTTTTCAGAATGGCAGGTAGTGACTAGTGGGGTACCGCAAGGCTCAGTGCTGGGACCCCAGCTATTTACAATATATATTAATGATCTGGATGAGGGAATTGAATGCAACATCACCACGTTTGGGGGACAGTGTTAGCTGTGAGGAGGATGCTAGGAGGCTGCAAGGTGACTTGGATAGGTTGGGTGAGTGGGGAAATGCATGGCGGATGCAGTACTGATGCAGATGCAGGACTGATCAGCGACAACGATGAGTCAGCCTACAGGGATGAGATCCAGCACCTGACCACCTGGTGTGCCGACAATAACCTCATCCTCAACTCCAAAAAGACGAAGGAGATTATTGTCGACTTCAGGCAGACCAGAGGAGGCAGTCATACCCCCATCCACATCAACGGGACTGAGGTGGAGCGCGTCTCCAGCTATAAATTCCTCGGAGTGCATATCTCGGAGGACTTGTCCTGGTCCCTCAACACCTCCAAGCTGATCAAAAAGGCACAGCAGCGCCTTTACTTCCTTAGGAGGCTCAAGAAAGCCCACCTGTCCCCCCAGATCCTGACCAACTTTTACCGCTGTACCATAGAGAGTATCCTGACCACCTGCTTCACGGTATGGTACAGCAGCTGCACTGCTGCGGACAGGAAAGCACTACAACGGGTGGTGAAAACCGCGCAGCACATCATCGGTGCCCCGCTCCCTGCCATGGATGCCCTCCACCGAAAACGGTGTCTGAGACGGGCTGGGAAGATCATCAAAGACCCCTCACACCCCAACCATGGACTGTTTGCCCTCCTCCCATCAGGGAGGCGGTACAGGAGCCTCAGGTCACGTACCAGCAGGATGAGGAAAAGCTTCTATAACAACACAATCACACTGCTGAACTCGGAGTCCCGACGATAGACTTCTCTGGTCCCTCCGTCCCCCTTTGTTTAATCATTCTGTATTTCCTGATTATTCAGTATCTTCTCTCTTTCTACTTTTTTCTTGTCTTTTCTCTTTATGTACAACTACTACGGTCTGACGCAAAACTGCATTTCGTTGTACTGATACTTGTATTTGTGCGATGACATTAAAGTTGAATTGAATTGAATTGAATATAATGTGGATATATGTGAGGTTATCCACTTTGGTGGCAAAAACAGGAAAGTAGACTATTATCTGAATGGTGGCCGATTAGGAAAAGGGGAGCTGCAACGAAACCTGGGTGTCATGGTACACCAGTCATTGAAAGTAGGAATGCAGGTGCAACAGGCAGTGAAGAAAGCAAACGGTATGTTAGCATTCATAGCAAAAGGATTTCAGTATAAGAGCAGGGAGGTTCTACTGCAGTTGTACAGGGTCTTGGTGAGACCACACCTGGAGTATTGTGGACAGTTTTGGTCTCCTAATCTGAGGAAAGACATTCTTGCCATAGAGGGAGTACAGAGAAGGTTCACCAGACTGATTCCTGGGATGGCAGGACTTTCATATGAAGAAAGACTGGATAGACTCAGCTTGTACACGCTAGAATTTAGAAGATTGAGGGGGGGATCTTATAGAAACTTACAAAATTCTTAAGGGATTGGACAGGCTAGATGCAGGAAGATTGTTCCCAATGTTGGGGAAGTCCAGAACTAGGGGTTACAGTTTAAGGATAAGAGGGAAGTCTTTTAGGAACGAGATGAGAAAAACATTTTTCACACAGAGAGTGGTGAATCTGTGGAATTCTCTGCCACAGAAGGTAGTTGAGGCCAGTTCATTGGCTATATTTAAGTTAGATGTGGCCCTTGTGGCTAAAGGGATCAGGGGGTATGGAGAGAAGGCAGGAATGGGATACTGAGTTGTATGATCAGCCATGATCATATTGAATGGTTCAATGGTGCAGACTCGAAGGGCCGAATGGCCTACTCCTGCACCTATTTTCTATGTTTCTATATCGAAGGTTTCAGTGGATATTGGCCAGGAATGGGCAACTAGGACTAGCTTCGGTCGGCATCTTGGATAATTAAGCCAAAGAACCTGTTTCTATGGGTGGTTAGTTAATTATATGAGGGAAAAGAGAAACATTGAAAGAATGAGGTGACCACATTGCAAAAAGTAATCAACACCACTTAATGGAGCTACGTTTTCTAAATTTAGAGCTTTGCTTTAATTTCCTCAATTTGCAAATAATGAACTCGTTCCAATTTATATTATTAGATGCAAAAGGTGCTTCACAGAAGGATAGCCGCAGAACTTAGTAGTGATATTTTGGGCAAGAAAGTTGAAGAGTTAACAAGACGAATTGAAAATATTGACTGCACGCAAAAGCATGAAGAACTGGCGCAAAGTATTCAAGTAAGTTTTTGACAGCTTTTTTCTAAACTCATGTAATTGCAGAGAATTTTCTTCCTTAGAAAAAAACACCCATACTCTGACAAGTCACTTGAGCTCACTGGTTACCTGGAGCACTTTCATTCTTTGCTTAGGCCATGTGAGAGACTTCATATGGAAAAAAAATCCATCTGTTTAGAGATACCTAATAAAATAGTAAGATTCAATGAGAACTTACCAGTTTGAGGTTTGATCTTTATTTTATGAGTTACGATGAGCGATTACGTGAAGGCCGTCAGCCCGCATGCGCGTCAATCTTCAAAGCAGTGGTGTGAAATCACAGAATAACAGTTGTTGAACTGAATATAGTAAGATTCGAGAGACTAGAACTACCAGCTGAACTTTTAAAGAGGGTTGGGAGCGGAGAGCAAGTAATCGCTCATCGTAACTCCTCATAAAATAAAGATCAAACCCCAGACTGGTAAGTTCTCGTTTAATCTTACTATTTTACTTCGGAGTCACGTGAGTGACTACGTGATGATTTTAAAGCTCTGTGATTTCATGCCGTGGATGAAAGTCCATGCCACACACTGTATTGGTTGACCAAGGATAAGAGAATAATGCATTCAGACATGACAAATTTTTAAAACATGCTGATGCTTTAATGGACAAATTATAGTAATAGTAGACCCACTCATCCAAGGGGAAACTACGAAACAGAACTTAAAATGGTGCGGGCAAAAACCCCTGGTCTGGCGATAGGTTTATTATAGAATGTCTGAAATGTTCTGAAACGCCCGGTAGGCGGTGCGACTCTCGTCAGCAGCGGCCTCTGCAGCCCGTCCGCGTTTTTATTATTTTTTGTCTATGTTTCTATGTAGTTTTTGTTATTTTTTGTTGGGGTGTGGGGGTGGTGGTGGGGTGGGAGGGAGAGGGTAACTTTTAAATCTCTCCCTGCACGGGAGACCCAACCTTTTCTGTCGGGTCTCCGTTGTCGTTGGGGCTGCAACGAGGAGCGGCCTCCAACAGGAGAAGACCGGGGACTCTGGTGCCGACGACTCACCTCACTGTCGCGGAGCTGGCCGAGTCCGGAGCGGTGGTGGAGCGCTGCTGCTGCTGCTGCTGCGGCCCGACCTCCGGAGATTCGGAGGCTGCAACTGCGGGTCTGGTGGACGGCGGCACCGGGAGCCCGCGGGTCCCTGGAGGGAGACTGCTTTTCAGGGCTCCTGCAACGGCGACTTCTCCCGCCCGAGTTGCGGGGTCGAAGAGCTCCTGGAGCGGGGCCTGACATCACCGCCCCGCGCGGCTTGGAATGGCCGCGGGACTCTGTGAGCGCACGCCGGGGGCTCTAACATCAAGAACCCGGTGTGCGACCTCACATCACCCGGCGTGGCTTTAATGGCCGCGGGACAATCGCCATCGCCAGGCGGGGGCTTTGACTTTGACTCTGACATCGGGGGGGGGGGGGGGGGGGGTGCAGTGGAGAGATAAGTTTTTTTGGCCTTCCATCACAGCGATGTGATGGATGTTTATGTAAATTATGTTGTGTCTTGGGTCTATTTGTTTGTAATGTATGGCTGCAGAAACGGCATTTCGTTTGGACCTCAAGGGGTCCAAATGACAATTAAATTGAATCTTGAAATGTGCGTTCTCTTGACCATCCTGCAGTCGCTAGGATATGGTCTAGTGGGACGTCCATTGTCCTCGCTGCTGACGTAGATACAGCCCTGGTGGAGTGAGATTTAAAAATGTAATTATCTACTGCATAAGCCAGAACCTGTTTCAACCACCTGGAAATGGTCTGTACTGAAACCTTTTTATGAGGTTTCTTGAAACTAACAAGTACTGCTAGTTCCGAGCCCCTGAGGCTCTTTGTGACCTTTATATATTGTTGGAGGTGTGTAACCACACACAACCGTAGGTCCAAGGGGTATGCTGCAAAATGTAGTTTGAGGCCGGAAGTACCTGGTCTGCTCTGCTTGACTAGATCATACACGTAAAACATGATACTATTGGCAGATATAATCATTCTACCCAGCCGAAGCTTGTGCAATGACTCGACCCGTTGCGCTGACACCAGCGCCGTGTGCATGACTACTTTGTACGTGAGCTGGACCAGGTACAGGGATGTTGCTGGCGCCCACCGGCGGAGCAGTGTTAATACTGTGCCAACATCCCATATTTCCGTGGGAGGATTCGTGTTGAAGATGCCCTTCATGAACCTGGACACCAGAGGGTGAGACCCAACAGAGTGGTGTCCCGATCCCGGCCACAAATATGCCGATAGTGCACTTCTGGCACAATTTATAGCACTATAACTCAACCTCATCAAAAAATAGTTTTGAGAGAAACTCTAATACATTGGTTATATGTGATGTGTCATACGAAATATTAGATTGTGAACAGTACACTTCCCACTTCCTGATATAGGAAATGTATTGTTTCTTCGTACTGTCTCTCCAGGTCGCAGCGAGTACATCCACCGTGCGATCAGATAATCCGAGCCCCAGGAAAGGTCTTCTCAGACTCTGTAATCCAATAAATTAATTTGGTCATGGAGAGGATGCCCCCCCCCCCCGTTACAGGGTGGACTAGCAGATTACTGCCTTGGGAATGGCCATAAAAGGCTGATCATTCCCAGTATGATTTGGAACCATGGCTGTGTAGGCCAGTCAGGCACTACCAGGAAGCCTGAGGCAGAGTTTTGATTGATCTTCAGCAAGCATCGACTGACGAGGCAGAATGGGGGAAATGCATAAAAGAACATTCTTCCCCAACGTAGCAGGAATGCATCCACCGCCACTGCCCGTGGGCCTGGTTCCCATGCAACATAGTTTGGTAACTGGTGATTTTGTCTGGATGCAAACAAATCGATATCTGGTGTTCCACACCGGTCGATAATGGCATAAAATATGTTATGATTCAACATCCATTCTGTGTCGTCATTGAATTTCCATGTCCCGGTGTCCGCCACCATATTGAGTCTACCTGGCAGGTAGGTGGCTGAAATTCAAATATTTCTTCCAATGCACCAGTGCCAAATGAGGTTAGCCAATTTATCACAGGATATAGACTTGATTCCGCCCATGTGATTAACGTATGCCACCGCTGTAGTGCAGTCAATTTAAGGTTGAACATGCAGATGGTGCATATTCCCGCAATAAACCTTTAACCCATAGAGTGCTCCCATCAACTTTAAGTAGTTAGTACCATACCATTGAAGAACTGATGACTCGTGCATATTCCATCTGCCACCACAACAGTTGTAATACCCCTACAGGATTTTTGACCATAATATTACCGGTGCAATGCCAAATATTGGACGTCCACCATTGTAACTCAGAAATGGCTTCAGCTGGTAAATGCATAGGTCTATTGAAGGACCTGCATGGGTTTTGGGTGTCTGCTCCTTTGCACGTAGTAAATTTTAATAATGCAAAAGCCCAAATTTTGCAGCTGGAAAGTAGCCTCTAATTTGCCAATTATACGGGCTACGTTGACTGGTTGCTGTTTTACAATGAGATAATTACAAGCTTCTATTAATTCCAATCTCTTGCCCGAGAGCAGAGTCACCAACATGTGAATGAGTTAATGGTAAATCCCAACTCATCATTAACTCTGGATGGTATCAATTTAGATTTAATTGGATGGATAAGAAACCCCAATCTCTCAACAAGTCTGGTGGCTGAAATAGCTAATTTAGCTATTTTTCAGAGTTTTACCTATTTTGAAAGTCTATACTGCACAAAGGAGTTAATTTGAGTTGTCAAGGATGATTCAATTACCCCTTACTGAACTTTAGCTTGTATATCCTTTAATGCATAAAGGACCGGTTTGGTGTATGCTGTGAGGGTGGAAATGAGCCAGAAAAGAATTCAATTTGGAATTGATGTATATTGTGCAGTATAAACGAATCTGATGTTTATTCACAGACCAGTGTAATCTTTCCCCAACTTGTGAGTGGTGCACACCCTCGTGTTCCAAAAAGAACCAGACCCACCTACCTCCATGGTTACTGGTGGCATTGTGGTTTGTATTTCCGCCGCCGAGGTTTGGGGGGTAGAGCTGCTGGAGTGCGCAAGGTACGCATTTTTGAGGAGGACCGGTCTTGGCCGTGCCCTAAAAAAGACTTGTGTCCATAATGTTCGGCCTTCATGCTGCTTCCAGCTTCAGGGAATCGATTGCTGCTGGTAGAGGCGTAGGGGTGTTGCCGCTGGAAGGACGAAGCTCCACTCGTTGATGGAGCTCGGATCAGCCCCACGGCTTTTGCCTCGTCATCTAGGGTCTTTGACCTGATTGGGTAGATCTTCACCAAACAGGTAATTTGGCGGCTGCACATTGCTGGCTTTGCATAATCCTGCAAAATTAAGTTTCGGAGTAAGGCGGATGGCATTCTTGCGGTAGCAATTTATTTCAAAGTGCGCGTTGCACAATAATGCCAGCGCATCTTGTTGTCCATCCGACAGAGGGCCTCCATCCACCGACCTGGCAAAGGCCATATTGCCTGAAGCAAACAGGCTCTGGAGTTTCACCTCCTGGTTCCTGATGCCTCCCCCGATATGATTCCATATCGAGCTGTTTACAGCCGGCACACTTAATGACGCACAGTTGATAGGCGTGTGGTGCCTCATGGCCGTATCCACCATTACTTGCTCTTGGAGCTGATGTGAAGCCGGATAGTTGATGCTAGCCGCCAATTCTTCCTCAAGCGGCTCCCCAATTTGCGATGGCATCGCAATTTTCGATGCTATTGCGGGTATTTCTGCTTCTTGCAGCCCGTGCATCATGGTATGTTCCCTGGACATACCGCCGAACTCTGAGCCAGCCCAAAACTGACTGGATGCTCCCCTCAGAGAGGGAGACATCATGCAGCCCTGAACCAGGCACTGTCGCGGGCTCTCTTGGAGACCCGCGCTGATATGACTCCATTCCTAGGAGTATTTCATGGTGGTATTTCAAGTGCTCCATCCGGGACAGATGTCCGGAGACGCTATCCATTGTGGGAGGTGCACCCTCCTGGCCTGACTCTATAGGCCTCACAGAATTTTGCTTGGCTTTTCCACCTCTCGGGATAGCCACGGTGCTCTGCAGAGACACCAAGTCTGAAGTCGCTGGAATTATCGTCAGCGACTTGGGTGGCAAAGTTGACGGCCGCCCCCGCAACCCGCTGTCCGAGGGAGAGGGGGGAGAGAGAGGGTAGTACCTGTAGGTTGGAGAGCTGTGTAAAGGATTTCTCACAACCAGGCTGTACACATTTATACGGCTGATCACCTGTATGAATGCTGAAGAAACAGACTGGGTCAGATTTTGAATGAACCCCCCCCCTCTCTCTCTCTTTCTCCCCCTCTCTCTTTCTCCCCTCTCTCTCCCCTTCCTCCCTTTGCCTCTGTCTCTCTTCCCCTCTTTTCTCCTCCCTTTCTATCTCTCCACTCGTTTTTTTTCTCCCCACTCTCTCTCTCCCTCTCGGTCAAGTTTTTTCAAGTCTTCCATAGCAGGTCTCCGTAGCTCGTCTTGCCTTCACCTTTTTGTCCATTTCCGTTCGAACTTGAAGCAATCCTGCAATCAAGATTTACCGAACACACAACCACAGAATAAGTTCAAGAACTTACCTGCGGGTCTTTTAAACTTACCGCTGGAGGAGCGACGCACCTACCAGCCAGTCGTGGCGCCATGCAGTAGACGTAATGACGCACATGCGGGCTGACAGCCTTCACGTAGTCACTCGCGTGTCTCCGAAGTAAAATAAGGCCTGGAGATGCAAGGAACTGCAGATGCTGGAATCTTGAGCAAAACACGTAGTGGAAGAGGAACTCGATTAGTACAATTGGTCAGGCTGAGTTCCTCCAAAATAAAAGGCCTGTCTATCCAGTGATTGCCTTGACAACCAGCTTTATCTTTGGCATTCAAAACTATTCAGAGACTACAAAATAAAAATACTATTTAAACACTAATTATTATTAACACTAATTATTAATTATCTGTTTTAAAAAATTAAAACAAACACAACTGAAAAATGACTTTGTGCAACGCCAGCTGACATAAGCTGTTTGTGTTCAAGTCAAACCCAGGCAAAAGGGTTAAATGTCTAACCTTTCTGGAGTCAGTTCACAAAATCAGAAGAAAGTTACTATAGAAAAGTAGGCCCTGTGACCTACGGTAACTGTACTGATTGAAAATGAATTTGTAACTTCACACGTGGGAAGAGATCCATAGTCCTGCAGGTTTGTACTGCAAATGCACTTCCAAATACCTTTTCATGGTCCAAGTCAGACAGTGCGTAAAAATTCCATGTTTACCATCAAGCATCCAGTTTACACTAACTCTACACAAACCCCTTTTTAAGTTTCATCGCTGACGGTTGATCCAGCTCGAGGTTTTTCCCCCTCGAGCTTGAAGGTCGAAGACAGTTGCTAAAAAGTCGCATTAGTGGGATAGGCCCTTTAAGTGATCAATGAGAAATGAAAGGTACAAATTTCAAAATTTACATTGTCCCCTGTAGAAATATCATTAGCGTAATCTCAAATCAGAATTGTGCTATAGGATGGTGCGTTGTCCTCAGTTTCCAAAATTAAGAAGCATTTAATGCCACCAATTGAGGATACATTTCTCAGCAGTTTTATTTTGTTCAGTTGTACATCTGATTCTTTTTAAATTGCTATCTTTCTTTCTGTTGTGACCTTGACTTCTTATTTATATAGATCCATGCCATTGTCACCATATTTTAAAACATTTAAGATGTACAAGGTGTCAAGATTAAATTTGATTTTTTTTTCACACAGACGAGAATAAATAATTTGGAAAAAAAAGTAACAACTGTTTTACAGACTATAAATAGACCATCGGCCAGGAGGAAACCAGAGGAGGTACAGCCTACCTTACATTAGTTTAAACTTGTCGTCATTTCTATGCACTAATTACTTTATTATAAACCATTAATTTTCACTTCCATCAATACAACAGCCTAAAATGCCTCCTGTACCACATTATCCAACTTCTGCAGCAGATCTGAAAAATGCGGAGCCCACAACATGTGTAAACTACATGGATTTGTCTGCAGTTCCGTCAGACCAGAAATTACAGCTTTTGCCTCATGAGAAAACTTCTGATTCTACTAACTATGAATTGAACTTGCAACAACTTAAAAGGTATTAATTAATTTAGCAATGGTGTTAATTTACAATAGGCTGATTCTATTCGAATTATGTACTTCTGAGATTTATAACAATACAATTTTTAGCAGTGTATCATTTATGAAATGTATGGAAAATTCATATTGGTATACCTTTTGTAGTAAATTTGGAATTTATCGTGCTCCAATGTTGCAATGACAAATTTATTGTTCTGTCTTCTACATTTATGAATATCTAATCTTTCAGTCCATAACATTCTGAGAATTTGTTATTGATGCCAATCAAATTTACCATTTGGGAAAATTGCATTTTTTTTGGAGTCCTGTGCTCATGGGTATGACGTATTTATAAAAGGGAAATTATGTCTCAATTTCTATTGATAATATCTTCATTAGTATCTTAATTCCAATGGCACAGATAATTAACTCCCAAAAACAGTGTAATATCAATAACTAGCATTTGTACATCAATTTTAGTACAAAAGGCATTCCAAGAAGCTTCAAAGAAGTGTAACTTTGAAACTACACAAATTGGAAAGCATAGTTCCAAATTTTGTGCACTGCACAATTCAAACTCAACAAAAGATCAACCACATAGTAAAACTAAACACTCATTGCAAGTTGCATAAAGCATGTGATTTTCCTTCCAGGTTTTCTCTAAACTTGTCACACTAAGCTAAGGAGGAGCCCAAATATGCCAAATAAAAAACATGCAGTCCACAACTTCTAGGATTTTTTGGCTGCATATTCACAGAATGCAGACAGTGCAGAATAACCATGCAGAAGCATGTCTTGTGAGGCAGAGTTCTATGAAATACTTATAGATGACCTGCCTAAAAAACCCCCAGTTTTGTTTCTGGGCTTGACCCAAAATGGCACCCATTCCTTCTTTCCAGAGATGCTGCTGGTCCCACTGATTTACTCCAGCATTTTGTGCCTATCATGGGTACCTTGGGTACTGTCTGTGGAGTTTGCACATTCTCCCTGTGACCAAATTGATTTCTTTCATGAGCTTCCGTTTCCTTCCATGTCCCAAAGATGTGCACATTGGGATGTTAATTAGCCATTGTAAATCATACCTAACTTGTAGGTGAGTGGGAGAACCTGGGGTTGATGAGAATGTGGGATTAAAGTAGAATTATTATAACAATTGTTGTTGATTTTGGTACATACTTGGTGGGCTTTCCATGCAATATCTCCCTATAACATCAATTTGCAGTTGTGCATTTCCTATATAATGTCATAAATATAATCAACATGCTTATTTTGCAGGCTGTAAATGTCATAGTGGCAAGTGTAGACCATTACTACCCTGGAGGATGCTGAGTTAGGTCAACAGCTAAATTTAGTTTGCCTGCCTTTTCTCCATTAAAGGATTTGTATATTGCCTCTTAAAATTTAAGAATATGCCAAAGCACTAACTAAATATGCTAACTAAATATTTTCGAAGTGTAGTGATCATTAAAGTAAATTGGCAGACATCAAGCAACTCTTGTTTGCAATCTTGAAATTTTCAATTAATATCAGCTTGCGTTTGAGGGGAAAACGTCTATATTTACCTTGCCCTTTGAGTTTAAAATTACTTTTTAATTTCTGCCTTATCCTATTTTAAGTTCATGTCATAGGAGATAATTAAGCCATTCGGCCCATCGAGTCTGCTATGCCATTCAAAGGTAGATCATGGCTGATCTACCTTTCCCTCTCAACCCCATTCACCATAACCCCTATAACATGTCACATTTACTAATCAAGAACCTGTCAATCTGCTTTAAAAATACCCAATCACTTGGCCTCTACAGCTGTCTGTGGCAATGAATTCCACAAATTCACTAACTCCTTTCTGAAGGTACATCCTTTTATTCTAAGGCTGAACGCTCTGGTTTTCGACTCCCCCACTAGTGGAAACATCCTCTCCACATCCAGAGAAGATTTTAACAGAGGGTTTTGTTTCCAAACCCCACTACTCAAAGAGAACGCTTCCTTTGTATCAGCCCTATGTTGGAAATCCAGTTTGACCAATTCTCTTTTTAACAATACATCTTCTTTCCCTTTCTGTTTGAGGTAAAACTAGGGTGCCACATTTTGTAGCTCTGCATTTACTTGATTTGTATACATATAGTTACTGATAAATCTTTGTTCTTTTACAACTTTTAGGATTTTGCACTTCCAAGTGATGTCATTTTGTTTCCCAAGATCCAGAATAGATGCACTGCTCTTCTTCAAACTAAACCTTATCTATCATCATTTTACTGTCACGTGGTTTGTGAATGCCTCCTTGAATTTTCCTGCTCACAGTGGCATTATCAAACCTGAAAGTACAACTTTATTCTTTCATCCAAAGCATCAGTATGTAATGTGAAAAATTGAGGACTAATTCTTAATTCAATTCTATGCACATTCATTTAATATTTTCTTCAGAATTGTATCAAATGCTTGTTAAAATCCATTTCAGTAATCAGCCTGGAAATTCAATGAGAAAACAGAACCACATGCAGCTTTAATTATCTTTAAAGGGGATTTTTGCCGATATATGTACCCAAAAGATGTGAAGAAAAAAAATTGTTGTGTGATTGTGAAGCGAGAGATGCAGAAATGCTCTCCTGGAATATTTAGACTTCAGGTCAAATCTAACCCCTCCCCACACTTTTCACTTCATAACCTTTCATGATTCCTTCCTTATAAGTGTCCCAATCCAATTATCTTCCTTTGCCTTTTAAATGCTGTTGCCAGTATCAGTGGATACATTTTGTAAGTTTTGCATCCAATGCAAGGAAACCCAAAGATTGCTAAATGATGGAACACTTCATGGTCAACCAATTGGAATCCCTGAAATAAAAACAAGACAGTTTTTTAACAGAACCAGGTGATTGAATTGATGCTGGACTGAATTGATAGCATGCATTAATATTTCTTTCCTTTCAATATTTTTCCTTAGAAAAATGCCCAATGATGCAAAGATTACAAAGAATATTCCATTACCAAAGAATTTGGACACTGTAACTCCAGCAAGTACACACTGCAGTGGTAACTAACTTAAATAACAAGGAGCTGGCATTTATTGAATTAGCCTGGTATTTTATATATTAGACTCGTCACTTTATATTACTGATGTACTCTGCTATTCCTGATCTTTCTCATGATATTGACAAAGTAATGAATGGAAATGAAGTTCTCTCTCCACAAGAGGAAAAGAGGAAATTGAATTGGTCATGGCCTCTAGTTTGAGAACGTGATTGATACTGAATTAGAGTGGGAAGCTACAGAGAATAACTGATGATTTTGCTAGTAACCCTTGTACATGAGTGAAAAATGAAAAAATAAGAAATATTTTTAGAGCTATTCCGTGAACTCCATCTTGGTTATAAACAAACTTTGTTGGATCAATATGTGAGGCCTTCAAAGCTTTTAAAGAACCCATATCAAAATTACAGCTGGAGGAGCGATCATCACACAAATTTAATTTAGTATACAGATAGTGAGATTCTAATCTAAGTACGAGCCAGGAGATACTGAACAAAGATACACAAAATTAAGAATATGCAGTTCTTAATTTTTAATGTTTCTGTAAAGTACTAGATAAACTGGCAAAAATCTTGCACTTTGTTAAAGAACAGATAGAGTTAAGACAAAACAAATAGCAAAATTAAATATTGGTAAAAATCCAATACTCCTTATAGACTAAAAAATGTTTTTGATACAGATAATGTTTGACTCGGTCGCTGAAGGAGTAAGATACGTTTTTGTCCCAAACATTATGGAGGGCACTGTACATCATCCAGAATAAATGCTGATCATATTACATTTGTACAATTTAAGTTAGAATGGCTGCCCACTGTTCCAAATTCATTAAAAGAGTTTATTGACAAATATGATAGTCTTGTCTGACCTGAAACGCCACCTTATCCGTGTTCTCCAGATAGGTTGCCTGTCCCGCTGAGTTACTTGTGCACTGTGTCCTTGTCCCACTCGTAATATTTAAAATGAGTGCTGCCACTGCAGCAGCCGGAGGGTAATTATCACGCGTTAAATGTTCATCCAGCAAAATTGGTAGCAGTAATTTCTGAACTCCTCATAATATTTTACTCAAGGTAAGAGAAGAAATACAGTAGTTTGCTGGATATATTCACATTTGATTTAATGATGCCACTATAATTTATTGTTGAGAAGACAGATTGCTGGAGTAGCTAAGCGGGTCAGACAGCATCTCAGGAGAACACAGATAGGTGACATTTCAGGTTGGAAACCTTCTACATAATTATGTACTTGTTTTTACATAATTTAATGTTATTGGACAATAGCCATGGCTTCCTTTTGTCATGGTACTGTTTCTATTCTATCTAAGCTGTAATCTATATTACTAAAAATCTGATCTTGACCACTTCCAGTTGTTCTGTATATTATTTTAGAAAAAACGCTGCCACTTACGGCTGTGATTTTTGGCTATCTTACTCAGAGTCCCCCTCCGCTGTGCAGGACAAGAGGATTTTTCCCATTGATGACACATAAAAGAGTTATTAGTGTTTTAAAAAAAATGAGATTCTCTCTCCTGAAGACCATGCCCCTTTCGGAGGGACTATAAAACATGGAAGTGTTGAGTGCCTCAGCCAGTGTCTACAAGATGGGGGTGCGAGAGGGTCACGTCTCTCAGTCTGAGCTGGGAGTGACACTGAACACATGTCTACTAAACTGAGTGGTTTTACTGACCTGTCAGTACCCTTAATGTAGTTTGGAAATGCTAAAGCTGTGTTGCCTTTGGTTTGGAAATGCTAAAGCTGTGTTGCCTTTGGTTTGGAAATGCTAAAGTAACCTTGCCTAATTAAAGTTACCTTGCCTAATTAAAGTTGCCTTGCCTAATTAAAGTTGCCTTGCCTAATTAAAGTTGCCTTGCCTAATTAAAGTTGCCTTGCCTAATTAAAGTTGCCCCTTGCCTAATTAAAGTTGCCTTGCCTAATTAAAGTTCCCTTGCCTACTATATAATTAAAAGTCTAATCTTGACCACTTCCTGTTTGCGATTTATATTGATTTTAGAAAAAAAATTGGCCATCTTACTCGGAGTCCCCCTCCGCTCATTAGGTGCCGAGGATTATTCCGGTGGGAGGGGCGAGGGACTATAAAACCCAGAAGTGTGCGAGTGGCTCGGTCTCTGCAAGATGGAGGAGGGAGAGGTCACGACTCGCTGTCTTTAGTGGCCTTGCACCCTGCTTGAAGTAGTAAGAAACTGCACTTGAATTTGATGGCCTTGCACCCTGCTTGAAATGGAATTTCAAGGAATAGCCGTGAGTCAACTGCCAGCCCACCAGCCGTGAGTGAGTGAGCTGCCTGCACAACAGGCTTGAGTGACTGAGCTGCCAGTCCAAGAATCCATTCGTCCCACAATGTCCATACTAGCCCTCTGGAAACCAGTTCAGCCCACAGCTCCCATACTAGAGCTCCAGAAAGCCCCCTCGCACTGGCCACCAATATTGGAATTGTTGGAGAGGAGGAATATTGCATTGGGGGACCAGCCCTCCCATGTGATGCTGGGACCCAACGGGTCCCACTTAGTCTAGTACATTATGTACTTTTCAGCATTATTGATTTATTTACCATTTCTTTTTATATTGACCATGTCATTTAATTATATTGTCCTTGGGGGACACTGAAGCCTCCTTGTCCAATGTTTTTTGGGCTGTAGGAAATACTGAATGATCAGTTCCCACAACAGAGTCAAACATAGAATGATATATATGGAGCACCGCTATTATTTCAGAATTATTCCACCAAATTTAGAGTTTAGAGATACAGCATAAAACAGACGCTTCAGCCCACCAAGTCAATGATGACCATCCATCACCCGTACACCAATTCAACATTATTCCACATTCACATGCTACACATTAGGGGGTATTTACAGAAGCCAATTAATCTACAAACCTGCACATCTTTGGAATGTGGGAAGAAACTCAAGCGCCTGGACAAAACCCACATGGTCACAGGGAGAACGTGCAAACTCTACATAGACAGCACCTGAGCTCATGATTGAACCTGGGTCTCTGGAGCAGTCTGGCAGCAGATCTACTGCTGTGCCACTGTGCACTAAAATTGTATAATTTGCAGTTTACAGTTGACAATATGCAGAATGTGCCAAAATTCAATTCTTAAGAGTCCATTGAAAATTGGGAACCGTTATGAACCACCTCCTCTTTACTGAAATAAAATATTAATGCTGAACCATTTCTTTGAACATGTGGAACAAAATCATTGATAACTATATAAATCAACTAGACTATGTGGGGCTCGTTGGGTCCCAGCATCACACGGGGGGGCTCCAACGCAATATTCCACCTCTCCACCAATTCCAATATTGGTGGCCAATGGGGATGGGGGGGGTTCTGGTGCGCTCGTATGGGTGTTGTGGGCTGAAGGGACTGGTTTCCAGAGGGCTAGTATGGACATTGTGGGCCGAATGGATTCCTGGGCCGACGGCTCAGTCACTCAAGCCTGTTATGCTGACAGCTCACTCACGGCTGGTGAGCTGGCAGTTGACGCACGGCTATTCCTTAAAATTCCATTTCAAGCAGGGTTTAAGGCCACCAAATTCAAGTGCAGTTTCTTACCACTTCAAGCAGGGTGCAAGGCCACTAAAGACAGCGGGTCGTGACCTCTCCCTCCTCCATCTTGCAGAGAATGAGCCATGCCCACACTTCTGGGTTTTATAGTCCCTCCCACCAGAAGGGGCGTGGCCTTCATGGTGTGATTGCCAGGAGAGAGAATCTCAACATTTTTTAAACACTAATAACTTTTATTTTTCATCGATGGGAAAAATCCTCAGCACATGATGAGCGGAGGGGGGCTCTGAATAAGATGGCCAAAAATCACAGCCGTACGTGGTAGCGTTTTTTCTAAAATCAATATAAAGCGCAAAGAGGAAGTGGTCAAGTTTAGACTTTTAATTATATATAAGGCAAGGCAACTTTAATTAGGCAACACAGCTTTAGCATTTCCAAACCACAGGCAACAACACAGCTTTAGCATTTCCAAACCACAAGCAACACAGCTTTAGCATTCCCAAACTATATTTTCAAACCACATTAAGGGCACTGACAGGTCAGTAAAACCACTCACAGTTTAGTAGACGTGTTCAGTGTTATTCACAGCTCGGACTAAGAGACATGACCCTCTCGCTCTGCCATCTTGCAGAGCCTGACTGAGGCACTTAACGCTTCCAGGTTTTATAGTCTTTCCTGAAGGGGCATGGCCTTCAGGAGAGAGAATCTCAACATTTTTTAAACATTAATACCTCTTATTTTTCATCGATGGGAAAAATCCTTTTGTCCTGCGCAGCGAAGTGGGAGCGTTTTTTCTAAAATCAATATACAGAACAACAGGAAGTGGTTAAGATCAGGCTTTTAGTAATATAGATTTTCAAGCAACATTGAATAGAAAACTTAAATTACTTTGCATGGAATAACAGGCATAGAAATATAGAAAACTAGACCAAGTGCAGACCCGTTGGGTCTGTTTCCCCAACGGGTGGTTACGGGGAAGGGGGGGGCGGCGGCATGCGGTGTCACACACACTAACTATTATATTATTCATTTGCTCCTTTTACCCCATAACCGCCCTATCCACTGACGCATAGCACCCAACTCGCAGGCGTGTGTAGAGAGGGAGGGAGGGGGGTGAGGGTGGAGGAGGATGGGTGAGAGATGGGAGGAGAGAGAGTGTGGGGGAGAGAGAGAGGGGGGGAATGGAAGGGGGAGAGACAGAGCAAAATGCAATCGTGTGTCACGTTCAGAATGTTCTGGAAATGAAGCGTCCGCGTCTCATGCATAAAAGCTGTCGGCAGCTCTATGGAATTCAGGGGCAGAGCCTGCCGCGTCACACACACAGCAGCTCCGATCTAAGCAAATTTATTTTTTTTAAACTGCCTTTGAAATTGAAAGCTAATGTTAAGAATTAGTGATGTTAAGTAGGAAATAATTAAATTCATTTCAATGAAAAACAATGGAATCAACAACCTGGCAGGCTGGGGGAGCGGGGCCAGGAGGCAGGTGGGGGGGCGGGGGGCAGGGGGCAGTTGGGCCAGGTGCAAAGGCATTGTGAGGTCAGCAGCTGGGCCCCCTTAATATTTTTTTTAAATGGCAGTTTGGTTATAAATTTTAGTAAATATCTCGGGAAATAATTGACCAAATCGATATTGGATTTTTGAAATCATAAGGAAAATTTCTACCTGCCTTCTCCCCACATCCCTTGATTCCACTTGCCTTGAGAACTCTTATCTAACTCTTTTTTAAATTAATCCAGTCAATTGACCTCAAATTCACAACTTTGGGTGAAAAAGTTTTTCCTCACCTCAGTTTTAAATGTCCTCCCCAGGGCTCGAAATTAGCCGTTGCCTGGGTGCCAATGACTACCCAAAGTGCCGCCGGGCAACCTAAACGCCAAGTCATTTTGCCTGGCTTGGCACTGCAGATACTAGTTTATACTGAAGACAGACACAAAAACTGGAGTAACTCAGCGGGTCAGGCAGCATCTCTGGAGAAAAGGAACGTGACGTTTCGTGTTGGCGACAGCCACGGCTGTAGTGCCGGGCAAAGATACCAGGTGCGGGGTGACGAAGGGTCGGAGCGAATGATGGAATCGCACAGCAGCATCTGCGACAGCGGCTCCACCTCCTCCTCCTCCTGCACCCCGCCTGCCCTGATAGCAGATGCTGCTTGCAAATCCGCTAACAGCGATAACCGCTTTCAAAACATACCCTCTCGCACGCCAAGGGAGGGAGGGGGAGGCCTCCTTCCGCCATCTGAAGCAGCTGCACCAAAGCTTTGAACTACACCGCTCGGCCTCGCACCTTGCTGTTGACTGGCGGAGGAGGGGAGGCGGTGGCGAGGAGATCCCAACTGCCTCCCCCTTTGGTGGCGGCACTTGGCGATGGATAGGGACTGCCAAGGAAGCGGGGCAATGTTGTCGGAGGAACGCTGACCTTCCTCCCCACCTTGCCTCTCCCTTCCTCTTGTACGCCCCCCTCTTATCCCGAGACCCCTCCACTCCATCCTGCACCGATCCCCATTCCCGCCCCTATTCAGTGCTCACTGACATCCTCTGTGCTCCCCTCCCCATCTACCCCCACTCCCCCCAATCTATTCATTCTGCACTGATCTTCCTATCCACCTCGCATTGATTCTCCTGCCACTCCCCATCCATCCTACACTGGTCCCCCAATTCATCTTGTACTGACCCCCTCTTCCCATCCATCCTGCACTGCTCCCCCTCCATTCATCCTGTACTGATCCCCCCCCATCCATCCCCTTCTGATCCCCCTATTCATCATGTACTGATCTCCCATCCATCCTGTACTGAACCCCCTATCCATCCTGTACTGATCCACCCCATCCGTCCTGTACTGATCTCCCATCCATCCTGAACTGACTCGCCCTCCATTTATCATTCATCCTGTACTGACCCCCTCATTCATCCTGTACTGATCCCCTCATTCATCCTGTACTGATCCCCTCATTCATCCTGTACTGATCCCCTCATTCATCCTGTACTGATCCCCTCATACTGTTCCCCTCATCATCCTGTACTGATCCCCTCATTCATCCTGTACTGATCCCCTCATTCATCCTGTACTGATCCCCTCATTCATCCTGTACTGATCCCCTCATCATCCTGTACTGATCCCCTCATTCATCCTGTACTGATCCCCTCATTCATCCTGTACTGATCCCCTCATTCATCCTGTACTGATCCCCTCATTCATCCTGTACTGATCCATCCTGTACTGATCCCCTCATTCATCCTGTACTGATCCCCTCATTCATCCTGTACTGATCCCCTCATTCATCCTGTACTGATCCCCTCATTCATCCTGTACTGATCCCCCATTCATTCACTCCCCTCGTACTGACTGATCCCCCATTCATCCTGTATCCCCTCGTTCCCCCACTGTACTGATCCCCATCATTCACTGATCCCCTAGTCATCATCCTGCACAGACCCCCCTCCGATCCACACTGTACTGACCCCTCCCCCCCCCCTCATCCTGCACAGACCCTCCGATCCTGTACTGAACCCCCCCCCCCCATTCATCCCTGTACTGAACCCCCCCCCCCCCCCCCCCCCCCCCCCCACATCTGTCATATACTGATCCCCCCCCCATCCAAAAAGAATGGCGGGGAACAGTCTGAAGAAGGGTCTCGACCCAAAACGTTGCCTATTTCCTTCGTCCATAGATGCTGCCTCACTCGCTGTTTCTCCAGCATTTTTGTCTACCCCCATTCATCCTGTACTGATCCTCCCCCCCCCCCATTCAACGCCAATGACATCCCCCGTGCTCTCCCCTCACCGTATAACCATATAACAATTACAGCACGGAAACAGGCCATCTCGACCCTTGTAGTCCGTGCCGAACACATCATCTCCCCTAGTCCCATATACCTGCGCTCAGACCATAACCCTCCATTCCCTTCCCATCCATATAACTATCCAATTTATTTTTAAATGATAAAAACGAACCTGCCTCCACCACCTTCACTGGAAGCTCATTCCACACAGCTACCACTCTCTGAGTAAAGAAGTTCCCCCTCATGTTACCCCTAAACTTCAGTCCCTTAATTCTCATGTCATGTCCCCTTGTTTGAATCTTCCCTACTCTCAGTGGGAAAAGCTTTTCCACGTCAACTCTGTCTATCCCTCTCATCATTTTAAAAACCTCTATCAAGTCCCCCCTTAACCTTCTGCGCTCCAAAGAATAAAGCCCTAACTTGTTCAACCTTTCTCTGTAACTTAGTTGCTGAAACCCAGGCAACATTCTAGTAAATCTCTTCTGTACTGTCTCTATTTTGTTGACATCCTTCCTATAATTAGGCGACCAAAATTGTACACCATACTCCAGAATTGGCCTCACCAATGCCTTGTACAATTTTAACATTACATCCCAACTTCTATACTCAATGCTCTGATTTATAAAGGCCAGCACACCAAAAGCTTTCTTTACCACCCTATCTACATGAGATTCCACTTTCAGGGAACTGTGCACAGTTATTCCCAGATCCCTCTGTTCACCAACATTCTTCAATTCCCTACCATTTAGCATGTACGTCCTATTTTGATTTGTCCTGCCAAGATGTAGCACCTCACACTTATCAGCATTAAACTCCATCTGCCATCTTTCAGCCCACTCTTCCAACTGGCATAAATCTCTCTGTAGACTTTGAAACTCTACTTCATTACCCGCAACCCTACCTATCTTAGTATCATCTGCATACTTCCTAATCCAATTTACCACACCATCATCCAGATCATTGATGTACATGACAAACAACAGTGGACCCAACACAGATCCCTGTGGCACCCCACTCGTCACTGGCCTCCAACCTGACAAACAACCATCCACCATTACTCTCTGGCATCTCCCATTCAGCCACTGTTCAATCCATCTTGCTACTCCACCATTAATACCCAACCATTGCACCTTCTTAACCAACCTTCCATGAGGAACCTTGTCAAAGGCCTTACTGAAGTCCATATACACAACATCCACTGCTTTACCCTCATCAATTTCCCGAGTAACATCTTCAAAAAAATTCAAGAAGATTAGTTAAACATGACCTTCCAGGCACAAATCCATGTTGACTGTTCCTAATCAGACCCTGTTTATCCAGATGCTTATATATATTATCTCTAAGTATTCTTTCCATTAATTTGCCCACCACTGACGTCAAACTAACAGGTCTATAATTGCTAGGTTTACTCTTAGACCCCTTTTTAAACAATGGAACAACATGCGCAGTACGCCAATCCTCCGGCACTATTCCCGTTTCTAATGACATTTGAAATATTTCTGCCATAGCCCCGGCTATTTCTACACTAACTTCCCTCAATGTCCTAGGGAATATCCTGTCCGGACCTGGAGACTTATCCACTTTTATATTTCTCAAAAGTGTCAGTACTTCCTCTTCTTTGATCCTCATAGTTCCCATAGCTACTCTACTTGTTTCCCTTACCTCACATAATTCAATATCCTTCTCCTTGGTGAATACCGAAGAAAAGAAACTGTTCAATATCTCCCCCATCTCTTTTGGCTCTGCAGATAGTTGTCCACTCTGACTCTCTAATGGACCAATTTTATCCCTCGTTATCCTTTTGCTATTAATATAGCGGTAGAAACCCTTCGGATTTACTTTTACCTTACTTGCCAAAGCAACCTCATATCTTCTTTTAGCTTTTCTAATTTCTTTCTTAAGATTCTTTTTACATTCTTTATACTCCTCAAGCACCTCATTTACTCCATGCTGCCTATAATTATTGTAGATCTCCCTCTTTTTCCGAACCAAGTGTCCAATTTCCCTTGAAAGCCATGGCTCTTTTCAATTTTTACGATTTCCTTTCAACCGAACAGGGACATAAAGATTCTGGACTCTTAAAATTTCACCTTTAAATGTACTCCATTTCTCTTCCACATCTTTCCCATAAAACAAACTGTCCCAATTTACTCCTTTTAAATCCTTTCGCATCTCCTCAAAGTTAGCCTTTCTCCAATCAAAAATCTCAACCCTAGGTCCAGTTTTGTCCCTCTCCATAATTATATTGAAACTAATGGTATTGTGATCACTGGACCCGAACTGTTCCCCAACGCATACCTCTGCCACCTGACCCATCTCATTTCCTAACAGGAGGTCCAGTACCGCCCCTTCTCTAGTAGGTACTTCTATGTATTGTTGCAAAAAACTATCCTGCACACATTTTACAAACTCCAACCCATCCAGCCCATTTACAGAATGTGTTTCCCAGTCTATGTGTGGAAAATTGAAATCTCCCACAATCACTACCTTGTGCTTACTACTAATATCTGCAATCTCCTTACATATTTGCTCTTCCAATTCTCGCTCCCAATTTGGCGGTCTATAATACACCCCTATAAGTGTTGCTACCCCTTTCCCATTTCTCAGTTCCACCCAAATAGCCTCCCTAGACGAGCCCTCTAATCTATCCTGCCAAAGCACTGCTGTAATATCTTCCCTGATAAGCAATGCAACACCTCCACCTCTTGCCCCTCCAATTCTATTACACCTGAAGCAACGAAATCCTGGAATATTTAGTTTCCAATCACAGCCCTCCTGCAACCATGTTTCACTGATCACCACAACATCATACTTCCAGGTGTCAATCCAGGCTCTAAGTTCATCCACTTTTCTTACAATGCTCCTAGCATTAAAATATACACATTTAAGAAACCCACCCTCTCTTATTCTCTGATTATTTTCTTTTTCTTCTCTCTCCCCCACATTTTGGGTCAGAGTGCTACCATTCTCTGCCCCCTGCTTCACACACTGACTGCTAGCTTTCCCCATTTGAGTCCCTCCCCCCAACCCTACTAGTTTAAAGTCTCCCCAGTAGCCTTTGCAAATCTCCCCGCCAGGATATTGGTCCCCCTTGAGTTCAAGTGCAACCCGTCCTTTCTGTACAGGTCACACCTTCCCCAAAAGAGGTCCCAATGATCCAGAAACTTGAATCCACACCCACTGCACCAGTCCCTCATCCACGCATTTATCCTCCACCTCACTCCATTCCTACTCTCACTGTCGCGTGACACAGGCAGTAATCCTGAGATTGTTACCTTTCCAGTTCTTCTCCTTAACTCTCTACCCAACTCCCTAAATTCTTCTTTCAGGACCTCTTCTCTTTTTTTTACCTATATCGTTGGTACCTACATGCACCACAACCTCAGGCTCCTCTCCCTCCAATTTCAGGATTTCTTGGACACGTTCAGACACATCCCTGACCCTGGCACCAGGGAGGCAAACTATCATCCGGGACTCCTGTCTGCGTCCACAGAATCGCCTATCCGACCCCCTGACTATAGAGTCCCCTATTACAATTGCCCTCCCCTTCTGAGCAACCGGACCGGTCTTTGTGCCAGAGACCCGGCCGCTGTTGCTGCCCCCAGGTAGGCTGTCTCCCCCACCCTTACTCAAGCACGAGTACTTATTTTCCAGGTGTACAGCCACCGGGGCACTCACCAGTCCCTGCCTCTGCCCGTTGCCCTTCCTAACTGTGAACCAGTTTTCTGTCTCCCGTGGTCTTGGAGTGACCACCTCCCTGTAACTCCTTTCTATGACCTCCTCGCTCTCCCTGAGCAGACAGAGGTCATCGAGTTGCTGTTCCAGGTTCCTGACACGGTCCCTTAGGAGCCCCATCTCGACACACCTTGCGCAGATGTGGACGTCTGGAGGGCACTCTGACTCCATGACCTCCCACATCTGACATCCAGAACAGTAAACTGCCCTGGCCTTCATTGTCCCCCTTATACAAATACAATAAAGCCTTACAATTACAATACAAATACAATACAAGCCAATCAGCTGCTTCTGCTGGTCCTCTTCCACCAATCAGAGGCTTCCACCAGAATCAGAATCCTTCTCTGGAATTGAGATGGAACGTTGCAGATTTGGGTAACTCACAGCTCCAGGTAACTCCTCCTCGCACCAACGGCTCCCCGGGCCTCTGTAGAAAGCAAGCCCCGCGCTGTTTTTATACTCACAGCTCCAGGTAACTCCACCTCGCACCAACGGCTCCCCGGGCCTCTCACAATTTTACATACTCCATCACACACGTACTAATGCACCTGCCTCAATCCATCCATTCCGCACCGATTGCCTTCTCAACTCCCACCCCCGCCATCTATCCACCCCGCACTGATTCACACAACCCCCCTCCCTGACCCTATTGTGCAGGAAATGTCTTCAGAGCAAACATTGACTATGTTTGATAACAGAATGCAATCAAATGTGTTTTAATTCCCAATGTTATTATTTGTTTTAGTCCATAAAGATGGATTAATTAAATTGTGAACACGTGAAACATTAAAACCGCAGTGTTCGATTGTCACTGCTACCGTTGACACGTTATTACAAAATTCATTTTAGAAGCATAGAAAATAGGTGCAAGAGTAGGCCATTCGGCCCTTCGAGCCTGCACCGCCATTCAATATGATCATGGCTGATCATCCAACTCAGTATGGGATACTGAGTTGGATGATCAGCCATGATCATATTGAATGGCGGTGCAGGCTAGAAGGGCCGAATGGCCTACTCCTGCACCTAATTTCTATGTATCCTGTACCTGCCTTCTCTCTATACCCCCTGATCCCTTTAGCCACAAGGGCCACATCTAACTCCCTCTTAAATATAGCCAATGAACTGGCCTCAAATACCTTCTGTGGCAGAGAATTCAACATATTCACCACTCTGTGTGAAAAATGTTTTTCTCATCTCGGTCCTAAAAGACTTCCCCCTTATCCTTAAACTGTGACCCCTTGTTCTGGATTTCCCCAACATCGGGAACAATCTTCCTGCACCTAGCCTGTCCAACCCCTTAATAATTTTGTACATTTCTATAAGATCCCCCCTCAATCTTCTAAATTCTAGCGAGTACAAGCTGAGTCTATCCAGTCTTTCTTCATATGAAAGTCCTGACCTCCTAGGAATCAGTCTGGTGAACCTTCTCTGCACTCCCTCTATGGCAAGAATGTCAATTTTATGTTGAAAATAATTTTAACGGCAAATCAATGTTCTTAATATGTTGTATCAGTACTTTAGTTATTTAATGAGCAACACTCACAACTATACGTTGGATTTATCCAGGTTTTACTTCTACAGTCAGTCATATACATCACAAATTTGGTCAGGAGATGTTTCAGTTGAAATTTTAACGTTAATTCTGAAGTCGGAATGATGGAAACCGTGTTTATCAATAATTTTTTTTTAAATCTGGTGCGTACAAACTGGGTATCTTCATGGCTGTTCACAACACGTACATCTAATCAGAATGTCCTGTAATGTGGCGTTTTGACACCTTTAAAAAATATTACCAAAAGAACATTTGCTGCAGTTATGTCCTTTGTCAATCTCTTGTCAGTTAGTGTAATGTTTAACCTGTCAGATGGGTATAGTCAGTTTTAACAGCTATTATCATAAAATGCCTTTAGAAATTTCCATGCAACCAGTACATTTTGTTATGGATAAATTAAGTGGGAAGCGAGAGTGTTTCTGTGTCAATAGCAATAACGACCCATGCTATGGCCATGTCATGGTCATTTTCGGTCCTTCACAGAAAACATGCTTGCATCAATCTGTGGTGTGCATGATTAAGCATATATGTTACCATGGTCCAGGATTTATTGACACAGGCTGATCATACGCTGAATAATCCAACCACATTTGTGTTTGGAAGTGGAAGAGCTAATATAATTTGCATTAATTGCAAAGTGTAAAAATAGTTGAGATACTGGATTATAATTTTGCTGCATTTCATTGTGGTATATATCATGTCTTGATTGGTGAATATGTTTAGTTTGTGACTTTATTTGAAGCAGAAATAATATGTGAATGCATCATTGAACATAATTCCGACTGGTAACTACGCACTTCGTCCGAGAACATTATTACACGCGTCATGCAAACCATCTTAAATGACCACCTAGACTGTCATTTGGCAATCTAAAAAAGCTGCCTAGGTTGTCCGGCTGGCAACAGGGAAAAAAAGTTAAGTGAGAGCCCTGCGTCCCCTTTATTCTTAGACTGTGGCCCCTGGTTCTGGACTTCTCCCCGACATTGGGAATATTTTTCCTGCATTTAGCTTGTCCAGTCCTTTTATAATTTTATATGTCTCTATAAGATTCCCTCTCATCCTTCTAAATTCTAGTGAATACAAGCCCAGTTTTTCCTCATATGACAGTCCTGCCAAGCCAGGGATTAACCTCATGAACCTATGCTGCGTTGTCTCAATAGCAAGGATGTGCTTCCTCAAATTAGGATTCCAAAACTGCACACAATACTTCAGATGTGGTCTCACCAGGGCCCTGTGCAACTGCAAAAGAAGCTCTTTACTCCTATACTCAAATCATCTCGATAGGAAGGCCAACATGCCATTAGCTCTCTTCATTTCCTGTGCTGTTTACTTTCAGTGATTGGAACACCCAGGTCTCGTTGCATTTCCCTTTTACCTAATCTGACATTCAACAAATAATTGAAATAAAGTATGATATTGCTTGTTTTTCCCCCCACAAAGAGATTCAGGATAATTTAGATGACACAGAGAACAAACCGCCTTAAAAAAAATTACCGTGGGTCTATATGAGTGTGTGCAACATATTGTTTGTTGAAATTATGTAAAGACAAGCTAAAATAAAATTGATCATACATTGCATTGTTGATGAGAAGTTAAGAATACTGGAGTAGTAAAATGTTTGAAATGTCAGTAGAAGTCATTGTGATCAAAATAACTAAATTGCATCAAGGAGCATTCTGTTGTGGCACTTTAACACACAATGCCACGATATACAATGCACTAGTTTAAACTTATTTCTACATGGTGAAACCATAATGTATAAAAATGGCCTTTATTAAAATCTGACAATGTGCACTTTAACCACATGTGATTTTTTTTCTAATACAATTCTCAAATTGTGGAGTACAGTGGCAAATAAATAAATGAAGGGTCTTTGTCCCAAACATTATGGAGGGCACTGTGTTGACTTCTGTTTCTATGTTGGCATAGGTGTGGCTTCAAAAACCGTACAATGGTATATGGTGTCTCCAAACACACAAATTTGGCAATCTGATAGCAACCACCAACAAATGCAGGTAGGTCAATATTGCCTCTTATTGTTGAACGCTTTGGTTTAATTAAGTTTCTGAATAAATACCACTACATTTCTGAAAAAAGTTGCTAGTTAGTAACAATATATTTCAGTACAGATGCTCCTTGACTTACGATGCATCGACTTACGATATTTCGACTTTACGATGGTGCAAAAGCGATACGCATTCAGTAGAAACTGTACTTCGAATTTTGATCTTTTTCCAGGCTCGCGATATGCAGTACGATACTCTCTCGTGATGCTGGGCAACGGCAGCGAGCCGCAGCTCCCAGTCAGCCACGCGATCATGCATGTAAACAACCGATACTCTACAGTGTACTGTGTTGCCAGCATTTTTTGGATACAGTGTTTTGTGTTTTTATATCCCATCTTGTCATCATAACACCCATCTGTCTCCTGCTTCTGGTGAGAAGAAGAGGAAGGCAATTACTCTTGAGATAAAACTCAAGATAATAGCCCAGCATGAAGGTGGCTAGCCAGTAAGTTAGGACTTTTGCAATTGACTATCTCCTCCATCTTAAAGGATAAGAAGCGAATCAGTGATGCAGTGAAATCGCCAGCATCTGTTAAATCCACGATCATAATGAAAAAAATGGGCCGCTTGATGATATGGCGAGATTACTTGTCACGTGGATGGAAGACCAGATACAGAAGCGCATAGCTTAGCCGACTGACGATCCAAGCTAAGGCTAGAAATCTTTTCAATACGCTGAAAGAACGTGCCGTTGATCCTACGGATACGCAAGTATTTACAGCCAGCATCTCTGGATAACTGCCGGTGAGTTCCTCCAGCATCTGCAGTTCTTTCTTATACATTCAATGTCGATGAAATGGACTTGTTCAGGAAGTGTATGCCGGAGCATACATACAGTCAACAAGACTCCAAGACAATTCCAGATTTAAGGCATCCAAAGACTGTTTAAAGCAACTTTTGGGTGGAAATGTTACAGGGTTCAAATTAAAGCCTTTACTAATCTACCACTCGGAAAACCCTAGAGCATTGAAGAATGTGAGCAAGCATACGCTTTCCGTTTATTATCGCCATAACAAGAAAGCCTGGATGACATTAACATTGTTTGAAGACTGGTTTCCAAACTGTTTTATTCTGCAGGCAAGAGAATGTGGACAAAACAACACCCCATTCAAAATTCTTCTGATCTTGGATAATGCTTCAGGCCATCCACAACATATCGTCGACATGCATTCCGATGTAAAGGTTGTATATTAGCCGCCGAACACAACCGCACTCATTCAACCAATGGACTAAGGTGCAACAGCTGCGTTCAAAGCCTACTGTGTACACCAAACGTTGATGCTTCAACAACAGGTTGTTGAAGCATCTGAATTTGGCCAAACACTCAGAGTTTTGGAAAGGCTAATGCTATCTAAATGCTATCCGGAACATTGCTGCAGCATGGGAAGAAGTCACACAACAATGCAGGAACGGCGTTTGGAGGAAAGTTATGAAGACATATGTGAACACATTCAAAGGCTTTAACAAAGATTTAACAAAGATTCTGCTTTGATGACATAGTAAGTACCAAGATATTAGTGCTTGGGAAACAGCTGAATTGGACATTGATGAAGAAGATATTCATGAGCTTGTCGACATTGAGGCTGAAGAATTTTCCAATGAGGAGCTGATCGAACTGGAGGAAGAAAGAAGTAAAGAAGCTGAGCCAGAGGAAGAAGAAGTTATACCCGAGGCATTGAAAACGTTCACAACAAAGAAACTGGCGGAGGCGTTTGCTATTATCAGCAGTGCGTACGGATGGTGGAAGAAATGGACGTCAATTATGAGAGATTCGCAAAAACTGACAGGCAGATACAGGATGCTCTTGCCTGCAATAGCGAAATATATAATGAAAAGAAACAAAGTAAAAACTTGATATTCCTGAAGAACACTATGCCCGCTAAACAATCACCAAGTGTCGATGCTCCAGTGCCTTCTCCCACTATTCTCGAGCCTTATCAGAAGAGAGAATGTTTGGTAGGTTAGGTGTATTAATGAATTTTCGACACAATATTTTCGATTTACGATGAGTTTATGAGAACGTAACCCCATCGTATGTTGGGGAGCACCTGTATACATTCTGTAAATTACATAACAAATTAAAACAGACTACTAGCATAAGAAACACATTTAGTTGGTAGACACATTATAGGTACAAAAATCATATTTAACCAAAATATAGTTGGTACTTAGTTTTAAATAGTTATCTAAATTGAAGTGTTATTTTAATGTGTAACTGAAATTGTTTTGTTTGCAGTGATAAATGTAACTATCTTTGCAAAATAATGGTATAGCTAATAATTGGATATCAAACTGCATCATATTCTAAAGCAAAATAAACTAGACATGCTGGAAGAAAAGTAAGAACAGAAAATAATGGAAATGTTGTGCAGGTCTGGCAATAACAGTGGAGAGGGAGACGATTAATGTTTCAGGTTGATGACCTACCTTCAAAACCATTCAGTTTATTCAATCAATGAAACCCTTTCATGTGAGCTTGAAACTAATCACATCTCTAATTAAATTGCACCTGTGGGATCACCCGAGATATTATGCATTGATCCACAGTGCCACACAGCCATAAACATTGGAAAATACATTGTTTATTTATAATAATATCAGTAAAACATGCATTAAATGTCAGGATGCATTGCACTGTTGCCTTTTATTTAACACAGTTCATAATTATGTTTTGCTTCCAGGAGAGTATTCTGACAAGTAATAAAATGATAATTGACCTTACAAAAGGTGATGAATGGTGCCTTAACAATCAAAGTAGGAAAGAAGGTACTGCTAGCTTTTTTTATTATCCAAAGCAATAACTGAAAATTACTTTTATATTTGGGGAACCTTGTCTTTTAATCCTGGTGTATTTTAATATGAAGAATGTGAATGTTAATTGCAATATTGGGAACATCAAGACACATTCTGGATCACAAATCATTACATACTATGTATAATACACTCATATTACCATATCTGAGTTACTGTGTGGAGATATGGGGTAACGCCTACAAAACCAACTTTCAGCCGTTATACACGTTACAAAAAACAGCAATAAGAATTATCAATAACGTTGGATATCTTGAACATACAAATTTATTATTCTTAAAGTCACATACTGAAGTTCACCGATCTGGTTAAATTTAAGACTCCACAAATCATGTACAAAGCAAGAAATAATTTACTTCCAGGAAATAAACAAAATCTGTTTATGGAAAGACAGGCTGGGTATAATTTGAGAGAGAAACTTAATTTTTAAAAACTCAATGTCAGAACAACTCCTAAAGGTATGTGCATAGCAATCTGTGGGGTGAATTTGTGGAATGGTTTGGAACGGGAGATAAAATTTAGCACAAACAAAATTCAGTTTAAAAAGATGTACAAAAACACTTTTTTAAAAGGATATTGGGATGAGGATATGTGATTTTGAGTGGGATATTTGTTATACTAATTGTATTGGGAAGGGTGATTATAGGATGATGGGTTGTATATATGACTAAAAGATATTGTATAGTATAGGGTTTTTATTTTATTTATTTTTTCTCTCTTTTGTATGGCTTTGTAAATATTTGATTAGTGTATAAATGTAAATAATTTGGTGTACATATGGAAATAGGTGTTTATAGCTGCTAAATTTGTATAAGATAATTAAGCAGTTGAATAAGGGGTGGGAATTAATAAGCTTTGATTCTTCCTGCTCTTTTTCAGACACATATGATTTCATTTATTTATAAATATTGTTTATGACACTTTGTAAATATTCTTGTTTTTTTTGTATGCTGTTTCACACTTGCTTTTTATTCTTTTCTGTTCGAAATAAAGACAAATAAATAAATAAATGTTCTTATGATAAGCACATACACTAGTGATATATATGTCATATACGAGATATAGCTTGCAGTGTATCAACAAGTATTGATTCAAACAGTATGCTAAGTTTGAGGACAGATGTCTACCAATGTATATTGCCTAAGATACACACAAAAAGCTAGAGTAACTCAGCGGGTTAGACAGCATCTCTTGAGAAAAGGAACAGGTAACGTTTCAGGTCGAGAACCTTCGGACAGGTGTTGCACCACAGCATAGCCATTAACAAAATATTACACAGATAAAGAAGCATAATGTGCCTGGAATAATTCCCATTAACCTCTTTGGACTCGTCTATCAGAGATATTCCCTCTGTTCTATCCATCCCTTTCCCCATCTTCATTGCTGCTGAAAACTACCTTGTTTTTCTTGCCATTTGACTTCTGACATTTCATAATAGACCATAAACATTAACTGAAGGTAGACAAAAATGCTGGAGAAACGAAGTGGGTGAGGCAGCATCTATGGAGCGAAGGAATAGGTGATGTTTCGGGTCTCGATTTTCCAGCATCTGCAGTTCTTTCTTAAACATAAACATTAACTGTATCTCTTCCACAGATGCTACCTGGCCTGCTGAGTATTTCAGCATTTTCTGTTTTTATAACAATGCACAAGCAAGCCATTAAACCTACCATGTGCTGATCCCCCTCCCCACCCCAATATTGGGAGTGCAACTTTATAATAGCTAGAGCGATTTATATTTGGGATAGAATGAAAAGGGCATATATCAGCTTTAAGAGGTACCAGACCATGTGGGACCCGTTGGGGCCCCGTTCCCCCAACACAATATTCCACCACTCACCTGTTTCCCCCAACAGAACCTGTTCCCCAACGCAATATTCCACCACTTGCCCACAGCCCCAACTGCGCAGGCGCAGCTCATTTCCCCTCATCCCCCAGCACTCCCTCCCCGTCCTCTTCACCCTCCCTCTTCTTTCCGGTCTCCTTCGACCCTCACTTCTCCCTCCCTCTCCTTTCTCCTACCCTCAGTCACTTCCTCCCTCCCTCTCCCCCTCCTCTACATCTATCTCCCTGCTCCCCCACTCCTCACCTCTCCCCCATCTCACTCCCCCCCACTGAACATAATGTTTAAATAGCATTTCTCCTTCCCCCTCCCCCCTCTCCTTTCCCCTACTCTCTGCCGGCAATCAATCGTCCCCACGTGGGGGGGGGGGGGGGGGGGGGGGCGGCAGTGCCGGCGTTCACCTCCCCATCCCAACCCCCATAAGTAAAATTCTGGAAGTTTTTTGTAAATGAAACCTCTCCCCAATTCCACCCCCCACAATGAAATCCGCAATGTTATTTTGTAAATGAGACCTACCCTCAAGAATTTGATTGAAACTGATTTTTCTTTAAAATCTCACTCCCTCCCTCCATTACCCCTCATTCCTCCCTACCCCCCTTGAGGTGGATGCTGCTGATCCCATTGTGATGTCATTGTGGGCTGCTCACAGGCAGATTATGTAAATGAGATCCATTGTGATGTTATTGTAAGTAGGAGCACTGATCATGGGCAGTTTATGTAAATGAGATTGCATTGTGACATTGATTTTTCTCAAACTGGATTTTGTAAAGTTGAAAAATGTGAGAAACTTATAAAATATAACATCAATCTGAACGAAACTTGATACATGCAGGACAATGGTGAGTAAGGTGGTCCAAACATTGTTGCGCTATCATGTACCGTTTTGGCTTCATTCAGGGCATGATGCACACACACACTCTCTCACTCTCAAACTGTCACTCTCACTCACTCACTCGCACTCTCACTAATATATATTCGACCAAGTGGGACCCGTTGTGTGCCTGTCACAAGGGATGCATGGTCCCCCAATGAAACCGATTCCCCAACGTAATATTGCATCCATAGCCCCCACGGCAGGCCTAGTCCCCCAAATCCCCTGCCTCCCAGTGGACTTAAAAAAAAATTCCAATTGCCCTACCCCAACCTGCTGCAACAGTTCCAATTGTAACCAATTTGCACTCCCCCTCCTGTTGAAGCACTTGCTATGATATCCCATTGAGGTGAAAAGTTCAGTGTTCCTATGTTGCAACTTTATATTGAAGTCTGTTGGAAGCTGGCAGGAAGGATTTTAACAGTAAACATCTTGTAAAAGTTGGCATTTTTAAAGCTTTAATCATCAATAACGTGAAATATAGCATCACTGGAAGCTCCTGGAAAAAGGCTCTCTGAGAAGCTGCGGTTACTGTTGGCAACGTTCCATTGTGATGTCTTTGTGGCACTGGGCAGCTTGAGAGCCCATTGTGATTGGTGCACTTTGAGTGGCATTGTGACATCATCACTGGAAGCTGCTGGAAAAAGGCTCTCTATGAAAAGCGGTTTTTGGCTTTTTTTAAAATTTTAATCATGAATAATGTGAAATATAGGATGAATTCTTGTGAACCTGTGTATGGCGTGGTCGAGAAAAATGTGTAGAATATGTTCAAATTTAAGCCTTAGTGCGTAGCGTTTTGAGGAAGATATAAAGCATACAGACACACACAAACAAGATGAGACTCTTATAGGTATACTAGACTGTGGGACCGTTGGATCCCAGCTTCACACGGAGGGCTGGTCCCCCAACGCAATATTCCACCTCTCCACCAATTCCAATATTGCTAGCCGGGGGGGGGGGGGGGGGGGGGGGGGGCTTTCTGGAGTGCTAGCATGGTGTTGTGGGCCGAAGGGACTGGTTTCCAGAGGGCTAGTATGGACATTGTGGGCTGAATGGATTATTGGGCTGACAGCTCAGTCACGGAGACCCCTCACACACACTCACAGTCAGTCACACACACACACTCAGTCACACACATACATACAGTCTCACACAGTCACACAGACTCTCACACATATATATGGCAGTAAACTTTTTTGAATGCTCACACGGCTGATACACTCACAAGCCTCTCCACTTTGGGGCTTCCGCAGTCAGCAGCACCCGCAATCAGCGTGACCTCTGCACTTACCGGAAATTGCGCAATCAGCGCGACCTGTCCACTAAGCGAAAGTCACGAAATGAGCGGGACTTTTGAACCAAACACAGTCGGACCTAATAAACCATTTATTCCTTCCAAACAGTCGGACCTAATAAAGCAATGCAGTTTCAAGCACAGGCAGGGCAGCAGGCCAAACAACTCATGGCATTGTCATTAAGGGCTAACAAATTATTTATTGCAAGTACATTGCAGACTCACAGTTCAGTTGATTCACAGCTTAGAATAAGAGTCGTGGCCTCTCCCTCGCGATCTTGCAGAGTGACTGAGTCACGTACAGGCATCTGGGTGTTATAGTCCTGCCTCCCCCACCCCGGAAGGGGCCTTACCTTCATCGCGGTGCTTCACAGGCGAGAGGATCTCAATGTTTTATAAACACTCATAACTTTTTTATTTTTCATTGATGGGGAAAAAACCTCGGGGCCTGCTCAGCGGAGGACTATGAATAAGATGGCCAAAAATCGTAGCTATATATGGTAGCATTTTTTTATAAAATCAATATACAGCAGACAGGAAGTGGTCAAGTTGAGACTTTCAATTATATAGATATATACCAAGTGGGACCCATTGGGTCCGTCCCCCCAACATGGGGAGGGGGCCGCGGTGTTTACTGGGAGGGCTGTTCCCCGAACGCTGCGTTGATGTTCACCCCTGAGACAGGCGCCCCCCGAGCCAATCGCCCGATCCAACGTAACCCGTTCCCCCAACACTGGCCGAGGCCAGCGAGCCGGGCCGAGCCAAGCAAGCGGGGCCGAGAAAGTGAATAAAAGCACGGCGGGTCGAGCAGAGCGAGCAAGGCTTGAATAAAAGCAAGGCAAGCCGACCGAGCGAGTGTTGCTGTGCGGATCCGAGAACGTGAATAAAAGCAAGGTTAATCTTTTTTTTTAAACCGTGAGGTGTTTTAAAATAAATCTTATCTTTAACGACGGCAAAACTGAAACAGAATCAAGCGTTACAGATCGATGTTGAGTCGACCTCAAGCAGTACAAAAGTGACCGTCGGGGAACTGATGAAGCTGTTTTTGAAATGAGGCCCTCCCCCTGACGTCACTGGAAGGTGGTGGAATATTCTGTTTCACTCTACCATTGGGAGGGGAGGGGAGGGGGGCATTGTGACAGCACTGGAAGCTGGTGTTTTAAAAAGTGGTTTTGACTTTTTTTGAATCTTTAATCATGAATAACCCAACGTGTTGGTGGGTGTGGCACTCGGCAGCTTGAGAGCCCATTGTGATTGATGCACTGTGAGTGGCATTGTGACATCATCAATGGAAGAACCCGAAAAAAGGCTCTCTGTGAGAAGCTGCGGTTACCGTTGGCAATGTCCCATTGTGATGTAATTGTGGCACTCGGCAGCATAAGAACCCATTGGGATTGATCTGAGGTGGCATTGCGACATCACTGGAAGCTGCTGGAAAAAGACTGAGAAGCGGTTTTGGGCTTTTTTTTAAAACTTTTAGCATGAATAATGTGAAATATAGGATAATCTTAAGTGAACTTAATTATAAGTACAGCATGAAGGGGAAAAATGTGTTAGAATATGTAAAAAATAAACGCTAGAGCGTAGCATTTTGAGGAAGATACAACATACATGCACACAAGATGAGACTTTTAGTATATAGAAGATAGATAGATAGATAGATATAGATAGATATAGATAGATATAGATAGATAGATAGATAGATAGATAGATAGATAGATAGATAAATAAGAGACAATAGCGTCACAGAGCAATTCTAGAGTAGCAACAAAATCGTAAGATATGCACAAAAGTGGTATCCAACTGGATATGAGCCACAATGTTGGAGTGAGATATATGGGAAGATTTTTAAACTATTTAGAGGAACATATAAGACCAGCAGATTGATTATATTTTGTTTATATTCATTCTAGGAATTGGCCATTGATGATAATGCCAGGATTTAATTATTGTCTGAATAAGAAAACCCATCAGCAACCTAGATGCAGTATTTCAAAATACAAATGCATATCCAGCTCAGTCAACCTTGTAAAGTTCTCTGTATGAGTAGCTGCTGCCTAAGACCAAATGTTGTCCCACACAAATAGTAGAATCATCCTAGATTCTTTCATCGTTATCCTTTTGATAGCTACTACTCTATTAACGAAAGAATAGAATGAGTCCATAGGAGCCCTCAAACCTGATTCTAAATCTATGAATTCTTATGATACGAAGTCATCTATTGGTGTGACTTGGATAGTCAACTCAAAACATCACTTATCCATGTCTTCCAGAGATGCTGCCTGACTTGCTGAGTTACTCTTTGCGTTTTATGCAATATTCTAGTTTCCGCAGTCTTTGTGTTTGCTCTCTAACGTCATATATTACTCTCCTTCAATTGATAAACTGTGCGGGAGAGGTAGTGGTATAAGCAATGGCACAGAATGTACTTTGGACAGAAGATCTCACCAAGTACCAGCAGGTAGTTCAGCAGCACCTAACTGGCCAAGTTCCAAAGAAAAAATGCTGTGTCTGGCAGTATGAAAGAACACGTTAAATAGGATACAAAATGGCCACCACACCAACTTTGTAGAAACAAATTTCTATCTACATGCAGCATCTTTTGAATTGTACAGCACCTTAATTGTGTTGAATTAATTTTTCAGTACCGAAACAAGCATCTCGCAGCTGAACACAGAAAAATAATATTGTATTCCATCACCATTGGTAATGTCTTAATCTGTCATATCTCTCACTCTGCCAATAGCATTGAACCATAGAACGTCTTTCTTCAAGAGCGCACCTGGAACTGAGACAGCCACATTTAAAAACATAAGGTGCCCACCTGTAAGCTCATGCTGAACAGTGGAGGCAAAACTAAGGAATCACACAAGCAATGAGTCGGATTGCAGTATACTGCCACATCCATCACAATGATGGTGAACAACGAAATAGCTAATAAGAAGAGGATGCTGCAAAAACTCCCCCATCTTAACAATGGGAATCAACCAGTTGAGTGCATAACACACCATAGAAGCTTTTTCAAGCATCTTAAGACAAATTGATGAGCGAATGATTGTGAAATTGATAGTTCCTGAGAGCATTGCAGAAACTAATTCCATTCACTCCCTGAGATATCAAAAAGTTGTTGATGGCATTAAATACCGAAAAGGCAATTGTAATACTTAATTCTTGATTCCAGAGCCGAATATGTTTCTATCAATGGTATTCTGGTAAAGTTACAATGACGGCATATGAAAAATTACTGAGATTAAACCTGTCCACAAAAAAGTGGTCCAATCCAAAGTTAATCACTCTTGTTTTCAGTGCTATAGACACGTGATTGTAGAATCTTTAGACTAATAATGTGGTGACCATGTTCTGGAAATGACTGTTACCCTTTGTGCGGTTGATTACTTCTCTCAATTCGTATAGTCCCATTGATTAGCATAGCCAGCACTGAGGAAAGGACCCATGAGATGCAGAGTTAGTGAAAACTGCTCATTTATGCAGGAAAAACATCAAACTGCATTGATCAGATACAGTTGCAATCTGAATGAACTGCAATGCTTCTTCCAGTAAAGTATTAATCCATTGTGCATCTTGAAATAATCAATTGTTATAAACTTAAAATTAATCTCATTTAGGGATTTCTCGATATTGAATGATTGTGGAATTTATGAGCTTGAAATGCTAGCACCTTAATTTACCTTCCTGCCCACATTTCTCTGGCCACCCTGAACTATGATCATAATAATGCTTCCAGTCATGGAGTGTGGCCAAAAGTAACATTACTGATGCACCCCATTCATTGAGTCAACAATTATATTCTAAACAAAATATTCAACTTTGGAAAGTTTATGTGAGTTGTGCAGCTGCGCAGTCATTTTTTCCAATATCAGCAGGAAAGCCAAAAAGACAGTGAAAGTCAAAGATGCTGCAAATCTGAAGTAAAATCATAAAATGTAGGAAATGCTCAGGCCAGGCCACTGTGGCATGACAAAGTTAATGTTTCAGGTCAAAGACTCTTCAGCCAGCTAGAAGAAAGGTCTTCCATCTGAAAGGTTACCTTTGTTTGTCCTCCCACAGTTGTGGCTTAACCTGGGTATTTGCAGAATTTTCTAGTTTTATTTAGAAAACCAACAAGCCAGCACAATATGCTCCTAATTGTACTAAAACTGCTTCATGGTAGTCATGGAAGCTCCATCTTGTGTCAGAAATGAGTGCTGCACAAACTGACAGTAGTCCATGCACCCGAACACCATCAAACCAATATACACTAAAATGCATCATGCGTGGAAGTGCCAGTTTCTTTTAACATTTGGTAAATCGCACCTGGAAATATCTCCAGTGTAATCTATTCTTACAATGCATCCCAAGGTCTAGGTTAGTACCATATATTCTACTTAAAAGAGTTTACATTTTGCACAGTGGATTTTTGTTGGAACCTCGTAAGAAATAAATTGTCAGGATATGTTTTTTACAGAAATTTGGATAACAATATAATCTGGCTGCCCTATCTTTTGTCATTGTCAATCAGACTGAATAATCTGACTAATATGTAACCAAAGAAGGTGCATATTTTCTGTGATTAGATCTTGTTATCACCCCTGTGGTCTATTGGAAACGTAAGCTAAATCTTGGATAAAAATGCATTACTTCTATCCCACTAATTTGTAACATGAAAAGTCTTAGAGAGTCATTTGATTTGTTGTGCCTGTAACTTTTCTGAAAGCACTGACATTTGTATAGGGTCATAGAGATTGAGCACAGACCAGCCCTTTCAGCCCACTGTCTCGACTGACCATCATAAGTCATAGGAGCAGAATTAGGCCATTGAGTCGATTCTGCTATTCAATCATGGCTGATCTATCAACCACCAATTAGTCCAAATTCTTATTCCCTTTCCCATAATCATGCATGTTTTTCTTTTGAAATAGCTGTCCATGAATCTGATTACACATTGCTACTAGCATTTGCATTCCAGATCATAATACAGCTCTCATCTTGCCCTAACTATCTTCGAATTCAGAGGTTGAACGGAGATAGCAGTTACTATATACATCAATTTGCTACTTGCAGATATCTTGGATATGTAAGTTTAATCAGACACAAATATTAATACATCCTGTGTTCATAGTTCACAGCATTTGTTGCACCTAAAGAAATTAAAGGCTTTGAAATTGAGAGGCATTGGTCATGATACTCCATAGAGATTGTTCTGGTGGTAAACTAGAAATTTCGCAAAGTTTAAAGGGAATGGTGTTATGTAAAGTCAGATGGGAAACCCATGTGATGTGATCATCTTTTCAGCTGAAAACTATTAAGGTGATGAATGTTTTAACAAATGGGAAAATACTATAAATGAGCAGTGCATATTTACTGTTCCACTGTTTCAAAGATGAAATGTGATTAGATGACTGGAACATTTGTGAATTCCCAAGAGCTAACAATTTCACTTAATTCTATATTTGTGTAGATTCTTGTAGTTCCTACACCACTGCGTAAGATGATTTTAACATCAAATCAACCTTCTGAAGCTGATAATAGAAACTCTCCCCAGAAGCCAGTATTAAACAGGAATTCCTCTCTTGGAATGTTACAGATGTTGGTTAGACCTGTACTGTTGCACGCCATTAAGAGGTGTATGCATACCTCAAATACCCTATTTTAAAGTGCCCATCACACTGGAAAATAATTGAAGAGACATAAACACATCCTCTTCCAATAGCTTGCACTTTGATTCATTTTGTACTTGAAATGAATGTTCATATCTTTTTACCAGTTAGAGAAAGATATATCACCATTTTGTCCCTTTTTCCAAATCGCAAGCTATTTGTATCATAAAAACTATGGACTATGCAGAGGAAATGTCTATCAATGGACTTTCATTGTTGTATTGATTATTCAAAATAAAAAGCAGTAACTTTAATTTACTCTGAATTGTTCTTGATATATTAACTACTAAACAAAGCTGGGTCTAATTCTAAGTCCAAATTCGTTAAATGCAAGTGTGTTTAGATATTTGCCAAGGTGGTGTTTATTTTTCACCAAAACTATATTTGGGTTCAAATCTGAACATCATTTTTTTTACAAGTTTTCTTTCCCACTAAACTTGAAATATAGTCAATTTTTAGTTGAATGTTATTGCAATCAAATCACTTTCCCAAGTTATGTGTACATTAAAATATCAGATACCAAAATGCTACCCATTTAAAGTTATTACTTTATACACCTTAGTTTACTCAGGAATCAAGAATTAAACCTCTACCAAGATTTTGTTTTAATCCCCCTTTCCCTTGCACCATCTGTAACCACGAGCATCGACCAAAAGCTTCCAGGTCCTCTAGCATTGATCATGAAACATGGGAATGGTCCAGGTATTTATTATGCTACCTTTTCCAAATGTTTCCAGTCAAATATTGAGAAATCCTATTGGTTGCATCTCCATCATTTACATATGGATAATTGTTACCTTGCAGTTAGTTGCCCATTCCATTAATTGTGCAATTTGGTAATGTTTTCTTGGTACCCAAGGAACATTTGGAACTTGAAAGCTGGGAAGCCTTAAACCCATCAGTGGATTTTTTTTTAAATAATAACATTCTATATTTATAATTTATAATATACAATAAAATAATTGGGAAGAATGTAAGGCATAAAAATAATTGGCACCTGAAAATTCAAGACATTGGCAAGGGAACAAATTAGTTTTTACTTGTACTTCGTTAGATATTGACGAAATCCAATCTGAACATTGATGCATAATCTAAATGAGCATCTGTAGATTATAAAATACCAATTTCGTCAAAGAGGTCATGAAAATAAATTTCTTAATTTTGATGCATAAATTTTGTATCCAATTTCAAAAGGTAGGGAAAATAATGACTAAATAGCATGTGGTCTTTTTTTGATATTTTTATTGTAGCTTCAATTTGCAGAAAGTTAGAAACTAAATCGCTTTAGCAAGCAGCTTAATTTTATAAATATAATAATCAAGTATGTAGCTCACCCTATGGCCACTGACATAATATTTTGCACTTATGCAAAAATTGAGATATGAGCAAAGATATCATGAAGCCCATGTGAAGTATTGACCAGTTCAGAAGTTAGTGTTGCAACAGACCCCAAGATTGAAACTGTTTTCTACATCTTAAAGTGCCTATTATGCATTTACTATTTTTGAAAGGAGATCTATGAAAATACCTGTGAAATTAATGGTGATAATGTACAATGAGAATCTTTAATTTGCCTTTCACATAACAATCTAGTAAGGTTGAATGTTAATCTGAAGGATGTAATGGTGATTTGTAACAATACATTTAGTAGTTTGTTAGAAAATAATTGCATGAAATATGACTTGGCTGCATAATACAAGTTGGTGGATGTTTCCATTTATTTTGCAAAAATAATATAATTCTCTTTGTCAAACTATTAACCCAATTTGTACTTTGCAACCTTGCACAAAAATGCAAGGGGATAGGGAAAATATTCCATGCAACTGTTCAAAAGCAAGTGGTTATTTGTGGCTTCACAATTCAAATCGTATGAGCTTTTAACAATTGCTCCTGCTATGTATGATGATATTGCTAACTAGCTACTCAACAAGCAAATAGTAAAGTGTCTAACCAAATACCTGATTGTGTTAAACTAGTCATACTGTTTATTATCAATAGTGCTATGTTCATTCAGAGACCAAGATTAGAATGTTTAAGCTTGTCTGTGCTTTGGAGCACATTCGCAAATTGCAGGATGGTTTAATAGTTCATAGTTGTAAATTAATTACTTTGTACAAATGTACATGTGTACAGAATGCAGTTTTAAATTTGAGTTGAATAAACCACAATTCTTAATGAAAACTATAAAAATGTAGTAAAGTTCATTCCGGTAGTAAAAATAATTAGCAAATTGACTTGTGCATTGCCTATCTCATAATGTTATTTGTTTTGAGAATATTAACATATTCCATTATTTCTCATTGATAAATGCTGTTCTGTACATTTAAGTTTAACAATTTGAAATTGCAACTTTTGGTGGATTTCCAGCTGGCAGCTATAGAATAAACATGATTTACTCTCACTACATATTTTAAAACTCATTGCTGGTTCTGGGGGTCAATTTGTCACACCATAACCTGGAGATGGGGAATGCATTTATTTTTCCACGAGGTATCACTCTGGTGCCAATTATTCTTCCCACTTTTTATCACCTTTCCAGTTCTGATGTATTACCACTGACCTAAAACATTAATTTTCTCTCTCCACAGATGCTGCCTAATCTGCACACTATCCCCAACATATTCTTTTTAAATAACTTGCTTGGTGATCATCAACAAATGTCATGTTGATCATGGCCATACTAGTGGATATAGCCACCCCTCTGAAACCCCAATAATTAACCATAAGACAGTCATCAATTAGCTACTGTGCATTACAACTTGGAAGCATAGCTCGCCCAATTCCTACAAATGGCAATATCAAGAGTCCTCCAGTTTAAATAATCTGAATAAAATCAAGTAAAAATGTCATCCTAAAACTTTAATTCTTCACAGATGCTATCTAATTCAAGTATTCACAGCACCTTGTTTACAATATTCACAACTACAGGTGATTTTACAAAACAACGATATCCCATATGAAAATCCTCTTGGGGAATGTAGAGAGGATAAAATGGGGATCGATATGGGATAAATCAAATAGATAGTTAATAGTTGGTGTGGACTCAGCAGCCACCGGATCTGTGCTGTATTAATTACTCTAATTTGTGACAGGATATCTTTATCATAAGATTAGAAAGGCCTTTAATGTGGCTTTAAATGCAAAGTTTGCCACAGCGAGATATCCAAAACATGGCAGAGCTATTTTATGTATAAAAAGTATGCATACTTTGAATTCCCCAACAATCAGATGTACATCTGTGGGCAAGAATTAAGAAGATTGCATTTCAGACAAGATTAACTTTTTTGTTATATCAGACGGCAACAAATATTTGGACAGTATACACAAATTAGTAATTTGCTAGGCAGTACTTTATTACACAAACAAAATGCAGGAAATTATAATTTCATAAATTTTGGATTTCTTTACCAGAGTCTATATTACATTGTTGTAGAATCATGGTAACCAATCTAGATAAAAATGCCAGGTTATAAACAACCCCACTACTATTAACACACTCAACCTTGCTTTTTTAAACTATACATGGAAGAGGAAAGAAAATATTTTCTAAAAAGTGTCTTTGATAACAAAATATGGTAGATTACATCCAAAGAAATAACTAATTAAAATAACCCCCAAATGTTTAAACCCACAATTCTTCATCGCTTATTTAATCCATTAGATCCAAGTTTACCACATACAAGAAGAATATTGGACTATTTACAAGATCACAATTTTGACTATTTAAAATAGAGGATTTACATAATCATGCTTTTCAGTTTAAAAATCTGCTAACTTTGGTTTAAAATTAATTCTAGATCATTTGCCAACTATTAGATTAGTGTTTAGCAATGCAAAACATCACAGGTTCATGCTAACATTTATTAACTACAACATTTGAAACAAATCTAATTTATGTAATACACCGTATTACTCGATGACAGAAACCAAGTTGAGTCAAGAACAAGTCAACTTGGGAATAATGGCCAATAAGGCAAAATGCATGCAAATATATCAATGTTCATGATACACACAAATATATCCAGAAAGTGTCCTGCCCTTTCTAACCTTCAATAAGTTTTTATCTCTGCCCAATAATTGAAGCAGAAAATTGATTAAACTGTTATGTGTCATTGCAAGAGAAAGGCATATATTATGCACAAGATATCAATGCATAAATGTAAATTTATTCTGGGCATGATTATAAGCTAGTTCAATGTGCACAATATTATGAGAATAAAAGTCACTGATAACAAATTGGCATGCAATAAATACATTACAAAAATAAGACCTTAATATATTGTGGTAGAAAGCACCAATTTAAGAATCAGTAACACCACATGAATACGATATCCTTTAGGTGAAAATTATAAAATATTGTTTGTATGCTGTGAGAAATTCATAGTGGATGGACTAATTATCAAAAAAACTAATTTTACCTCTACTTAGCGAATGGAACCCACTGGCAAAAATCAAACATGCAATCCTCACTAAGAAAACTACTATAAACATGTGCAATTGCACTGAACAAATTGTCATTTTTTTAAATTGGTTATATCGACTGCTGTTGAATTATCAAAAAAAGATGTACCCCTAACATTTTATATAAAAGGAATGTTTGCTCACTACGCTATAAACATGGCTACACTGGCAATTAAAAAGTCATGGCTTTCATAGGCTTTATGTTTTAAGAAAATATTTGAAAAAGCAAGCTATTAACTGGTTACTTGACAGTACGTTCATTCTGCCACAAGAATGCGCTGCTACCATTTTACACTATTGTAATGATGGTCATTATTCAGGAAGTTAAATCTTTAGTGGCATTTCCTACATTTGAGTCTTAAGGGTTTATTTAAACATTAAAGTTGATTTTAAAAATAATAATGTTCCGTTCACTGGGATGGAAGTTCTTTGAATAATGAGATATTCTCTTGCCAGGAGTTTGAATGCAAAGATTGAGCACAATTATTTTAAATTTAAGTTAATGCTCATTCTCTAATTATAAAAATAAGTGCTGGAATGGAAAACATTGAGAGCAAAAAACATCTGTGCAACAGGTTCTGTCTGATATTTGGTTTCACAGCCTCTGCAATCCAGATAACGAGGAAGAAAATGAGTCGCACCAACATATTAATGCTGAATTCAAGTATTAATTTACAGCAGTACTTTGTTTCTACAAATGTTAGGGTGATCAAGACTCATCTAGAGCTTTATTTCTGGGAAAACCTTGTTTGATTTATCTTAATAATGGGGAAAAAACTTTGCTGGCACAACTAAGATCAGTATTTTATAGGGCCAGAGTCATAATCACAGTATAAATGAGATAAAAGTATCATGGTTACGGAAAAACAAAAGTTTAAAAATGCTCCTGGGACATCTAACAGAAAATCTACAACTGAGGTATTGCAGGAGGCAAGCTTTCAGTGAGTGCATACTAAATAATCTGCACATATACGAACTAGCCTGGCTTCACATCTGTGAAACAAATGAATTTTTAAAAGTCTTAAGTCTGAAGGGCAGAATTATGAAATAAAAAATCCAATAAAGTTTTCCTTTACCTACTTGTTTCAAGCCAAAAACAACACATTAGTATTGATTTAGCAGTGTTTCAAGAGAGCAAGCTCTCACTTCTAGTGGTTTACACTTACAGAGATGGTTTGTGTAATGCTAATAAATAAAATGTACGTGGGCACAGACATCAAATTATCTCTTCAAATTCAGAGATTATTAATTCTAAGCAATATTAGCCAGTATAAAATTACACTCAATAATTTGGAAGGTGGGGATGGTTATAGGTTTCCTTTTGATTATTTGCCAAAATGCAGTTATTTTCATTTATTTATTTTTCTTATTATCTTAGGACGAGGGCAGCCATTTGGCCCATCAAGCCCATACTTGCCCTCAGAACATTCCAATCAGTCCCATTCCTCCACTTATTTTCCTCGTTACCTATTCTCTTATATGCTCATCAACTACCTCCAGACACCTCTCCCCAAATGTGCAGCTACCACCTCGCATTCGGGATAAAATGCGATGGAAGAGAAACCAGAACATGCAGCAGAAACTCAGTGGTCACCAGGACAACATGGAAACTCTACCCAGTATCACAGGCCAAGATTAAACCTTGGTCTCTGGAACTGTCCAGCAGCAACACCAGCTGTTCATCTATGTACCATCCATGTTTTACCTATAGACTGTAGTTCAAAATTAAATTGTTTACCTAATCCAATATAGCATCTGATTGAAATTGCATTTGAAAGGTGACTGCTTCATCATCCATTCTCCCCTATCCAAATTAATTCTACTAAACAACCTATGTGGATTTACACCACTGAATCTAGAACAAGCTTGTGGATATGATTGGCATTGCAGTCGCTTAACCTAAAGTTTTCACGAATTAAAAAATTATTATTTTTAAAACTACCCATGAAACACATGTAGCTATTCATTAACTGTACAAAGTATATCAGTTGTCCCATTTCAGTATATCGGTACAATTTATTAAATTTTCAATGCACCATATTGGAAAAAATAACTTTTCCAGTGGGTTCTACATATAGTTTACTGCTATAGACAAACACTGTTTATTTTTCAAACTTTATTTTTGTGATCTTTTCAGAATGTTTTATCCCAAATCATTTTGATTGGTAATATCTAGTAAAATTGTGTTTTTTTTTGTGTGCGTGATGTACGTTTGTGTAATCGGAAAACATGCTTAGCCAAAATTTGAGAAAGATTAAGAAAGTGGAATATGAGGCCACTACTTCAATGGAAAAAAAACACAACCCGTGAATTACATGAAGCTAATTTTTGTTGAAGGCTGAAATGCTTAAACCATCCTATGAGTGTACTTCATATTGATTGGTTGTAGAAAGTGTTTACCACTGGAAAAGAAAGACCTTTCAATTTACTTTTAACATAGACTAAATAATATCTCCTTATTAAAATTATGCCAAACTGATCTTTGGAGAATTTGTAACTACTAAAAAGGCTTCAAAACAGTTGCAAAATTAGCTATTACATTTTTGCTTAACTTGATCATTATTTTACAAAAGGTTTATTATATTTGCAGGCGATCTTGCTGAAGATCCCCCAGAAACAAAATTTCTCTGAAGTGGTACATGAAGGTTACGTCAATCCAGGCATCTATTTCCGCTTCCGTAAAACAATGTACATCACCCCACTGATAAAAGTGAAGCCAAAGGCGATCCAGGCTAGAATGTAGGAGTATCCATAGTATCCTTCATGCAAATTTCTATGGAAGTTTAGTTGCTGGTCTGTGTAAATGGAAGCGGCAATCATTACACAGAGACCTACAAAATAAGAGAAAAACATATGTTAATGGAATTCATTCGCTAACACAGACCTTTTGACCTTCCAGGAAGAAATCACTGTTTTTCTGCAGGCAGCTACATATATATAAGCTCAGCAACGGTTCAGTCGAAGGAAAAGTGAATCATTTAACATCTTTATAGCTACATTTTTACAAATCAGTATGTGATGTGTTGCAGATTTAACAGTGCATTTTGAGGAGGTGTCTTGGCATCCTTATTGCTAATTATTGGACTGTTAACATGTAATAAACACATGTTTCAAGCGGAATTTTAATCAAGAACCATATAAAGGACACGACACGGGGAAAACATAAAAGGACAGTTGAACCGTAGTTCCAAACACAATAGGCGACTCAAGTGTTGGGCAAAAAATGTTTCATCTCACCCCAAAATAGGTGACGAGGGAAAGGAAACAGTCAATTAGGGAGAGAATAACTAATAATCCAGCTGGAGACCATTACAGATGGAATTAAAGTAGGGAAAATGCACAGGAGACCAAATTCAAAAGGTGTGGAAAGAGACATGATGTTACAATTTTTTTTTTAGCAAATTTGAATTCAGAAGATGTGAATTTGAGATTCAACACTTCTTGAGTTATTGAGAGCAGTGGAGGCTAATGACAGCTTGGGCATGATATAGGGGTTGTTTTCTGGTGGGAGAGAGCTGCGAGCCAGAATAATCAAAAAACAACAAAAATGAATGGAAAAAAAAAAGAGGAAAGGCAACCAGTACTGCACAAGGCAGCAGCAGCTGACTTTATATTGGAATGTGAATGGCCCAACATATAGGATCTCACAATTGGCACAAACCAGCTGTAAAGGAACTCGCTTTGAGCCAAATTACAAACAGAAAATGCTGCAACTGAGCAGGTCAGCCAGCATCTGTGGAAAGAGAAAAGTTTCAGCTTCATGACACTTCATCAGAACTGAGAAAGAGGAAAAGCAAATAGCAAGTTAGTCTAGGTAGCAGAGAAGTTGGGAGAGGGCAGTGGGTGGAACAAAGCAAATGTCTGTTATAGGGCGAGATAATGCAAATATTAAATTGACTGATAATCTCCTTTGACTGTATAATGTGACATTAATGGTGTGAAGTGTGGGTGACATCTAGTCTTGCTAACTGGGACATCGCCCCCTGGAACCAGACTTTGGCAACCAAGGAGCTGCAAGGTGGAGCGATCCCTTTGAAATACTGAAGGGGAGCCTTCTTGTGTTCACTTCAAAAGGTGAGTTCATGATTGAGTGCTTGGATGAAAATTATATTCATCTAACATCACAGACGGGGTAAAACGTACGCAGCAGAAAAATCATTTGTCAGAGATCAACATGTACCTGAAAGCTAACATCAAGCCTGCATCCCTGGGAATGGCAAGAAGAGAGGGAGAGAGAGAGAGAGAGAGAGTCTAGATTAGAATCCCCTCCGTCTGGCTTCCGTCCTTTAAATGGAGTTTGTGAGCAAGCATTTTTACTGTAAATACACATGAACACACTTACTAGAAAGGAGTTGGAGGGTTCCAGCTATGAAAAACCGTTGCCCCTTCTGCAGGCGGAACAGTTGAACAACAAACACAATGAAGGAGAGACAGCAGAAGATCACCGACAGACTCATTGTCGCCTGTATTGCCTTAATGCAATCTGCAAAAGAAAGATAATCATAGAGATTAGGTATTGGCCCAAACTGCAAGAGAATCAAAGCTAATTCTTCATCGTGAAAAGTAATCAGCGCTTTTCTCTACTGCTTTGTTGTTAAATTTCAGCAGTGCATTTCAGATTTTTAAATCAGTTAGTTAGCAAATACAAAATTCTATAAAAATTAAGAGATAAAAGACCAGAAATATTGTACAAAAATCCAATTGGCACACGGTATGGAAATAATATTAATTATAGTCTTGTTGTATAATGTTCATCTTTCCCACAAGCAACTCATCCAACTTCATCTATGGATTCTCCTTCATCTCAGCGAGTAAAGGCAAAACATCAACAATATATAGCCATTCACTTCTGCCAACTAATCAATGCTGTTGTTACTTTCCATGTCTATGTCAGAGGCAGTACAGAGAAGGTTCACCAGACTGATTCCTGGGATGGCAGGATTTTCATATGAAGAAAGACTGGATAGACTCGGCTTGTACTCGCTAGAATTTAAAAGATTGAGGGGGGATCTTATAGAAACTTACAAAATTCTTAAGGGGTTGGACAGGCTAGATGCAGGAAGATTATTCCTGATGTTGGGGAAGTCCTGAACAAGGGGTCACAGTTTAAGGATAAGGGGGAAGTATTTTAGGACCGAGATGAAAAATCATTTTTTACATAGTGTGGTGAATCTGTTGAATTCTCTGCCACAGAAGGTAGTTGAGACCAGTTCATTGGCTATATTTACGAGGGAGATAAATGTGGCCCTTGTGGCTAAAGGGATCAGGGGGTATGGATAGAGGGCAGGTACAGGATATTGAGTTGGATGATCATATTGAACGGTGGTGCAGGCTTGAAGGGCCGAATGGCCTACTCCTGCACCTATTTTCTATGTCTATGTGGGAAAATCTGCTTTGGCATCTCCCCAGGGAATCTACTTCACCCTTAAAACAAACTCTTTAAAAAAATTGGATGTAAACCGAACCTAATCATTAGTATCTCTTCTGTACAGCGTGTTGCCAAAAACGTAAATCTTCAGTTGCTACTTATCTGGCAGGTGGAGATCTCATCTTTGATCTAAATCCAGGGTGACTAGCAGAAGTTGACAGAGGACAAATTCACTACCTTGTGTTTGTCAAGCACTTAAAGATAATAGGCTAAGACAGCATTATTCAGAATGGAAATATCCCACTCAAGCCCCAAGGTCCCTTTCCATTTATAATGTTCTTGGAGAAAAACAGTGGGATTCAGTTACACCCATTTATCCATGATTAGAGTTTGCCAAAGACAGACAATACAATACAAATGATATCCTCTGCTAGAAATCACAATGATGTTGTCTCTGCTACCATCAACATCAATAAGCATAGTGTTTATGGCAAATTAACCTAGGTCCTTGGTGAAAGGCACAAGAGTCTGCAGATGCCGATCCACCTTTCACTTGCTAGATGTTGCTCCAACCCTCTCCTCGTGTTATACTGCTACTACCCTCAGGATTTAAGGAGGACTTTATAAGGAAAGAGTGATAAAGGCCCAGATGGTTTTGGGAGAGGGGGAATTCCAGAGTTTGGAGCAAGCAGTTTAAAATAAAATTGAAAAGACAAAGCAAAACTGAAACACAGGAGTGCTCGTAGAATAGACAGTGTGAGTTAGGATATGGTCAGTACAGCTCTTTTTAATTGAATTGATGCTGCTACATTGCAGCATGGAGACATGCCTGCAGACCACCATTCACACGCGTTCTATGTTATCCCAATTTCGCAACCACTCTCTACACATTAGGGACAATTTGCAGAGACCAATTGACATACAAACCTAATGTTTTTGGGATATGGGAAGAAACCCACACAGTCACTGGGAGAACATGCAAACTCCACACAGACGGATGCAACCCAGATCTCTGGCGCTGAGAGGCAGCAGCCCTCCCTGCTGCACCACTGCATGTAAAACAGAAGAGCACTTGAGTAAAGTCTATATGAAACAATAGCACAGGTGAGGAAATGTAGAAACAAGGAACTGCAGATGCTGGTTAATACACAAAAGGACTGGAGTAATTCAGCGGGTCAGGCAGGATCTCTGGAGAAAAAGGGTTTGAGCAACAGATGAGCAGAGGAAGGGATTGTTTCAGGCAATGTACAAAGATGGAAATAAATGGTGTTGCTGATATATGGACGGTACAGTCCTGATCAAATAAGTTGCCCACCAAACATTACTCAGGTACTGTATGGAAGATAGACACAAGATACTAGAGTAAATCAGCAGGTCAGGCAGCATCACTAGAGAAAAATGGTTTGCCTGGATACCCAAATCGGGATAGGTCAGTTCCACATCAATCTTCAAGAAAAGGCTCCAGTAAATTTGCAGACCCTAGGAATGATATTGAGGTCAGGGACAAATATTTGGCAGAGATAACGCCCATTGTGGCAAAACTTGAACAGGGATTTCTGGCCCCTGCAGCCTCTATGATCACATGGGAATACAATGTAGCAGTACTTTTAGGATGATAAAATATTTTAAGACAATATTTTTCTAAACATTCCATTTAATTATATCTTCTCATCATCACCCAGTCGAGAACCTCAAGATTAAATATATTAAGGCACATGTCAAGTTGTGGACTTACCTCCATAACCAGAAATAGTTTCATCATTGCATTCAGATGAATTGAAGTAGCAGGTTTGCCATATATCAGTGCTGCTGATGTCATTTTTCCACCAGGCCTGTGGCAAGTGAAATATTTGGGAAAATTAGGCAAAATAGATAAAATGCATGTCCCCTTCAAATGTTACTCGCAAATTTAAATTGAAATGTCTAAAATTTCTGTTGCCTTATTACAATTTATTTACATTTCACAGTTCCATTTTTTTTTTGTCAATTAAAAATTATGAGCAAGACCAGTCAACTCATTACACCTACAGCAAAAAGGTAATTAACCCAGTTCTCATCCCATACATTAGACCAATTTATCAAAATCCTTAAAAGATCTGTTAAAATATTTGTTGATCTTTTTCTTTCGTAAATATATACTTTTTAATCAGTCAAGATAATATTATGTTTAAAATATGCCATCTCATTTTTAAAAATGATCATGTATTACATGCAAAAGTAGACAAAATATGCTAGAGAAACTCAGTGGATGAGGCAGCATCTATGGAGAAAAGGAGTACACAACATTTTGGGTCCAGACCCAGCTTCAGACGGGTCTCGACCCGAAACGTTGCATACTCCTTTTCTCCATAGATGCTGCCTCACCCGCTGAGTTTCTCCAGCATTTTTTGTATGCTTTCGATTCTTCCGGCATCTGCAGTTCCTTCTTAAACATTATGTATTACGTGTGTGTCCTTGCACCCCTTTTTAACGTTTAAAATACTGCTCTCCCATCAAAGTACATTCCTTCACATTTCTCTGCAATAAACCAAACCACCTCTTTGGTTGCTGATTTCATCAGTTCACTCTTACTCCTCACATTTATTCACTGTTAAATTGCTCTCCCTGGTTTCTAACGGTCCAACTATGGATCCTAATGATGTTTTCAAAGCCATGTCATTAGGATTTGTCCAAGCACAAGGAACTACTACTAAAAATCGCTGTACACACCAACAATGGGTAACATTAGGAGGTCAGGTATTCAAAACAGTACTTTCTTTATAATGTATAATTTGCCTATTTTTACAAAAGCTAGACTATCTAAATATTAAATTAGGTATAACTGTCCATAAGGAAGATGCAACCAAACTTTAGACCAAACTTCCTGATTAACTATTTACTCGTTGAACATTTGATCATTTTCTTCATGAAGAGCTCAGAGGTGTGTTAAAATGCAAGTTGCTGCTCTAGCTCGAAGACAAACCCAAACTCTTAATGAGGGAAATTCAGCAGAGTGTTCCTAACCTCATTTCACAAAATAAGTATGTTATAAGATTGTTGACCTGTAATTTAACAAAAATCTGAAAAATATTGTTCCTGTGCACCTCGGCAGAATTCAAGTCTCAAGAGTTCAAGTTCACTCACATTGTCTATTGTGGCAATGAACAGCAGTGCTGCGGTTGCTATGTGGAAGGCAAGAATAAGTCCCAGGAGCACCAACATCTTGTTACTTCAAGTTTGCTGAAAACAAAAACACAAAGGGGACAATTTAAGTTTTCGCATTCTTCCTTTATCCACAGTGTGTATGGTGCAGTATGATGGAAAATACAAGCCTGTACAATTCACGGGAACATTTTTGTGGAAGGAACAAACATTAAATTTAGAACCAAACGCATATGGCAAAACCATCAAATTTAGATATTTCTCATGTAATACAGCCTGCTTAACCATTTTAAAATCTGGACAGTCAGTTATTCCATCCACACCCCCTTGAAAGAAAAAGACCAGACCTCTGGTAAGGTGAAGTTCAAAAGATTTGAAGCAAAGTTCATTATGATTTTCAATATTAACACTGGTGAATCAATCAATTTTCATTCATTCCTGACTGAGGCAGATCAAGTCTTCCTTGCCTCCTTCAGGTATGTAGAGAACATTCCCATTCCCTAATTTTTTTTAAATCTGATTGCATGATTAGAACTCCAGAAGTAGGCTTGAGGATACTGGGCCACTTAGAAGTCAATATGTTAGATTACCATCAAGTTAGAAAGTCAGGAAAACTCATCAGGAACAAAATTTACATCCTACACTTTACACCACCTCGCTCACCTTTATTCAGGGACCCAAAACAGCCCATTAATGTGAGCCAAAGGTTTCCATGTACTTTTTCCAACATCATATTGCATTGGGTGCTCTCAATATGGCCTAATGTTGAAGGAGCAGAATTAGGCCATTCAGCTCATCAAGTTTACTCTGCCATTGAATCATGCCTCGTCCATCTTTCCTTCTCAACCCTAATCTCCTGCTTTCTCCCCGTAACCCCCAGCACCCGTCTCCCCGAACCCGAACCCCAGCTTCCTTTACATCAGAGAGACCAAGTGCCACTTTGCTGGACACTTGTGCACTGACTACCAGAGCCAGCTGGATTTTTCAATTGCTAGCCACTTCAATTCCCACTTCCGTTCCCACATCAGTCCTGTCCTGGACCTCCTCCATTGCCAGAGTGAGGCCACGTGCAAACTGGAAGAACGGTACATCATTTTCCCCTTCGGTAACCTGCAATCTTCAAACCTTCAGACATGAATATTGAATTTTCCAATTTTAGGTGACCACCTCCACCCTCTCACTTTCACCTTCTGATCTACCCAGGTCCTCTCATCAACACCATGTTTCTGCCCTACCTGCATATCATCCAACTCCTTTCCCCTCCTCTGCCTGTTCACCATCCATCCCTACCCCTCCATCTCCCGTTCCCATCTACGCAGCAAGCCTTCCTCTAGTTCTATATTTCACCCCCCACCTTATCAGCTTCCATTACCTGCAGCATCTGCCTACTCCACTTTTCACCTCCAGCCTTTGTAACTGTCCCTACCCTTTCTCTCGCCCACCCGACTTATCTCTCTCCCACCACTCCATACCGGGATCCACGAGTCACTTGTCAGCTCTTTCTCCACCCCTTCCCCTCTTCCCACTAGCTATCTCCCTATAGCCTTGAAGAAGGGTCCCATCCCAAAACGACACCTGTCCACTTTCTCCAGTTGTGCCTGATCCAGTTTGCTGTTTTTTGCTCAAGATTCCAGCATCTGCAGCCTCGTGTCTACAGATTCTTATTCTAGATGTTGCTGGTTATCTACCTTTCAGTTTAAATGTAATTATTTGCTTGGAGTACAGTTTTTGTCCAATTACAAACAATTATCTTTAATCCATGTTTAATGTTTCATTTGTTTTTAGAATGTATAAAAAGTCAGTTAGTTTTAATGTCTTTTTACTAAATAAATATGAATATGTTATTAAAATGAGTAAGATACAAACAGTTTTGTTAAATGCTCCATGTGCAGCAGATGGGCTGGGGCGCTGCATTGATGGCAGCCTCTGCCTATAGTCTGTCTGTTTTTCCATCTGTTTTTTATTTTTAGTCTGTTTAAAAGGTATGTTTTGGAGGTTTCTTTAGTTTTTTATGTGGGGGGAGGTGGGCAGGGTAAGGGGGAAAGTGTTTCCCAGTCACTTCCTGGCGAGGATGCAACTATTCTCCGAGTCATGTTCTCGCCCTCCCCTCCCCCCACCCACCCTCTCGCGGCCTACCAACTGGATTGGCGCGGCCTTTCCTGCCGGTGACCGGACCAGAGCTTCAGCAGCGGCGCAGCACTGGATTCACCGCGGAGCGGGCAATGCCTTTCTTGGGATCGCCGTGTTGAAGCTCCGGAGTGTTGGACCTGCTGCTTCAACACCGTGGAGCTGTGGTTGAGGAGCTTCTAGCCGCGGGCGGCGCTGACTTCAACATCGCGGAGCTGTGGGATCCCTTTGCCGAGGACCGCCAGCGTGAATCTTCGCCCAGCTCGGCCTGTGGACTTCGGGAGCCACGGTCTCCAGTAAGGAGTGGCCGATTCGGAAGTCCAAGCCGCTGAGGTTGTTCTTCCATTCCGACGTCGGAGTTCCATCATCCCGGCGAGAGGGCCTGAACATTGGGCCGGCCGTAGCGGCGACTGCGGAGGGGCTTCGGGAGGCCCCGACCACGGGTGAACATCAAAGAACATCAAAGAGGAGGATGACTGAACTTTGGTGCCTTCCCTCACAGTACAAAACTTTGATTCCGCTGTGTGGGGATATTTATGTTGAAGACTATCGTGTTCTGTGTTCATTTTTTTATTCGTATGTCTGTATGGTGACCCCAAATTTCACTGTACCAATTGGTGTATGTGACAATAAATGTCTCTTGAATCTTGAAATTATTTAAATGATTGGATGGGTGCTAATTCAGAGTTATTGCACTGCCACCGCCAATATGAATAGGATTCCCAGTGACTGGTTGTGTATTTTGGCACACCTCTTAAACAAATAACAGTAAGCAGAGATTCAAATAATGCCCAAGTTACTGGATGAAAGGATTTCAATTAAAAATTGGTAAATTTAAAATGGACTTAAAATACCTCTTATCTGCATTTTTACAAATAATAGCAGCAGAACTTTATTAATTCCCCCAGTTTGTAAAATTGCAACATCTTTTAATACCCCCAAGGGACATAATTCCTTGGTTAATTTGAAGCATGGAGTTTTGAGCCTAAATCCAGTCATCAACAGTAAATCCTCCTTCCCAAATATGAACAATTGTCTCTTTTGTTAACAAGCTGTTCAGAATGCATTCAATGCACTCAGTCAGAATGTAAACCGCAATGTACCTCCCACACAAAGTCTTTCACCACACCCACCCACAAACTAAGACCCTCCCTCCACCCAAAACAAAAAAGCTTTGGACAAAGATCTGAATGTCAATGTGCATAAAGCAAATGTCACTAAGGATTCAACTCATCCGCAGTCAAATGCTTCACTGATGATCCTTTACCAAACAGCTCTGGGTGTGGTCCACTGTACAATATGCAAACTAAACTGATTCATTCCTGTTGCAGTGCCAAGTGCTCCTTCAATGTGTGTGTGTTCTTCATTATAACCCCCAACATCTCATTTAGAAATAGAACAAAAGAGAGTCAGTTTGAAGAGTTACTTGAGGAACCATTTTATGGAGAAGAACCACATCCCACGCTCCTGTTACAAGAGATAAAACTTCAGTTTTAAAACACCTACAAAATGTTGTACTCTAGTATATTGGTTCTAAAAAGGTCCAAACATTAGAATGCAGTGAAATTGGTCGAGATCCAATATTTGAGTGCCACAAATATATTTCAGAGTTCAAAGATAGGCAGATACAACAGATCTATCTATCTCTAGATACAACAAAGTGTTTTGTTTCAGTAACAGCTCTGTCTGTCAACAAGTTAGAGGTGAGGTTTGCAGAATTCTAAAAAGAAAAAAACAAGTTTACTAGGAGAAAGGAAGATTGGGGACGGGTAAAAGATCTCCAGGAAATAGCAATGGTTACATATAGTCAGTCTTACAGCTTTGAACAGGTCTTGTGTCCCTAATGGCCATTGAAGTTCCCCTCACATTCCACCACTTGGCCTTAACCTTATAAATCATGGAGTTTTAAGCACTCATCTACATATTTCTTGACTGTGGGAGTCCCAGCCAGAGGCGTTCTAGAAATTAGTACATAAACACGGCAATAGCAATTGTAATGACAGGGTTAATAATATCCTATCATTTGCATTCTTGTTGGTCAGTGTTGCCACCATACACAGCATCAACAGAAACTGTTTACAGTTTTGGCTAACTAGTGAATCTTCAGTTACATTGTAAATTTTCCTGGTATCTTTCAGCACAAAAGCACAATGATTAGCCCTGCAACATAAACACTGGGATGAATTTAATAATTTAAAGTCAATGGCAAATTTCAGATTTCACCCCCCCCCCCCCCATATATCATTAAGATACAAAATACAATTAAAATGGAAGTAGACACTAAGTGCTGGGTAACTCAGCGGGTCAGGCAGCATCTCTAGAGAAAAAGAATGGGTGGCGTTTCAGTCTACCCTTCAGACTTTCTTCAACCCAAAACGTCACCTATCCTTTTTCTTCAAAGATGCTGCCTGACCCGCTGAGTTACCCCAGCATTTTGTGCCTATCTTCGGTATAAAGCAACATCTGTAGTTCTTTCCTACACAATTAAAATGGAACAAGAGATAGAATAAGAAGGAAACAAATTGGAAAACAATACACAGCATTCCTTCAATAGTAAACCTTACTTTTTAATAGCTGTTAAACACCATTGATTTCCACTGCGTGTACTTTATAATAGACTGAATTTACTGCCTTATACAGGCTCTCAATGGTATTGCTAAAATGGGGCTGACAAAGTTCCAAATCACTTGACAATTGACAGAATATTTCATTGATTTCACTTATACTGATCATGAAGTACAAAAGTTTACTACTGACAGATTTCCTATCCATGCAGATCTCCATCTCATTCCCATCTGCAAACAGATCCTTCCAACAATAACCCCTCTGCCAATGATTACCCAAGGTCTCTCTATCCTAAACACATACATACATGCATGTTTGGTTAATGAGTCACACTATGCTCCATCACAAAATAAGATAAATTGCCTATTTTTCCTTGACAGCAATCACAAAGATAATCTAAATCTAAACGGCCAAAACAACAAGAATCCCGGATATACGCAGACATTAGGATTGACAAACAATAGTTGCATAAAGACAAATCACACAGGGTAGCAGAATGAAATTTGAATTAAAAACATGAATATTTACATACATTCATCAGTTTCAAAACTGGGTGGCTGGCTGCTCTTTAGTGGCAACTTTTGGCTCCAAGATTAGGAATGTGTTGGGTAGAAAAATATGCAAATAATAACCAGAATTGCTTCCATATTTAACTTGCAAACATTGAAATAATCTCTGTAACTGCCATTTTGAAAACTGCCAGTTTCAAAATAATGTGCGAACAGTAGACGTGTGGAATTCCACTTTAACGTTCAATTTAAAATTGCTTACAGGATTTTTACTGCAGCAATTCAATCCTTAACCCTATGTTTATCTCATATTTAATCTGGCAAACACACACACACACACACACACAAATTTGGCCTTTGGATAGACCATGTGGCCAAGATTATGGGGCCTATGCTTTTGAACATAATTACTGTACTAGATGGGGCGCCGCGCTGCTAAAACATTACACCAACCAAAATCTAAATTTGGATTAGGATCTTGATTGCCTACAAGATGGATTTCTTGAAATACTTCCAGTTATGTATCATCTGTAACATTTATAAAGTCAACTTACAAGGCAGGAGTAGGGGGGGGGGGGGGGGGGGGGGGGGGGGGGGGGGGGGGGGGGGGGGGGGGGGTTACCAGAATCAGGATTTTCGTATCTTGTGTAGGAATGAACTGCAGAGTTTACACCAAAGATAGACACATAATGCTGGAGTAACTCAGCAGTACAGGCAACATCTCTGGATAGAAGGAATGGGCGACTGGAAATGTCACCCATTCCTACTGTCCAGAGATGCTCCCTGTCCCGCTGGGTTAATCCAACATTTTGTGCCTATTTTCTGATCTGCATTTGGTACACGATTGTTGCTTTAAGGTAATCTACAAGGAAGGATAGAATCGCCTGATTATCTGCTCTCAGTGTTACAATGTTCTGAAATTATCCATAATTATATCACAAAGAGTCCTTGATGAAACTACACATCGTCCACCATGGCACATACACATACCTAGTTTAAGTCCCAAGATGGCAGGTGCTGGTATCTGAAGCAAAAAATACACTGTTGGATGAACTCAACACAGCATCCGTGGTGGGAACGGAATAGTTGATATTTTAGATTGAGACAGCGTATCAAGACTTGATGCCCACAGGGACTCTACCTGTAACATGAACTATTCCTGACTTGCTGAGTTCCTCCAACAGTTTGTTTTTTCCCCCCCAAGATTCCAGCACCATGTGTTTCCCTCTATGCGTTTGTACTCTCCGCCATGGACTTCGAGGTTAAGAACCCACTACTTGGGTTAAATAGCCCAGATACTGCCCTTGATTTTGCGAATGTAGAGAGAGAGAGAGACAGAGAGACAGAGAGTCCCACTGACGATGCTTGGCCGGCAAACTGGCAGGAGTTGGAGACGAAGGTGGTTGCCCGGCTGGGGCACTGGTCTGGCTTGCTTGGAGTTCTTTCTTTTCAGGGGAGGGTGTTGGTCATAAACCAGCTGGTGGCCTCCATGTTATGGTACCGGCTGGCTACTCATTAGAGGAGGGCGGCCAGTCCTTGGTATGCGTGCGTACCCAGGTGGCGGCTCTCCGTCTCAGGACCCTGCGGAGGTATATGTATATACCCCAGATGGCACACTTTGGCCACGTATTTTTTCCGACGGGGTCGTTGTCCAAGGGGGGGTCTCGCGGCTCCCGGTGGCGGGCATCAGTCGACCCGCCCCAAGGGGCTTGCCATGTTTTCTACCGGGATGTGCTAAGAGTGAGGAATCTGGTTGTTTTCAGCCAGCGTGTTGCTCCACGAGGGGAGGGGGATGTTGCGGCTGCGGGAGTGGCCGGTCCTCAACAAATCATGGCGGGTGTCGAGGAGAGGCACGAGCCTAGAGTGGTTCTGAATGAGCTTTTACCCGCTCCGCCTGATCTGCTCATCGGACCTCGGGTCCGGGATATTTCCCGGGCACCGGCTCCACATAACCTGAGCCGCCTTTCGGAGATGACTAGCATGCCATTTCGTGACGCGAAGAGACGCTCACTGTATAGAATGTTCCTGCACATTCTGCACCTCCTTGCCTTCATCTCCCGACCCGACACACCATGGCGGACGGTGTTACCACCTGAAGGTGGGGAAGGTCCCCAGTGGGGGTCCCTCTACAAGGGAGTTGTCCCCCTTTACATTGGGGACCTGGGGTGGAGAGTGTTGCACAGAGCGGTGGCGTGTAATAAACGTTTGAGTAGGTTCACGGGCTCGTCCGCTGCCTGTATTTTCTGTGGCGAGGAAGAGACCGTGTTCCACATTTATTTGGAGTGTGAGAGGCTACTGCCCCTGTATCAATATCTGAAAGGGTTGTTCCTAAAGTTCTGGTTGCATTTTAGTCCTACGATTCTTGTGTTTGGACACAAGGCAGGGTGTGGGGAGAGCTGAGTGGGGGGGTGGGAGTACCTGTCGGTCTACTCCTGGGCCTGGCCAAGATGGCCATTCGCGGGTCCAGGCAGCAGGCCGTCGATGGTCAGACTAGAGTCGGCTGCCTGCCCCTCTTTCGGTCCTACGTCCGTGCACGTGTGTCCCTGGAGAGGGAACACGCGGTGTCCACGGGGACTATGGAGGGTATTCCGTGGGCGCTGGTCACCGCGTGGGGTTGAGAGATTGGGAACAATGACTGTAACGTTGTATTATAATGACACTTGATATAGTGTAATTTCTTTTTTTGTTTATGACTTGATCTGTTGTATCATTTGTTGTGTTGAATAAAGTCTTGGAATTTAAAAAAAACCAAAACAAAACCAGAGAGACAGAGAGACAATGGTCTGGGAAATGGAAGCCCACAATCTTGGAAAGTGAATCGTTCAAAAATAGCAAAAATTTACATAAATGAACAGAGGACCAAAAACGTCAGATTTTTATTTTGTAGGAATTTTAGTATCAATGTTGGAACATCCAGTCACCACATTTCCTGCTCTATCTTTGTTATTTGCGCGAGTCAAATAGCATTAAATGACAGCAACAATAATCTGTAAACAAGTCATCTATTTACAAGTGTATAGTACTGGTGCTGCCGGAGGAGGTAGTTGAGGCAGGTACTATTGCAACGCTTAAAGGGCCTGTCCCACTTGGCCGTCATTTGCGCCTCATTTACGAGTCATATGTAAAATAGGTCGACGCGTCATGATGCGAGACGTCGCAAGCAAATCATGTGTCAGCACAGCCGTCTTGTGCGCGTGACGTCATTAGAATACCCTGCGGCTTGCGGCAGGACGCTGACGCAAGGACGTTGACGCACGGTGACGTAACCATGTGTCATCACGTGATACACGTGAGACGTCGGGACGCCAGGGTACGATGCCAAAGCACAGCGTGCGTATCCAATGCGTGAGCATGCGTACGCGATATACGTAATGCAGGTGGCGCGCGAGGATTTAGTCCCTGTAATAAATCCTGGAGCGCCGCGCGATACCGCACACGATTCCACGCCTCACCATGTGCAACGCATGCGCACCCCACGCGTCACGATGCGTCGACCTAATTTACATATAAGGCGTAAATGAGGCGCAATGATGGCCAAGTGGGACATGCCCTTAAGAAACATTTAGATCGGTACAGAGGAAGGACAGGTTTAGGGGGATATGGGTCAAACAAGGGGACTAGTGTAGATGGGACATGTTGGTCAGTGTGGGCAAGTTGGGCCAAAGGGCCCGTTTCCATGCTGTATCACTCTTTGACTGCACCTTTTCAGTAGTACAACAACAATATGTTTTGTAACCGCATAGTTAGTCATTGTCAATGGCTTGCTTGCATTTCCTTTACATGAACATTCAAACATTGTTTGCTGTACATCATCTTTAGCCCCATTCCTGGAGCTGTAAAAAGATTATCTCATTAGAAGACATGCACATACTCCAGGACTCCACACAACCATTCACAGGCAAGATCAAGGGCAGAAGAAAGAAATGTCAGCATGCGTGAGGAATAATGTAATGCAGTATTCTCTCTCCCACAGGACGCCAGTGTAAAATAAACATTCTTATAGATTCATTTGCAGTTGCGGTTTCCAGGGGGAGCAAAGAATTCAGAGCTGAAGTGAGATGATCAGAGAGGGCAGTAAACATACTCCTACTTACTCAGGAGGGAAGTATTCCCTTACAGTTGCTTATTATAATGCCACCCACTCCCATTAAAACTCACAATTGACTGTGGTGAAATTAATCTGAAGCATTTCCAGATTCACTGATAAAACTACGAAACCCGCAGCTAGAGTTCCATGGCGACACAAAATGCTGGAGTAACTCAGCGGGACAGGCAGCATTTCTGGAGAGAAGGAATGGGTGACGTTTCGGGTCAAGACCCTCGTCAGAGGAGGGGGCGGGGCAAATGTAGAATGTAGTTGGAGACTGGTGGGAGAACTGGGAAGGGGGAAGGGATAGAGAGGGAAAGCGAGGGCTATTTGAAGTTAGAGAAGTCTAACCAGCATCTGCAGTTCTTCCCTACACATTGTGTTCCATGTACCGGTACTTCAGGCCTTGCCAGTGAATGCATCACGGCAACACCTTATCACCAGGATAGACCATTATAGGTTCTTAAATCACAGGAGCAGAATTTGGCCATTCGGCCCAACGAGTCTCCTCCGCCATTCAACCATGGCTGATCTATCATCCCCTCTCAACGCGGTTCTCCTGCCATCTCCCCATAACCGCTGACACCCGTACTAATTAAGAACCTGTCAATGTTTGTTTAAAAATTCCCAGCGGCCTGGCCTCCACAACTATCTGTGGCAATGAAATCCACAGATTCACCAACGTCTGTCTAAAGAAATTCCTCCTCATCTCCTTTCCAAAGGTATGTCCTTTTATTCTTAGGCTATGCCCTCTTCTCCACATCATGGTCACATCGTATGCTCCACCTTTCTCTGCAACTCACTCCCTCTCTGCCTGCAACTCCCTCCCTCCCTATAGATGCAACTAAGTAAAGGCCTCACGATCACAGTCCTCCCACATAGTGGAGTAGTGGTCAAGCAGAGACTGTCTTCAGGAGCACATTCCACCGCCCGTCCATGAATGACCCGATGGTGTTTGTTGTCGTGCTCCCGGCCGAGATCATCGGTTTCCTCCCACACTCCAAAGACGTACAGGTTTGTAGGTTGATTGACTTGGTACAAGTGTAAAATTGTCCCTGGTGTGTGTGGGGTAGTGTTAATGTGCGGGGATCGCTGGTTGGTGGGCCAAAGGGGCCTGTTTCCACGTTGTATCTCAAAACTAAAAAATAAACATGTGTAAGGGATAAAACACCAAAGGACAGTAAGAGAGCAAGTCATTCAGCTCCACCACTCATGGGCTGCTCTGACAGCACCTCTCCAACCCACAGTCTCTACTGCCAAGAAGGTCAAAGGCAGCAGATGTGCGGAAACACCACACTCGGGCCTCGCTGACACCATGTTCCCACACCCCCATCTGAAAATATATCTCCCCTCCTTATTGTCCTCGGACAAGATCTCAGAATTCCTTATCAAGAAATGCTCCACCACACTGACCAATGGTTTTAGAGACGGACATCTACCTCCAAGAGCAAAGGTAGACAAAAGTGTTGGAGAAACTCAGCGGGTGCGGGTGCGGCAGCATCTATGGAGCGAAGGAAATGGGCAACGTTTTGGGCCAAAACCCTTCTTCAGAATCGACCTCCAAGAGCCGATAGGAACAGGTAAAAAAATGTTAGCACTACCAGGACCATTCAAGAAACAAATAGAGCAGCTTATGGTTGGCCTACATATTATCTCCACCAATGGTCTCATGTGCCTTACCACCCAAATCAACATTACTAAAACTAAACCCAGGGAGACATTCGTAAAATGTAGGAAGGAACTGCAGATGCTGGTTTACACCCAAGATAGACACAAGATATCTCAGCGGACCAGGCTGTATCCCTAGAGAAAAGAAATGGCTGACGTTTCAGGTCGAGCCCCTTCTTCAGACCGGGTCTCAACCTGAAATGTCACCCATTCCTTCTCTCCAGACATTTGTAACGTTAGTTTTAATTAATGGATTCTTACAAATTGGGAAAGATGACGATATTCTGGGAATTTGGCACTGTTGTGAAAATGCTGTTATGGAACACCGCATAATGTTTGTGCTTAGAATGGTAATTAGATCTAATTTTAAACACCAATTTTTTTTTAGAGAGTTTTTTGAAGAGTTTTGATGTTTTTTACTGAGCTCTGCCCACTCACTCAGTGACATGAATAATCATACATCGGCAGATTCTGACAACCAATCTGACTGCCAGATTAACATGTGGGGGAGAGAGAGAGGCCACTACACAGCAGCAACGTCAATCTCTTACGTTTCCTCAGATCATATATTTTAATCTACAGGCTGATTGTTTCTCCTGCAATCCCTGTCGTCATGGACTAGGGGTCACATTAGGTCCCTGTTTCTGAACTGTAATGATTCCATGAATGTTCTTTTCCGAACCAAATTGCACAGCTGAAATTGTTTAAAATACATTGATTTTCCTGCCTAGAATTCACCACAATAACCTTTTTTTTAAATAAATATGTCGGGTTATAGGCCATGGAATTTTTTTTTGCTTCACAGGTTGGGCTGGAAAGGCTCGAGATGTTTTCGAGACGATTAATTCAAATGGTTCTCCGGCTCTGCTAGTCCACTAGTACTGAATATGTAGAAATACAGTCCCCTCTACCTCCCTGTAGCCTCCTCTCTAGACCCCATCACTCCAACAACATATTAAGAAATGTGGGCACAGTCAGATGACATACAGTATTAAACATAACTTTGAGTATAGGAGCAGGGAGGTTCTACTGCAGTGGTACAGGGTCTTGGTGAGACCACACCTGGAGTATTGCGTACAGTTTTGGTCTCCTAATCTGAGGAAAGACATTCTTGCCGTAGAGGGAATACAGAGAAGGTTCACCAGACTGATTCCTGGGATGTCAGGACTTTCATATGAAGAAAGACTGGATACACTCGGCTTGTACTCGCTAGAATTTAGAAGATTGAGGGGGGATCTTATAGAAACTTATAAAATTCTTAAGGGGTTGGACAGGCTACATGCAGGAAAATTGTTCCCGATGTTGGGGAAGTCCAGAACAAGTTTAAGGATAAGGGGGAAATCTTTTGGGACCGAGATGAGAAAAACATTTTTCACACAGAGAGTGGTGAATCTCTGGAATTCTCTGCCACAGAAGGTAGTTGAGGCCAGTTCATTGGCTATATTTAAGAGGGAGTTAGATGTGGCGCTTGTGGTTAAAGGAATCAGGGTTTATGGAGAGAAGGCAGGTACAGGATACTGAGTTGGATGATCAGCCATGATCATATTGAATGGCGGTGCAGGCTCGAAGGGCCGAATGGCCTACTCCTGCACCTATTTTCTGTTTCTCTAAAGATTAAATGATGAAAACGGGCACAGTGGGTGCAGCTTGTAGAGCTGCTGCCTCACAGCGGCAGGGACCCGGGTTCAGTTCCTGACCTCGGGTGACTGCGGTGTGGAGTTTGCACGTTCTCCCTGTTTCCTCTGGCTGCTCCAGATTCCCCTCACATCTTTCTCAAAGACGTGCAAGTTTGTAGATTGAAGATAGACACAAAATGCTGGAGTAACTCAGCGGGACAGGCAGCATCTCTGGAGAAAAAAGGATGGGCGACTTTTCGGGTCGAGACCCTTCTTCTGCCGAAGAAGATGGGTCTGTCTGAAGAAGTGTCTCGTCCCGAAACGTCACCCATTCCTTCTCTCCAGAGATGCTGCCTGTCCCGCTGAGTTACTCCAGCAGTTTGTGCCTATCTTCGGTTTAAACCAGCATCTGCAGTTACTTCTTACACATGAGTTTGTAGATTAATGGGCCTCTGTAAATGGTTCCTAGAGTGCAGGGAGTGGGTGAAAACAGGAATAATATAGGATCAGTGTGATCGGGTGATCAATGGCCGGCATGGACTCGATGGGCCCCAAAGGCCTGTTTCCATTAATTCCTGTTTCAATCAATCCATTAATTCCATAATCACAAACTGCTACCATATAACCATATAACAATTACAGCACGGAAACAGGCCCTACAAGTCCGTGCCGAACAACTTTTTTCCCTTAGTCCCACCTGCCTGCACTCATACCATAACCCTCCATTCTCTTCTCATCCATATGCCTATCCAATTTATTTTTAAATGATACCAACGAACCTGCCGCCACCACTTCCACTGGAAGCTCATTCCACACCGCTACCACTCTCTGAGTAAAGAAGTTCCCCCTCATGTTACCCCTAAACTTCTGTCCCTTTGCTTCCTTTTCATTTACTCCTTCAACACCTAATCTGGAAATGCTAACTCAGGATATTACCTTTTGATGACAAAATAAATACTATCCTCAATACATTGAGTAACCAACAGCAAGTTTCTATAAAATAACTACTGTGATTTAACAAATTTATCAAATTCTATTTGCCCACTATTCTAATGGATTCCTTAAATATTTTAAAATAAATAGAGAAGACTCTATCAGGGAAGTAGTGAATATTGTAGGGAATATTGAGTCTGTTTTAATCCACTACAAACGTACTGTCCCTTTCAAAATAACTCCCCTCCGCATTGCATTCCATTTCATACAACATGAATAGTTGGTATGGTCACAAGATTTTTTATATAGTACATCCAAATGAACAAACAGCACCAGTCAGCAAGAGTGCATCGATGTTTTAGCAGTAGGTTCTAACTAAACAGCATGTGATGTTTTCAAAACTCTGCTGGTTTTATAATCAATTTTACAGAAAATACCAAAGAAAAGGAAGCAGAAGGCAACAGCAGTAAAGAGCCAGCGCTGGTGTCCCTGTAGCATGAAAATGCAGGCATCACAGATAGCAGCTCTCCTCTGCACAACAACTTTACTGTACCTTGCTACTAGTTCTTCATTTTACTTGCCCTGACTGAAGATCCCACCTTTCTCATCACATATTATGTTTGATAAGAGTGGAGGTCTCCCCAAAAATGCATCAAAATGCACGGAAATCATTTGATTAGTGTCTCCTGCTGGTGAATACCAAATCTCTCAGTCTCCGATGCTGCAGGTTTTTTTTCTCTTATGAGTTTGCAAAATTATAAGAGGCATAAATAGGGTAGACAGTGGACAACCTTCTTTCCCGGGACAGGAATGTCAAATGTGAGAGGCATAGCTTCAAGGCGAGAGGGAAAGTTTTTGTTTTGAAAATGCAAAGAGCAGTGGATATCTTTTACATACACACACGTATACGCACACACACACGCACACGCGCACACACACACACAGTAGTGGGTGCCTGGTACACACTTCCCAGGGGTGGTGGTGGAAACAGATACAATAGTGACATTAAAGTGCTTTTAGATAGGCACATGAATATGCAGCGAATGCAGGGATATAGACCATGTGCAGGCAGAGTTATTAGTTCCATTTAGTATAATGTTTATCAGAAATGTAGAGCAGACTCGATGGGCCGAATGACCCAATTCTGTTCCTGTGTCTTATGATATTGTGGCCGAAAGGGGCTGTTCCTGTGCTGTATTGTTCTATGTTCTATTGCCTTTATTCTCTTACATATGGCATTGAAAGTGTTAAAGCCACAGGGCGGCACAGTGGCTCAGCGGTAGAGCTACAGCCTTACAGCACCAGAGACCAGGGTTCATCCCTGGCTGCGGGTACTTGTCTGTACTGAGTTTGTACGTTCTCCCCATGAGTTTTCTCTGAGATCTTCAGTTTCCTCCCACACGACAACGACGTACAGGTTTGTATGTTAATTGGCTCGGTATAAATGTAAACAATTGTCCCTAGTGGGTGTAGGGTGAAGTGCGGGGATCGCTGGTCGGTGCGGACTCGGTGGGCCAGAGGGCCTGTTTCCGCGATGTATCTCTAAACCAAGCCAAACTACATGCTTTAACATGTTACATTTAATATTTAACATGGAATTATGAAAACCTTTGTTAAAAATTGTTATCATTCAGTCCAATTGTCTAAGCTGCTTATGGTAATGCTGTTTGCGTACAACAGCAAGTTATAATTGTGCCGTACAAGACCCAGGCAATTGCCGTGTCCCCTTAACTTTCAGCAATTTTACCACCCCCACATCCTATCACCACTTTGTCAGGTAAACACTGAGCAGAAACCTCATGGGGTTCCTTTGTGGTGGAAGAGAGATTAAATTATTTTGTAATGAATGACTCACCATCAGACGCTCCAAAATCTCCCATCATTTTCAAAGTATAGATGAGAGAGGTCGCATGTAGTGAACACTTCCTATTTGCCTGAATGGACATTGCTGCAAAGTGCCCAAGATTGAAACCATCCAGAGCAAACCAACCTATTTTATTCAGACCCCTTTCCAATTCACCCCATTACCACTGGTTCCCAAGGATGCATTTCTAACCACCTACAAGATGCACTACAGATCTGTCTACAAGATCACCTTCTAAATAACCCAAGCCCAAGGGCAACAGGTAGGCTGGCTTCAAATATCCCATTAAATCACGCATCCCCTTAATGTAGAAATATAATCACCATTTCCTGGTCCAAAATCCTGAAACTCCCTAGGTAATTACTCTGCAGAAGTACCTTCCGAACTTTATTAGTATGATTGTATCATCATAGTGTCGGTGTGTCACAGAGGTCAGGGATTAATGGGTGTACAGTAGAGACCAAAAATTAAACATTACCGTGAACATAACTTCTCTCAAGCAAAATTTGATTAATGACATTCCTTCCATGGTGAAATTATAACCATCATAGAATGGAAATTCAGACACTAACTTTCATTGTTTAAACCATCGCCTCCAGCGATGAAAGGCCTGATCCCTATGTATTGAGATTTCCACTGAACGATTGCTTATGAAAGACTTCATTTTAGCACAACTCCTGGAAACACTCGGATTTCAGATGGCGACATTTGTTTTTATGGACTACTGCAGTGCGGCTGATGCCAAGCTAGGCTCGTAACCTAAAGAAACACCAAGTTCAGCAGATTTAGGGTCAGCTGCAGTTCAAGAAAATCTCAGCAACATTGGTGCCAGTGTGTTTTTGACTGAACACAGACAGTGAATTGCCACTCTTGTTTTCTTACTTGCAAAGTTCAGTGAAGCTGCCCTCTTTTGAATTGTGCATGCAATGTTGTAAACATCAAATGTTCCACTTCAGTTCATCTATAGAGACCCCAGAGAGATTTATTTCTGGGGTTTCAATGCAATGCTCCAAACCAAAGCTCAAAAAACAACTGAATTAAGATTTTTTTTTTTTAAGTCAATTTTCAATCCAACATAGACAGGATGATTTCTTAGGAAGAAGGGTTTTTTTCTGAATGCAGACACTCACACAAATAGTCAGATCGCAAGGGTAACCTATACCAAACGCACAATGCCATTTTGAGTGCAAGCAGAGGTTTCCCATCTCTCAGGGCCTTTTAAGTTGCTTATACTCATAGATAACTAACCTCGATAATGGTCAATGATTGAGAGCTTGGATTCCCACATCGTGCAAATTGGATAAGGTTGCAAGAAGTAGGAAGTTGGGTGTAGTTGATCGAGTTTATTGCCATGTGCACAAGTACAGTGCGGTACAGATACAATGATAATCCTGCTTGCAGCAGCATCCCAGGGGCATGGACTCGGATACACAAAAAATAATTATCCATAAAATCTGCATAAAATTGCACCGAAAATTATCATTGCTCCACCATTCAATTAGATCAAGGATCATAAAAGTTCTTTCTGGTGGGGAATGAGTAAATTAGATGCATTATACAACATTATACAAATACTTTTTTTTAATTACTCATGTCACCACGTTTTAAATTCCTATCTGCTGTTTTTGAGGTTTAATTATGTATCTTGAGACGATTGGTTAAACGAGTTAGCTACCATTCGCTAAAATGCAGCCGCAACTCAAGAATTGATCTTCCAGATGATTTATGAAACATCAGGAGCTACTTTGGAAAAAATACACAATTCTTTTGCAACCTAGGAGTTGCCGCGGTAACACTAGAACTATAATATCTGTACACATGACTGCAGCCCCACCCAATCTAGAAAGACAAAGTCATTGCATATTTCTTTATGCGGTTGAGTTTGCTACTGGGCTATCCCACAGTAAAGAGTAAGCCCAGCTTCACATTACAATGACTGGTAAATGACTGGGTAACTAAAAAATGCAGAGTAATACTTTAATCCCAAAATAGTAAATAGTAATATACGAACAGATAAATGATCTTCAAATCATTTGCCACAATACACCAAGCTTACACATCCACAATGGTCATAAGGTCAAAAGGGATAGGAGTAGAATTAGGTCGTTCGGCCCATCTACTCCACCATACAATCGTGGCTGATCTATCTCTCCCTCCGAACCCCATTCTCCTGCCTTCTCCCCATACCCTCTGACACCTGTACTAATCAAGGTGTAGTGTGGTCTGAAGAAGGGTCTCGACCCGAAACGTCATCTATTCCTTTTCTCTGATCCACTGAGTTACTCCAGCACTTCGGTGCCTTTCTCTGGGGTGATATGAATGCGCTCTTGGATGACGCTAGTCAGTAACAAGCGAGAGGCAGGATAGGAGAGTGACTTCAACATTCGTGATCATGAAGTCAGGCAAGACAGGGATAATCAATCATCAGGTGCTACTAGACAGGAAAGAAGCCTGCGTAAAACAGGCTCCAAACCTCGCAAGGGTTCGAAAACCATCACTATCAAACGGATTATAAATCATGCCTTCCCACTATCCTCTGCTCTACCGCTGAAGACATCCATCGCTGTGTCGGCAATTCCAAGCGCTGCAGTCCGCAGACACTGATTATTAATCTCACTTCCCCCTTCAGCGGAGAACAAGACAGACTTTAGAAACTACAGCTCTTCCCTTTCTCAGTCTAGATGACAGAAATTAATCTCTAGGGTGAAGAGGAATGTGCAGTCTGGAATTCAGATGGATTGTGCAGGTAAGCTATTTTACACAGCATTCATTCTCCTTTTGGCAACCAATTTGTGGATCAGTTTAACATGTTTATAACTCCTGTTAGGCCTGCCCCACCTTCATACTTTATTGACATTTAATAAACCAATAACAAGGATGTATTAGACTCAAACCTGGAGTAACTCAGCGGGACAGGCAGCATCTCTGGAGAGAAGGAATGGGTGACCTTTCAGGTCGTGATCCGAAGGGCCTCGACCCGAAACATCACCCATTCTTTCTCTCCAGAGATGTTGCCTATCCCGCTGAGTTATTCCAACTTTTAGTTGCTATCTTTGGTTTAAACCTACATCAGCAGTTCCTTCCCACACCAAGTGTGTATTGTTACATGTCATTATGAATTCATGTGTCTGTTTTCAATCAGAGATATAGTAAAGAACAGGCTGCCCAGAATGTCAGCCCTTCATTATAGCTTACCAGTGTGATGCACTCTGGTCTGGACATTCATTTCACTGGCTTCAAAAGGAATGAACATCAGAGTCACAGCACACTGACACAAATGCATAGCACATTTGGCACAACTGACCAGGAATACATTTCTAAGCCAGTGTCTTTCTGAGTGAAGTCCTGCCAAAACTGGATTTTTACGAGCAGCATCCCGACATGTTTATCCCCGAGCTCAAGGACACCATTAGCACCAGTGTGGGGCAGAAAAGAAAGAATTAATTGTGCTTGGGCTTGCCTGGAGCACCACTGTGCAATGTCACACAGCAATGAGACTGCACATCCATGAATGTAAGTTCTCCTTCAATTTCTCTAACAAAGATCTTGCTCCTTTGAAAGAATGGCCTCAACTCATTTATATTTTTAATTTGGTAGCGTGCCTGGTGCTGAATTGAAATAGCACCATCCAGAGGAACATTTACCTTACAGAGCAGAGTGACTGCATTGCTCAGAACCCAACCTCTCCAACTGTGCTCATCTCTACCCAAATGTTCGTCTCCCCCTTCACCACAATGCTTCCAAAACCAAGCCTGCAATCCCATTCTGCAATTGAAGATAGACACAAAATGCTGGAGGAACTCATCATTTATGGATGGAAGAAATGTGTGATGTTTCAGGTCGAAACCCTTCTTCAGACATCTTCAGACGGGTTTCCACAAAATGTCACCCATTCTTTCTCTCCGGAGATGCTGCCTGTCCCGCAGAGTTACTCCAGCATTTAGTTTCTATCTTCGGTTTAAACCAGCATCTGCAGTTCCTTCCTACCAATTCTGCAATTGACTTGGGCACCTAGGGGTAACATTTTAATTGTGTTTACCTTGTGTTCTGAAATAAAACAGGGCCAGTTGTTAGTTGTTAACATCTAGAAAATGATCAAAGCCGTATATTACCCAATTTTATGATAAACTGTTCTCAAAGAACAATACATGACAATAGAAGAGGAAAATGGGAAATAGCAACATTTCTGAGAGAAAGGAATGATTAATTATGTTGAAATGATTTTACTCACTAACAAGAGTTAGAGGTGCAAAGGGTGGAGTTGGTTAAGTGGTCAGGTTCTGTATTTCCAACAGCAGTCTGTGTGGGTTAAAGATCATTTGATAAACTGTGCTATTAGTTACAGACTGGCACCCCCACCAGAGTTCATGTCGTCCGAATGGAGAGAGCAAAATAACATTTTTAAAACTTAATCTAAAGATTCATACGAATTGTTCTAATTGTTCATCAATTGCCAATCATCGCTTCAACAGTTTCCATAAATATCCATGCTGATGAAACATTAAACCGATTATCTGGTCATTTGATTCATTGCTGCTTGTAAGAGTTTGCACTTTGGAAAATGGCCATTGCATTTCTTATATTGCCACACTGCAGTATTACAAAAGCATTGGGCTAACTTGTAATTCTAAAAGATTTATATAAACATGTCCTTTCCTTTTGCCTGGGCCCTCTATGGAATGTGCTAAACCTGCTTTGTGTTCACAGCATTTTGCTTTACATATTGTTGCTATGCATTTGAGATTTGACCCAAAGCATCTGTGTTGTTCACAACCCATCTGCCTTTTCATCATATGTTGCTAAATCAGAGAGCGTGTACATATAAACACCTCCTCTGAACGTTCCAAAGCACTTTGCCACCGGTAGTGTTCAAGTGAAAGACAGAAGCTGCAGTTCTATCACCAGGTTTGGGTTCAATTAATAGTTCAATGAGTGCACTGGTTTCTATTGTTACAACACATAAGCCAGTAGATTTAGCAGACTGGAGTCTGTCATTCCCCAGGGGGTTTGTGGTATTAAAGGTGGGAATTTTTAAAAGGCAATGAATTACAGAAGAGCAGGCAACAATGCACAAAAACATGAGATATATGGCATGATAACAGGCCATTCAGCCTAGCCAGCATTTTATGCTCCACATGAACTTCCCATCACGTTGCCCATCTAAACCTATCACTGTAGCACTCAATCATGTTCAGTTTCTTCACCAATATATCTTTATCATTCACTTCAACTATTTCCTTGGGAACAAAAGTATTTTTTACTGGATTCTCCATTAGATGAGTTGACGACTATTTCGTATTTCTTTTCGCCAATTGTTCCCTTCCCTGTTCCCTTACCTTTTTTTCAGAATCCATGAGGAAACGGCAAACAATTTTTAAATGAGGCGTAACACTGATAAGTGTGAGGTAGGATGCAATTGCAGGAAGAATTGAAAGGTGAATTATTTCTTGGAGGGTATGAGTCCAGGTGGGAGTAGTGGAACAATGGAATCCTTAAAATCAAATACGCTGATCTCACGCGCACCACAGGTTATCACAGTTTTATACATTTTCCTTTTTGAAATCCATGCTGTCTATTCAGTAATATGTTTTTTTTAATAATCAATTCCCTCCTCTGGTCAGAATTCCATGATTCCATTTACCACCAGTGTTACACCAGGATATATTTGATCACCTTACCCAAATATAGTTGGTTTCAGCCATCTGTTAATACTCTGGTGTCTGGCCTTTTCTAAACCATTACAGATGAGAAAGATTAAAGGGCCTGTCCCACTTGGTCGTCATTTGCGCCTCATTTACGCGTCACATGTAAAACAGGTCGACGTGGGGTGCGCAAGGTTGACGCACGCATTGCGCATGGTGAGGCGTGGAATAACATGCGTGGCGCCCGGTGCTCCAGGATTTCGTGGTGTAACTAAATCCTCGCGCCCCACTAGCGTGACGTATCGCGTACGCACGCTGACGCATTGGCGTCGCACGCTGGTGTCCCAACGTCTCGCATGTATTGCGTGGTGACACATGGACACGTCACCGTGCGTCGATGTCCATAACCATGCATCGCCGCGCGCCGCAGGGTATTCTAATTACGTCATGCGCACCAGACGGCTGTGCTGACTCGTGATTTGCGCGCAACGTCGCGCATCACAACGTGTCGACCCATTTTGCATACGACGCGTAAATGAGGTGCAAATGACGGCCAAGTGGGACTGGCCCTTAAGGGTGATATCTAAAATTTGGACCTCAAGGGGTCCAAATGACAATTAAATGTATCTTGTAAAAATAGAGGATTAATAATAAGAGAAAGAGAGAGATAAATCAATGTGCAGGACTAAAGATTTTACAAATGTTGTCCCTTTCAATGAAATTGCTGCTATAAGAACGCCAGTCAAATTGATTGTGACATATAATTAACTTTAGACTATAATACAAATTTAGAATATTCAAATAAATTAAAATTTCAGATTCAGATTGGATTTTGAAGCTTTTCTCAAATCCTCGCTACCACCAATGCACCAACACTTTGATGCCATAGGATCATTCACCTGGCACTTTCAAAAGTTATTTTCCATCTATAATGCAAACTGTGAACTATTACAACAGCTGATAAGGACTCCACTGGCCACACAATCTGCTGCCCGCCACAATCTGCTGAACTGAAGCAAAGGTTTCACAAATGATATTTGTGTTTTATTTTGACTGGAGGAGTCTGGTGGAATTTGGAATTTGCTTTCCAATCTTCTACAACAGCAAAGCTTGACCCAGGGATCCACTCTCAACATTAAACAATGGCCACTGACAGGACAATAGCATATTTTAAACATTAAACAACATGACAGCTCAAATCTAATTCTTCATCACTTGTATTTCATAATAAATTCATCGAATCAGAACACAGAAAGAGGCCCTTCGGCCCAACTTGCCTATGTCAACCACAATGCTCCATCTGCACTAAGTCTTACCTGCCCACATGTGGCACATTTTCCTCTAAACCTTTCCTATCCATGTATCTGTCCAAATGTCTTTTTAAAGTCGCATAGTACCTGCCTCAACTATCTCGGACAGCTCATTCCATATACCCTATGTGAAAATGTTGCCCCTCAGGTTCTTATTAAATCTATGCCCTCTGGTTCTTGATTCCCCTACTCTGAGTAAAAGACTGTGCATTCATCTTATCTACTCCCCCTCATGGTTTTATACTCCTTTATAAGATCATCCCTCAGCCTCCTGTGCTCCAAAGAATAAAGCCCTTTTCCGCCCAGCCTCTCCCTATAGTTCAGGCCCTCAACTCCTGGCAACATCCTCGTAAATCTTCTCTGGACTCTTTCTAACTTTGGTCCTAGCTATTAGCTCTTGTCAATTAGTAGAAGAGATTACTTTTGTCTTTGATGCGTACATAGTCTAAAAAGAGGCAGGGAGGGGAAGATTGGGCAATGGGAGGAACAATGGTGAGGAATAAAATACACAAACATTGTTTGCACCTGGTCATGTGCCACATTCAAAGTTGTTAAATTAGAATGAGTTTGACTTGAGATTGCCTTGTGAAGTAAGCCACACCCATAATGAACAGATTTAAAACATCCAGATTACTGTTGCTTCAGAAACGTGGGTTCTAACAGAGGGAGGTGTAAACCCGCTTGGAGAAATTAACCTACTGCTTTAGTGCAGAGGAAGTGTTCCCATGCACTAGAATGCTAAAAGGGGTCATTATAGTAGTAGACGACACAGAGCGCTATGTTACTGACACCATTGCCTTGGCGGGAACCTGGCACAATCCCAGCACTAAATTGGCCCACGGCTCAGCATGGAGAGACTCCCCGTTGAGCTTGTCAAGTCTCCAGGCTGGAGTGAACTCGCACGGAAACAAAGAGTGGGGGAGAGAGCAGCTTCCATCACATCCAGCAGGAGGAGATGAGAAGAGCATGCGAGCCCTGCAATCTATCGACACATGAGGCCAGTGCTAGCAGTCCGTAGCATTGGTGTTTGTTTTGGTTTATTATTGTCCAGTGTACCGAGAAATACTTTTGTGTGCTATCTATGCAGAACATACTATGCACAAGTACAATCAACCATACACCAGCATAGCTGAAAGGAAAAGGAAACAAGATGCAGTAGATAGTGTTATAGCTACAGGGAAATTGCAGGAATAAAATGTATGCGTGCAACAAAATAGATTGGAAGATTGGGAATGCATGGACCATGCTTCATAAGATCATAAGTGACATGAGTAGAATTAGGCCATATGGCCTATCAGGTCTAATGTGCAATTTAATCATGGCTGATCAATCTCTCCCTCCAATTCTCCTGCCTTCTCCCCATAACCTCTGACACCGATACTAATCAAGAATCTATCTAACTCTGCCTTAATTATATCCTCTGACTTGGCCTCCACAGCCTTCTCTGCTAAAGAATTCCACGGGTTCACCACCCTCTGACTAAAGAAATTCCTCCTCATCTCCTCCCTAAAAGAACATCCTTTAATTTTGAGGCTATGACCTAGATCTAGTCCTAGACTTTCCCACTATCTGAACCTCCACAGCACTGAGCAGGGTATCAATGTAATCTAACAGTTTAGGTGGGATGTTTGGAATTTTAGAATGGAAAGTGAAGGGTATCTGATGCACTAGGCAGCTTGGAAAGACATGCATCTTTACTAATGGGAGGTGCAATGCTATCCCATCTGCCTGGCCCAGCTGTCCACTAATTCTCAAAACACAACAGTGGTTAGACCTCACTACCCATTGTCACTGGATTGGCTTCAGTTTATCATTCTCATGATAGTTTCCCTCAAGTGACTCGTCCATGGAGGTTAGAAGGTGGGATTCTGAGGATGTCAGGCACTGAGTCTGTCTCCTTTCAAAGGAGAAGCCAACTTAAATGGAACGGCTCATCCGTTTAGAGCAGATAAGAAATGTCTTCCTCTCAGATTGTGAATATTTGGAATTCTCTACACAAGAATTGCAACAACTGTCACTGGAAGTATTCTAGGTCAAGATAAACAGAGTTTGGGGCTGTAGAGCATCAAGGCATACAGCAATCAGGCAGGAAGTTGGAGCCGAGGCTAACAAAAGATCAAGCAGCTCTTGCTGAGCAGGTGTGAGGGACCATATGATGTGCTCACTTGTATTGATGTACTCCAGCTTCAAGCTGCCAGAGGAGGTAGTTGAGGCTGGGACTATCCCAACATTTAAGAAACAGATAGGTACATGGATAGGACAAGTTTGTTGGGATATGGACCAAACGCAGGCAGGTGGGACGAGTGCAGCTGGGACATATTGGCCGGTGTGGGCAAGTTGGGACGAAGGGCCTGTTTCCACACTGTATGACTCTATGATTCTATTGTCTTGCACAGAACAACTGGATCCAACAAATGAAAATGTTGCAATGGAGTAGAAGTGGCTGAAGCATTTTAGTCTGGCAGCACAAGAGATGGATTAATGTTTGGCCCCCATAGCTGGTATTGCCTTGACTGGGCACCAGGGAGGATACATCTCCACCACAGAGGCTCACCAGGAGAACTGAACGTTCACCATGACTCAGATACTCCCTGGGTACTCCTATTATTCTTTAGGAATGGCCAGAAGGTTTACCCCATAAAAGTATAATGGGGCAGTATGGTGGAGTTGCTGCCTTACAGCACCAGAGACCCGGGTTTGATCCTGGCTATGGGTTCTGGCTGTAGGGAGTTTGCACATTCTCCCTGTGACCGCGTGGGATTTCTCCGGGTGCTCCAGTTTCCTCCCACACTCCAAAGTCGCACAAGTTTGCAGATTAATTTGCTTTGGTAAAAATTGTATACTGCCCCTTGTCTGTAGGATAGTGCTAGTGGGATTGCTGGTCGGCACAGGCTTGGTGGGCCGAAGGGCCTGTTTCTGTGTTGTGACACCAGGCACACCAACCCAAAGCGCCACGAAAGAGAAGGGCAAACCAACTCAGACTGATTCATTAACAGGCGGTCTGTATTCAGTAGCTGCCTCTACTATATGAAAAGAAAACTGTATGGGGGAGGGCGAGGGTGAGAGACTGGCAGCATAGGCAATGGTGAAACACTATGTGCAGAGCAGTGGCCGCCCGCTCTGCCCTGTCCTTGCCAGTACTTTAGGAGAACCAGCAACGGAGGCCCAAAGTTCACATAAGGCCCCACAACTAGTCGAAGGGTCTCGACCCGAAACGTCACCCATTCCTTCTCCCCACAGATGCCGAGGAGTCTCTCCATGCTGTGTCATAGGCCGATTTAGTGCTGGAATTTATGCCATGTTCTCGCCAAGGCAATGGTGTCAGTAACACAGCACTCTGTGTAGTCTAATACTATAATGACCCCTTTTAGCATTCTATCTTGATTGGGTTAGAGAGATGACCGGGCAACAGAAGACATGAGAAACTGCAGATGCTGGAATCTTGAACAAAACACGAAGTGCAGGAGCAACTCAGTGGGCCAGGCAGCATGTGTAGAAGGAATGACGTGTCGGGCAAACCCTTCTTGAGACTTACTACATTTTGTGTTTGCTCCTTGTACTACAGGACATGGGTGAGGGGGGAGGCTAATTTGGAATCTGAACAGCAAGCGAGACAAGATGGGCGGATTGGCTGCTTTCCGTGCTATAAATTCTTGATTAGAACGGATGCCAAGGGTTATGGGGAAAAGGCAGGAGGCACGGATCATCCTAGATTGAACTCGATGGGCAGAATGGTCTAATTCTACTCCTATAACTGGTGAACATGTGAAATTCTATAAACTCAAGTAGGTTTGTGTTAACCCTTTAACAAAAACCCCATCTACTTTGAACACCGGACAATCAGCTGGATGAACTGAGTGCGTCGAGCAGCGTCTGTGCTGGGCTGAAGACATTGGGATCGGTCGCTTGCATCGGGTCTGATGCAGAATTTGGACCAGACCCGTGGGTAGCTCCAGATTCCACCAAAGACAGTCTCTTGTATCAACTAGATACAAGAAGAAGTTGCATCTTGTTCTGCACCGTCAGTCCAAACTTCACATCGGTGGAGACAAATTAAAGCCCATCAGTAACTGAGTGTTCACTCCCGCTCAGAATTCTCTCCAAACACCGACCTGCAACAGAAATCCCAGGGAGACGAACAAACCCGCGATCGCCACGTCGCGGCGACGGTGGAGGCTCCAACATTGGGGGATAATAGCCGGGATGTCCGGGAGAAGTTATAGGTTTCTAATCGAAATCTCCTATCAAGTCTCTAAATGTACGAGCAAAGCGCAGGCGAGGAACCAACAACACGGAAGATAGATACAAAAATGCTGGAGGAACGCCTCTGGAGGGAAGGGATGGATCTGTTCGCCGTGTTTGAGGCGGGTCAGTCCCAAAACACGGCGAGCAAACTTGAATTCAATAAGTTGCCGTGTTGGCAGCAGCGCTGGCTTGGGGGCAGCGCCGTCAAACTCCGCTGCGGTGCAAACTTCTAGCCGCCTCTATTTACTTTTAACTATTAGCAGCGAGTTTAAAATCGACACGGCATTGTCTAGCTGCAAAGACAGTACATTTGACAAACACGTTTGTAACAACCACACCCTTTTAGAGAGAGAAAAGAGGATTAGTTTAGAGGCAACTCCTGACTTTTAGAAGCATCTCAAACTGGGTTGAGACAAAGCTAGCTTTAAGAAATTGGACAGGAGACCCAATCGGAGTTTATTCTTTACAAGGGGGCTGTTACTTGTGAATATATTTTCCCGGTGAGAGTGTTGAGCAGAATGGGCTGTGATTAACTGAATGTTTCTCCAGGAACCGCAACACCTCCAAACTTCAGCGCCCGTTCCAGTTTGAGCGCCACTAACTACGGACATTTTCTTTAACTTTTTTTTTAAAGAGTGAAATCTCTCCAAACTGTACGCGCAGCCTAACTTTTACCGAACCATCTCTTGGATCCGCAGGTCACTAAAATACTGCAGCCGAGAGAAACGTCAAACCTATTTGATACCGAGCTCTGGACAAAAAAAACTCCACTACAAACTACAAAGTGCAATGTTAAAATGAAAATTATTAATCACAGACAACTGGGCTTAATGAGAAGCATCACTCCAATCCGAGCAAAACGTCTCCAGTTTCGCCCCCTCTGAAAGAATAGCTTTCAATCCAGGTTTAAGAGTCCTAAAGAAAACTTTCTTTGTGAATAACTATTGGCGAATATTAGTTTAAATTGCGAAGTTTGAAGTTACTTACATGAGATGTAGCAGAGGGCGAGAATGGCAGAGATGAGTCCGAGTGTGGAGCTGGAAACGCGAATGGTTTGTACAGATGTGTGCCGCAAGTCTGCCTTCCAAGGCGTGTCCTGGTCTGTCAGTTTAGAGGGAGGGGTGGGTCGATTTCATTTGCAAATTTCATCCGTGAGCAGGGTTTCCCAACCGCCCCTGCCACACCCAGCTACCGCTGAAGATAGACACAAAATGCTGGAGTAACTCAGCGGGACAGGCAGCATCAATGGAGAGAAGGAATGGGTGACGTTTCGGATCCGAGGGCCCTCTCCCCTCTTTAGACCTTTAAAAAAAATGGCAACATCCCAGCTAACCATCGGGTTATTTACAACAGCATGAAATCCATACAAATCGTGACAAGTAAAACAGGAGACCTAAAATATTTCTTGCTCCCCAACAAAAAAACTTTAATTTAAGTCACGGTTTTAACATGGCAAAGTGTTCAAGCAAATTCAGGGGAGAATGCCAAGCTAACATAGGAGATAGATGTGCATAAAGGCGAGGGGAGGGGAGGAGTGGTTGCTGCTACTGGTGTGATTAATAATTTGGAAACCGGCACACCGAGTCCAACCCGACCATCAATCACCCATTCATAAGTTTCACGTTTACAAGTTATAGTAGAATTAGGTCATTTGGCCCATCAAGTCCATTCAATCATCTCCATCATCCCATTCTCCTGCCTTCTCCCCATAACTTTTGACACCCGTTCTAATCAAGAATCTATCTATCTCTGCCTTAAAAATATCCACTGACTTGGCCTCTACGGCCCTCTGTGGCAATGAGTTCCACAGATTAATACCCTCCGACTCAAGAAGTTCCTCCTATCCTCCTTTCTAAAAGAGTGCCTTTTAGTTCTGAGGCCATGACCTCTGATCCTAGATTTTGATTTGATTTGATTTGATTCCTTTATTGTCATTCAGAACTTTCGGTCTGAACGAAAATTCGTTGCCTGCAGTCATACACAATAATAATAAATAACAAAACATACAATAAACACAAATTAACATCCACCACAGTGAGTTCACCAAGCACCTCCTCACTGTGATGGAGGCAAAAGTCTTAGTCTCTGCTCTCTTCCCTCCTTGTTCTCCCTCTGCGCTGAGGTGATCCAGGCCGAAGATGCCGTCTTCCAGTCCAGCGGACCTCCGTGGTGATGCCCCCTTCAACTTCTAAACTCCAGCGAGTAGAAGCCCAGTGCTATCAAGCGCTCATCATTTGCTAACCCACTCATTCACACCAGTTCTACATTATCCATCCCTACACAATTTACAGCGGGACGTATTAACCTACAAACCCACATGTCTTTGGGACATGGGAGGAAACCAGAGCATCTTGCGAAACCCACGCAGTGACAGGGAGAACGTACAGACTCCACACAGACAGCGCCAGTCGTCAGGATCGAATCCGGGTCTCTGGCGCTGTGAAGCAGTGGCTCTATCTCCTGTGCCTTTGGCATTTCAAAGCTTTGCAAGCCACTTCAGCCACAATGTCAAGCTAATCAAATATTCTGAGCCACATATGAAGATTTTAAAGATGTTCGCCAGAGTGGTGAGCGTGGAAGAATGGTTGGTTGCTGGTGGTGGTGGTGGTGGCGTTCTAGCCAAGGTAACGCCTCCCATTGTATATCCAGGATATACAATGACATATGTGTTTAATAGCTGTTCAACGTGCTCTCAAACGGCAATTGAATTAAAATGTGTGTACCTGGTCAAAGAGCAAGATTTTAAAGGGTGTAGGAAGGTAACTGCAGATGCTGGTTATACACCGAAGATAGACACAAAATGCTGGAGTAACTCAGCGGGACAGGCAGCATTGTTGGAGGGACGTAATGGGTGACGTTTCAATCTGAAGAAGGGTCGCAACCCGAAATGTCACCCATTCCTTCTCCCCATAGATGCTGCCTGTCCCGCTGAGTTACTCCAGCTATTTGTGTCTATCTTCGGTTTAAACTAGCATCTGCAGTTTCTTCCTACATAAAAAGATTAGAGAACCTGGAACCTCTCCCCTAAGAGGTGAAAGGAAGCTCCAACAGAGAAACAAAGGAGACTTGGAAAAGAAAAGTCGAAGGAGTTGCTGGCAGATGTGTAGGTATCTAGGGGACACAGATTTCCCTTCATTGGCAAATGAACCACAGGCGAGATAAGATGAGATAAGACATTGTAATGATACTTGTAAACAGCATTATTTTTATCAGTGGTAGACAAAAGTGCTGGATAAACTCAGTGGGTGCAGCAGCATCTATGGAGCGAAGGAAAATAGGCAACGTTTCAGGCCGAAACCCTTCTTCAGACTTCTTCGGATGCTGCTGCACCCGCTGAGTTTCTCCAGCACTTTTGTCCACCTTCGATTTTTCAACATCTGCAGTTCCTTCTTAAACAATTATTTTTATCAGTCTTCAACAGTTTATGAAATTCATTTGCAAGGATTCTAGTTCGGAAGCAGAGTTCAATATGAAGCCACAGGAGGCCACAAGTGCTGGTAGAAACAAGCACTCTGGTGGAGGAAAGAATAGACTCAAATTGCTGGAGAAACTCAGCAGGTCAGGCAGCATCTCTGGAGAACATGGATAGGCCACGTTTCTGTTCGGGATTCTTCTTTAGACTGATTGTAAGGGGAGGGTGAAGCTGGAAGAGAAGAGGGGCAGGACAAAGCTTGGCAAGTAATAGGTGGATACAGATGATCCCGACCTGAAACCTCACCTATCCATGTTCTCCAGGGATGCTGTCTGACTCATTGAGCTATTGCAGCATTTTGTACCATTTAATAAACCAGCATCTGCAGTTCCTAGTTCCTACATTACAATGTTAGAGGAACTCAGCGAGCCAAGCATTTTATTTTGGAGTTGTAACATGGTGAAGATCATTCACGTCACTAGCTTGAAGGTGAGAGGGGCATAGTTTAAAAGAGATGTGTGGGGCAAGTTTTAATTTTACACAGAGGGGGGTAAGAGCCTGAAATGCATTGCTGGGGGTGTTTAGTTTAGTTAGAGATACAGTGCGGAAACAGGCCCTTTGGCCCATCGAGTCCGCACCGACCAGCGATCCCTGCACATTAACACTATCCAACACACACTAGGGACAATTTACACAGACACCAAGCCAATTAACCTATATACCTGTACATCTTTGGATTGTAGGAGGAAACCGAAGATCTCGGAGAAAACCCATACGGTCATGGGGAGAACGTACAAACTCCGTACAGACAGCACCCGTAGTCGAGATCAAGAGTGGATCTCCTGCGCTGCAAGCGCTGTAAGGCAGCAACTCTACCGCTGCGTCACCATGACTGCCCACCGTGTTGGTTGAAGCCAATATGTTAGTGGCATTTGAAAGACATTTGGGTAGGTATATGGGTATGTAGGAAATGGAGGGAGATGGCTTATGTGCAGATAGATGAATGATGATCATGGCAGCATGGTCAGCTCAGACATTGTGGGCCAAAGTTCATGTCATAGGAGCAGAATTAGGCCACTCGGCCCATCAAGTCTACTCTGCCATTCAATCGTGGCTGATCTATCATTCCCTCTCAACCCCATTCTCCTGCCTTCTCCCTGTAACCTTTTGTAAACAAGAGCCAGTCAATCTCCGCTTGAAAAGTACCCAATGACTTGGCCTCCACAGCCGTCTGTTCCTGTGCTGTTCTATGTTCTATTCCACTCTACTGCTGGATGTACACAATCTACAATTATTTGGGAAGCAGTTCACAAGTATTATTGCAGTCATGCCTCGTGCAGTTAAAGAAATAGTTTTTTTCTTGTAAAAGCCAGAGATGGATGTTAATCAGGATAGCTTTCTGCAAGAGGTGGGCAGAATATCTAGCTCACACTTTATCACAGTTATATCCAGCAGATTAAACCTGGACGACCATGCCAAACCTGCACTGACTCAGGAGGCCTGCGAAATACTGTGCTGCACTGGCTAATTGCCACGTGTGCAAGACGTCACATGGCCATCATGTGTGTGCACCAATGATGCCAGCCTTAGAGTCACACCTGTAAATAACCTGTTTTTCAGCTCATTGCAGCCAACACCTGAAGGGCAGGTACGTGAGAGTGCGGTTATTGCATAAAATGAACCTCAAGATCACAGGCAAAATGAGGTTGTTTTATATTAAGCATTAAAGGCTGCCCACTGGTTGATCTGCCACATTGCTAGAGGAGTTACAAGAAATGTAAAGAATAGGAACATGAGTAAGCCATTTGTTCAGCTACAATAATCCACTTCAGTATCTTGTTCCCACCCATTCTCCTTATTCCTCAAAATATATCTTCCCGCACCTTGGAGAGACACAAAACGCTGGAGTAACTCAGTGGGACAGGCAGCATCTCTGGAGAGAAAGAATGGGTGACGTTTCGGGTCGAGACCCTTCTTCAGACCCAAAACGTCACCCATTCGTTCTCTCCAGAGATGCTGCCTGTCCCACCGAGTTACTCCAGCATTTTGTGTCTATCTTCGGTTTAAACCAGCATCTGCAGTTCCTTCCTATACATACTCCCTTCTTGGATATATTTAATTACTTAACCTCCATTGTCATTCACACAATGAATTGAGACATTTCTCCTGATCTCAAATCTAAGTGGCATAAACCCTACTCTGAAGTGGTGTCCTCTGATTCTGGAATCTCCAGCTTCAGAAATATCTCTCCTCCACCCAGTCTGCTTGGGCCTGTTAGAATAGTAATGGTTTCGATGAGCTCTTCTCCAATTCCTCCATACCCCTCTATACCCCATCATTCCTCATATATCTGTCCCGCCATCCACGAGTCAAATGTTTGTGCATTCCCTCAATGGCCAGAACATTCTCCCTCGGATAAGTTGAGTTTAGAGATACTGCATGGAAATGGGCCCTTTGGCCCACTGAGACCATACCCACTATCGGTCACCCATGTGCTAGTTCTATGCTATCCCACTTTCGCATCCTACATAACAAGACCAAAAGTGAAAACAATACTTTAGATGAGGACCCACAAGGGCTCAGTTCAGCTATAGCAAAACACGCTTTGTCTTGTACTGAAGTCCTCTTGCATGGAAGATTTACTGCTTGGTTCCAGCAACTGGTGTACAAGGATACCAAAGTCCTGGTCTCAAGTCGTACATTTTCCAAAATTATCACCATTCAGATCATATGTTTTTCTATTTTTTGAACCTAAATGGATGTTAATTTTTATCCACATCTGCCATGTATTGGTCCACATTTCCAACGATCAAATATGTTGGAGCCACTTTACATACTAACACTTTCATCCCAGTTTCTGTTGCCCGTAGACTTGGAGATGTTGCTTTTTATTCCCCACCCTCATTCCATCATCCAAATCATTGATACATGTGGTGAATAGCTGGAGCCCAAACACCCATCAATCCGGTAACCCATTAGTCACCAATCCAATCACACAGAACAGCTTGTTATTGTAGTGATTACCTCTGAAGATCATTGTTATTTTTTATTTTTTTTATTTTATTTTTTTTGTTTATTTTATTAGAAGTTGATACAGCACAAAACAGTACAGTGGAACCTAATTTTAGGTGCCAACTATGTAATACCGTAATCCATTCTATGTACAACCTCTAGTTTTATGTTATAAGAAGGAAGTAAGCAGGACAAGAAAAAGAAAGCAATAGAAAGAGGAAAAAGTGGAAAAATAGATGGTAGAGAGTAGAAAAACGTGAAGTGTGTATATAAAAAATAAAAAAGGAAGAGAGAAAGTGGAAAGTAGAAATAGAAGAGAAGGCCCCTTAATAGAGAATTTTCCAAATCTGTATTCGGAGATGTAGATCTATCCACGGCATGAACTGAAATCAGCAATCTTTACGGTACCGCTGCATCACATGATTCCAAAAAGTCAATGAAAGGAGACCAACTCCTTAAGAATTGATCATATTTATCTATTAGTCGGAGTCTCATTTCTTCAAGGCGTGCTATGTCCATCATATTCCTAATCCACATTTTAACAGTTGGTGTGGTTGTATTTTTCCAAAATTTAAGTATCAATTTCTTTCCAATTATTAACCCATAATTAAAAAAAACATTTTGATCTTTATTTAAATTGGTATCTTCTCCTATTATTCCAAATATAATCCATTCCGTTTTGGGTTCTATTCTTGACTTGAAAAGCTTTGTAAATATCTCAAATATATCACTCCAAAAATTATTCAACTTTGTACATCCTACAAATGAATTTGTTATATTAGCGTTTTGAAACAAACATTTATCGCATCTGGGAGAGACGTTTGGATAAAATTTATTCATTGTTATCTAAGCATATTTAACATCAGTTTTGTAGACAGGTTGATACCATAAACATTAATGAGATGTATGCTCAATTTATTTATTTTGATTATAGTTGAGAAAACATATTAAACTCGGGCACTGGGAGAAGTTCCTGGCCTTCTACAAACATTGATATTTTCACTTTTCAAGCTTTGCAGGATCCCAGGGTAAAGTGATTAAAATAAATTAATAAGGTGAGTGCATCTCAGTGGGATGGCCCTGTCTGCATTTGTGATTTCTGGGTTTTAGTTCAGTTTAGTTTAGAGATACAGAGCAGAAACAGGCTCTTCAGCCCACGTGGTCTGCACCGACCAGCGATTCCCGCACACTAACACTATCCGACACACACTCGGGACAATTTACATTTATACCAAACCAATTAACCTGTTCAAGAAGGAACTGCAGATGCTGGAAAATCGAAGGTACACAAAATTGCTGGAGAAACTCAGCGGGTGCAGCAGCATCTATGGAGCGAAGGAAATAGGCAACGTTTCGGGCCGAAACCCTTCTTCAGACTGATGGGGGGTGGGGGGGGGGGGGAGAAGGAAGGAAAAGGGGAGGAGGAGGAGCCCGAGGGCGGGCGGATAGGAGAGTGGGAGGAGACAGCTCAAGGGTTAAGGAAGGGGAGGAGACAGTAAGGGCTAGCAAAATTGGGAGAATTCAATGTTAATGCCAACCTACAAACCTGTACGTCATTGGAGTGTGGGAGGAAATTGAAGATCTCGGAGAAAGCACATGCGGTTACGGGGAGAATGTACAAACTCCGTACAAACAGCACCTGTAGTCGGGATCGAACCCGGGTCTCCGGCGCTGCAGGCGTTATAAGCCAGCAACTCTACCGCTGCTCCACCTTGCCGCAACCTGGTTGAAAGTACAATATGGATTTTTTTCAACTAAGTTCATCTGCAATAACTAATTAACCAATGAACTAATTTATATTTGAGTGGAGTTGCTATGAGAATATTTCAAAATATTCTGAGGTAGTGAGATTTAACGTCAAGAATGTTTTATTACTGACATTGATGCACAGTTGCTTCCTATGTTTATACAGCATTCTCCTACTGTTTTAGTGGTGAGTTTTATCCTGTTTATTTTCAAAAGACACATGTGCCTACAACAGAGGAATGCCATGCCCATATGTCAGACATTTGTCAACTAATGTTATCAATAGACTTTTCTAAGCTTATAGGTTTATTTGAATCCCACGCCACTCCACCGAACTCCACAAAACTGTAGATTCAAAACATTTTCGGAGTAAGGAAAATTTGCCGAACATCAATTTTGACAAAAAGTCGCTGCCTTCAAAAAGACTTGGTGGTTTCAACAGTAAATGAACCCTTTTAGCTTGTCTTTAATCTCTCTACATTCCTCGCATGGAGTGTGCAGTTACACACAGTACTTCAAAGTAAATTGATTTATTCAAAAACTCTTTTTGAATTCCTTCTCATCCTAAAATTCCAAACAGTTGAACTATTTTCTGAGACCAGCTGAAATGCAATCAAATGTCATTTAAGCTGGAAAGAGCTTCTGCTCTTCATTACATGACAAATCTGAAACATATTCTATGTAATGGCTTTTCTTTTTACTCTGCTTCTTAATGAAAATAAATACCTGTCCAGAGTTGTGTTTTCTGATTTCCAGTGCACTTGATTTACTATGAAACACTATGGGATGTCCATTAGTCAAAATGCACTATGTAAATCCAACTTTAAAGGAAAGTTTTAAGCATCTGACCATCTGTTGGTACACAAACTGTGCATTCAGCAGCCTGTGAAAAAGCTGAAAATATTGGCTTCAGGTGAGGCCTCTGATATGAGAAAAAACACAAAAGAATGCATTTAAGTTTTCTTTTTAAATTAGTTCAATAAGAATGCTAGAAACCTAAGCCGTTTCTGAATCCACGCCATTCTCGGCATTATGTGACTTGTGGATAAGGGAAAGAGAATATTTTCTCATGTACACAGGCCACAGTACAATCTCTCAAGCCAGATATGATTCTTATAAAGTTGTGAGAACACCAGCCAAATAGAACAAAAATGGTAACAGCAGCAGAAAGTAAAAGTCATTTTCTTTCTCACAGAAACCGAGATAAAAGCAGCAAAAAAAATTCAACAGATCAAAACACAGAGTGCTATTTTATTGTTTAACTCAGGGGAGTATCAACGTACAAAGACTGAAGATGACAAGAGAGATCTAGTGAAGAATGCAGAGAACAAATATACAGCTTGAGATATGCAAAAACCATTCAGTTCACATCAAATGTATTCAATCTGGACTGATGCCAACAGCTACATGGGAAGCTGTGAAACTTGGTTCTGAGATATTTGTATCTCTCTCCACCTCTCTCTCTCGTGTGTGTGTTTCTTTATGTGTGTGTGTGTGTGTTGTGTGTGTGTGTGTGTGTGTGTGTGTGTGTGTGTGTGTGTGTGTGTGTGTGTGTGTGTGTGTGTGTGTGTGTGTGTGTGTGTGTGTGTGTGTGTGTGTGTGTGTGTGTGTGTGTGTGTGTGCCTCTCTCTTTCTTTCCCTCCCTCTCTCAACTATCTTTTTTAGCTTAGTTTAGAGATACAGTGCGGAAACAGGCCCTTCAGCCCATTGAGTCTGTGCCGACCAGCGATCATCCCTGTACACTAGCACCATCCTACACACCAGGGAGAATTTACAATTTTACCAAAGCCAATTAACCTACAAACCTGCGCGTCTTTGGAGTGTGGGAGGAAACCGGAGCACCCGGAGAAAACCCACGCGGTCACGGGGAGAACATACAAACTCTGTCCAGACAGCACCCGTAGTCAGAATCGAACCTGGGTCTCTGACACTGTAAGGCAGCAACTCTACCGCTGCACCACCGTGCCATCGTGAATCTTTCTTCTCTCTCTCTCTCTCTCTCTCTCTCTCTCTCTCTCTCTCTCTCTCTCTCTCTCTCTCTCTCTCTCTCTCTCTCTCTCTCTCTCTCTCTCTCTCTCTCTCTCTCCCTCTCCCTCCCTCTCTCTCTCTCCCTCTCTCTCTCTCTCTCTCTCTCAATTCAATTCTCTCTCAAAACCCATTGGCATGATACTCTCTCGATTGCCAAAGTATAAAACATATCTTGCATCCTAAATACTCTGTCTCTCTCCCTCTCTCTTCCTCTCTCTCTCTACAAGAAAAAATATCTCCCCTAACAAGCTCTCTCTAAAAAGATTATTTTCTTCTGACATACCATAATCCACATTGAAAATTAAAATAACTCTTCTAAATGCCCTGTCTAGCATTGCACCACGTAATGATAATCATCTGGATGTTTCGAAGGTGCATTAAAAAACTTTTGTACTGTTTAGCTTTAATCATTAAACAAACCACCTGTTGATTTAACAGTGCAGGCTGGGAAACTAATGATCTTATAAACTTCAGTTGGTCAAAATTCATTTTTCTTAATTTAACACAGACATTACTAGTCCTGGCTTTTTTTCATGAATCTAATTTCCTCTCTTCATGCTTGTAATATGTTTGTACAAGTCCCTGTCTGCTTTATTTTAGTTTAGTGATTGACTATTCACTTTCTCCTGCAGATGACATGGGCATCAATGGAAAGACCATTTATTGCTCATCCTTGCCTGTTAGTGAGAATGTGGTGGGCACCCACTTGTGATTTCTTTGAATGTACAGATGCCGTGCAGACATCACTGGTGAAATCAAACCTCAGTCTCTGGAGTTGTGAAGCATCTTCCCTCAATGGCTCAATGATGCTTTTATTGTCACATGTGCAAAGTTCAAATGCACAGTGAAATTATTTTCTTACAAATGGTCCAGTATAGTATTGCCATGCCTAAGCACATCCCTGATCAGCAGATTGTACCAAAATAGGCTTTTTTTAATAAATATTTTTATTAGAAGGAAGTACATAATAAGAACATTTCATCTATATCAGTCATACATTACTAATATTATCAGTTATTTAATGACTCTGCTACTATTTTTTTTATAGATAGAAAATAATAAAGAGAGAGAGAGAAAAAAAAGCATGATAAAGAAGAATGGAATAATTTACTAATAATAAAACATTGGAGATAGGTTTGAAAATTATTAAGTATAACTTTTCATCTAATCCTGAGTTCGAGCTTCAGTCGGTTTTTCGTGCCGAACCATTCTAACCCTTCAAATAGTCAATAAATGGAGACCATATTCTGACAAAAAGTTCTTGTTTGTCCATTAAGACAAGTCTAGTTCTTTCCAAATGTAAGGTCTCCAACATTTCCATAATCCACATTTTAATTGTGGGAGTTATGTACCAAAATAGTCTAATGATCTTGCAAGCAATGGCGCCATGATTAGGCGCCATTTTCAAAGTCCAGTCCGCACTCTAGTTGTCGTGATCGGTGACGGTTCCAGGGGAGCCCCAGGCTGTTGCGGGCCTCCAGCCGTTGCCTTCCCTTAGATGTCTGGATTGACTGGCGAACCGACGTCCTCTCTTTACCAGTCCACCTTTGTACCCCACAGCCGACCTCGAGAGCACGTTAGGCCAAACCCCACTCCTTCTCCTACCGGCCCTGCTCCTCGTCCATCGCATCCATTGTCGTCAACGGCTCCATCCTCCTGGGCTCTGCCTCCGTTAGCAGTGCTGCAGGTTGTGAGGTGTTTACACCGTGAGATGTTAACTTAAATCTGTTTCTCCATTGATGCAGTCTGTGCCGCTGAATATGTCCACTTTTGCCAGCATGTCCTGCTTTTATTTTAGATGTTCAATATTCACAGTATTTTTCTTCATTGCATACAAGCGAGTTAATGGCTGCACCAAAATAGCAAATGCCATAGAGCTTTTGCCTCATTAAGCTCCAGGCTAAAAAAATAACATTCAGACATCAAGCAAGACTTTTAAGTTCCTTTATATTTTTTCCATTTAAATTCAGGCAGATAATTTATAATTTTTTCACAAATGTTAAGGGCACAGCATTTTTCAAAGTGCATTATCAACTTAAAAGTGATGCTGAGAGCTCTACATTAGTCAACACAACTCTGCAGTAATTGACTTTTTTATCCTCTCTGGTAATGTTACATCACACACACCTCCACTGTTAACATGGACATCTACCAAGCTAACTAAATGGATCAAAGCATGTGTCATGGCCAAGCATGGTCTTATTCCTAGTCATAGTCACAAAGTGTGAAAACAGGCCCTTCAGCCCAATTTGCCCACATCAACTAACATGTCCCATCTACGCTTGCCCCACTTGCCTGCATTTGGCCCATACCCCTCTAAAGCTGTCCTATCCATGTATCTCCAGATACCATCTATCTGTGACTGCTGGCAAGCAAAGATCACTGCAGACCTCAATTCTTGCGCATTCCTGGGTTTAATCACTCAACCATTTTAATCACCCGACCATTATTTGAATAAAGGTTCAACTGTTTGGACTCCGGGATTGGAATTGTCTCCCCAAATATCTCTGCCTCACTATTACTTTGTGATGCTCACGGCAATCCACGTCTTTGCTGGTCACATTTAGTCTACGGTGATCGCTGGTCGGCCCAGACTTGGTGGGCCAAAGGGCCTGTTGTATCTCCAAACTAAATTAAACTAAACGTGTCTGTGTGAGAAACTGACTTGATCATGAATCCACAAAACATCATAGAACATTTGCTGTTTTACAGTCATTATTGCTGTTAACATTCAAGTTGTAACTGGTGCCAAATGCAAGTTGTAGAAAAGTATTGTCACTAATTTGTGTAGTTTTTAAATGTACATATTTCAAGCAGAATTGGGTCTTATGCAGTTTTAATTACCTTTTCATTACACAAACCATAAGTTGCTTCATTTCTGCAATCCATGCTGGTTAGACACAAGGAACTGCAGATGCTGGAATCTTGAGTAGCACACTAAATGCTGGAACAACTGCGTTAGGCAACACCTCTGAAGGACATGGATAGGTGACATTTCTGGTCAGGACCCTTCTTCAGACCTGCATTGAGAAAGTACAGTGAGTGAATATAGCTGCTAAATGTAGTGGGAATTGACTCAATTTTGTAGAAATAGTTTTGAATAGTAGTTGGCTAAAAGCTTTTAGAATCAACCATATGCAAAGAGAATGGGTCTCATGTTGAGGTGAGTAAGTAGACTCTAACAAAACAAGTCTGGAAGTGCAATTGTTAAAAGTCATGGCAATCTCCCACAGATATTCAAAATTAATAAGGGCAACCCTCACTAAGATGCACATTGCATCTCTCCGAAACGTTTTGCACTATCTGATCAAATTTCCAGGTCAGGATATCTTTCTACTTCTGTGAAATGAATAAAAAGGACAAAGTAAGGCTTCAATAAAATATGTTCATTGTGGAACTACCACAAGGTAAAATACTGATGAAAGTAATGGCTTTGAAAATTGCTGAAAATGAAATTTGTTAGTGCCATTCAACACATAGGAACTAAAACTTGTTGCACCTTTTGCAAGAATTCCTCCACATTTCTCAAGTCACTCTTTTTCGAAAAATGCACAGAAATTCTGAAGCTCTCCATTGTGATTGCAAGTGGTAGAGTTGCAGCCTTACAGCACAAGAGACCCAGGTTCGATCCTGCCTATGGGTGCTGTCCGTACGGAGTTTGTACAGTGTGTTCTCCCTGTGACTGCATGGGTTCTCTGCGAGTGCTCTGGTTTCCTCCCACATCCCAAAGATGTGCAGGTTTGAAGGTTAATTGGCTTCTGTAAATTATAAATTGTCCTGACTGTGTAGAGTAGTGTTTGTGTACAGTGTGGTCGCTGGTGGGAGCGTTGGGCTGAAGGACCTGTTTCCGCGCTGTATCTCTGAAGTCTAAAGCCTATCGCACAGTAGAAGGGAGCCCAGTTAAATGGAATGTTTAACATATCCCAAGACATTTAACAAAGGACAACAAAAAGACACCAAGCCAAACAAAAATCTAGGGCAGATAACTACATATTTGTTCAAAGAGATACATTTTAAATATTATCTTCAAGGATGTGCGAAAAGAGGAATTCTTAATGCAGCAATTGTTCTCAAACACATCAGTCACCAATGAACACAATGTAACAAATTAATTAATTTTTAATACACCTAGCAATCTCTCATTAATTGTACTGTAAACACACCTTTAGTTATCCAAAAGCAAAGTTGGCTCCTGAGATATCAATGTATACTTTATGGAAAATGGTGATTTTTTTTTAGCTATACTTTTTGGAGATGGCTCAGACCTTTGGTGGTCTGGTCACTGCTTCATAGTGTCTCTTAACCTCCTCATCCACAAATCCTCGAATAAACACCGCCATTGTTTCAGTTAACCGGAGAGTCATTTAATGTAGTTCATTGCCTTCTCCACATTTATCCTATCACACTGTATAGGCTCATTTTTAAAAGCCTATCACTATTTACTTTTGAGTTGAGTGACTGGCAAGGATATTACAGAAGGCAATTTAGTTTCAAACACACTGTTGATGTCAGATAGTAGGATAATGGATAAGGGCAACAGAATTCCTTTCTTAAAGACCACGCTGACCAAGTTTTTGATTTTAAAAGGGCAATCCAATATTTCATGGTAAAGGTTGTGAACTTAAAAATTCTCCAAATGCTCGTGGGATTTGAACTCGTGTCTCTAAATAAGCCCAGATTTTGAAATAAGTAGACTGCAAATCTTGCTTTCCTAGCTCTTCAGTGCCTCTTGCTCCACTTATCCACTTGTAAGCAGTGCTTCTACATCCTGCTGTCAGATTAAAAATATCTCCCATTCCAATCACCACTGCAACTATGGGAGTGAAAATTCAGATTGTGTTCTTTGCTCATCTATTGCGAGATTAGAAATAAATTCCACACCTTTCAAGTTGCCCTACATTTGTTGCCACTAACAAAACCTTTAAAACACAAATGTTGCATATTTTAATATCTCATTTTAAAACAGCTTTTACCATTTCTTTGTTTAAGGTGTAACATGCCCAGAATAGCACCAAGCTTGGCAAATTATCAGTTGCTACTTTTTCCCAATGCATTCCACTAACATCAACCCTCTCGCTGATTCATGAGATGAGCAAAGCAAGGTTTTTCCTCATGTTTAGTATTTGTAAAGGGCCTGTTCCACTTTCCCGAGTTATTCACGAATTCTACTGCGTTATTCACAAATTCTCCCAAGTTTTCAAACTTGCAGAATGTCCGTAACAAATCCGTAGGGTGCCGTAGGATATATCGTAGCGGCATCAAGTTAGTCGGGACGTTTTTTCAGCATGATGAAAAATGTTAACGAATAAAAAATAGCCCCGAGTCCCTATGGCTGGCATAACGAGCCGCTACGATATATCCACGGACTCCTACGGTCTCCTACGGACTCTTTACGAACATTCTGCGAGCTTGAAAACTCGGGAGAATTTGTGAATAACTCGGGAAAGTGGGACAGGCCCTTTACTCTATTTTAGCATGGCTCTACCTCAATATCCACAGTCAAATAAGCAAAGGTGTGACGGGACGAGTAGTTTAATAACACATTAATTTGTTTAATGATTAGTTACATTATGTAGGGTTTCTTGGCAAATACACCAACAAAGTTGGCATAACCTCCTAAATTAGAAATGCCATTGATATATCTGTTACTTGTTAAAAATACACTATTGCTAGGTCTAACTGTGAAACAGGAAAGAAGAAATCCTCTGTTTATAAAATTCGTTCATACCAAATTAATTACGTTGTAATGAGTCCTGTTCACGTAAGTCAATTCACGAAAATGACAATGGGACTAATTCATTTATTTTGGACACCACTGAGTGTAAAATAGGAGCATGAATTGGCTGTTTAGTGCGTTGAACTTCGAACTCCATTTTACTCACTGTTAATCCTTGTATGATTACCTGGCTAAGATCTATTCCTTGCAGTGCAGGAGGATGAGCGGTGATCTTATAGAGATGTATAAAATCATGAGAGGAATAGATTGGGTAGATGCACAGAATCTCTTGCCCAGAGTTGGGGAATTGAGGACCAGAGGACATAGGTTCAAGGTGAAAGGGAAAAGATTTTATAGGAATCTGAGGGGTAACCTTTTCACACAAAGGGTGGTGGGTGTACAGAACAAGCTGCTGTAGGAGGTGGTTGAGGCTGGGACTATTCCAACGTTTAAGAAACAGTTAGACAGGTACATGGATAGGACAGGTTTGGAGGGATATGGACCAAGTGCAGGCAGGTGGGACATGTGTAGCTGGGACATGTTGGCTGGGGTGGACAAGTTGGGCCGAAGTGCCTGTTTCCACACTGTATCCACTATATTTATCACAGAGACACCGGGAACTACAGATGCTGGAATCTTGAGAAAAGCACAAAGTGCTGGATTAACTCAAGGGGTCAGGCAGCATCGCTTCAGGATATGGATAGATATTTCGGGTCTAGGTTCTCAATTTGTCCGAGCTTCAGCATCCCATTTAGCCGCTAGTCTGAGGGAATAAAATATTAGTCAGATCCCATGGAATCTTCCCACCCCTTGTTTTCCCAAGGAGTGCAGAACTCCTTTAACTTCGCTAGTCGTGGCAGTCCTGTCCAACTCCTGCTCTCCACACCTCGAACATTTGGCGAACATTCTACCTTCCGAGGGAATTCACCTCCATCATCCTGACTGCGGTCTACATCCCACCCCAGGCAGATGTCCGTCTGGCACTGGAGGAGCTGCATGCCGTGGTCAACAATGTCGTGGTCAACAGAAGAACAACTCCAGGACTGTTTGGAGTCTGTAGACTGGACTATGTTCAAGGACTCGGCAGTGGACTTGAACGAATACACCACAGTCGTTACAGACTTCGTAAACAAATGTGTGGAGGACTGCATCCCTACAAAAACCTTCCGAGTGTTTCCCAATCAGAAACCTTGGATGAACATTGAGATCCGCACTCTTCTGAAGTCCAGACACCGGGAATTCATGTCCGATGATACAGTGGCCTACAAAAAGTCCAGATAAGACCTTGGTAAGGCCATCAAAAAGGCCAAAAGGGACTTCTGCTCCAAGCTGGAGGATGAGACAGATGTTCGGCAGCTGTGGAGGGGCTTGAATGCAATCACCTCCTACAAGGCAAAACCTGGAGGCAGCTCGAATGTCGGCGAAACATCACTCCCTGACGTTTTACGCACGCTTTGACGGGGAGAATACTGATGTGCCTTCCCGAGCCCCCATTCGCTGTGATGGTATTTCAATCTCAGTCACAGAGGCCGACGTCAGGAAATCCTTCAGAGGGGTGAACCCTCGAAAAGCGCCTGGACCTGATGGTATACCCGGTCGTGTTCTAAAAACCTGTGCGGACCAACTGGCTGGAGGTTTTACGGACATTTTCAACTTCTCACTTCTGAGGTCTGAGGTCCCCACTTGCTTTAAAAGGGCATCAATTATACCAGTGCCCAAGAAGAGTAAGGTGATGTGCCTCAATGACTATCGACCAGTGGCACTAACATCGGTGATGATGAAGTGCTTTGAGAGGTTGATCATGGAGAAAATCATCTCCTACCTCGATAAAAACCTGGACCCACTGCAGTTCGCTTACCGCCAAAACAGATAAACGGTGGATGCGATCTCGTTGGCCCTCCACTCCGCTCTCCGCTCTGGACCACTTGGCCAACAAAAACTCATATGTCAGGCATCGATTACAGCTCGGCATTTAACACAATCATCCCCTCCAAGCTGGTTACCAAACTCGCAGAACTGGGTCTCTGCGCATCCCTCTGCAATTGGATCCTGGACTTCCTCATTCACAGATCAGTCTGTTCGTATTGGTGGAAATGTGTCAGCCTCGATAACAATCAGCACGGGAGCACCTCAAGGCTGCGTGCTCAGCCCCCTGCTGTAGTCACTCTATACTCATGACTGCATAGCTGGTCACAGTGCGAACTCCATCATCAAGTTCGCTGACGACACCACTGTTGTGGGACGACACCACTGTTGTGGGGATGAGTCAGAGTATAGAAGAGAGATTGAGCAACTGTCCATATGGTGCCAGCACAATAACCTGGCCATCAACACCAGCAAAACCAAGGAACTGATTGTGGACTTTGGAAGGAGTAGGATGGGGACCCACAGCCCCGTTTATATCAACGGGTCGATGGTTGAAAGGGTCAAGAGCTTTAAATTCCTGGGCGTGCACATCTCTGAAGATCTTTCCTGGTCCAAGAACACTAATGCAATTATCAAGAAAGCACATCAGCGCCTCTACTTCCTGAGAAGACTACAGAGAGTTGGTTTGTCAGGTGCACAGTAGAGAGCATGCTGACCGGTTGCATCGTGGCTTGGTTCGGCAACTTGAGCTCCCTGGAAAGGAAAAGACTACAAAAAGTTGTAAAGACTGCCCAGTCCATCATCGGCTCTGACCTTCCTTCCATCGAGGGGATTTATCGCAGTCGCAGCCTCAAAAAGGCTGGCCGTATCATCAAAGACCCACAACATCCTGGCCACACACTCATCTCCCTGCTACCTTCAGGTAGAAGGTACAAGAGCCTGAAGACTGCAACAACCAGGTTCAGGAATAGCTACTTCCCCACAGCCATCAGGCTATTAAACCTGGCTCGGATTATTAATAACCAGTTATCTGTTATTTGCACATTATCATTTTATTTATTCATGTGTGTATATATTTATACTATAGTATATGGACACATTGATCTGTTTTGTAGTAAATGCCTACTATGTTCTGTGTGCTGAAGCAAAGCAAGAATTTCATTGTCCTATCAGGGACACATGATAATAAACTCACTTGAACTTGAACTAGTCTACCAGCAGCATCTCACCCAAAGGATTATTTAGACAACATTGAAATATCAATATATATTCTATATTTAATTCCTAGTATAGAGATTCAGCCACAATCTTCTGATTGACTGCGTATCAAAAGAGTGGAGGGAATACTTAATGCATTTTCAACGACATTCTGTAATCCATCCTGAACCACAATCAGTGATTGTGTTCCAAGACTAATACAAAATCTTCCTGCATGGAACACCAAAATTCACAGTGTCATAAAAAGGAACTTCAGATACTGGTTCACACCATGGGCACTGGATCATTTTATATACTCATCCACTGTCTTCACTCACATTGATGGGCATTTTAACTGTGTGGGTAAGAACTGCAGATGCTGGTTTACAATGAAGACACAACATGTAGCACTCAGTGGGTCAGGAGGCATCTCTGGAGAGAAGGAATGAGTGACATTTCGGGTTGAGACCCTTCTTCAGACTGATTGGAGCTTGGAGGGTGGGGGGGAGCTGGAAGAGAGGAGAGGCAAGACAAAGCAAGTCAAATAATCCCGCTGTGTTACCCAAGGATTTTGTGTCTATCTTCGGACATTTTAACTGTTTGTTCTTATTGAATGAATGCTTCTGCTGCTCAGACTGAAGCACTCTGATGGCCCCAGGTGGCTACAAACTATGTTTTGTTTAACACTTTAGATGATTTTAATTGCTTTGATTACAGCAATCGAAAAGTAGCATTTACAATCATTTAATTTATCTGCTGTGACCGTCTGACACGCTTGGACTCATAACAGGTTCCAGTTTGAATGTTAGGGGAAAACATGATTTATACCAGGAATGGGTGGTGTTTTCATGCATTTTAACTTTCATATGATGCACAACATTATCAATCTTTCACCTTGTCTGCAAGTTTTCCCAGGCACTCGGGATCAGTTTGGGCTTGTCTGTTGCTGTTTCAAATTCCTCCACCCTTTTGCAGCACATTTACTTTGGCTGTGGACATGCTTGGAGCTGTTAGCTGCATGCAGAGCAATGCTGATGCCCGCCTGCTTACCTGAGAGAGAACTTCCCTAACTCTAAACTCTGGGGTGGGAGATTGCAACCTTCGCGTGGTCCACCCTGTTTCGACGAATGCAATCAACCTGGCGTGCACAAACAGAAGATCAAACAGTACAAGTTGTCTTACAACTTTAGCAAGAAGAAGAAGACTCTAAACTCTCATCTGGCCTAAAATCACAAACTCTTTTGTATAAATACTCCTGTGTTGCAGCCTTTTGAAAAAAAAACTTGGTTAAGAGGTCAACAGATAACATGTAATGATCAGACTGAATCATCAAAACACATTTATGAAGACGTCCGAAAAAGTGTCACGTAATGATTACATGTGGAGCCCTAAAAGACATAAATTTAGTTCAGGGATTTAGTAGGGAAACAGGCCGTTTGGCCCATCGACCATCTATCATATGCTCACACTTGTTCTATGTTTAGATGACATTTTACAGAGGCCAATTAGCCTACAACCCCACACTTCTTTGGGGGGTGGAAGGAAACCAGAGCACCCTGAGGAAACTCAAGCATTCACAGGCAAAATGTGCAAACTCCACACAGACAGCACCCGAGGTCAGGATCGAACCTGGGTCTCTGGTGCTATGGAGCAGCAGCTCTACCAGCTGCACCACTGTGCTGCCACAGTCAAATTATTTATTTTGTGTCTATATTGGACTAGTAAACTGGAGGCCCGGATGGACAATCCAGTATCCTGAGTTCAAATCCCACTGTAGCATGAGTGAAATTAAAATTCTAAAATTTAAAAAAAACCTTTCATTAGTAACAATGACTTACCAGGACTGAATAAGTCCAGAAACCTGTGTCCAAACCTGTGCACCATTTACGATGCTCCAGTCTGCAGATGATGGAGCACTCTCCACTTGCCTGGGTGAGTGCTGCTTCAACCACGCTCACGAAGATTGACAACATACAGAACAGAGCAGCCCACTTGATAGGCAACTCGTCCACAACTATTCATTCACTCCACCACCAACATTTGCAGAATAGACTGGAGTAACCCCTCGAAGACGCCTTAAACAGCACCTTCCAAAGCCACCACCTCTACCAGCTAGAAAGACAAGGGCAACAAAAGCATGGGGACATCACCACCTGGAAGACCAAGCCAGACACTATCCTCTCATAGTTCCATCGCCGTCAATGGGTGACAATCCTGGAACTCCCTCCCTACCCACACCTGAAGGACTGCAGCATTTCAAAAAGGCAGCTCACCACTACCTTTGCATGGCCATTTAGGGATAGGAAATCCACAAGCAAAACCCACATATCTTGAATGAACATATAAAATTAAGTCAAGATGGGAAGTGAATGCAGAAGAATGACACAAAATGCTGGAGTAATTCAGCGGGTCAGGGGTCAGGCAGCATCTCAGGAGGAAATGGAAAGATGATGTTTCGGGTCGGGACCCTTCTTCAGACCATGTTTGACTGTTAACCAAGTCTTGCTGCAAACTGGAAGATGTTACAGATCCAAGAATTGGTTTGTTTTCTCTGGAACATCGGAGATTGAGGGGAGACATGATAGAAGTACATTAAGCTATGAGGGGCATAGACAAGGCGGACAAACAAACTTTTTTCCCAGGATGGAAATGTCAAACTAGGGGACATAGTTTTAAGATGTAAGGGCCAAAGTTTAAAGGAGATGTGCCAGGCAGGTATTTTACACAGAGAGTGGTGAATGGCAGTAATGTGCTGCTGGGGTGATAGTGACAGCCGATACTATGGCGACATTTAGAGGCTTTTAAATAGGCACATGGGTATGCAGAGGATGGAGGATTATGGATCATTTGCAGGCAGAGGAGATTAGTTTAACTTGGCATCATGTTTGGCACAGACTTTGTGGGCTGACGAGTCTGTTTCTCTGCTGTACTTTTCTATGTTCTATGGTGTTACCTGCTGCAGCCTGAAAGAAATCAGTTGCGTTAAAGTTTATTTGTAATTAACTGCATGTAGATATTAATATTGACATAGTCAGCATTTATTGCTAATCATTAATCACTCAGGAGAAAGCGGCATTATGGTAGAGTTGCCGTCTTACAGCACTGGAGATCCAACTTCGCTCCTGACTACGGGTGCTGTCTGTACAGAGTTTGCACGCTCTCCCTGTGACCACATGGGTTTTCTCCAAAATAAACTAAAAGGGAGGGAGAACCATTCTTTTTCAGCCGCTGTCGTCCAGTTGGTGAATATGTTCCCACAACACTGTTGGGTAGGGAGTTACAACATTTGGATCCGGTGAAGGTGAAGGAAGAGTGATACATTTAACACTCAGTTAGAAGAAGTTGCAGGCAGTGGCAAACTAATGTGCTTGTTGCCTTTGTTCTTGCCTTTGTCTTGAGTTTCAAAACTGTAAACATGTTAAGGACATAGAAACATAGAAAATAGAACTGATTATCTTTGGAACAATGGAAGGCAGCCCTGAACTAACTGTGTTTCAAAAGAATCTATTTAATTAGGGGTTAATAACGGGAAAAAAGCTTATACTTAAATTCTGGAAAAACGACCCTATACCAACAATAAATATGTGGATTTCAAATATGTTTGAAACATTACACCTGGAAGTTAGGAGACTCCTTCTTGCAGGCAAATCAGACCACTTCCAAAAGACGTGGTCTGCATTTATCGACTTACTACAAGTATAAGGTGCAACAATACTTTAAAAAGAAATGGTTTCAGAATCTGGTAAGGGGGGATGAAAAATACGAAGTTGGTATATTCCTTTCTGCTCGGTCTTCATAAGAGAGCTTTTGTTTCTTTTTCTCTCTTTTCTTTTTTACGGCCTATTTCTTAACTTTTTTCCCTAATTCTTTGCTTAAAAGGTCTCTCTTTTTGATCACTATCACAATATCACGATTTTTTCTCACTTTCTTTACTTTCTTTACTATTCTCTCTTTTTAAAGCTTAAAAAATGAAGTGGTACAATAAATGTAATAACTTATACTTGGCTTGTATTAATGTAATGTACTGTACTTCTAATAAATAAAATTATTTAAAAATTATTTTTTTAAAGAAAATAGGTGCAGGAGACCAATTGGCCCTTCAAGCCAGCACCGCTATTCATTGTGATCATGGCTGATCGTCCCCTATCAATAACCCGTGCCTGCCTTCTCCCCATATCCCTTGACTCCACTAGCCCCTAGAGCTCTATCTAACTCTCTGATAAATCCATCCAGTGAGTTGGCCTCCACTGCCCTCTGTGGCAGGGAATTCCATAAATTCACAACTCTCTGGGTGAAAAAGTTTTGTCTCACCTCAGTCTTAAATGACCTTCCCTTTATTCTACGACTGTCGCCCCTGGTTCTGGACTCGCCCAACATTGGGAACATTTTTCCTGCATCTAGCTTGTCCCGTCCTTTTATAATTTTATATGTTTCTATAAGATCCCCCCTCATCCTTCTAAACTTCAATGAATACAGTGAATACATGTAAACATATAAAGAACTGTACAGACACCGTCTAGTGTTCAAAGTCATCTTTAATCATCAATCATGGTGGTGCAGTACAATACGTTGTTATTTCATCACTACCACAACTACGTAATATGAGAAGTGAGTGTTAATATAAAGTGTACAGTAAGGTGGAGTTAATGTTAATGCATTACTCTGATTGGTTCACATGCAATAATCAATCTACAAAAACTATTAGGGAGTTGTCCCAGTGAATCTTGTAAATGGAATAGACATCATCCTAGTTCCGGGATACAAGAGCCTTTGCAGGTGTAGCCTTGGCAATCCATGTCCCAGTGCTAAATCTTCACTAGGCTAAAAACTTAACTCAGAACAATTGAAAAGTAATTGATTTGAAAAATTACATTTGGTTCACTCACCAAGGTCACTGAATATTCCCAGCATTTTTTTTTTTAATTTCAGATTTGCAGCATCTGCATTTGTTTTCTTTTCAACACCTTAAGATATTGTCCTTCATGCTTCATGTTCCTTGAACACCTGCCGTGGGTATGGCCACTTTCTTGCTCAATTCTCCTCCTGCTTTGCATTGACGTTGTGCGCTTGGCTTTGAAATTTCCCAAAGTACCTGAGTGAAGTGTCAAAAATTGGCACATGTCCAAAGAAGGGTGTGTGATCAACAGCTCAGCCAAAGAGAGAAGTTTTAAAGAGCATTTTAAGTGAGCGAGAGAGTTGGAAATGTGGAGGATGGGAATTTCGGAGCTTAAATACTGGGTGTCAGAGGCAAGGGAAACCGTGCATGGCTTTGAGGCCTAATCGGACAATACAACTCAACCATTTAAGCAACAACCCAAAACAGTTGTAAGACCAACAAATCTTTCTCAGATGCCAGAATTAGATTTCTGCCAAAGGACACAAAGACCTAGCATTACTCAGCGGGTCAGGTGACATCTCACGAGAATATGGATAGGTGACGTTTCGGGCAGGAGCCTTCTTTAGACTGATTGGGTTGGAGGGGGGGGGGAGGCAGGACAAAGCGTGTCAAGTAATTAATTGGACACAGGCGAGGGGGGTGGTTGATAGACAGAAAGCTGGAACAATGGGCAGATAGTAAAACAGGTGTGAGACTGTAGGGTTGAAAAGTTGCAAATTGTAACACCAGGGGAAGGAATGCAGGAGAAGGGGAGAAATAGGTGCAAGTCCAGATGGGGCACAGGGGAGTGGGTGGGGGAGAAAGGGGAAGGGACGGAGCATTTTTTAAAAGTTACCTAAAATTGGAGAATTGATTGTTCACACCGTTGGGTTGTAAGCTGCCCAGTGGAATATGAGGTGCTGTTCCAGATCTTTGCAGTCAGAGAATCAGCCAAAAATTCATCAAAATTGTCCAGTAACCCCAATAGGATAGACACAAAATGCTGGAGTAACTCAGCAGGTCAGGCAGCATCTCTGGAGAGAAGGAATGGGTGACGTTTTGTGACTTCAGACTTCAGTCTCAGTCTGAAGAAGGGTCTCGACCCGAAACGTCACCCATTCCGTCTCTCCATAAATGCTGCCTGTCCCGCTGAGTTACTCCAGCATTTTGTGGCCATCTTCGGTGTAAACCGGCATCTGCAGTTCCTGCCTACACAACCCCGACAGGGTAGGTTGCTGGATTAATCGTTGGACTAATAATGCTGAGACTCAAGTTTGATCCCCATCACCGCAGCCGCAGAATTTAAATTCAGGAAGTTAAATAAATCTGAAATAAAAATCAGTAATGGTGAATGGTTTAAAAGCAAAACATGTGGTTCTTCAGTGTGCTTCAGGGTAGGAAATCTGCAGCCCACAGCTGGCCTGCTCCACATAGAAATGCAATGTGTTTGACATCATCCAGCAAGCCACTATTCATGCAACTTTGGGAATGGGATACAAAATGCAAGTCCAGCTGGTGACACACATGTAATAATTATATAAAAACATTTAAAATCAGCAACAAATCTCCAAGCAGGGGAGAAACCTGTCAATAGCTGTAGTGAAGGCTCCTTTGGTTAATTACAAATCTAATTACATCTTCAACTCCTGATAACAGCTGAAATATGAATCTGCAGAACGATGTTCAGGAGACAGTGCGACGTGAAATAGTTTCACTGTCATTTCCTGTGAGCCAGATGATACCAGACTCGGATAAGGAAACACATTTCATAAAAAGCAAAACACAGCGAATGCCGGAAATCTGAAACAAAAGCAGTAAAAGCTCAGCAGGCCAGCCAGCATCTACGGAGAAAGAGAGGCAGAGGTCATGGTCCAGAGTATGCTTGACCCAGTCCTCATCGACAGACTTTAAAGAGACAGGAAATAGGCCCCGTGGCGCACCGAGTCCGCGCCGACCAGCGATTGTCCCGTACACTGGCACCTTGCTACACATCAGGGACAAGTTACAATTTACAGAAGCCATTTAACCTACGATCCTGTACATCTTTGGAGTGTGGGGGGAAACCGGAGCACCCAGAGTAAACCCACGTGGGCCACAGGGAGAACGTACAAACTCCATACAGGCAGCACCCGCAGTCAGGATCGAACCCGGGTTTCTGGCGCCGTAAGGCAGCAACTCTACTGCTGTGCCGCCCTTGCATCACCCCTATGACTGCACTGACTTTTTGTCGGCCCATAGGTTGAACTGAACTCCAGGCCTATCTCCTGTAGTTGCCTCATGATCCCAAGTGGTCTAGAAGTGGTAAGCAGGCCACATATGGTGCAGTCGAAAGGCATTGCTACTGTAATCCTTGCTGGGCTGGTCTTTTGTCAGCTTGTATCGTCAAAGGCCTTCACAACTGTTTCTAAATGTCATTGATAATCATAAATTATATAACATCTGGAATAGATATACAGTAAATAATTCTTTAAAAATAAAAGGTCACATATCTGTTCTGGAACAGTTTCAGTATTAAATGCAGAGACGATGTAGTGCCTCCTAGGGGCCATGTTGGGTAATACACCTCATTTGTAAGTGGTTGCTCGCGTAACCTTGTCATGTGACCTTTGGCGGGATTGGAGTGCAGAACAGCACATTTTTTGGTGCTGATATATTTTGTGAACATCTGCAATCATCTTATGCCTTTTGAAAGCATGTGTTGCAATTTTCTTGTGTTTGGGATTCGTTATTTTACGTAGAATGTTTATTTACAGTGTTTGTTTGCAACAAGCGTATTCCTTATTTCTACGCCTTTTTGTACTTTCCCGATTCAATAAACCCGTGCACAAAAGAGTTTGCGTCTTTAGAGTCTTGATAAAGGAAGGTGTTTAAGCTGACTGTCAAGATATACACATTGTTTAAGAAGTTCTTAAGGGGTTGGTCAGGCTAGATTGGCAGGAAGATCGTTCCCGATGTTGGGGAAGTCCAGATAAGGGGGAAATCTTTTAGGACCGAGATGAGAAAAACATTTTTCACACAGAGAGTGGTGAATCTCTGAAATTATCTGCCACAGAATGTAGTTGAGGCCAGTTCATTGGCTATATTTAAGAAGGAGTTAGATGTGGCCCTTGTGGCTAAAGGGATCAGGGGGTATGGAGAGAAGGCAGGTACAGGATACTGAGTTGGATGATCAGCCATGATCATATTGAATGGCGGTGCAGGCTCGAAGGGCCGAATGGCCTACTCCTGCACCTAATTTCTATGTTTCTAGGTTTCTAAGGAACTGCAGATGCTGGAAAATTGAAGGTTGACAAAAATGCTGGAGAAACTCAATGGGTGAGGAGCGAAGGAAACAGGCAACGTTTCGGATCAAGACCCTTCTTTTGGTCTACCGTCAAGATATACATGGTCGTATTTTGAGGACAGCACAGTGAAACGATGGCCCTCTACCACATAGGATAACGCAGTCATAGCCTACAGTGGACACTACTACAATGTCCTGACACTCAACCAGTGCACGACCACCACAGTAGTGTCTAACCAGGCATTCCTCACCTAACTAAACCATGGCTGAGGGAGCGCCTTAGTTTACAACCAGGTCCAAGGCTTCAAGTTTGACATTTGGAATTGCTTCATCAACTGGCTCTGCCACAGCTAAGGCGATGGAAAAAGCAGAAGCAGAAGGTCTGCCTCTCCTTTGCCGAAAAATAAATACAAATGAAACTCTCCTTGGCCGAAAAAGGAAAGCAAATGAAGTCAGAGAAGACTAAACTAGAAGCATCTTTGGAATTATTGAGTTGTGAAAAAGAGACGGCCGCAGCCATTGCTGAAGCAGAGGCCTTGGAGAGCAGAGGCCTTGGAAGCTGCTGTAGAAGCACAAAGTGAGAAACACAACAGTGAGCACAATTGGGATCCCATTCCTTCAGAAAGGACATAACGCACTAAGCAGTATGTCATCGACCAGACCAAGTCTGGAGTGGAGGACGACAAACCCACACTGTACATAGAGCCAGCGATTCGCAGTGACACTCCAGCTACACGACTTAATCCAGAAAGCAACCTTTTTCACCCAGACTCAACCCTTTCAGCTAACCACCCCGTCATGTCTCAAATACAACACCCATTGATTCTTCTCGCGTGACTCCACAGCGACTTCATTTCTCTGACTGCGGACTGGATGCTTATTGGCCACGCAAAGTAAGTTTTGATGTCAATGCCGTGCCTTTCGGGAAAGGCTCACTAACGAAGGTAAAGCAATCTTAAAAGAGAACCGCTTCTGCTTTAAATGCTGTGCTTCTTCGTCGCTTATGGCAAAGAACTGCACATTGAAGGCACAGTGCTCTGAATGTGGCAGTGAAAAGCATCACACAGCTCTCCACCCCGGACCAGCTCCGTGGAACAAAGGGACCGACACTGCTCCAGCGCACGGCGGGGTGGAAGACGTCTCATCTCCATCACATGTCACCACAAAATGTACACGTCTGTGGCGGAAATCTATCAGAACTTGTGATAGTGTCAGATCTTGTGAAACTGTATCCGGCAGGCCATTGAGGCAAGGCAAGGAGGCTTTATGCAATTCTAGATGAGCAGAGCAACAGATCTCTCATCCGCTCAGAGATCTTTGAATTATACAATGACCAAGGCCCAAGCTCTCCTTCCTTCTGAAAAATGAGCGCCGGAGTAAAGGAGACAACGGGAAGAAGAGCCAGTGGATACAAAGTGGAATCCCGGCATGGAATGGTCAGCCTCGCATTGCCCAGCCTCATTGAATGCAACGAGATACCAGATAACAGATCTGAGATTCCAACTCCCAAGGTTGCTCTTCACCACGCTCATTTGAAGTCAATAGCGCACCTCATCCCAGATCATGACCCAGAGGCTCCCATCATACTCCTGCTTGGGCGGTTCATCCTCAGAGTTCACAAAGCACGCAAGCAGGTCAACGGCCCCAACTATGCACCTTACGCGCAGAACCTGGACCTGGGATGGGTTGTGGTAGGCAATGTGGGTCTAGGCAATGTCCACAAACCACTAACAGTAAAGACCTTCTACACTAACACCAGAGAGGAAGAGCTTCCAACCCTTTTTGAACCATGCCCTCATGTGTTTCATGTCAAGGAGAAATGGGATGGAACTCAGATCCCTCAATATTCCACAATACAATTCAGGAATAACCTTGCCAGTGAGGCTGATGATGTAAGGTGCAACGTGTTCAGGCAAACCAAAGAAGACAACCAGATTGCTCCTTCTATCCAAGATGTCTCTTTCATGAAAATAATAAAAGAAGGTCTAAAGAAAGACCCAAACAACAGGTGGGGACCATTTAAACATCCACACCGAAGGTTCCCCAACAACAGGCCTCAGGCACTGAATCGTCTTAAGTCTCTTCTACACAACTTTGAGAGAAAACCGGAAAGTAGAGACCACCTTCTCATCTTCATAGAGAAGATATGTTGGAATGGACATGCAGAGTTAGCGTTAGTATACGGGGATCGCTGGTCGGCGCGGACTCGGCTGAAGGGCCTGTTTTCGTGCTCTATCTCTAAACTAAACTAATTGAAATAAAGATAAATAACCTCAATTGTGTTTGCCATTCAGATTGGCAGCCCCATTCAAATGAATGGAGTTGCATTACTACATCAGGCATGGCGCATGTGAATCTGAGGGGCCAGATATGAATCTCTACTGATCTCACGGGTTGAGTGCTGGAGAAGGAAATGTGATCCACTGGGACATCTGACCTTCTGCCGTGCCCTGATTTCCACCTTGCAACGCAGAGGTGGAGGGGCAGGGACTCGCTGACCTGCAAAAACCACCTCAGCTCCATTTCTTTTCCAAACCACCAGCAAAATGTAGGTTTGGCTCAGTTCAAATTTATGGGTCAATGTCACTGATGAAAGGTTATAAAACTGACGCAATGAAAATACATTAAATCACATTCTCTTGTTGAAGATGATATGTGCACTGCGGTCTGCCACAAAAGGAAATTTACTTTCATGAAGGCATCCAAAGGATAGAACCTTGAGCCAATTTCATTGTGAATTTATCCTGGATGAAACTCACATCAAACCAAAAGTATCTTGTAAATTCTGTTTTTGTTACAGGGACAACAGTTTTTAGCCTGATGAACCAAACACTGTCAAAATACAAATGCCACAATTATGCTGCCATTTCTTGATCACTTTTGGATTACATGCCTAATTTTTCAAAGTAATATTGTCTCCTGCAAATGAGGACTGGACACAAAAACTGGAATTAAGACAGAAAATCAGAGAACAATGGAACGATCATATGGTCTACACTGACTTCTGTTTCTTATTTCCTGAAGTTCTCACTGGCTTGTTATTCCCTTCATTTGGATTCAACTATTCTTGTTCAAAATAGTTTATGGTTAATATCCAAAAAAAAGTTCTCGATTGTACTTTGCTTTATTTCCTGTTAGTGAGCAGTCGGCATTGGAATTTTTTAATATCTCTATGCTGGAATGAGAATGCTGACTACATAGAATGTAGAACAGTACAGCACAGGAACAGCCCTTCCAGTCCACCATGTCTCTGTCAACCATGACACCAATCTAAACTAATCCACTCTACCTGCAAATGGTCGTATCTCTCTATTCTTGGCCCATTCATGTGCTTGCCTAAACACCTCTTGTTTTCCTATTCTATCTGCTTCAGGTTCGATCCCGACTATGGGTGCTTGTCTGTACGGAGTTTATACGTTCTCCCCGTGAACTGCGTGGGTTTTTCTCTGGCATCTTCGGTTTCCTCCCACACTCCAAAGACGTACAGGTTTGTATTTCAATTGGCTTTGTGTAATTGTAAATTGTCCCAAATGTGTGGCGGAGAGTGTTAGTGTGCGGGGATCGCTGGTTGGTGCGGACTCGATGGGCCAATGACTTAGTTTCCGCACTGTATCTCTAAATTAAACCAAACTAAAATAATATGTCCTCTTATATTTGACATTTCTACCCTCAGAAAAATATCCTGTCTACATATCCTGCGTCGCATAATTTCATCTAACGGTACTTCTATCATTTTGCCCTCAGCCTTAATGCTCCAGTGAAAACAAATGTTTCCAACCTGTCCTTATATTCAATGTAGACACAAAATGCTGGAGTAACTCAGCGGCTCAGACAGCATCTCTGGAGAGAAGGAATGGGTGATGTTTCGGGTCGAGACCCTTCCTCAGATGTATTCTTCAGATTATTCAATGTAATTGCGGCACCACCACAGTGGCTGCCTCGCCAACCATCTGTCTGTCCCCTCTCTGTTTTTATTATTTTAAGTGTGTTTTAAAAGTATGTTTAGTGTTTCTTGGGCTGTTTTATGTGGGGGGTGGGAAATTGGTGGAAACTTTTTTCAATCACTTACCTCAACGGAGATGCGATTTCTCTCCATATCGTATCTCCGTTTCCCCCTGCGGCCTACGACGTGGAGTGGTGCGGCCTTTCCTGAAGACCGGCCCAGCGCTTTGAGCAGTGGGCGCGCTAACTTTCACATCAAAGGAGCCTGCGAACCTTTGCTAAGAATCGCCTGTGAAAGAACTCCAACGGCGGGGACTGTGGACTTTAACGCCGTGAAGCCCTCGGTCTCCGGTAAGAAGAGGCTGACACGGGAGCTCCATGCCGCAGAGTGTTCCAATCCGTCCCGATGCCGGAGTTTTGATCATCCCGATGCCAGGGCTTCTGACATCAGACCGTCGGCAGCGGCGACTGCGGAGGGTTCAACAGCCCCGACCACGGGTGAACAAAGGAGGAAGATGATTGAACTTTATTACCTACCATCAGCGAGGAATGTGGATTCCACTGTGGTGGATGTTTATGTTAAATTTTATTTTATGTGGCTGTGTATTGTTGCTTTTCACTTAGTATGGCTATATGGTAACTCAAATTTCACTGCACCTTAATTGTGACAATAAGTTCGAACTTGAACTTGAACTTGTAATCCAATCCAGGCAACAACTTGGTGAACACCTTCTCGATCCTCTCATCCTTCCTCTGATGTGGTGATCAGAACTGCACACAATTCTCCAAATGAGGCCTAATTAGAGTTTTATACAACGGCACCATGACTTATTTACTTTTATATTGAATATCCCAATCAATGAAGGAAAGCATGGCATATGCCTTCTTTACTACCCTATCCATCGATGTTGCTGCCTTCAGGGAGCTATGGACTTGCAGCCTAAGATCCCTCTGAAGGTCAATGCTCCGAAGGATCTGCCATGTATTGTACACTTTTCTCTTGCACTTGTCCAGATTCAACTCCATCTGCCATTCTCCACCCAAATTTCCAACTGCTCTATAACATGCTGTATCATTTGACTACCTTCCTCATTATCCACAACTACTCCATTTTCTGTATTGTCTGCACTTACTAATTAGAGAACTTCATTTTAGCCAAATCATTTATACCTTGCTATCCTTACCTTACCTTCATGGTAACATACAGTGTTGGTCCTGATCTCTAACCAGTTACTCTTTGTGGATTAGCCCTCAAACTGCCTTTCACAATCTATTTTACCCAGTTTCTGCCTAATGCAGTTCTAATCAGCCTTCCCCCAATATAGCGCTTTCATCCATAGACCAGTTTTATCCTTATCCATAACTATTTTAAAACTCATAAAATTATGACCACTGTTCCCAAAATGGACACTCATTGAAATTTCGATCATCTGGGCAAGCTCATTCCTCAATACACTGTCTAATGGGGCACCATTCTGAATTGGATAGCTACATGTTGTTAAAAAAACTCCATCTAAACAATTAAGATCCATCTTAATCCTTTGTCTGTAGGGGAGTCCCAGTCAATGCTGAGGAAGTTGTAATCACCCACTACAACAATCCTGTTTTTTTGTATCGTTCCTTTGGCTTTCTGCATATCTATTCCATTATTTATTGCTGTCTATTTGGAGGCCATTTGTATAATCCCATCAAAATGATTTTATCTTTCTTATTCCTTACTTCTACCCATATTGCCTCAGTGGATGAGCCCTCCACAATGTATTTCCTAAATGCAGCTACGACATTCTTCCTAATCAGTAATGCAACTCCAACATATCTTTTACTTCCCTTTCTATCACATCTGAAACATCTGGTTGTTAGAACATTGAAACATAGAAACATAGAAAATAGGTGCAGGAGTAGGCCATTCAGCCCTTCAAGCCTGCACCGCCATTCAATATGATCATGGCTGATCATCCAACTCAGTATCCTATACCTGCCTTCTCTCCATACCCCCTGATCCCTTTAGCCACAAGGACCACATCTAACTCCCTCTTAAATATAGCCAATGAACTGGCCTCAACTACATTCTGTGGCAGAGAATTCCAGAGATTCACCACTTTCTGTGTGAAAAATGTTTTTCTCATCTCGGTCCTAAAAGATTTTCCCCTTGTCCTTGAGTTGTTAGGATTTCTACCATTGTGTTATACTCCTTGCCTTAAAATAAATACACCTCAGACCGTCTGACCCACCTGTTTATTAACTGCTTGTTACTGTTCTTAGACCTATTTGAGTGAACTACTTTCTCCTCATTCATTCCACACTCTGCTATACACACCTAAACTAAGAAACCTTCCTGCAAGGATATTTGTAGCCCACCAGTTTAGGTGCAACCAGTCTTTCTTGTATACGTCCCATCTGCATTGAAAAGACCTCAACAATCCAAGTATCTGAAGTCTTCGCTCCTACTCCAGCTGTTTAGGAGTGTTGTATCATTTCTGGCCACCCTAGCACGTGGCACAGGGAGTAACCATGAGATTATAATCCAAGGGGTTTTGCTTTTTACCTTTCTATCAAACTTCCTAAATTCCCTTTGAAGGACCTCATGTCTCTTTTTTCAATTCAATTCAACTTCAATTCCACTTTAATGTCATCGCATAAATACAAGTACGAGTACAACGAAATGCAGTTTTGCGTCAGTCCGTAGTAGTTGTGCATAAAGAAATTTAAAAAAAATAGAAAGAGAGAAGATACAGAATAATCAAAAAATACAGAATAATTAAACAATGGGGACGTAGGGACCGGAGAAATCTATCGGCGGGACTCCGAGTTCAGCAGTGTAATTGTATTATTGTAGAAGCTGTTCCTCTCTTGTAGAAGCTGATCTCTAGAGGGTCACCTTCTCCATTCAGAATGTCTTATGTCTGCTCTGAGACATGGATGACCCTGGCACCAGAAAGACACGCTCTCTCCTGGAGACTCTCTCATGGCTACAGAACTGCCCATCTGTGCCCCACACTATGGAGTCCCCCATCACTACTGCACGTACACACTACTGCACGTACACACTGCTGTAACGGAGACATTCAAGTTGTCACTAATCTGCCCACCGGAGTTATTTTCCCTATGAAAGGCCATTGCCCTGAAAAGTATCCAAAACAGTATATACTTGTTAAAGGGAGGAATAACCACAGAGCTTTCCTGTACAGTTTGCCTTCCTCTTCTGGTGGCCACGCATCTATCTGACCAGTTCTGCGGTGCGACCACCTTCCTGAAACTCCTATCTATAACTCTGCCTCCTGTTTGCTCTTCAGTATGTCCATCAGCTGCTCTAACATATCCATGCGTAACCAGGTGAGTTGCAGGTGGATGCACTTAGTCATTGGGGACACTTGACATCTCCCTGGTCTCCCACATCTAACAGGGTTATTTTCCCTGTGACTATCAAACTGTATAATGCCGCCCACTTCTGTTGTGGGATAGACTGACTCCCACTCCCCCCCCCCCCCCCCCCTCCCCCCAATCTTTGCATATCTTTCAATCCTTCATGTTAATTTAATTCCATGTTTGTGCAATATTACATATGTGCCGTGCAATTACTGGTCACTTAAATTTCACTGTAATTATAAGGCACACGGCACTTGCAATGCCTTGTAACTGTATCTTTTGCCTGGTGGCAGATCAATTTCCCTCTGGGATAAATAAAGTTGTATCATACCGTAGGATTCATTTCCTCTCGTTCTACATTCATTAATATTCTACATTCAAGCTCAAACTCCTTTCGCATATAATTTGTGTGTAATTTGTGGTGCTGTTGGTGACATTGAGTATTTCCTGGGAGCAAAGCAAACTACTCACTGGGAGCTGCAATTAAACTGAAACACAGTTAGTTGCATTGCAACCATAAATAACAAGATGAGCACATTGTTGAAAACTGCACTGGTCAAGAGTTCCATCAAAAAATAACATCAAATAAAGCATTGATTTGAGATGGCAATGTGGTGAGTTGGCGTAAATCACACTTGTGCCATTAAGTCTAAACACAAAATGTTAGAACTACTGCGAACAGCAAGAGAAACAAGATGAATGCTTTTTCATCGGAACTAGAAAAAAATAAAGTTTTCGGTTGCAGAAATGGGAAGGGCAGAGAGAATAGAAGGAATGTTTGAGGTTAGGTGGGAACCACGAGGGACTGAATGACTCAAGTGGTGGTGATGAAAAGAGGGTGTGTGAGGGGTTATGTCATCAAGAGCGAGGCCATGGATTTACTCCCCTCTACACACTGGACCTACGTTCCCTTTTTCCATTAATTTTAACATTTTAGATACATTTTTTAAAATACTATAATAACATAAGCCAGTAAGCCTCTTTCCACTGAATTCAGATCTGATTTTAGTACTCATCTTCCTTCTCCTGCTCGTTCCCCATAATCATTGACTTCCCACAGTACAAACTTCAATCTCAGCCTTCAATATATCCAATGACTCAGTCTCCATAGTTCTTTGGGGGCGAAAATTCCAAATGTTTGTATCAATCTAAAAGAGGAAATTCCTTCCCATCTCCATCTTCAGTGAGTGGCCCTTTGTTCTAGATTTCTCCACAAACGGAAACATCCTCTCAGATTGTACTCTGTCGGACCCGCTCAACGTTTAGACCAAAGATAGACACAAAATGCTGGAGTAACTCCGCGGGACAGGCAGCATCTCTGGAGAAAAGGAATGGATAGCGCATGGGGTCGAGACCTTTCTTCCTGAAGAAGGGCCTCGACCCAAAACATCACCCATTCCTTCTCTCCAGAGTGGCTGCCTGGCCCGCTGAGTTACCCCGGCATTTTGTCTCTATCTTCTGTATAAACCAGCACCTGCTGTTCATCCTTATAGAACATTTAGACCTTTCCGTAAGGTCACCTCACCCTTCTGGACTGCGATGAGTATAGATCTAACCATCTCAACCTTTCCGCAAAACAGCCCCTACTTCCCAGAAGTGAACCGTCTCTAGATTGCCTCTTTCTTACATAAGTGATAGAAAATAGAATTGTTAGATTGGTACTTTAAGGTGCAACATAAGTTGGTGGAAAACACCAGACGTCTGGTCTATGTTTAATGCCTTTGCTTAGTTTGGAGATACAGCGTGGAAATAGGCCTTTCAGCCCACCGAGTCTATACTGCCCAGCGATCACCCACAGACTAGTTCTATCCTGTACACTAGGAACAATTTACAAAAGCCTATTACCCTATAAGCCTGCACATCTTTGGAGTGTGGCAGAAATCTGGAGCACCCAGAGGTAACACATGGGGGTCACAGGGAGAATGTACAAACTCTGTAAAGCACCCGCAGTCAGGATCGAACCCGGGTCTCCAATGATGTAAGGCAACAGCTCTATGGCTGCACCAGTGTGCTACCTGAAGGAGATGATTGATACCCTTCAATAATCCTTACATGGGCACAATGGACTATATGGGCCATTCCTTCTTGTACAATTTGCCACTCGAGAGCACAGTGTGCACTTTGTAGTTAGAGACATAGAGCCTGCAATGTGGTGGAGGTTTGTACAACCTGGATGTTTTGCAAGGAAGCGGTTACTGTGAGTTACCTTGCCAGTTTAACATGGATAAGATGGATGGACAGGTATGTCCCTACCTACTCCGCTGAAACAACTGTGCTAAATCCTATGATCATTCACTGGCTAGTTGAGAAATACTACCCTTCTTAGGCAAATTGTAAAACACTCCAGTGGAACATAGTTTCTGCACTGAACCTCGAGGATTCCTAGCAACAGAAGCACTAAAGCTAAGCAATACCTCAGCCTAGGATGGGTGACTAGGCTGAAAATGTTTATTATATCTTGTGTTTTTTACACATTCTCTAAATTCTATCAAATTCTATCAAATAGGTGTGTTAGCTTCCAGTTTAAGGCTCTAATAGCAGGGTGGCATCATTCACTATAAAGTTCACCAGTTCATGCTTCTGTCAAACAGGCACCCAGGGTTATTAGTGACAGAAGGATTCTGAAGCAAGGGTGTGTAGTTTATTTGTGAGGTTCTGCCGTCTTTCATCGAGTGCGCAAAGATCAATGCAATATCGTAATTTGTCCAATTTCATGTCATTAGCAGAGGCAGAAGGTTAATTGCTGAGCTGACCATTTCTTTAAACTGCCTACGTCATTGAAACCAAAATGGGCCATGACCTCTGTCTCCTCACCTTCCTCTTTGGGAATGTCCTATGCCCGCTCAGAGGCATCCTTGACCATGGCACCAGGGATCTCACTCGTGGCGTTGGAATGTCGGATCGACCGACTCGTTATCCTAACCCAGGGGGAATGTTGTAAGTCCTGGTTGAAATAGCAAGGGCCAAGATGCTGGCAAGTGTAATGGTGAGACCTAGTCCCACCCAGCTCAGAGCAGAACACCACACATTGGACAACGGGTGAATATCTGGAGAAATTAATCATCCCATGCCCCGGATGAATGGATAAGAATAGCAGGTGCTACGTCAAGTCCAGCATGATCTGGTTCATTGTATTCAAGCGTCAGAGTTGACGTTGCATATCATAAGGGATGTGGCAACATTGGCAGAAAATACCACAAAACTGAGTCCATCTATTCCGCCTGGGCAGCTTGCAACCGGATGGTATGAACATTGAATTCTTTAATTTTAGGTAACTAACCCATAAACAGCCACCTCCCACCTCCCCCCTCCCCCTCCCCACCCTTGCTCTCTCCTCCACTTCCCTCCCCTGAACCCTTGCTGACTCACACCAGTTTCTCCCCTCCCTTTTCCCATCAATTTCACCTTCACCCTCACCCTCATCCCTTCCACTGGTGACACAATTCACAACATTTCTATCCCCAGAGCTTCACAATTCACACAACTCATTATCCTTTTGGGCTCACACCTGTCTTTTCATGTCCAACCATCTGCCTATCAGCCCCCCCCCCCCCCCCCCCCCCTCCTCCTCCTTACCTGTGTTCACCTATACCAGTCATGCACTGTCATGCCCCTACTCTCTTCCATTTTCTTCCCCCCCCCCCCCCCCCCCTTCATCAATCGGACTGAAGAAGGGTCCCAACCCCAAACATCACCTATCCATGTTCTCTAGAGATGCAACCTAACTCTTTGATTTACTCCTGCGTTTTAGAAACATAGAAACATAGAAATTAGGTGCAGGAGTAGGCCATTCGGCCCTTCGAGCCTGCACCGCCATTCAATATGATCATGGCTGATCATCCAAATCAGTATCCTGTACCTGCCTTCTCTCCATACCCTCTGATCTCCTTAGCCACAAGGGCCACATCTAACTCCCTCTTAAATATAGCCAATGAACTGGCCTCGACTACCCTCTGCGGCAGAGAGTTCCAGAGATTCACCGCTCTCTGTGTGAAAAAAGTTCTTCTCATCTCGGTTTTAAAGGATTTCCCCCTTATCCTCAAGCTGTGACCCCTTGTCCTGGACTTCGCCAACATCGGGAGCAATCTTCCTGCATCTAGCCTGTCCAACCCCTTAAGAATTTTGTAAGTTTCTATAAGATCCCCCCTCAATCTCCTAAATTCTAGAGAGTATAAACCAAGTCTATCCAATCTTTCTTCATAAGACAGTCCTGACATCCCAGGAATCAGTCTGGTGAATCTCTATGGCACTCCCTTTGTAGCAAGAATGTCTTTCCTCAGATTAGGAAAACCAAACTGTACGCAATACTCCAGGTGTGGTCTCACCAAGACCCCGTACAACTGCAGTAGAACCTCCCTGCTCCTATACTCAAATCCTTTTGCTATGAAAGCCAACATGCCATTCGCTTTCTTCACTGCGTGTCTTTCTTTAGTATAGGTTGAACAATTTCCAAACTTTGACAACCCTAGACATACGGCAACAGGCAAAACAGTCTCTTTCCAAAACATGTATCTCCATGTTTACATACATTTCTGGTAATTGTCAGATTAACAATAATGATTCATTCTCAGTAGCAAACCTTCTGTTGGGAAAGTGTGTCTAACTGCATATTGAAACTGCCTCCCAAGCAGCACAGCTGGCATGGACGGTGTAGTGTGGAGCTCTACAAATCGGGAAGTGTTGTGTTCAGTGGCTGGTTTCTGCTGGTTTAGCTGTCACGCTTTCAACTCAGTTGGGCTGTGTGTCATCACGGAGCTCTGGAGGGAATCACTTGCTATTACTCAACGGGTCTTTACTGAAATACTGCCGTGTGATTTTGACCAAGCCCTTGGTTCAGTTGCAGTCAGATGCAAATTGAGGAAAAACTACAGGGGTGTGTTTTTTTTTAAACCATGGAGATGAGTTCTTTTTGAATCAGCTTTGGCAGACAGTATAAGAATAGTTTTTTTATATCTCCAGTTAACCACATTGCTGTTGCTGGGCGTATAAGGTATTTCCACAGATTTTGACAGCACTGCCTGGAGCATTTTCAGGTGTGGTGTGTCTGTGGCAATATGTTAAGACAACAATAACTTGGTGGTGAGATATCTTGGTGATCTTGTTCAGTAGTGGACAGGAGATGTACATCTACTCAAACTAGGTGTCAACCAACACCATCTGCTAAATGTGACAATGTGTTTTCTTTAAGCAAGGAATCTTGAGAATAGATAGGACTGTTTATAAACTTACACATAACTTCAGAGCACCCTCCTTCATTGCAACACAGAGGAAATTTCTTCAGAAGATAGACACATAATGCTACAGTAACTCAGCAGGTCAAGCAGCATCTCTGGAGAAAAGGAATATGTGATATTTCGGGTCAAGGCCCTTATTCAGACTGAGAGTCAGGGGAGAGGGAAACTAGAGGTATGAAAAGGTACAGAACAAACAGCCGGCACCAATGACTCTAGAAAGGTGGAGCCCACAATGGTCCATTGTTGGATGTGGAAGAGGTGATAATGAACGGATATAAACAATGAAACTAGCAAGATGACTAGGGTGGGGGAAGGAATACAAAGGTTAATTGAGATTAGAGAAAGCAATATTTATACCACTGAGTAGGTATGTTACAAAACCTACCTGAATCGTCATTGGGAATCTGCCCTCAGCCATGTCGGCGATTTTGGCGCTGTTTGGAGGGGGCGGGTTTTAAACGCGATTTTTACTAGGCTGTACTAATCGCACATGTTCAGCCTAGTAAATCATTAACGAAAAATCGCTGCAAGACCCGGTCGCAAAAGGTATTATTAGTTTTATAGGCCTCGATAATATAGTTCTAATAGTTTTTAAATTAGTCTCTGATTCCGCAACATCTCGCAGCCCCAGGGTTTTATAGAGCAAACAATTAAAGGTATGTACCTTATTTTTACATTAAATGGGGCATATATATAACCCTATATATCAAGTTATCTATAACGAATGGTTCATTTTGGGCTTTTTATATCCCGCAGTATTTTTCTCGGCATTTGAGGCACTAATCCAGCGCTATGTCAACATTCTAAACCAGCGCGTTCCACATGAACCCACTAGAAAGCTGATTTAAATGGGCATTTATTTACAGCAATTGAACACTAAATTCCTTCCATTTGGCCTATAAATTAATGTAAATTAGATATAAAAATCATGTTATATTGTGAATTATTTGTGAATAATCTTTGGACACTTAGACTATTTAAAAATGTTAATCTTTCCTTAAGAAATGGGCGTTTGATTATCCAAGATCACAGCTTTTTTGTAATGTCCATTGAAAATCAATAGGGAACAAGATGCTAATTTCCGAGTATGAAAATGGTCATAACTTTTTTAATACTTGAGATATGAAAGTGAATTTGGTGTCAAATTAAACTTATTGTTATGCTTTATCTGATGGGATAAATTGCAGACTTGATTTTTTAAATCTCAAAATTTTGTAACATTGCTACACTGAGTTATAAACTATCCAGAGCAAGCTTAGGCCATGGTGCTCACTGAATCAATGGGAGTTGCCTGGCTGGCAAGATCCTATCACTGATAGTAGGGTACAACATTCCATCAAACGATGTGGGTTGAAGTAGTTCCACAGAATGAGCAACTGAGGTTTGGCCTGTGACTCACTGGTGAGTCAAAACGGCAAACATCATTCAGTAAAAATAACATTAAAAAAAAAACATAATTTTGCATAGATTACTCACAATTGCTTAACAGGATTAACTGCAGCTTTTAAAGTTTTTTTTGGAAAAATAAGTGCAGAAATTCTGTGTTTTAGTTGGCCGTCAGCAACCACAAGTTGGTCACATGAAACCTGACTATTCAGACGTCAAGTTTCCCATTTTCTCTTTGTTCGTCACCATTCATTTACCGAGAGTTTTTCGATCTTTTTATGAGCAACACATCGATGCACTTTAACTTACAGGAGGACTTCCCTGTCGATCGCCCCCTTTCTCCCGGTTGAAAGTAGCGACCCATACTGTCCCCTTCCTAAGATAGACACAAAAAGCTGTAGTAACTCAACCGGTCAGGCAGCATCTCTGGAGAAAAGGAATAGGTGACGTTTCGGGTTGTTGAGGCCCTTCTTCACTCCTGTCCGCTTCCTACCTGTGTAGAATATGATATATTATGTTGATTGGTTGAAAGATACAGCATGGAAACAGGCCCTTCGGCCAGCCGAATCCATGCTGACCATCGATCACCCGTTGACACTTATTCTACAGAACATTATCCCACTTTCGCATTCACTCCCTACACGCAAGGAGCAATTTACAGAGGCCAATTATCCCACAGACCTGGGTATATTTGGGATGTGGGAGGAATCTGGAGCACCTGGATGAAACCCACACAGTCACAGGGAGAACATGCAAACTCCACACAGACAGCAACCAAGGTCAGGATTGATCCCAGGTCTCAGGCGCTGTGAGGCAGCAGCTCTACCAGCTGTGCTATGGTTCCACCTCAAGGGGTTTGGCTTTCCTGATGTATTTCTAGGTCCTAATGCTAAACAGGTGCCAACTGTGAAACCTGGGGCAGTATCCAGCATGAAAACGTTGGGGGGAGGGGGGGATTGTGGCCAGTGTGGGCAAGTTGGGCCGAAGGGCCTGTTTCCACGCTGTATCACTCTGTGACTCTATTAGGGGAGTGGGAATAACCTGATATTCATGAATGGTTTCCCCGTGTGATTCCTGGAGCCCACCAGGGAAGCCAGGCGGAAATCCGGAGCAGGTCCAATAAGTCTGAAACCGCTTAACAGGATGTTCTCTATCTATCTTCTGCATTTATAACCTCCATTTATATTCCTAACTCTGCCCAAGGCCTATTACCATATTTTATCTATGGTCCTGGGGGAGGAGGGAGTAACAGAGGTACAAGAGGGTCACATTTGGGCCACTGGGTCTCATAACAATTGCATCAGAGTGCTCCATGCAGCTCCAACCCTTTAATGGGGTGGAGTAGACTAAACATTCATCGTGTGAAACATTTTGAGATGTTTGGACAATGGAAGATTGACGCAAGTGTAATACTTTAAAGAACATTGTGGTTCTCATCCACACAAATGCCCTCAGGCTTAACTGTTTCTCTTTAGAAATCAGACACTATTGCCAACGATTCTGCAGCCAAAGTACACCTTACAAAACTTGTTTTCTGTATCGAAATGGGAAGGAGTTATCCTTCATATGAAGAAAGACTGGATGGACTCGGCTTGTACTCGCTAGAATTTAGAAGATTGAGGGGGGAGCTTATAGAAACTTACAAAATTCTTAAGGGGTTGGACAGGCTAGCTGCAGGAAGATTGTTCCCGATGTTGGGGAAGTCCAGAACAAGGGGTCACAGTTTAAGGATAAGGAGGAAATCTTTTAGGACTGAGATGAGAAAAACATTTTTCACACAGAGAGTGGTGAATCTCTGGAATTCTCTGCCACAGAAAGTAGTTGAGGCCAGTTCATTGGCTATATTTAAGAGGGAGTTAGATGTGGCCCTTGTGGCTAAAGGGATCAGGGGGTATGGAGAGAAGGCAGGTACAGGATACTGAGTTGGATGATCAGCCATGATCATATTGAATGGCGGCGCAGGCCCGAAGGGCCGAATGACCAACTCCTGCACCTATTTTCTATGTTTCTATGAATGATCAGGTACGCAAGGAAGCATAATATTCAACACAGCTAAAGTGGAATGGCAAATCACCTTTGCATCTTGGATTTAGACCCATCGGAGTCACTGACTCTGTTCTCTGGAGCAGTTTCGGCTTTTCAGATGAGTCAAAGATCTGCAATTAAAATGGAAAACTCTGGAAAAGCTCAGCAGGTAGGTGGCATCTGCATGCCCTGCTGATTTTTTCCAGCGTTTTATTTTTCAGATTTTCAGCAACGGCAGTGTTTATACGATTTTCAAAGTTCTGAATTTGTCACCATTTCAACCTTTGGGATCATTCAGGGCTGACAACATTAGGGCAGCAGGTGGCACAGCTGGTAGAGCTGCTGCCTCACAGCACCAGAGATCCATGGTCCATCCTGACCTCGGGTGCTGTGCGTGTGGTTTGTACGTTCTCCCAGTGGCTGCGTGGGTTTCTTCTGGGTGCTCTGGTTTCCTCCCACATCCTAAAGACATGTGGGTTTATAGGTTATTTAGCCTCTGCAAACCACCGCTAGTACGTGGGGAGTGGATGCAAAGGTGGGATAACATGGAGCTAGTGTAAACAGTCAATGTGGTTGTAATTGTAAAATAATTATTTCCTTAATCAACAAGGTGGCCTTAAATGTGGTTTAAAGTCACTATCGAATGTAGCCACAAATAATCTGATCCAAGGAGAGATAGCTGAATGGATAGAAAATTGACTTCATGGTGGAAGGTTGCTTGTCGGACTGGAGGCCTGTGACTAGTGGTGTGCATCAGGGTTCAGTGCTGGGCCTGTTACTGTTTATCATCTATATCAATGATTTGGATGAGAACATACATAGCAAGATTTGCAAGTTTGCAGATGACACAAAAGTGGGTAGCATTGCAGATAGTGAAAATGATTGTGAAAAATTGCAGCAGGATCTTGATTGATTGGCCAGGTGGGATGAGGAATGGTTGAGAAATGCGAGGTGTTGCATTTTGGGAAGTCTAATTTGGGCAGGACCTACACAGTGAATGGACCTACACAGGGGTCTAGGAGTGGAGGTGCATGGTCCCTTTAAGGTCGAGTCACAGGTAGATACGGTGGTCAAATAGGCTTTTGGCACATTGACCTTCATCAGTCGAAGTATTGAATATAGAAGTTGTGAGGTCATGTTGCAGTTATATAAGACGTTGGTAAGGCCACATATAAAATATTGTGTTCAATTCTGGGCACAATGTTATAGGGACGATGTTGTCAAGCTGGAAAGGGTACAGAGAAGATTCACAATGATGGTGCCAGGACTCAAGGGTCTGTGCTACAGGGAGAGGTTGAATAAGTTGGGACTCTTCCTTCGAGTGCAAGTGAATGAGAAGTGATCTTTTAGAGGTTTTAGATCTTTTAAAATAATGAGAGGAATAGGTCTGATAGAGGCTCTTGCCCAGAGTAAGGGAATCGAGGACCAGAGCACATAGGTTTAAGGTGAAGGGGGAAAGATTTAATAGGAATCTGAGCAGGGTAACTGTAGTGTGCGTATGTGCGGGGCTTTTCCAGAGTGTGCGCATGTGCGGGGTCTCGGGCCGGCGAGGCCTGCGGAATCAGTGATATTTTCCAGACGCTTTGAAGCTACGTACTACAGAAATGAGTTGCTGAAAGCTTAAATAAAGTTTAAGTAAATTACGAGTAGCGTAAAAGTTTCATTTGCCTCACAACAATTTAAGCAACTCAATCTCAGAAGTTAAGCAGTGTGACGTCAAGGTGGAGAAATGATTGAAACCACAATGCTTGGATCTGGATCCCAACTCACCTACTGCTGCAAAGGAATGGAAGCACGTGCTTCGTACACTAAATAACTTATGTGATGAGTGTGGCGACAATGCACCAGACATATTCAGGACATGAATAAGCTTTGTCTCTTATGATGTATGTAATTACACAGAGGAATGTACAACTTATGATTCTGCTATTGATGTACTAAGCAGACTCTTCGTTAAGACACCCAACATAATATTTGCTCGACACCTCCTTGCCACTCGTAAACAAAAACCCGGTGAGTCACTTGATGAATTTTTACAAGAACTTTAAAGACTTAGCAAAGACTGTGCCCTCAAAGCAGTTACGGCTGATCAATATCGACAGGAAGTTATTCAAGACTCTTTTATCAATGGTTTGGCATTGTCTTTAATACGACAGAGACTATTAGAAAAGAAAATCTTGGATTTACAGTCAGCCTACTCTTTAGACTTGGCTCGGAAAAATTCTGATGCTTATGGCTCATCTAATGTGTATTCTGCTGCAACTACTACAAAAGAATCTCACCCAAGTACTAATATGGAGCAAGTTGAAACAATTTCTACTGATAAATGTGCCCTTGCTGCAGCATATACTTATTCAAAAATTAAATGTTACTTTTGCGGGGGTAATATTCATAATAGAGACATGTCCTGCTCGAGAAGCAACTTATAATAGTTGTGGCTAGAAGGGACACTATTCTAGAGTATGCAAGTCCAAAGCAACTACTAAAAGTGTGACTGCTGCCATGTATATGCCTTATGTGCAATTACAGCTGCATTTCCTCAGAGCTCGCTTCATGCAGCTACAAGGGTATCCATCAATGGCCATACACTTAATGTACTACTTGATTCTGGCAGTTCAGAAAGTTTTATGTGAACAAGTTGTGTCTCGACTAAATCTAACTATAATTCCTTCAAATAGAGAAATCTCGATGGCTCTGACAACTATCAATACTCAAATTATTGGATCTTGTATTGTGGGCTTTATTCTGAACAAAACTTGTTATAAATCTGTATTTAAGAAGGAACTGCAGATGCTGGAAAATCGAAGGTACACAAAAAAGCTGGAGAAACTCAGCGGGTCATCTATGGAAGGGTTTCGGCCTGAAACGTTGCCTATTTCCTTCGCTCCATAGATGCTGCTGCACCCGCTGTGTTTCTCCAGCTTTTTTGTGTACCTTAGTTATAAATCTGTATGTCTTGGTTTTTTGAAAAATATGTGTAGCGATATAATTCTAGGTCAAGATTTTCAGAAACAGCACAGATCACTTCAAATAATGTATGAAGGAACTATGCCTGATCTTATATTGTCAAAGCCACCAGTATTGTGTGTTTTTCTGCTGCATTTGTTGAATGTCCTTCATTATTCACTAATTTATCCTCTAGGTGCAAACCAATTGCTACAAAATCAAGACATTTTAGTAAAGGTGACAGGAACTTTATCAACACAAAAGTAACTCATCTTTTACAAGAAGGCATCATAGAACCCAGCTCTTCCCCTTGGAGGGCACAAGTTCTCGTGGCAAAGGACCCCTTGGAGAGACATAGAAAGAGACTCTGCATTGATTACTCTCAAACTATAAACCAGTTCACGGAGCTTGATGCATATCCATTACCTCGTACAGAAGAGATTATCAATACATTATCTAAGTTTCAGATATTCTCTACTTTTGACCTAAAAAGTGCTTACCAACAAATTCCTTTGAAAGAATCAGAGAAGAAATACACTGCGTTTGAAGCAAATGGGAAATTATATCACTACTACAGAATTCCTTTTGGGGTAACTAATGGCGTGGCTGTTTTACAGAGAGAGATGGACAAACTTGTTGAACAGGAAAACCTTAAAGATACTTTCCCTTATCTTGATAATATAACTATTGCAGGAAAAGACCAAGCTGAACATGATGAAAATGTACAACGGTTTTTAGAAGTTGTTCATTCTAAAAAACTAACATTAAATGAGGCTAAGTCAATAACATTAGTGTCATCAATTAATATTCTTGGTTATTGGGTTGAAATTAATATAATCAAGCCTGATCCAGGAAGACTCCGCCCACTCCAAGAGTTGCCTGTTCCAGCTGCATTAAACTCTCTACGAAGGGTTCTTGGGATGTTTGCATATTATGCTAAATGGATACCAAATTTTTCTGACAAAATTCAACCTTTGATTGGAGCAAAATCTTTCCCCCTTGACTCTACAGCAATTGGTGCCTTTACTTCTTTGATGAAACAATTAGAATCTGCGACATTGCACGCCATCGATGAGGATTTCCCCTTTGTTGTTGAATGTGATGCCTCTGATATAGCAGCATCAGCAACATTAAATCAAGGAGGATGACCAGTGGCTTTCATGTCTCGTACTCTCTAAGGTAGTGAATTGCACTACCCACCCGTTGAAAAGGAAGCTACAGCAATTATTGAAGCTGTGAGGAAAATGGAGTCATTTCCTTGCTCGCCAGCACTTCACTTTGATAATAGATCAGCGTTCAGTAGCTTTTATGTTGCATAATCGGAAACAAACAAAGATTAAAAACAGTAAAATTTATGAATGGAGGATAGTTATTCAATTGAGTACCGCGCTGGTAAGGATAATGTTGCTCCGGATACATTAACTCGAGCATTTTGTGCCTCTGTTCATTCTTCTGTACTCACTGATCTTCACAATGGGCTGTGTCATCCTGGAGTCACTCGTATGTTACACTATTTTCGTTCCAAAAACTTATCTTTCTCTACAGAAGATGTGAAGATGACGTGTGCTTCATGTAGAATCTGTGCTGAATTAAAACCAAGGTTCTTCCGTCCTGAAGAAGGAAGATTGATCAAAGCTACTCAACCTATGGAACGTTTGAGTATTGACTTCAAAGGGCCTTTACCATCCTCCTCTCGAAATGTTTATATACTTACCATAGTTGATGAATATTCGAGGTTTCCATTTGCCTTTCCTTGTCCAAATATGTCAGCTGCTACAGTTATCAAACTGTTTTCATTCTGTGGATTTCCAAGTTACATACATTCTGATAGGGGAACCTCATTCATGTCAAAAGATTTAAAGGACTTTCTAATAGAGGAGTTGCAACAAAAACAACACCATATCATCCTATTGGAAATGGTCAGGTTGAGAGGTATAACGGAATCATTTGGAAAGCAGTGAAACTGGCTTTAAAGTCGAATGACATGCCAGATCAGCAGTGGGAATGTGTTCTACCAGATGCATTACACTCCATCAGATCCCTACTGTCAACTGCTACCAATACTACTCCACATGAGCAGTTCTTTAACTTCAAACGGCGTTCTTCTAGTGGTACTTCTCTGCCATCATGGTTGACGAGCCCTGGGCCTGTGTTGCTTTGTCGTTATGTCCGATCATATAAGAATGAACCTTTTGTTGATGAAGTTGAACTGACTGATGTCAACCCTTCTTATGCAACTATCAAGTATCAGGCTGGACGTCAGTCAACTGTCTCACTTCGTGACCTTGCACCATGTCCGTCTTCTTCATCAGCTCCATCACTCCTTGATAATATTAATTGAGATTCTATAAGTAATTCTAAAATTGAAAATGTAAATAACAATATGAGTGAAGTTGATGACCAAGCAATATACCTGCATGTACCACCAGCTATTGAAACACCATAATCTCCTGATGCTCCAGTGCTGCGACGGTCATCAAGACGTACTAAACCTCCTGACCGCCTCAACTTATAAATACGAGGGGAGTATGAAGTGGGCACATGTGCGGGGCTTTTCCAGAGTGTGCGTGCGGGGTCTCGGGCCTCAAGGCCTGCGGAATCAACGATATTTTCCAGACGCTTTGAAGTTATGTACTACAGAAATGAGTTGCTTAAAGCTTAAATAAAGTTTAAATAAATTACAAGTAGCGTAAAAGTTTCATTTGCCTCACAACAGTAACGTTTTCACACGAAGGGTGATGAATGTATGGAACGAGCTGCCGGATGAGGTAGTTGAGGCAGGGACTATCGCAACTTTTAAAAAATAGTTAGACAGGTACATGGATAGGACAGGTTTGGAGGGATACGGGCCAAATGCAGGCAGGAAAGACTAGTGTAGCTGGGACATGTAGGAGGATGTGGGCAAGTTGGACCAAAGGGGCTGTTTCCACAAGACCCTGTGACTCTAATCTCTGAGAAAGCACATCAATGGTATTACAAACAAATTCTGAAAGTTGAATGTCCACAGTCTGTGCACAGGGTGCTTTCTCTCTACTCTCCCCTTCTCTGTCTCCGTCTGCGCTGAGGCCTAATGGCAGAGCTGGCGGCCTCCAACCTGCGACCGACCTCGAGGCTCTGGAGGCAGAGCCAGCCAGGACTCACCAACGCGAGGCTGGCCGTCTTCGGGCTGTGGCGGCGTTCGGGCAGCGGCACGACTCGGCACGGGGGGGGGGGGGGGGTCGGCGGGGCTCCGGGGGGCGGGGGGGGGGTGAGGGCGGCCCGGCTCGGGGCTGGTACAGCGCTCCCGTGAGGGCGGCCCGGCTCGGGGCTGAGACGCTCCGGTGGCAGCGGCCCAGCTCGGGGCTGGTACGGCGCTCCCATGAGGGCGGCCCGGCTCGGGGTTGGAACGGCGCTCCCGTGAGGGCGGCCCGGCGCGGGGTGGAGATGGTGCTCAGGTGGCTGAGGCGGCGTTCTGGCAGCGGCGACCTGAATCCGGGGCTCAGCCACGGGCCAGTGGACGACATCGTCGGGAGTTCGCAGGTCACAGGCTGGTGCCTGTTTTCCGGAGTTCCCGCGGCAACAGCGGCGTCCGCTGGACTGGAGGGCGGCAGCTTCGACCACCCCGGGCCACGGAGCTTGAACCGGCCCGTTCGCGGAGCTCGGTGAGCCGTGCGACTGACTTACCATCTACCGGTGGGGTATCGCCTCAGCGCAGAGGGAGAAGAGGAGGGAAGAGACAGTAACCCTAAGATTTTTGCCTCCATCACAGTGAGGAGGTGCCTGGTGAACTCACTGTGGTGGATGTTAATTTGTGTTTATTGTGTGTTTTGTTGTTTATTATTACATGTATGGCTGCAGGCAACAACATTTCGTTCAGACCGTAAGGTCTGAATGACAAATAAAGGATCTAATCTAATCTAATCTAATGTGCTCCAGCTGTGACTCCTTCTACCTCAAGGTTTTGCCTAAATTGTAACAGTTTGTGATTTAGCAGTGCTTATGTTACACTGTTTGCTTCTACACGTTCTACAGCGATTATAACATTTTTCAAATGATTCTGATAAATATGCTCAGCATCAATCTATTTTCTGTTGATATGGGATTTGGGACAAAGATTCAGGCTGAAGCTATTTGACAATTTGACCCCTCTGTGACGTTCGTTATTATGCTCTACATTCATTCACAAATTAGCCTAGAGCGAGAAACCGTGGCTGGAGTGAGCTACTCATACTTTATAATTGTTCATCCGTAAATCCTCAAATGCTGAAATTACCTTGTTTAACTCTGAAAGGAGAATGGTTCATAAGTTTTTAAGAAGGAACTGTAGATGCTGCAAAATCGAAGGTCGACAAAAGTGCTGGAGAAACTCAGCGGGTGCAGCAGCATCTTTGGAGCGAAGGAAATAGGCAACGTTTCGGGTCCGAAGAAGCGTTTTAGCCCGAAACGTTGCCTATTTCCTTCGCTCCATAGATGCTGCTGCACCCGCTGAGTTTCTCCAGCACTTTTGTCTACCTTATGGTTCATGGGTTCATGTTCATTAGTGATAGGAGCAAAATTAGGCCATTCGGCCCATCAAGTCTACTGTGCCATTCAATCATGGCTGATCTCTCTTTCCCTCAACCCCATTCCCCTGCCTTCTCCCCATAACCCCTGACAACCGTACTAATCAATGGAAACATTGGGGGATTAATTAAAAGTGGGTAATGAAGAGATTGATTGTTCAGGCCTCGTACTAAGTGCAATCGGATCCATGATGATTTCTTGAGGACTTCTTCTGAAAAAGAAAAAATCACTTTCCTGAGGTGGACGACTCGCCTACTTGGATTGAGATTGGGAGGGCGAAAGAAGGCAGTGAGATCAGTGTGGGTGTGGCCCTCATTCTATGCCACGCCACCCTCCTCCTCCACCTCCAGGCTTCTGAAAGTTTAAAATAGAAAATCCCAGTTGGCCTTTAAGTTTGGAACAAAAATAAATTGCATATTTCAGATGTCGGTTAAGGAACCACAAGAGAATATTATGAAACTGCAGTGTAATGTCAAATCAATGAAAGATATAAGGCAACGAAAGAAATGTTGTAAAACTTGTAAGACCATAAAAGATGCTGTATAAATGATTTTTTTTCCTTTTACTTCAGAGCAAAGTGCCTACAGTTTGCTCCATAGAGTGATGGCTGTCTTTGAAGTTAGCAAGCAGTATTACAATCTGCCTTGGGGGGAAAAAGGCAGTGGAAATTTATTTGCATAACCCCATAAGGAATAGTGTAATGCTGATGAAAATGACCATTACCCAAATACATTTCTTTATACGTTTCAAGGATTCTTCATGCCTGTAGGAAAACACACCTCAGTTTTGCTGTTATTATTGTTTCTTTTAGCACTTTTATTCCCACCCCTGCCCTGTCAATGATAGCACAGCAGCGAAAATGCACCAGTTACAATCTTTTCAGTTAACTACTTTAAAAAGTATCAGTTTTATTTACTCACAGAATAACCACATTTTATTATCCCCTTCTCAGTGGAACTGTGTTATTTAAAGGGCCAATACAAACATTATTCTCTGTCTGCGTTAAGGTCTGTGACTTCCTGAAATCTCAAATGCAACCTTGTGTGTAGACTTTGATTGTTTTACCCATGGAGGTAAGAAACGCAGTTATTATCAGCTTTCTAAATGACCTATTCACTTCCATCTGAGACTTTGACGACACTCTCCCGCTTTCTGCCCTGCCCTTTCTTTTTTTTTAAATAATTTTATTTATTAGAAGTACAGTACATTACAAAAGTACAAGCCAAATATATCTTATTACATTTATTGTACCACTTCATTTTTTAAGCTTTAAAAAGAGAGAAATAAAGAAAGTGAGAGAGAGTCGTGATAATGTGAAAGGGTGATCAAAAAGAAAGACCCATTGAGCAAGGAGTTAGGGAAAAAAGTTAAGAAATAGGCCATAGAAAAGAAGAATGAGAAAAAGAAACAAAAGCTCTCTTATGAAGACCGTGCAAAAAGGGATATACCAACCGTATTTTTCGTCCCACCTTACCAGATCCTGACATAATTTCTTTTTAAAGTACAGTTGCACCTTATACTTGTAGTAAGTCGATAAATGCAGACCATGTCTTTTGGAAGTGGTCTGATTTGCCTGCAAGAAGGAGTCACATATCTTCCAGGTGTAGTGTTTCAAACATATTTGAAATCCACATATTTATTGTTGGTATGGGGGCGTTTTTCCAGAATTTAAGTATAAGTTTTTTCCCGTTATTAACCCGTAATTAAATAGATTATTTTGAAACACATTTAGTTCAGGGCTGCCTTCCATTGTTCCAAAGATAATCCATTCTGCTTTTGGTATCAGTTTTATTTTAAGTAATTTTGTAAAGATTTCAAAAATTTCAGTCCAAAAATTTTGAATATTTATACAAAAGACAAATGAATGAGCTATAGTAGCTTCTTGAGATAGGCATTTATCACACATAGGTGAGACATTAGGAAAACGTTTGCTTATTTTGGTTTTTGAGTAGTATTATCTATGTAAGATTTTAAATTGAATTAAAGTGTGTCTTACGTTAATCGATCATTTATACACATATAGTAAGTGTTCATCCCACCTCTCTTTTGAAAATTTTATAGCTAATTCTTGTTCCCAGTCTCTTCTAATACCGTCGGTTGATGGTATTTCTATATTTAGAATAATGTTATACAATTATGATATTAAATTTGCTGATTCGGCCTTTGTCTTCATTGCTTCATCCAAAAAATCAGGTGGCATATTATAATAATCTTGTGTATATTTTTTCAGATAGTCACATATTTGAAAATATTTAAAATAATGATTATTTCTCAAATTGTATTTTAATTGTAATTGTTGGAATGATAATAATTTTCCCGTTTGATACATGTCTCCGAGCGTTTTAATTTCTATTCTTTCCCATTGTGTAAATGATTTATCTATAATAGAAGGTTTAAACGACGCGTTATTAACTATTGGAGATAAAAGAGAAGGATACCTTAATTTTAGGGTATGTTTTATTTGTTTCCAAGTTCTAATTGTACTATGTATAGTTGGATTTTGATTGTATTTTGTACTGTTCAGGTTCATTGGTGAGAGGAGGATCGCTCCAATATTACAAGGGGAGCAGTCTTCTCTCTCCATTACAATCCAATCCACTTGCTGGGCAGAATTGTCCAGCAGGTGAATCATGTTTTTGATGTTTACTGCCCAATAATAGTACATAAAGTTAGGAAGTGCTAAACCTACTAGTTTTTTAGGTTTGCACAAGTGTGTTCTTTGTATTCTGTAGGATTTATAGTCCCATATAAAATTTGTAATGTCTGAGTCCAGTTTAAAAAAAAACTTTTTTGGTAGGTATATTGGAATTGACTGGAATAGGTATAGAATTTGTGGTAGAGAAATCATTTTTATGGCATTTATTCGCCCTATGAAAGAGATCGGAAGCGTTTTCCAGAATTTGATTAAGGCATTTAATTTCTTAAGTAGGGGACTATAATTTGCATTAAACATAGCTTGATATTTTCTAGTGATTTCAATTCCCAAATATTTAAATTTTTCTGTAGCTATTTTAAAAGGGAATTTTAAGAGATGTGTTTAGTCTTTAGGTTTTATCGACATAATTTCACTTTTATTCCAATTTATTCTGTATCCTGAGCAAGATCCAAAATCCTCAATTAGGTTTAATCTGTTTGGTATAGTAATTTGGGGTTTTGTGATGTACAATACTACATCGTCTGTGTATAAGGATATTTTATTATTCGAATATTTTGTGTTATAACCATGAATGTTCAGATGTATTCTGATTCTTTCGGCTAAAGGTTCAATTACAAGAGCAAATAACAGCGGTGATAGCGAGCATCCTTGTCTATTGCCCCTTGATAATTGGAATTTCGTAGATAATATATTATTAGTTAATATTCTTGCCGTAGGCTTATTATATAATAATTTTATCCATAAGATGAAATTCTCTCCCATTTGAAATGTTTGCAATACTTTAACCAGGTAGTCCCATTCCACTTGGTCGAATGCTTTTTCTGCGTCCAATGAAATAATTGATGTCTTGTTCTTCAGTTTTATGTGAGTGCATTATATTGAGCAAACGTCTCAGATTATTAGATGATTGTCTTTTGGGTATGAACCCCGTTTGATCCGCATTTATTAATTTACTAACGTATTTACTTAGTCTTCTAGCTAGTGTTTTCGCTAGTATTTTTTGATCTGTATTTAACAGTGCAATAGCTCTGTATGTTCCGGGTTCTTTATCTTTTTAAGGTATTAATGTAATCGTTGATTCTGCTAGTGTTTCAGGTAAGGTTTGTTCTTTAAAAGCATATGTATACATTTTCTGTAAACATGGTGTAATTATGGCGTAAATACTTTTATAAAATTCATTACTAAATCCGCCTGGTCCTGGAGTTTTTCCATTCTATAATGAGTTTATTGTGTCTTCTATTTCCTTAATTGAAATTTGTGCTCCCAATTCCTCTTGTTCCTTCAACTCTAGTTTTGGAAGATTACATTTATCCAAGAACTCTGTAACTTTATTAGTGTCTGTTACTGTTTTAGATGCATACAAATTCTGATAAAATTGAGCGAATCTTTTATTGATATCATTAGGTAATGTTAATAATTCCTTGCTATCTGATTTAATCTTTAGAATCGTGTATTCTTTTTCCCGTTTTTTCAGTTGGCGTGCCAAAAGTTTGTGTGGTTTGTCCCCAAATTCAAAATGTCCCTGTTTTTGTAATTTGGAATAGTCTAATAACTTTTGCTGATAGTAATTTATTTAACTTAAATTTCAATATTTGCCCTGCCCTTTCTGCCCTGCCACAATCTCCAACCCTACCCTTCCACCAATTTGAGTATCCAATTATTCATTAGTCAAATTTAACTGGAAGAATGGTACATTTCGTTCACAGGTTCTTGAGTAGATCAATAATGTTGGTCTACTTGCTGATAACTATAAGAATGTGCCAATAGGAAACACTATGCACATGCCACTGTGTGTTGTCGTGCAGCTTCGCATAGGGGTACATTGAACTGATGGGTTCAAGCCATGATCCATTTCAAGCCATGTTCACACGGGAGGGCTGGTCCCCCAATGCAATATTCCACCTCTCCACCAATTCCAATATTGGTGGCCAGTGGGAGGGGGAGGGGGCTTTCTGGAGTGCTAGTATGGGTGTTGTGGGCTGAAGGGACTGGTTTCCAGAAGGCTAGTATGGACATTGTGGGCCAAATGGATTCTTGGGGTGGCAGCTCACTCTGGTGGACTGGTAATTGACTCATGGCTATTCCTTGAAATTCCATTTCAAGCAGGGTGCAAGGCCACCAAATTCAGGTGCAGTTTCCTACCACTTCAAGCAGGGTGCAAGGCCACCGAATTCAAGTGCAGTTTCCGACCATTTCAAGCAGGGTGCAAGGCCACCAAATTCAAGTGCACTTTTATGCCATTTCAAGCAGGGTGCAAGACCACCAAATTCAAGTGCAGTTTCTTAACACTTCAAGCAGTTTGCAAGGCCACCAAATTCAAATACAGTTTCATACCATTTCAAGCAGGGTGAAACCACCATAAAACCACACAAAACACCAAACAAAACACTACATAAACACCACACACACAGTTCAGTAGACATTCAGTGTGTTCAGTTGATTCACAGCTCAGACAGAGTCGTGACCTCTCCCTCCCCCATCTTGCAGAAACTGAGCCACACCCACACTTCCGGGTTTTATGATCCTGCCCCCTCCCACCGGACGGGGCGTGGCCTTCATGGCGTGATTGACAGGAGAGAGATTGTCAACATTTTTTAAACACTAATAACACTTTTGTTTTTTATTGATGGGAAGAATCCTCTGCACCTGATGAGCGGAGGGGGACTGAGTAAGATGTCCAAAAATCACAGCCGTAATTGGTAGCATTTTATCTAAAATCAATATGCAGTGCAAACAGGAAATTGTCAAGTTTCCAGCACCAACAGCCATTTGCAGTGCTTCACTTCAAGCCTACCACCACCAACCACCAATAGCCATTTGATGTGCTTCACTTCAAGCCAACCACATTTTTATTTTCAAACCCCATTAAGGGCACTCAAGGTCAGTAAAACCACACTCACAGTGCAGTAGACATGTGTTCAGTGTTATTCACAGCTCAGACTGAGAGACGTGACCCTCTCGCTCCCCCATCTTGCAGAGACTGACTGAGGCAAACATGAAGCATGGTTAGACATTGAAAACATTGCTAACCTATTGTGGCTTTACACCTCAGTCAAATTATCAGCTCTCAAAGCAATGTAATAGATTAATCTCACCAATTTATTTGCCTCAGGCACTGATCTTCTGTATAACTTAATAACCAGATATCCAGCAAATGAGAGAAAGAGAGAGAGAGAGAGAAGCAGAGCACAGAAACAAGCTCTTTGGCCCACTGAGCCATCTAGTTCTTGTTGTACTCATCCCATTTTATTCTCCCCACATTCATATCAACTCGCACCCAGGTTTTACCAATCACTTACACAGTGCGAGCAATTAACCAAAGCATATGTCTTTGGGATTTGGGAGTAAGCCGAGCATGGATAAAACATCTGTGGTCCCAGAGAGGACATGCAAACATGTCACAGAAGGCAACAGTGAGGAGGACTGAACCCAGTTCACTGGAGCTGTGAAGTAGTAACTCTAGCAGCTGCTCCACTGCATTATCATGGCGAATACTGAATTATGACAGATGGTAAATGACTATGGTGTGACTCAAAGGGCAGCATTCTCATTCCAAGTCAGAAGGCCCACTGGTGTGCAGTTTACAGTGACACGTCTTATTCGCATCTATTGGGAGAAGCCATTACATAAGATATTGATGGGATCAGCTCACCTGCAATGATGGATCAGAAATCTGGTCATTGTTCAGGTGAATGCTCTTATATATTTAGTGCAGGGAGCCGATGAAGTTCAGCGTGGTGGGTGGGGGGGAAATCGCTGGCCTATTGCAAATTTCCCTTCAGTTGTTTATCATTGTCACCATTGTCTGCTGGCTATTGATGGAGAATCAGGGTGCTTGTTCCCACAGCTCATCTCAACCCAGACTGCATGGTGGAGTACTATCACTTCATATGTTACTGCTACGATGGCACATGTTTGTATATTGCTTGATAATCTGTGCAAAATAGCACAAACCAGCCATTTACATACATAATGCTTTTCAAGAGATGTAGCTACAAAAGTCATTCCATCGGCCTACTGGAGAAAACCACCATAGGTCCCATATGCAATGCTGTTTTTAAATTCATTTTCACGTGCATGCAATTTATTATTTATTATTTAAATTGCCACAAACAATTATCACTACAAATTATTTGCATTAACCATTTAATAAAGAAGAGTGATAGTTATGGTATTGAACAATTGTAAATGTGTGGTGAAGTAGGCATATGGCATACTTGCTTTCATTGGATGGGGCATTGAGCATAAGAGTCGCAGATCATCTTATAGCTGTAGAAGGCGCAGGTGAGATTGCAACTGCAATATTGTGTGTAGTTCTGGTTTCATACTATAGAAATGATATGATTACGCTGGAAAGGGTGCAAGGATGCAGAAATACCTGATAAGGATGTTGTTGAGACTGAGTTAAAAGGAGCAAATGGACAGACTGGGACATTTTTCCCTGGAGACTGGAAGGCTAAAGGATGACCTTACAGAGGTATACAAAATAATGATGGGCACAGGTGAGTGCCTAGTCACGGTCTTTTTCCCCACGGTGGGGGAGTCTAAAACTAGAAGGCACAGTTTTAAGGTAAGAAGATAAAGATTTAAAAGGTTCCTGAAGGGGCACGTTTTTCACACAGAGCGTGGAATGTACGTGGAGCTAACTACTTGAGGAACTTGGGAACATTTACAAAATTTTGGACAGGTACATGGATGGATAGAAAAGGCTTAGTAGGATATGGACCAAATCTGAGGAAAGACATTCTTGCCATAGAGGGAGTACAGAGAAGGTTCACCAGACTGATTACTGGGATGTCAGGACTTTCATATGAAGAAAGACTGGATAGACTCGGCTTGTACTCGCTAGAATTTAGAAGATTGAGGGGGGATCTTATAGAAGAAACTTACAAAATTCTTAAGGGGTTGGACAGGCTAGATGCAGGAAGATTGTTCCCGATGTTGGGGAAGTCCAGAACAAGGGGTCACAGTTTAAGGATAAGGGGGAAATCTTTTAGGACCGAGATGAGAAAAACATTTTTCACACAGAGAGTGGTGAATCTCTGGAATTCTCTGCCACAGAAGGTAGTTGAGGCCAGTTCATTGGCTATATTTAAGAGGGAGTTAGATGTGGCCCTTGTGGCTAAAGGGATCAGGGGGTATGGAAAGAAGGCAGGTACAGGATACTGAGTTGGATGATCAGCCATGATCATATTGAATGGCGGTGCAGGCTCGAAGGTCCGAATGGCCTACTCCTGCACCTATTTTCTATGTTTCTATGTTTCTAAATGCAAGAAAATGGGACTAGCTCAGACAGACACCACAATCAGCTGGATAAGTTGGGTGTAAGGCATATTTCCATGCTAAATAACTCTATAGTTTGTTAACCAGCTTCGACTTGGCAGAGAGGGCTAATCATTCACTTCATAGCCTGTGGAAATTCTTTATATTTAATTTATTTTTTATTGGAGGGGAAAAAAATACAGTACATCTGACGTATTGCATTACAATTCCCTCCATTTTATTTTTTATATATAATAACAAAATAACCCTTAACCACCCTCCCTAAACACCCCTTGGCAGCTAATGTTTTCACAATACAAATATATCACAAATACAAATGCACATTTTAACAATAATAAAGTAACAAAACAGAACCCACTTACTGTCAAGTGCCCTCAGTAAATAGGTGGTTCCTTTAGACCCTCAAAGTATGATAAAAAGGGTTCCCATTTCAAATAAAACTTTTTCACAGACCCCCTCAATGTGAATTTAATCTTTTCTAGCCTTAAAAAAACATCACGTTTTCCAGCCAAGCAGCAGATGGAGGAGTGGTAGATTTCCAGACCAGCAAGATTCTAATTAGACCAGAAATTCTAATTAAGGGTAGTAAAGCAAACTCCCATTTACTCAGAAATGGATGGCATGAAACAATTTGGCAAGACAACTATTAGCATCAATTGCCCTTGGAATACGCTGAGTAATAAATTGAGAATTTTATTAATGAGGGATTTGAGACAATTCTGGATTATCCGATTACTAAATATATGTTGGTCTGTTTAATTAAGCCCTGTAGACTCATATCTTCTTGTATTTTTCCCATTATCTTTCTGCTTAGGTACTATTTCTTATCCTTTCCATTTCTCTCAGATCTCTTCCCCTCTATTCTCCTACCCCATCACTTAGCAGTTTATATATCTCAGACAATTGGTTGCTAAAGTGTTCTCATCATCTGCGCAGATGTGCTTTTGCTGTGGTGAAGTGATTTTTTTTTTTTGAGTTAAGCTTCAATGAACCTTCTTCCTGTTTGAAATTAATGGTCCAAACCTCCAGTGAAGAAGTTTGCCAGACAGAATTACATTTGAGTCTCAGTTTCTGACACATTGCCAGCTCATTCTGCACTCATTCATTCTTAATCACTGGAACTGAACAACAAGCTGGAACCTCAGATCTGATCGTATCTGGGTGGTACATAGCACATGCCACGCTCATTCCATTTTTCAAACCTTTATTTTTTGTAAGGGCATTATTCTGGAACTGATTAGGCTTCCACTCCCTATTGTTAATCCCTGAAGGAATTGGGAAAGTGTGTGCTTGGCTTGTGCTTAGTTTATTCATAGGAAGTGTGGTCACATGTGGTAATGGTGTGCATTTATTCATTTACATTGCTGTGTGGGGGGAAAGAGCCAGAATATGAAAAAGCAAAGAAATATTTGCAATTATATCGGGCTTCAGTAGTTAAAAGATTCCTACATGGCTCGACAGTGTAGGCAAAAGTACACAAAGAAATTGTAGTGGTGTTCACACTCACACACATGGGCAGTGTGGTGATGCTCACTCTCACTCTCTCTCTCTCTCTCCCTCTCTCTCTCTCTCGCTCTCACACACACACTCACAAGGGCAACGTGATAATCCTCACACTCACACACACACGAAGGGCAGCACGATGCTGCTCTCACACACACGCATTCACAAAGGGCAGTATGATGATGCTCACTCACACATTCACGAGCGCAGTGTAATGATCCTCATACTTACACACACGCATGCACGCATACAGATGGTGTGACGATTCCCACACCCACACACACGGGCAGTATCACACACGTGTGTGCCCCAGACAATGAACAGTTTTCAGCCAACGTTTTCTGAGGCTCCAACCCCTCTCACCTTTGCCACATCCCTCAGCCCCCTCTCCCTGTCCCACCACACTCACCCCCCAGAAACCCTGAGTCTCAGAGACATTTAAAGGCATTTAACAATTCAACAATTCATAGCAAAAGGATTTGAGTATAGGAGCAGGGAGGTTCTACTGCAGTTGTACAGGGTCTTGGTGAGACCACACCTGCGTATTGCGTACAGTTTTGGTCTCCAAATCTGAGGAAGGGCATTCTTGCCATAGAGGGAGTGCAGAGAAGGTTCACCAGACTGATTCCTGGGATGTCAGGACTGTCTTATGAAGAAAGACTGGATAGACTTGGTTTATACTCTCTAGAATTTAGAAGACTGAGAGGGGATCTTATAGAAACTTACAAAATTCTGAAAGGGTTGGACACGCTAGATGCAGGAAGATTGCTCCCGATGTTGGGGAAGTCCAGGACAAGGGGTCACAGCTTAAGGATAAGGGGGAAATCCTTTAAAACCGAGATGAGAAGAACTTTTTTCACACAGAGAGTGGTGAATCTCTGGAACTCTCTGCCACAGAGGGTAGTCGAGGCCAGTTCATTGGCTATATTTAAGAGGGAGTTAGTTGTGGCCCCTATGGCTAAGGGGATCAGAGGGTATGGAGAGAAGGCAGGTACGGGATACTGAGTTGGATGATCAGCCATGATCATATTGAATGGCGGTGCAGGCTCGAAGGGCCGAATGGCCTACTCCTGCACCTAATTTCTATGTTTCTATGTTTCTAATGTCTTTAACAATTTAAAATGTAACAATATAGACTTAAACAATGAAGGTGAAAAAAAACTAAAATAGATTTAATTAGAAAGACTAATAAGTAAATCTGATAAATACTGATAAATAAAGCTTCCAGATGCATGCTGTATCAGGACGTTCTCTCCGGCAGATAGTTGTTCCTTTGCTGAACTCAGTGGTGAATCGAGTTGCGGAGAGCGGATGGCATAACTGAGATGAGTCTGATTTTCAGCTTGTCTCCACCTTCTGCTGAGTGGTGCGGATTCATGAATGAAACTTGGCAATAAGTGGTGTTCATCAGTTTAATTTGGTCCCAAGGGTAACATGCTGGATGGCTGCCAGTACAACCCATTGTACTTTAGTTGGATTCTGCCCAGAGGTCACACATTTATATCTCTCTCCTGACAAGAATGAAATATTTAGGGGTTAAAATGCTCGCAGTGATCTCGTCACACGGGTGGGTCTTTTGCAAGATAAACCATTTTAACAAACCATTTAATTTCTCAACCAGGAGAATGAGGACCTAATTGAAATGAGGCTATGTTCTGACACAGTCATTTATTCACTGACTATTTGTTTTGAACCTTGACATTGATAGGAATATCAGGTGTGAAGTAGAGTTAGATCCTGAGAAGAGAATTTCAAAGTAAGTAAATCTTAATAAATATTTATTTTGTAAGTGAGGTATTTTCTTTGTGCATAACTGTACTTTCCCCTACACTGTCGAGCCATTTAGGAATCTTTTAACTCCTGAAGCCCAATATAATTGCAAATATTTTTATGCATTTTCATATTCTGGCTCTTTTCCCCCACATGGCAATGTAAATAAGCGATTGGAGTAGAATTAAGCCATTCGGCCCATCAAGTCTACTCTGCTGTGTTTAAGAAAGAACTGCAGATGCTGGAAAAATCGAAGGTAGACAAAAATGCTGGAGAAACTCAGCAGGTGAGGCAGCATCTATGAAACCTGCAACATCGCCTATTCCTTCGCTCCACAGATGCTGTCTCACCCACTGAGTTTCTCCAGCATTTTTGTCTACCTTCGATTTTTCCAGCATCTGCAGTTCTTTCTTAAACATTTCTTAATCCAACATTTAAGTCTACTCCGTTATTCATTAATGACTGATCTATCTCTCCCTCCTAACCCCATTCTCCTGCCTTCTCTCCTGACACCATAACTGTCCTAGTTTCTTAAACTCGATCAGTGGCAAATTTAGCTCAATAGTCCTCTTGCTATTTCAATGCAGGCTGATCATTCTATGGAGTGTGATTGAGATGGGAAAAAGGCACGTTGATCAAGAATACAAAAGCTTGGGACTTTTTCCGTGTTGTGTGCGCGCGCCCTTCATTATGTGTGTGTTTGTGCGCGCGTGCACGCGCGTGTGCGAGCTGCTGCTCTTCCTTTGTGTGCGCGGGCACGAGCACCCCTGCATTGTCTTTGTGTGTGTGTGTGCGCGGGCACGAGCACAACTGCATTGTCTTTGTGTGTGTGCGCGGGCACGAGCATAACAGCACTGTCTTTGTGTGTGTGTGCGCGGGCACGAGCATAACTGCACTGTCTTTGTGTGTGTGTGCGCGGGCACGAGCATAACTGCACTGTCTTTGTGTGTGTGTGCGCGGGCACGAGCACAACTGCATTGTCTGTGCCACTGTGTGTGTGCGCGGGCACGAGCACCCCTGCACTGTCTTTGTGTGTGAGAGCGGGCACGAGCATAACTGCACTGTCTTTGTGTGTGTGCTTGCGCGGGCACGAGCACCCTATGTGTGTGCTGTGCGCGGGCACGCGAGCCAATGCATTGCCAGGGTGCTGTCCATTGCTCTGTCCACTGTGCTGTCCTCGTGAGCGCGCGCGCGCGACCTCGCTGCTCTGCCCTTTGTGTCGCCTCCACTTGAAAGGAATTTTAATTTGAATCTCCTGGAGGTGTCTGGCATCGAACTGGCGCGTTGCCTTTGTTGCAAGAGGCCAGTAACAAAGTGTGTGTCGTCTCCCTACAGCAGCGCATCAGGGCAAACCCATCTTTCTATCATTTGCGGTAAATCAACACCTTCCACAAAGGTAATTGCGCAAATTAACCAAACACAGATGCTCCATAGTTTGCGTTCTTCAGGGCTTTGTAACAACAGCTGGACTGAGGCCCCACAGGTACAGGCACTGCCAAGTCTGGGGGGGGGGGGGGGGGTCACACTGCCAGGAAATGAGTCATATTTTCCAAATACTGGAAGGCATTTTGTATTTAGTGTAAGGAATTCATACCACCTCTCTGCAGGCGTGCAAACACACAGGCCCTTTCATAGCATTTTCATTTTCTGTAGCCACAGAGTTGCTGCACTTGATTTTGCCCTTCGTAGTTTATGCTGTTTATATTGAGAGACGGTGTTTAAGGTGACAATGTATTATAGGTGGGAGCAGCTCTCTGTGAAGAGATGTTCATGTTGATTCAATTCAATGATACTTTATTGACACGTGCCTAGGTACAGTGAAATATAGATTCAATGGGCTGTTCTGTCCATTCTGTACTAACCAGAGGATTGTGCTTAATGTCCAGTGATCGTCTTGCTAAGCTGTATGCAAAAAAAAAAATGAAGGTTGATATTCATGGTGAGGTGCATTGTTTATAGAGAGAGGTTTGTTTATGTTTTTTGGAAGTTATTGTGGTTATAGAAATAGACAAAAATGCTGGAGAAACTCAGGGGATGAGGTAGCATCTATGGAGCGAAGGAAATAGGCGATGCTTCGAGTCGAGACCTTTCTTCAGAAATTATTATAGAAATGAAATGATTATAGAAATGATTTCTTTATCACGGGCACCAAGGTACAGTGAAATAGTTTTGCATACAAAATGTGTAAGAAGGATATTACACATATGCTGTGCTGGTTTAAACCACTGTGGTGGATGTTTATGTTAACTTTTATGTAGTTGTGTGCTTTGTTGGCTTTTTTAGTATGGCTGTATGGTAATTCGCAGACCACTGTACCTTAATTGGTACACGTGACAATAAAAGACCTTTGAAACCGAAGATAGACACAAAATGCTGGAGTAACTCAGCGGGACAGGCAGCATCCCTGGAGAGAAGGAATGGGTGACGTTTCGGGTCGAATCTGAAGAAGGGTCTCAACCCGAAATGTCACCCATTCCTTCTCTTTAGAGATGCTGCCTGTCCTGCTGAGTTACTCCAGCTTATTGTGTCTATCTTAGTTATGCATACAGCTCAGCAAGACTATCACTGTGTATAAGCACAATCCCCCGGTTAGTACAGAAGATACAGAACAGCTCACTGAGCCAAATGCAAGAGGTGCATTTTTTGATGCCACATTTTACAGTCCCAGCTACATCTGGCCACAAAGGATCATTGTAGCCATCGCCTCCATTCCGGTCGCCCCGTGAACAGTCGTCCCTCTCCTTGCATAGCCCTCTTCAGCCTTTATTCCCCGGGGGACACCTCCCCCCGCTGACCTTGAGGGTGCAGAAGGTACCCTCCAAGTTCCTACTGGGCCTTCTGTCCAGCATCCACCACTGTCTCCCTCCATCCTCCTCCCTGCAGCTTCGCTCTACAGGTGGATTCCCAGTTGCACAGCGGGCGAGGCCGGCCTGCCATTGGGATATGGAGTAACTCGCAGCTCGGTGGGAGTCCTTCTAGCCACATACGACTCGCTGGAGAATGTAGACATGAAGAACTGCAGATGCTGGTTAATACACAAAAGGACACACAGTGCTGGAGTAACTCAGCAGGTCAAGCAGCATCTCTGGAGAAAATGGATAGGTGACGTTTTGGGTCGAGATCCTTCTTAAGACTGACAAACCAAGACGTTTCAGTATCTGCTTCTTGCGTATGGAGTGCACAGCCTAAAGTTGAAGAACAACTTGTTCTATTTTATCTTATTTGATTGCATTCGCCGAAACAGGGGGACCACGTGATAGTTGCAATCTCCCACCCAGTTTCAGAATGAAGAAGGGTCTCAACCAGAAACGTCACCCAGCCATGTTCTTCAGAGCTGCTGCCTGACCTGCTGGCTTACTCCAGCACTTTATGACCTTATGTGGTATGTTTATATTGAGGTGTAATGTTTATGGTTTAGGGCAATGTTTATGTTAATAGTGCACGATGACAGGTGATCATGAGGTTTCACATGTTGGCAGCGACTGACGTGTTTATGAGGAAAAGTGTTCATTATTTGGAAGTGTATATTATGAGATGCAGTACCAAGGGGTCTGCACTCCGACCAAACACACTGACAATCATCTCCACATCATGTTACATTATGCAATTATGAACAGTCTCATATTGCGCAGGAGATCCCACATATAAATGGTAAATGGACTACCCTGAATAATATCAGGACATCTTGTGACTGATATATAAACAAATGAACTGACTCAAAAGTATAACAGCCACAGTCACCTTACCAATGAAATCCAATTAACTTAATCTTACCATGGAGTGATTTTCTTGGCAAGAACTTCTGGGAGGTGCAGAATTTCATAATATGACAGCTGATTCTATAACACAGTGGAAGAACCAAGAGGTCTTACAGTATTATAAACTGAAAGCACTATTAATTAAACATTGCTGTAGCAGAAAGTTCATATTTCCAATATATCAGTTAGTATACATCAGTTATTTTAATAAGCTGCCTTCAGAATCCATTGTATAAACACAGAGGAAATAGCCAAGGATCTCTAAGAGTGCATAAAACAAGACTTAATGCTTTACAAGCAGGGCTCAGATTATGGCTGGAATTAATTAATGAGAACTGTTCATAAGCCAAACTGTTCGTAAGTCAGAATTGATCAAAACACTGTCGGGGAGAGGATCACAGACACAGCTGTGACAGGAGAGCGAGCAGGCATGAGGAGAGCAGCCTGCAGTGGCCTCACTGACTCACTGATTAGGACTGCTCAGTGCTCCCAAATTTGGTCAGGTCAATCAAGGCCCTGGCTATTAAGACTTAGGGTGGAGGTGGTGGGTAGAAAGAGAAGGCATGAAGAAGTTCCCTGTTTCCACCTGGCAGAAACATTCCATGCCTGCATCCCCGAAACAGACAATATATGCATCTCCATCCACCCTGCCAGCCCCCCAAATGCTGGGTATTCTGTAGCTTGGCTTGTTTCCTGGCCATCCACAAGGCACAACATGGCAGTGTAAGGAAATACTCACCACCACCCTTAATGAACCCAGCTCCAACACCACCTAGGAACTTAGTGGATGGTGTCCATGAATTGTGTATTGGTAACCCTGGGGAGGACCTGCATCTATTTATTTGTTCTGAGTAATATGTTCTGTTGCATTAGCATTGCTCCTAGGTAGCCTTTGATCGTTCACCATTGAAGGGATCTACAGAAGGCCCTGCCTCAAAAGGCAGCCTATAACATGCTCACATTTCATTCCTACCATCAAAATGAAGATACAGGAGTCTGAAAACCATGACCACCAGGTTCAAGAATAGCTTCTTCCCCAACAACCATCAGACTCTTGAGCACTACACATCACTGACCTAGACTATTAACTTCTATGGACTTCAATCTTTGGTTGCACTAAGGATGTTTTTTTTTTTTTTTTGCACCAGTATTGTAGTTATCAATTTATTGAATTTGTTTATTATATATTATCTAGGTATATTGCGTTCACAGGCCTGTTATACTGTTACAAGTACTGTTTCATTGTTCTTTGGTCGGTACATATAACAATGAAACTCCTTTGATTATGCACAACTGCTAGCATTGAGAAATAACACACAGATCTTGGATTTAATTTCCTTCGGGCCACAGTTGAGATGAGAGCAATGTAGTGAGAGAGGTGGGTCCCAAAGTAACTAATGATTTTTCACTGGGACTAACACCTTCAGTTGCCCTTTCTTTCATTTCAATTAAGAGGCCAATGCTTCAGCATATATTTAGAAAAACCCTACAAAGGTATCATGAGATTGGTGGGAAAAGAACATTAAATCTGCAAGAAGGGAGCCTTCCCACTTCTTGTAACCTATCCCAGATAGATGGATTAGCTTTATTCTCTGGCAGAAACACTCCATGAACTAAGTTACTTTGATTTACCGCTACCCCATTAAGGACATTGGACTTAGTGATGTGCTACAATGCTGAGAAGTATATTCTGTACTCTGTATCTTCCCCTATTGTAATTGCGTTTGAACTGATTGTATCCATATATGTCTAAACTGTTTGAATAGCTTGCAAACCCCTTACTTAGTACATGTGACAAACCTACATACATTTAAATAATTCCCACAAATAGTCATTTGTTGGCACAGAACACATTGAGTAGAAAATTGGTTTTACTAGAATCATACAGCTATACAGAATGGAAACAGGCCCTTTGGCCCAACCTATCCATACTGACCAAGTTGGCATTCTGGGCTAGTCCATTTGCCTGCATTTGCCCATATCACTTCTACCCCTTCCTATAAATTTTATGTCCAATGTCTTTTGAATGAAGGAATGTTTACTTTAGCTGCCTCTCGTGACAGTAAATGAAGCTTTGCCAATGTTATTACGGACGACTCCATTAGGAGAGGCAGTACATGATGCAACAGAGATAGAATGTGTGTACATGGAGATTGTGTTCTGGTGTGTTTCTCGATGGTATTGGAACTGTTTAGTTTACTGTCACGTGTACCGAGCTACAGTGGAAAGTTTTTGTTGTGTGCGAACCAGTCAGTGGAAAGACAACACATGATTACAATTGAGTCATTCACAGTGTACAGATACACATACTTATTGAGGCGTGAAAAGGGGCCCCCCTCACGCTCCGTCAAAAGTCAAGTCAAGAGAGTTTATTGTCATGTGTCCCAGATAGGACAATGAAATTCTTTCTTGCTGCAGCACAACAGAATATAGTAAGCATAAATACAGAACAGTTCAGTGTGTCTCTATAGCATAGACCATATATGTACACATAAATAAACAGATAAAGTAATAACAGCAATAGGCAGTTATAGTTCAGAGTTTGTTTGATGGCGTGTTTAATAGCTGTGGCTGTGGGGAAGAGCTATTCCTGAACCTGGATATACCAGATTTCAGGCTCCTGTACCTTCTACCTGATGGCAGCAGAGAGATGAGTGTGTGGCCAGGTTGGTGTGGGTCCTTGATGATGCTGGCAGCAACTGCGATAGATCCCTTCGATGGTCAGGAGGTCTGAGCCGATGATGGACTGGGCAGTGGTCACAACTTTCTGCATTCTTTCCCGCTGCTGGACGCTCAAGTTGCTGAACCAAGCCACGATGCAACCAGTCAGCATGCTCTCTACTGTGCACCTGTGGAAGTTCGAGAGAGATCTCTTTGACATACCGACTCTCCGTAATCATCTCAGGAAGTAGAGGCGCTGATGTGCTTTCTTTATAATTGCATCAGTGTGCTGGAACCAGGAAAGATCTTCGGAATTTGAAGTTCTTTTCCCTTTCCACCATCGTCCCGTTGATATAAACGGGATTGTGGGTCCCAATCCTACCCCTTCCAAAATCCACAATCAGTTCCTTGGTTTTGCTGGTGTTGAGAGCCTGGTTATTGTGCTGGCACCATTTGGTCAATCGGTCGATCTCACTTCTATACTCTGACTCGTCCCCATCAGTGATACGTCCCACAACAGTTGTGTCGTCGGCGAACTTGATGATGGAGTTCGCACTATGTCCGGCTACGCAGTCATGAGTATAGAGTGAGTACAGCAGGGGGCTGAGCATGCAGCCTTGAGGTGCTCTCGTGCTGATTGTTATTGAGGATGACACATTTCCACCAATACAGATAGACTGTGGTCTGTGGATGAGGAAGTCGAGGATCCAATTGCAGAGGGATGCGCAGAGACCCAATTCTGCGAGTTTGGTAACCAGCTTGGAGGGGATGATTGTATTAAATGCCGAGCTGTAATCAATGAATAACAGCCTGACATATGAGTTTTGTTGCCAAGTGGTCCAGAGCGGAGTGGAGAGCCAGTGAGATCGCATCCACTGTGGCGATAAGCGAACTGCAGTGGGTCCAGGTTTTTGTCGAGGTATGAGTTGATATGCGCCATAATCAACCTCTCAACGCACTTCATCACCACAGACGTTAGTGCCACTGGTCGATAGTCATTGAGGCACGTCACCTTGCTCTTCTTGGGCGCCGGTATAATTGATGCCCTTTTAAAGAAGGTGGGAATCTCAGACCTCAGAAGTGAGAGGTTGAAAATGTCCGTAAAAACTCCAGCCAGTTAGTCTGCACAGGTTTTTAGAACACAACCGGGTATACCATCAGATCCAGGCGCTTTCCGAGGGTTCAGAGTTGTGTTGTGTGGATGGGGAGACGTTTTGGAGGACCAGGATGCAAGCTATCTGCCACAGAACCCCTAGCGTCTGACGTACTCCAATAGGTACAATGTTTATATGGCTGGTATGCATAAATATGTAAATCCACTTATGTGAATTTTCACTCTGCCAAGAAAAGTAGCACATGTGTGAATTTACATCCTCTCAAACCAAAGTAGAATGAATTAGTATTCAAAGACAAGCAACTTGATGACCATTAGGTTCTGACACAACAATCGGAAGGAAATTGCAGGGAGATTCAAATTCTAAAGCTGTAGCACAATGGAGTCATTCTAAACCCAGAGATTTAGTTTCAGCAAGACATTCTCTTCAGATTTTCTTTGCTAAAATGTATGGTCTTTTTTTGTTAAGAATAAATTCATTATTCAGGTCCAGTTCACACTACCCATAACTTGATAGGAAGCCAGTTTGGTTATAATACACATCCTTTCACGCAAGTGGGGGAAAACAAGATGTGCTGGCCTTGATTTCCAGAGTATCTCTGCCCCCCAATAATCATTAAGCCTTGATTGAAACTGATCAAATAGGGTAGAAAACAATAGCATCAGTTCTCCACCTATGCGCAGTTGCCTTAAGGTGGGGTTTTCCTGAATGTTCTAAGTCTGTGTACCAAAGGCTTTCCCACCATAGTGTTACCATGACGTTGACACAGCGACAATGAACTCTTTGGGTCCATACGTGTTTTGAAATTGGCAAAGACATGGGTTTATAGATATTGTAGACAGCAGACACTGGAGTCCTAGGCAAAACACAAAGTGCTGGAGTAGCTCAGCGGCTCAGACAGCAATAAGTTAATAAAATGCCAATGCTGACTCTAAATTGAAGGAAACACTCTAAATGCGAACATGTTTGTTAAACCACCAATTCTCTTTATTTTATTTTGCCACAATAGTTAGGCCTTGTTTTCTGAAACAGACGAAAGCATGCACTTATCTGAAGCCCTTAGGCTTCATTGTTTTAATTAATTTAAGTAACTTTCTTTTTACCTTTGCAACCGCAGTTGCAAGGTTTCTTTTCGGGGGGTGGACGGGCGCAATAGTGGCCTGCATTCAGTTGAGTGCAGCCAATTAGGCGCGGTGTGTTGGGAAGGGTTCTGCGCATCCCCATGCATTTCTCCTGGTCAATGAAGAGCGAGTTGGCCTTCACCGCGATGTCATACTCCAGGACGGACTTGGTTTGGACCAGAAGTTGCAGAGCATTTTGAGACTCCTGTAGACGTTGCTTCAGTGTTTGTATAGTTGCATCTATGGTGTACACTTCACAAACCAACCTAGACAGGAAAAGAAATAATGTTATAAACTGTGGGTAATGCAATGAGTGAGTTTCACCATTTTGTTTCGTGGGGAGGTTGAAAGGTGTGGCCTTTTCTCTGGATAAATTCACTGTTTGTGCCCCTCAGCAAGGGAACTACACCAAGGACAAAATCACGTGTTTAAATCGTGCCTCTTGCGACCTCAGGCTATCTCAAAGGACTTTATGACCAATAAAGTCCTTGTTATATAGGAACTTTAGCAACCGAACATCACGCAATCAGCAATAAGTTAATGAACAGGCAATTAGTTCCAACAATGACGTGTGACAAAATGACCAAGGCACTGGGGAGAACAACTGTGCTTGAAATTAATTTCTGGGAACCTTTACATCAGTTTGAGAAAGCAGGTGTGACCCCAGTTTATTATATTATAGAAATGTATGAAAGAGGAATTCATCCTCATGAGCCTGTTCTGCCATTTATTAGGACTACGATTGGTCTGAATGTAATTTTAATTTCCGCACTCTCATCTATCTGTGGGAAAGTTTCACCCCTTTGTTCACCTGAAAAGTGATGCTGCCAGCTATGTACCACTCCCTCAACATTGCTCTGGCGTGGTCATTGGTCTATTTTTTAAATTTCTGTAGCTTGAACCTATAAATCTGGTGTGAGTGTCATCACTGAAAAGCAGTAGTATGCAAAGGCAGCATTGCTCCATAATAGGACCTTAACAAGATGGTCTTGATTTGCCAACCCATGTACCTCAAATGCAATTCCAATCCATTAGAACTGGATTTTTCCAAAGTCCAGATTCATTTAGTTTATTAATGTCACATGTACCAACTGCTGAACAATGAAAAGGTTTTTGTTGCACGTTCTCCAGTCAGCGAAAAGACTATGCATGATTACAATCAAGCAGTCTGCAGTGTACAGATACAGTATAAAGGGTAGACAAAAATGCTGGAGAAACCCAGCGGGTGAGACAGCATCTATGGAGCGAAGGAAATAGGCAACGTTTCGGGTCGAGACCCTTCTTCAGACCCTTCTCAACCCGAAACGTTGCCTATTTCCTTCGCTCCATAGATGCTGCCTATCCCACTGAGGTTCTCCAGCATTTTTGTCTACCTTCGATTTTCCAGCATCTGCAGTTCCTTCTCAAACAGTATAAAGGGTATAATGTTTAGTGCAAGGTAAAGTCCATTGAAGATATGATTAAAGGTATACAATGAGGTAGATGGGAGTTCTGGACCGCTCTCTAGTTGGTGTGTGCAGAAGCCCACTAATATACAGTAGGTGTGGACGTCTTTGTAAGTGCACTCTTCTCTGCACATTGAAGGGCCACATTATTAGTGGTTAAAACATCCTTGACTGTTGCATACATTTTGTTGTTTACATTCTGCAGTTTGTATGTTTCCAACACTGAATACTACAGGTCCAAATTTGAAACTGGGCCTGTTCTTACTTGTCTATGTTCTGAATTTATTGAAATACAAGAAGATGGGATTTAAAATTTTGACAAGGGCGTATTAATTGCTTTTGAGTTAATTAATGAGGCAAGTGTGCAGACTTTCCTCTAAGCTTCTGCAAAACTATATATATATTTTAAACTACCCGCTTTGGGGGGAAAAAAAATGAAATGTGCCTTTGGAAAACTGAAATAATGTGTTATTGATGATTAGTCACAAACCCTGAAATTTAACAGATAGCCCTCAATCTCCAGGAAACTGCTGGAAAAAATGTAAAAAGTGAATTGGTTTGCTAGAGATATCTGTTCATCACCTGCTGGGTTTGCAAGGTGCAGTGGGTAACTTTGTGGTGTAAATTTACTAGATATCACTATAGTCACTCTTGTATGGAAGACATTTTGTTGGGGATATTTACCCATGGTAGTATTTTATCATTTCAGCCAAATTGCCCCTTTTGTTGGGATTTTCATTTCTTAAAAGCAGCAATATTCACTTTGCTTTCCATTTTGGTACAAGGTTAAGGGCTACCATTAATATTTGTACATAAGGCGTGAGATAGAGGTGCAGCACAGATGCAGTACACAGCAATTAAGATATAATGAGACCTGCAACCTTTTTTTGTTTTAATTGATATAAAATGGAAAGTAACCCTCCAGAGATCTGCATGAAAAATATATTATTTAAACTGATTAATCTGTGCTGGCAATTTAGATTAACTAGGCAGAAATTACATTTTCATTGTCTTTGATTTACGAATGCCTTGCAAGGCTTTCAAAATCTTCACATAGATTACAGACAATTTATTTGAGGGATGTGTTAGTCAGTGGTGTAACAATGATAACACAGTAGACATTGGTAAGTTTTAATGCCTTGAGATATTAATAACAATATCTACTTAATTGCACTTTATAATAATTTTTTTAATTACCAGAAATTTGTTTTTTTAAACACACTTATAAAATTACAAAAAAAAAATGATCTGAGCGAAACTATTAAACTCTAGTACTAAAAGGGCAATATTTACAACCGAGTGTCCACTCGCTTCTCTATGGTATTTTGAGTGTGTGTTCGAACCATTTTTAAAGCGCTTTTCTCCCTTGTTGCCAGGTTTCAGCAAGCCTGAGCAGTCAATTGCAATTCCTTTGTTTATCGCCAGTTCTGGTCTAGCCTATATTTGTCATTGCAAAATTTGATATCACAGTACGATCTGTAGTCAACTCTAGTTAAGACCACTGACAATAGCCCATCGGTTAAATTCTACATTCGTGTGTTTCACGGTTGATTCGAGTGTAGCTGTTTGCCATCTTCCTCCAGACAGCTGTAACAATATTAATAAGGAGTTCAAACTCAATACGCCACTGTCTAGCCTTTCCCGAGGAGGGTATAATCTTGCAGATATTATCTCACATCTGAAGGGAGGATATGATGTTGTGGTCCAAGGAAATAGTGGTGTGCATCATTTCAGCCAAACTGGAGTCTAGACTAGGAGGCTCTCCACAAGGTGTGAGGTCACCCTTATGTTGCAATCCACAGAACACTGAGTTCCATTGGTACATATCTACAATTCACACTTGCATCAAAACACTTGGCTAGAAAGAATGGCCAATAGTTTCCATATTCACTTGTTCTTCATAGCCTACAAAGCTGTGCTACTCTGATGTATACGTTGCACCAGAGGAAAGGAAGAACTGATTCTCAACCTGTTGCTCCTCTGGTCTGGATGACGGGGTGGGAGAGACACTGCAGTTAGAGCCGCTACAACTGCCCCATGAAGGAGGGGCTGTATAGCAATGAGAATGAATGGCATCTCTCCTGGTGCAAGTTGAGGCCATCAGTCCTCTTCCACTATGACCCTCTGTTGCTCTGAATCTGTATGTGGTGGTGTTCCCATGTGTTTATATTCATTGCTCTCGATGGAGGAGAGTGTGTGTGTTTGAGAGATGCTGTCAGAGTGGCCTAGTAGAATAACTGCAAATATTCCTGGAACGAAAGTTTTAGGGTGGTATATGTTCGGCACAAAAACATTGTGGGCCGAAGGGCCCGTTCCTGCACTGTACTGTTCTATGTTCTAATTAAATCCTGGATGAATCAACTGGGGTGGCTGATCTACTTTTCCAGACAAGGTAAAAGTATTCCTTCACATACAGTAGACAAAAATGCTGGTGAGGCAGCATCTATGGAGCGAATGAAATAAGCAACATGGCTATCTGGACAACCCAAAACGTTGCCTTTGTACTTTATAGCTGTACTACGTTTTTGGGGCATCAGGACATGAATCACCTAGCACAGGATACTCTGCCAGATCTATTCTGATAGCCACAGTATGTATGTGGCTGCTCCAGTTGTGTTTCTGGTCAATAGCAAACTCTAGGATGTTGATAAGGCGAGATTCACCAATAGAGCAATAACTTAAATGCATTTATAAAGTATAGAATGTGTATTATTTAAGCTCTTCGTCTTGTTTTTCCCTGAGCCTGAGCTTGAATTTCGGAGTGGAGAGGACAAAATGTTTTCTTGAGCGAATGATCCCCAATAGCTTCCTGAAGGCTGCAGGTCCACCACCGATTGTGTAGCAACTGGTGGTCTGGAACCTCCTTTAATATGGAAAAAATTACAAAAGTGCACTTTAAATACCCTCTGGAAGCCTCCCCCCCCCCTCAAAAAAAATGTGGCGCATTGACCAGGTGAGGTGGCTCATCATGACCTCCTCCAGTTCTCCGCGGCTGATTGTGAGGCCAAATTTGTCCCCTGCGGCCAGGCCTCTGAAGCTCCAGCTTGGCCGGAGCCAGCAGATTTGTTCCTATGGCCGACTTCCAAGACCAACTTTGGGGGTCACTATCTCAGCCTCTGAGGCCCTGACCTCTGCTCTGGCAAAACGGATAATCCAGAAAGGCTCTGGAACGAAGGGTGCTTGAAAATCGGTGATGGACCTGTAATAACTTGGTGGAGCCACACTCAGAATATTCAGTTTCATAAAAAATGTTGCATTCAGAAGCTCCTCCAAGTGAATAGTTCAAATGGAGATCAACGAGCTGAGAATTTTAATTTAATTGCAACAACAAGATAAGAAAGTTCTATAATCTAATTAAATCTGTCAGGCAAACTCTTGATTACTTATTTCTAGTGAGAATAAAACAAGGATCAGCTAAACTCAGCCAAGGGAGGCTACTGGTTAAAAGGAGGGAAATGGATTGCTGCAAGTAACTAACTGGCTGCCTCTTTCCTATATAAGGAACAAAAATGGAAGAATACTAATGTTAAATAACACGAAACAGCAATATAAAAACGATAGAAATTGTTCCCAAGTTCCCATGTAATGTTGACCTACATAAAATATTTACCTACTCATTACTTGTCCTTATGTATCATAAAACAAAGTATCATGGCAGCTCGTGTTTCCCTTTCCCAGTATCTCCTCCGAGTCGATGGATCTATTTTCTAGAGTTTAGGGTATAATGTAGGAGGTTCATGTTCCACTCCAGAACAGTTGAAAGGGACTTCAGCCTGAAACATTTAAGAAGCAACTGCAGATGCTAGAAAATCGAAGGTAGACAAAACTGCTGGAGAAACTCAGCAGGTGAGGCAGCATCTATGGATCTCAGCAGGTGAGGCAGCATCTATGGATCGCTCCTTCGCTCCATAGATGCTGCCACACCCGCTGAGTTTCTCCAGCATTTTTGTCTACCTTCAGCCTGAAACAGTAATCCGTTTCTTGTCCCACATTTGCAGCCTAACCAGTTGCGATTTTCGGGCATTTTCAACTTTTATTTTTCGATTCCCAGCCTGTGCAGTTTTAGACACTAGATAATAGGTGCAGGAGTAGGCCATTCGGCCCTTCGAGCCAGCACCGCCCGCCATTCAATGTGATCATGGCTGATCATCCACAATCAGTACCCCGTTCCTGCCTTCTCCCCATATCCCCTGACTCCGCTATCTTTAAGTGCCCTATCTAGCTCTCTCTTGAAAGTATCCAGAGAACCAGCCTCCACCGCCCCCTGAATTCCACAATTCTCACAGCTCTGTGTGAAAAAGTGTTTTCTGTTTTGATTGTCACTATCTTTGATTTCTTAGCCTCTGTTAAGCTGGTTGTGATGGGTTCTGGAATCACTTTTTGTACATTCTTACGGAGAAGGGTAAAAAAGATAAACGTGCATGCTAGCTGTCGTTTACTAATTATTATTTTATTAGTGATAGGAGCACAATTAGGCCATTCAGCCCATCAAGTCTACTCCACCATTCAATCATAGCTGATCTACCTTTCCCTCTTAACCCTATTCTCCTGCCTTCTCCCCATAACCCCTTGACACCCGTACTAATCGAGAATCAATCTATCTCAGTCTTAAAAATATCCATTGACTTGGCCTCCACAGCCTTCTGTGGTATTTATGGGAGCATGCATGCATATATTTCAAGGCAGGACTAGAATCAGCATATTATTGTGAAAGGCATTTAGGTATTCCCAAAGCAGCCTGAAAACAATAGACTCACAATGCATGTGGAAACTTGTCACGACCTTTTGTACCAGGCAGAAAGGAGAATTGGACGAGGGGGGAAATAAAAGTTACAATTCCAAAACTAAGTCACGAGAACTATGCTGCTCCTTGTCTTCCCTCTAGCATTTTCACTGTTGACATTTTGATTCTATCCCAGGGTCAAAGGAAAGTTAGACATCTTATTTGCAGTGTCAAACAGGCTGAAAGACTCTTCTTTATCCAAATCCGTCTTGTGATTTATTTACTGGCAGAAGTTGAAAGAATATCCATTAAGTCTTAATTTCTGAAAAATCCCAGCATCACATGGATGCGTTTTCATTCCATTCACTGGCTATCATATGCCCTACCATTTCAAATTTACAGCTAATGACAGAAAAGATCTTACTAAACACTAGACTGCGGCAGGCCAATAATCAAGCTTTTCATAAAATATCTGACTTTCCCCTCTTTCCTTGGGGCCACTATGTATTCCTCTGCCAAGTTGTGCAAGATTTGCACCAGCAATAAGCCAACAGGAAATGCTTCAGATTTCTTTCAGGATAATAGTCTTTCTCAGAAGGAAAAAAATATCCAACCTATTAAAATTGGATACTGAGTGCTGATTGTCCCTGCCTATTATTTGAGGGATATACCAATTGATCTATTTAATTTGGGCTGTGCGCGCATGTTATTTTACATAACAAATCTTCATTGACAAGTATTCTAATCGAGGTATACAAGGTATTTTAGAATAACCTTTCTGATATAACTCCAGTAAATTTTGTCCTTTATTATCAGGCAATGGAAGATAGGTTTCATTTATCGGATAAATAGCCCACTCACTATCAAACATAAACCAGCTGTGAAAGAAACTTCCTAAGAGTTAAGCATTATGAGGAGATGTAGAGAATAATATGCAGATGTTTCCCCACCTCCGCTGGGGAGATGTGCAAGAAATCAGTTTGCTGTGAGATAGGGTGGTGATGAAGGCATAAGGCATGCTCGCCTTCACAAATTGAGGCATACAAAGTTGGGATGTTATGCTGCAAATTTACAAGACACTGTTTGGATCTCACTTTGAGAACCGTTCATAAGTTCTAGGAGCAGAATTAGGCAATTCAGCCCTTCAAGTCTACATTCAACCATGGCAGATCTAACTTTCCCTCTCAACCTCATTCTCCTGGCTTCTCCCCTAACCCTGAATCTGTGCTGTTCAGGTAGCCACACTATAGGTGAGAGTTTAGAGGAGATTCTGCAAGATGTTGCTTGGATTGGAGGACTTTATTTGTGGGGAGAGATTGTAAAAGGGTGAGTTTGTTTATCCCTGAGCAAAAGAAACAGGTTTGTCTGAAATTGACGGAGTATAAACTTAAATAGGCACGGCATGAAAGGATACAGTCCTAATGTGGGCAAATGGGATCTGTGTAAATGGACAACTAGGCCAGCATGCATGTAGTGGCTGAAGGGCCTGTTTCTGTGTTGTCCAAATGAGTAACTCAGTGGGACAGTCTAAAGAAGGGTCTCGACCCGAAACGTCACCCATTCCGTCTCTCCAGAGATGCTGCCTGTCCCGCTGAGTTACTCCAGCATTTTGTGTCTATCTTCCATTTAAACCAGCACCTGCAATTCTTTCCTACACATTCTTAAAACCATTGCTGCTCACTATTTGGTAAACAGCACTGTTAGGTGGAAGCAAATCATACGTTTATATTGAACGCAGCAAAGAGTCTGGAACATTTGGACGGCTGAATTATGCAAAAGTTCACTGAAATCCGAAGCGAATGGAAGATAAGTTCTATCCAAATAAATAGGTCAAATTTTATCTTGACATCTCTCGAGCCCCAGGGAGATTAATCTCTCCCCCCTCCCCTCCCCCATGAGCACAACAACTACACTCAAATGTGCTTCATTTGCTTTACATTGTGTGTTGGGAAGTCCAAGGGATATGAGAGGCAATGTAGAAACGCTAGTCTATTTTCATTCTCATTTGGATTTCATTTTCATTTCATTCTCCTTGCTTCTTCCAAATATCAGTATGCACCAGGGATTGCAGTGTAGAAAGTGAATTAACAGGCATGTGTGAAATATTAATTTTCATGTCGGTTATTATCTGTCTTGTTTTTCAACTACATACGTAGATTGGAGCTGCCTCGGGGTGTACAACTGCTGCTCAAAACCTGCTGTCAATAATCTAGAGGCAGGCAGAACCATCCCTGTAGTCCTACCACTGACTTGTGTCGGAAGGAACTGCAGATGCTGGTTGACACTGAAGATAGACACAAAATTCTGGAGTAACTCAGAGGGTCAGGCAGCATCACTGGAGAAAAGGAATAGGTGACGTTTCGGGTCGAGACCCTTCTTCAGACTGGCCATTGACTTCACTGGGCAATTTTGGTCTTCATTGCTCTGGTATGCAGTGCATGATAAGACCCAGTCCAAATTCTAGTCCCATGGTTCCTTAAGAGTACCTTAGTGAATTGCTACACACAGCGATAACACGATGGTACAGCTCCCACAGCTGTTGCCGCACAGCACCAGTCCCAAGTTCAATCCCAACCTTGGGTGCTACCAGTGTGGAATTAGCACATTCTCCTTCTTTCCCTTGGATGGTCCAGTTTCCATCCACTTCATAAAGACCAGTCGGTTCCGATGTTAACTGTAAGTTCCCCCCAGTGTGTAGATGAGTGGTAGAATCAGGGGGAGTTGTTGAAAATGTTGGGCTTAATTTCGAATGTACGATGGAACTGCAGATGCTGGTTTAAACCGAAGACAGACACAAAATGCTGGAGTAACTCGTCTGAAGAAGAGTCTCGACCCAAAATGTCACCCATTCCTTCTCCCAAGAGATGCTGCCTCTCCCGCCGAGTTACTCCAGCATTTTGTGTCTATTTTGGGTTTAATTCAGATGTGCCTCCGTAATCTAGTCATGGAATGGAAAAGGCAGAAGAAAAAAAACATGTTGGTAATTTTGTCTTGTCTTTCTTTCTTGACGGCTGCAATTCACACAACACTTTCAATGCCATCTACTATGGAACAAGGAATGTTCCGATCTGAATCAAAATGGAGTGAGCTGCAAGTGAGGTCAGTATTTGTCAGGGATCCCTGCTGCCTGATAGACCGACTTTTCTGCCAATTCTGAAGTCTTGATCTTCAAATACCCATTTTCACAAATCAATCAAATTATATTTTGGCACATTGAAGGCCGTGATAAGTTTCATCATCGATGCCTGGCTCAATGGACAAGCAATGTCTGAGATAAGGAAAGTGGGCCACATTTTTTTTTAAAGAATCTCACAGTGAATATTTATTGTCAAAAAGCGGTGTAGTGAGGCAGAGGGAAGGTTGATAGAGGACCTTGACCATGGACTGACAGAACCGTATAGGATGGGAACGGGCCCTTCAGCCCACCTTTACCATGCTGACCAAATTAACATTCAGATCCACCGTCAATTTTCCAGCAACTGATGGTCCAGCACCTCCTTTAAACCGGACAAACTTACAAGAGCGCACTTGAAATACCCGCCGGAAGACCCCTGAAAATGTGGCAGCTAGGCTGGGTGAGATGGCCGGTCTCAACCTCACCGGAACCTCTGCGGCCAATTGGCGGGTTGAATTTGCCCCCTTGCCCCCTGCTGCCAGGGCTCTGAAACTCCAGCCTAGCCAGAGCCAGCGGATCCATTCCCATAGCCAACTTCCAAGGCTGACTTTGCGGGTCGGTATCTTGGCCCTCCGGCGTCTTAGGCGGAATGTTGTGCCATATATACGGCTGATTTTGTATCTCTCGGGTTGGCGGAGTTCAGCTTGGTAACCATGCAAGAAAAGCGGTGTCTCACCCCCACTGGCGGCTTCCCTCATCCATTTGGCTCACTAACCCTTATATATAGATATCGGGTATGGGGGATTTGATTCCAGGTCTCATCCCTTTGTATGCTTTAATGATTGCATATATTTGCAATTAGTTCTCTGGAGTAGAAGAATGGTACAGCCAGGAAGAGGTGTGCATTCAGCAAGGAGCTCGCCACACTGACACTTATTATTGGAGGTTACTAAGTCCTAATTGAGAAGACATTATAGTCATTAAGAGGTAATGAGCAGACGTAGTAACTAACCTTGCTGACAATGTGTACAACATTACACATGAAGATTGGTGCTTTCAAAGACTCCAGCCAGAAAATTAGCTTGTAGAATTCAAATGTGAATTGACTGGACAAGGGAAGATGAGATTGGACACGTTCTCTGGAAAGATTTTCAATTGAGGCCAGAGGGTGGCCAGTCACACGGGGTTATGGTCTTGATTATTGAGAGTCTTCATCATTGATTGGCTAATGACAGGGTTTGAATGGAATAAACCTTTAATAAATGGGAAAATGTATATTGTTGGATAAAACAATTAAAGTGACTCACCTATGCTGAGGCTGATCGCAACACAGTTCCATGTTGGGCCTCTTGATTCTCTCCTCTAAGCGGGTCTGTGCCACCTTCATTGGAGCTTCCTTTTGCCTAATGGCCATCTTCAACTCCTCAATGGTGCATTCCATTTGGAATATCTCTTGCAGAACCTGGGGAATAAAGCAGAGATCATGCACTATCCCATCTGGCTGCTTACCAAAACTCTTCAGTCAAAAGCAAATATTGGCTTATCCATGGTCCAAGATTATTCATTACGGCAGAGAATTAATCAAGCAGCCTCTAACTCCATTCTAACATAGGCTTTCTTTACCTCTACACACCAGCATCTGTTAACAATAGGCATCAGTCTCATAGCTGAGTCACAAGTCTTCAAGACCCCACTCCAAGTACTTGAACACAAAACTGGGTACATTCCAGTGCAGTAGGGAGGGAAGGTTAATTCTGTTTATTCTCTCATTTGAACACGGCACCAGTTCACTGGGTTTGTTCTTGGATCATATTCATCCTTAATCCAACATTACAAACATTTAAAGACGAGGCAATTCATAATTTTCATAAGTGCGACAGTTCGTGGGAATGTAATTAATTGTACAGCCCTTGGGATATTCGGACTAGCCATGAATACGCTTGCAAAGTAGTATATTTCAGTTCATGATGTTTTGCACAGAGCTATGGCAAAATGTCAGTGGTATCGCAAAAGTGCTAGCACTTTTCTGAATTAAGTATAAAGAAACAATCGTTATCAAAGTACTCCGATATAAAGCTGCTGCTTGATGAGAACAAAATGATGCCAATTTTCTTCCACATTTCTCCCGAGACAAATTTAATTCTGGTGTGTAATGCAGATAAAGAATGGATGAAAACCTGTCAGGCCAGCTTGCAACCCTGCATGTATTTCACACACATTTACAGTGACAGGTCAGGTGGTAATAGCCACTCCATTGTGCCAGCAGCAAGTATTTCATTTAAATTTGATTTAAGTTTGTTGAATTGACATCATTTTGGATTACAACAAGGTTGGTTTCACTACTGTTGGCTGCTCGCCAATACAGGCTGTTACTCTATTAATAAGTCAAGACGATTTTGTTGTCACATGCACAGTTATGGTGTGATCCAGGCATGAAGAAAATCATGCTTGCAGCAGTATCACAGACACATGGATTCGAACAACACACACAAAAAACATTAGGTACAGTTCTCTCCATAATGTTTGGGACAAACACCCATCATTGATTTATTTGCCTCTGTACTCCAGTTTGAGATTTGTAATAGAAAAAAATCACATGCGGTTAAAGTGCACGTTGTCAGATTTTATTAAAGGCCATTTTTATACATTTTGGTTTCACCATGCAGAAATTACAGCTGTTTTTGCTGCGCTCTGGGTGAACAATTTCTAATCTTGTGATGTGAACTCAATAAGAAGAACTTAATGTTATCCTTCCTATCTGAAGGACCAGAATTCTACACAGTACTCAAAGTGGGGTCTCACCAATGATTTGTACAGCTGCATCATGGTGTCCCAATGGTTGTACTCAATATCCTTCCGATGAAGGCATGCGTGCCAAACCCCTTCTTTATCACGCTATCCACTTGATTCATCACTTTTAGGCAACCATGTATCTGTAAACCCAAATCCCTCTGTTCTGTAACACTTTCCAGGCTATATTTACTGTGCAAGTCCCACCCTGGTTTGACAATCCAAAGTGTAACATATCAAACTTAAATGTCAGAGGTAAGTGGCATTGGCCATTCCCAGGCCAAACCTTGCCAACTGATCTAGATCTTGTTGTAAACTTAGATATCCTTCCTCACTGGTATACAAAAAAGCTGGAGAAACTCAGCGGGTGCAGCATCTATGGAGCGAAAGAAATAGGCAACGTTTCAGGCCGAAACCCTTCTTCAGACTGATGTGGGGTGGGGAGAAGAAAGGAAAAAGGAGAAGGAGGAGCCCGAGGGCTGAGCAGTTAGAGAGGAGGTTGTGAATCTGTCTCCAGAAGTTGGAGAAGAACTTCTTCAAAATAGGCATACCTTGAGGTGATTTCGCAGTGGAGTAGACAAAGTGTTTAAGAAGGAACTGGGCAGTGGAGCACTCACTGTCTACGATACCACCAATTTTGGTGTCAGCTGCAAATTTACTTCCAATTTTAATCGCATTGTCATCCAAATCATTCATGTACATAACAAAAAGCAGTGTACCTAGCATCGCCCCCTGTGGGCACACCACTGATCATTGAACCAGAAACATATCCTCCACGACTACCCTTTGAACTCCTTACCATAGGCCAATGTTAAAGGTGCTAACTCACCTTGGAAGCCATACAATCTCACCTTCTAGATCAACATATCTACCCTACCATGTGGGCTCTTGCTAAAGCTTTGCTAAAGTCCAAAAAGACAATGTCCACTGCCCTACCCTCATTAATCCATTAGTGATACAGCACGGACATAGGCCCTTCGACCCACTGAGTCCATGCTGACCAGTGACCACCCCGCTCACTACACTATCCTACACACTAGGAACAATTTACAATTTCCAAAAGCCATTAACCTACAGTCTGAAGGAGGGTCTTGACCCGACAAATCACCCGTTCCTTTTCTCCAGAGATGCTGCCTGACCCGCAGAGTCACTCCAGCATTTTGTGTCTATCCTCAGTGTAAAATAGCATCTGCAGTTCCTTCCTACACAATCTACAAACCTGTTATGCTGTGGAGTGTGGGAGGAAACCAGAGCACCTGGAGAAAACTCATGGTCACAGGGAGAATGTGCAAGCTACGTATAGACAGCGCCTATAGTCGGGTCTCTGGTGCAGTAAGGCAGCAACTCTACCAATGCTCCACTGTGCTGCCCTGATCCTCTTGGTGATCTCCTCAAAATATGTTTTAAGAGTTTGTGAAAGTGATTTCCCATGGACAAAACCATGCTGACTATCCTTATTCAGTCTGTGCTTATCCAAACACTGGTGGACCTTGTCCCTAAGACACCCCTCCACCAAACTGATCCACCACTGACATCAGGCTCACCGGCCTATAGTTCCCCGGTTTGTCCTTGCTGCACCTCTTAAATAATGATGCAACATTAGTCACCCTCCAGTCTTCCGGTACTTCACCTGCAGCTAAAAATTATGCAAATATCCTGATATGGCCTCCGCAATTTCCTCCTGAGATTCCCACATGGTATGAAGATATACGTGGTCAGGCCCTGAGGATCTATCCACTTTAATGCACTGCTAATACCTCCTATTTAGTAAATCATATAGATCTCAGACATCACAACTGGTATATCTCAATTCCTTTGTTACCATGATCTGAGCAAAAGCAGAATTGAACCCTATACTCTGCTGGAATAAATTTGTACAGATCCAGAAAGTTGCTAGTCGGGTTTCTCAATACCTGAAGGATCAAGTGTTTCATCAAACTCTGCCACACCCCTTGAAACTCTGAAAATTACGTTGGTCACAGCTTTCCTCATGTGCACTGCAATGATAACAAACATTAGGTTTTGTTCTACAGTGTATGCTCTCAATAGCCAACTTTACTGGGCCTCAGAACAACTTCATATTGTCGGTCACAGTGGAATCTTAAGGGATGATCATCCTGACATGGTGCTTTTCTTTTTGCTGGATGGATATTTGGCCAGGCAGCCCATGTTTCTCCCTCACTCAGCCCACACAGAACGAACAAGAGTACAGAGTGAGTTCATTCCTGTAACTCCCTGTGGCCAATTACAGTGTGAAACCGTTGAAAGCCTCACAGCCAATCCGCTGGCTTTCTCACATTCGCTGAATTATATATATAGTCATGAGAGGCAAAAAGAAAAAAAACAAAACATATGGCCCAATCAGTTATGAAGGTGATCAGGCGAAAATCCTATAAAATACAAGGATTAAGTATGGTTTCTTTCGTATCCAGTACTCACTCAGACAATGCATGGAGAAAAGTAGGCGCAGTGGTAGTGTTACAGCAAATGCAGTGCCGGAGACCCGGGTTCGATCCCAACTACGGGTGCTGTCTGTATGGAGTTTTTGTACGTTCGCCCCGTGACCTGCTTGGGTTTTATCCGAGATCTTCGGTTTCCTCCCACACTCCAAAGACATACAGGTTAGTAGGTTAATTGGCTTGGTAAATGTAAAAATTGTCCCTAGTGGGTGTAGGATAGTGTTAATGTACAGGGATCGCTGGTCGGCGCGGACCCGGTGGACCGAAGAGCCTGTTCCCACGCTGTATCTCGATGCTGGACTAACTCAGCAACACGGGCAACATCTCTGGAGCGAAGGAATGGTGACGTTTCAGGTTGAGCTACTCCATTATTTTGTGTCTATCTTGGGAGTAAACCAGCACCTGCAGTTCCTTCGTACACATAATATTAGTTGGATTGGTCAGTCTGAAAATTCAGTCTCACAACAATTGTGCAGTTGAAAACAGACATCTCAGAATATAGCAATACTGTGGAGATTTCAGCTGCCAAAGAGCCCATTTGGAAATCCAACTCCTAGAACAGTACAGCACAGGAACAGGCCATTCAGCCCACAATGTCCATGCCGAATATCATGCCAAGTTAATCTCATCTACCAGCACGTGATATATATCTCTCCATACCCTGCATATCCATCTGCCTATCTTAAATGCTACTATCATACCACCATTCCTGGCAGCATGTTCCAGGCACCCAGAATTCTATATAGAAAGAATGTGTGTCCCCCACCACTCCTTTAAATTTCCCCCCTCTGACCTGAAATTTCCCCCCTCAAGTCTTTGACATTTCCGCCAGGGGAAAAAGATTCTGTGTCTATCCTATCTCTCATATTGTTATATACTTCTATCAGGTTCCTTCCCAACCTCCAGTGCCCCTGCATAAACAATCCAAAAAACCTAATCCAGGAAGCATTCAGGAAATGTCTTCTGCACCCTCTCCAAAGCCTCCGCATTACCCTTCATGTAATGGGGCGATCTCAATTGCAACCTAACCAAAGATTTATAAAACTGCAACATGACCTCCTGACTATTATACTCAATGGGCTGACTAATGAAGGCAACAATAAGTCTTCCATACCACTCTATTTAAGGGCCTGTCCCACTTGGCTCGCAAATTACGCAACCTCGTGGTTGCTTGAGGCGTACGGGCACCGTATGGCCGCGCAGGGCCGGTCCCAATTAGAAGCGCGGAGGGGTATGGAGTTGTGCGGGGCTGGGCCCGACATCACGCGGGACTCCGAAATTCTTGCAGTGAACGAAATCTTTGCATGCCAACGGCCTGTTGCAGAACTGACGGCCAAAGTGGAACAGGCCCAAGACCCTGGCGCGACGCAATGTCTCACCTTCAACAGCAGCAGAAGCAGGCAAACGATCGCCGAACTCGGCCTGGGGCTCACGGCCGTTGCGGTCCGGATCCGCCCCCACTTCTACTCCCAGAAGCGAGGCCAAGAAAATTGAAGATAGACACAAAATGCAGGAGTAACTCAGCGGGACTGGCAGCATCTCTGGAGAGAAGCAATGGGTGATATTTTGGGTCAAGACCCTTCTTTCAGATTGAAGAAGTCTCGACACGAAACACCACCCATCGCTTCTCTCCAGAGATGCTGCCGGTCCCGCTGAGTTACTCCAGCTTTGTGTCCATCTTCAAATGATGTCACGAGCTCCAGACGGCTGTGCGTATGCATGTAATCGCGCCCAACCTTCGCTCGACCGTCTCGGCTCAACGCGACCACGAGGTCGCGTAATTTGCGTGCCAAGGACACGTAAGTGGGACAGGCCCTTTACTTGTGTTGCCACTTTCATGCATTTGAACACCAAGAAATCTCTGTACATGAATGCTGTTAAGGGTCTTGCTAATGATCTGCATACTTTTCCCTTATATTCAAACTCCAAATTGCTACACCTCACGTGCTTGGATTAGACTGCATCTGCCATTTTGCCACCTATTTGGTTTGACAACATTCCCTAGTGTCGCAAATCCAGCAATTTTGGAGTTGTCTGCAAACCTATTAATTAACCCATCTACATTTACGTCCAGGTCAATTATACCATAGACAACTCCTGACATTTTATTCAGACTTTAGTTTCTCCAAAAACTGTATGTCCAGTACTAGGCAGCCGACATGACAGCGGCAGCATTGCAACATACCAAATTTACCTGCAGTGATACTTCCCATTCCCACTGGTTTGAAAAAGTACTGACACTACTTTAGAGTCATAGCCGTTCAGCCCCAAAATAGGCATTTTTTCCCACACCACATCCGGATTATCAGAAATAAACCTGCCAATTTATTTTCCATTCCTTTAAGTGGAATGAAAGTTAGATCGATTCCGTAGAGTACATGCAATCTCCTCAGACAGAATTTTATCCTATCAACGGTGATTGGAATTTTCCGTGTTGTCAATCTTGCTTTGAGCACTAGGAAATAAGGAACCTGTCTGGCTGCAACAATAATCCTAGTTCTCAAATCTCCAGCAGCTTTCTGCACATCTGCTGTCTTCTGTGAAATATATCACCACTTATTCTGCTAAGCTTCACAGAGTAAAAGGAATTAACCTGCTGAACTGTTATTGCACCCACACTAAAGCAAGAATAGCATACTTAGGACAGCAAATAGAGCTGCTGCCTCACAGTGCCAGAGACTTGGGTTCGCTCCTGACCTCGGGTGCTGTCTGTGTAGAGTTTGCAAGTTCTCATTATGACCAGGTGGGTCTTCCTCCGATGATCCGGTTTCCTACCACATCCCAAAGCAAGCAGTTTTGTCGGTTAATTGGCCTTTAAATTATCTCTAGCGTGTAGGGAAAGTGGGATAACATAGAATCACAGTGAACCAGTGATCAATACTCGGTGGGCCGAAGGGCCTGTTTCCATGCTGTATCTCTAAACTACATTAAATCTCCTTTCAGCTTTCATCTATTCACATTAAATATTATATTTCCTTACTATACAAGAGGCCATTTGGCCCATCAGATCCATGCTAGAATTCGGAGAAATCACATCACTTCCATTCCCATAATTTATTTAACTGCAACATAATCCCTCTCACATGCTTCATTCCACAACTCCACCATGTTTCTCTTGCTGCACATTTACACTAAAGGTAATTGACAGTGACCAATTAACCTGCCTTTGGTAAGTGGGGGGAACTGGAACGTGAGTGGGGAAACCAACTTGGTCACAGGGAGAACATGCAAATTCCACACAGAGACAGGATTGAACTCCAATGTCTAGGTATGTTACAAAACCTACCTGAATCGTGGCTGAGCATCTGCCCTATCCCGTGTGCGCGATTTTGGCGCTGTTTAGAGGGGGCGGGTTTAAAACGCGATTTTTACTAGGCTGTTCCAATCGAAAATGTTCAGCCTAGTAAATCATTAACGGAAAATCGCTGAAAGACCCCGTCGCAAAAGGTATTATTAGTTTTTATGGCCTTGTATAATAGTTATAGTAGGTTAAAAATCACTCTCTCAATCCGCAACCTCTCGCAGCCCCAGGGTTTTATAAAGCAAACAATTAAAGGTATGTACCTTATTTTTACATTAAATGGGGCTTCTTAAGAACCCTGTATATAAAGTTTTCTATAGCGAGTAGTTCATTTTGGGCTCTTTATATCCCGCAGTATTTTTCTGGGCACTTGAGGGCACAAATCCAGCGCAATGTGAACGTTCTAAACCAGCGCGTTCACAGGAACCCACTAGAAAGCCGATTTAAATTGACTTTAATTTACAGCAATTGAACACTAAATTCCTTCCATTTGGCCTATAAATTGATGTAAATGAGATTTAAAAATCATGTTTTATTGTGAATTATTTGTGAATATTATTTGGACACTTGGGCTATTTAAAAATGTTAAACATTTATTAAGAAATGGATAGATGTTTAGATCTAGTAATTGAAGTTTGAAATTAGCAACAATTGGGTAACTAACTAATTATATGCTTTAATTTCAGATCATCCAAGTAAGATTATTTAATATTTGTTTCAGAATGCTTCAATCTATGATAACTGAAAATTTCATTCAGTTCTCTTAATTTTTAAGAAGGTTATGGGCTTTTGACTGTCCACGATCACAGCTTTTTTGTTATGTCCATAGAAAATCAATAGGGAACAAGATGCTAATTTCCGAGTATGAAAATGGCCATAACTTTTTTATTACTTGAGATATGAAAGTGAATTAGGTGTCAAATTAAACTTATTGTTATGCTTTATCTGATGGGATAAATTGCAGACTTGATTTTTTAAATCTCAAAATTTTGTAACATTGCTACAATGTCTGGAGTTGTGAACCAGCAGACCTACCCACTTGCACCATCACAAATGCAGTATAACAAAAGACAACTTTTTCCACTGGTTTTGAGATTTTGTACAATTGGCAGCCCTTTAGTTTTGCACAGATGGGCAGACCTGTCTGGCTTCAGGATAGCTGAAGGGTGCATTATCTAAATTGAAGGGAAATATGCACGGTTTAAGAACAGGATCAGCAGACATTTCTCAGACACTTGCTGTTCAACTCGGTGAAAATAGTACGTAATAATAATATATTTTATTGTCATTGCACATAAACGCAACGAGATTTGGTATGCAGCTTCCAGCCGATGTCATAACATAAATAACTAATAAAATTTGGATTTAGATATTGATATCCCGAGAACACGGATCGTGTTTATCGTTTTGAACTTTATTAGAGAATCCACTTTAAATAAATGTTTATTTTCTTTGCTAGATGTATTATTTACCCATAAGCAAAGATCAAAAACCTGATTGTGGATACACACGTTCCATTGATCACATTGCCAGAATTAGTATATGAATGGGAGTGAATAATGACACATCAAGTAAGTTTAGTGTCATATGCACAAGTACAGTGAGGTACAAAGAAGACCATTCTTGCAGCCATTGTTCCCAATATCATTATTAGGGAGGCACAGTGATGCAGTGGTAGAGATGCTACCTTACAGCGCCAGAGACCCAGGTTCAATCCTGACTATGGGTGCTGTCTGTACGGAATGTGTACGTTCTCCCTGTGACCGCGTGGGTTTTCTCCGAGTGCTTCAGTTTCCTCCCATGCTCCAAAGACCTAAAAGGTTTGTAGGTTAATTGGCTTTTGTAAATTATAAATTGTCCTTAGAGTGTAGGATAGTGTCAGTGTACAGGTTGATCGCTGGTCAGCATGGACTCGGTGGGCCGAAGGGCCTGGCTCCGGGTTGTATCTTGAAAGTCTAAAGTTTAAAACGTAAAATGTTTGCTATAGAATGATGTAGGATCAAATAGTTGTCGGTGACCTATGTGAAGTGGAACATAATTTAAAAAGCCTGATTGTCTTCATTTTAACATTAATTTGTCATGCATAATGATTACAGTAAATTGCTTTGGATGCAAAGCTTGTTACACTTCAAAGTCCAATATAAATTAACCAGCCAATTCTCATAAAACAAAGATGTTTCTGAGAATTAAGTCATGAACAGGACACTGTATAAAATGGTAGTAATTTTTTCGATCAAAATTACTTATAAATTAAGCATTAATTCCAAAGGAGATACAAAGATGTACAGGTTCAGACAAAGAAACACAAAGAAAGTCCTTCGCTAATACCTGACCACTTCCTTAAATTTAGCAGCATGGTTAAACCAGTCCCAAGAAACATCCAGATTTGTCCATAAATAAATGTTGTGAACAGAAATGCCAGAGGTGATAAAATGTCATGACCAAGAGCTGGGTGTACTGACGTAACTTAATACAAAATTGAAAACATGTTTTGATACAAGGCATTTTCGACACACAGAAGTGTGAAATTTGACCACCAGTCAGTCACACCATCTGAGCTTATCAGTAGTCCATTTCCATTTCTGTTTCTAAAGTTAAATCTCGCAAGAGGGAGGAAGGGTTGGGAACTGGGCTGTGTTGAGACTGATAGAATGGTCAAGGCATTCAAGAGAGCGATTAGGAGAGAAAGAGGCTGAAATAACAAACAAGAGAAGACCATCAGCCCCCTAATGGTTGCAATGTAGAGTCACGAGAAGTATTCATCCACATGGAAGTTCCACATTCAGGTTATTTCTAATGTGCACCTTGTTTGGTGGTGGCTTGTAGCAATTCCTTTTAAGGACCACCTGTTAGTCCAAAGGCAGACTTGGATGACCTGATTGCAGCCATCTCAATAAAAGCCAAACCACTTTAATAACAGGACCACCAAACAGGCAGTATTGTAAATTAACTAAAACATCTTTCAAGGGCAGACATCAGATACTCCTTTTGAGGTCTATACCAACATGGCAGGAATACCAAACTCTAGCTCAGTATTTGTACTAGCACTGTACACGTCATAGTTCTGCAGTGAACCATTTGGTTCCCATTTTACACCTGTAAATCAAACACAGCATCAGCAAGCATCTAGTTAGAAATTACCTGTCTAATCCCAGGAGCAAAAGGTGAAAATGCCATGAGCAACCTGCGATCACCATTTTGAAGTTTCTGATCATGTCAGGAGAGCATAAGATATGCATCACCTACTCAATTGTCCTAAATTTAGGAAATAATATCTCAATTCAGGGATGTAGTGGGATGTGATTCACTTGTTGGGTAAGCAAAGCCCCAACAACTCTTAAGCAGTTCAATACGACACAGGATTAAGGATATTGGTTGAATGATGTATTGCTATGAAACACAATATATCAGTTTCTCCCTCCTTCCTATGACAGGAATTTTTCATCTCTCTGGATACACAACAACAAGGCTGGAACTACCATGACAATCATGATCTCAAACACTGAGGACATGAGTGCTACTGTAGAGGAAACTAGTATAACTTCCACCCAAGATATCTCTGGTATTGGCACACAGTATGATTTCTTCATTAACATTCCGAGAAATACCTTAAAATTCTCTGATCCATCAGCCCTGGGTAGGTTCAAAGTGGCTCGACATTACCATCTCCTCGAGTAACTACATTTGGGCAAAACTGCATCCTCCAATACATCCCACTTTTTTTCAGATACAAATATATTTTCAGATACAAATACATTTTCAGTTTTCATCCCTTACCTTTGCCAGGTGCATCTGTAGCTTTTTCTTGGCGTCGCCAATTTCAAAGATGCGGTGCGTAAAAGCAAGATTGACATTGTTGAACTGCTTCCACAACTCCTCCGAAGTAGCAGCCAGAAGCTTTTCAAGCTCGTCCCGCAGTCTCGACGAGGCTGCCCGCTCACACTGTGAACGCAGAATGTTTTCTTCGGTATACTTCAACCAGGAACCCGGGTTTGAGATCCTAATTAAATAATTATAACAGATGATGGTTTAAAAGTAAAAATTGCAATTTTCATCAGTTTGAATTTAAAGCATTAATAAAAAATGGTTTTATTAAATAAATACTATCGTCTTATTGTAATAAAATCTGTAGCCTATTTTTGTTCTGGTATTTTATTTGATTCACATGTTTAAACTATAATGTTTTATTCTTAATGTTTTGTGTTTTATTCTTAATTGTTTACTGTATGTTTACATGTTGTTACTTGTGAGCCGGTGCACCAAAGCCAATTCCTTGTATGTGTACATTCTTGGCCAATAAACGTATTCATTCATTCTTTCAAACGAAAAGTTCTACTCTGTATCAGGTGTTTGATCAGCCATGATCACATTGAATGGCGGTGCAGACTCGAAGGGCTGAATGGCCTACTCTTGCACCTATTGTCTATTGTCTATTGATGTTTTTATTCATAAAGTTCAAGTCATCTGCAGATGGAAGCTCCGCCATACATTTCCTTGTACCTGACTGAAACCAGTTAAATAAAGTGTCCCACTTACACAAAGTGAGACAAAGGGATCTTTGAGTCAGCAGTGTTGCGTAACAGATGTGTTGTTTATCTTTGTGGTTAGGGAATACAAGTTTACAAACTCTATTCCTCCATAACCAGAGTTAATGATTCAGAATGCTTAAATGGTGACAGGCATGTTTATCCAGATGATCTCTTTTACTCTCCCAGTGTGCTGTATGACAGCCAATGTGCTGGTGCACTCATTCTGCTTGGCATTTGCACCATGCCAAACGATTTAAACTGGAGGTGGAACACGCTCAAGATGATTTCCCATTGAATTTGTAGATCAAAGATATGGATGGCATAACTTCTTTGGTATCACCACTTTGAGAGCTGCGGAGTGTAATCCACCACTCTACAAGCAGAGAGAAGGAATGGCAATCAAGTATACCAATATGTTCCTGCTGGATTGCTCTGCCAAATATTTAAGGCGGCCAGATGCTCTTGATTGGAAAATGATGTTTCGGACAGGAAATATATTTTTTAATGTATTGCATTCCCTCTGTGGTTTTCTCCTTTAAAAAACACGACACCACAAGCTTGTTGTTCCTTTCATGTTGGAAATTGAGGCCACTGGCTCTGCTGTGGTCAGTACAAATGGTGAGGTCATTCAACAAGACGTAAACATGCAACACTACAGGACGGTAATATTTGTTTAGAGTTCTGCCTGATGAAAATCACTGCTAACAAAAGCCTTCCAACTAAAAAAAAAAAAATCACACTGCATAGCTAATCAGATCCATGCTTAAACCGTAAACACGCTTAAACTTTAGGGATGGCACGTGTGGCGCAGTGGTAGAGCTGACGCCAGAGACCCAGGTTCGATCCTGACTATGGGTGCTGTCTGCATGGAGTTTGTACGTTCTTCCGGTGACTGCGTGGGTTTTCTCCAGGTGCTCCGGTTTTCTCCCACACTCCAAGCACATACATGTTTGTAGGTTAATTGGCTTTGGTAAATATTGTAATTGTTCCTAGTGTGTAGGATAGTGCTAGTGTGCAGGAATCACTAGTCAGCGTGGACTCGGTGGACTGAAGAGCCCATTTCTGCACTCTATCTGTAATCTAAACTAACGTAGACACCCTGCACCATCAAAACCGTAATGAACTGGAGGTGATCAAGAGGTGAAACTACTCTTCTGCCCATTTTGTAGACCTTCCACAATTGGTTTTTATTAAAAACATGCATGTTTGCTCACAGCTTTTTCCAGCACTGAATGTTCCAATGTTTTTATTGGAGGCGAGATGGCAATGCTGATGGAAAGATTTATCTGTTGGTGGTGTCGGAGCCAAACACACAGCTCGGCTCAATTTACTACAATTCCTCTTTCACAGTTTCAGGGCAAATTCCTGAGAAAAGTGTAAGAGCAGGTCCGTACTTATTTTGGAAACTCTCTCCTGTCTCCATTCTAACAGGAATCAGAAGATTATTACCACAGCTGTGGACAAACAATAACCCAGTCATCAACAGATAAACTGTCTCTGGTTTTAGACTGTTACAGCGCTACCACATTGCAGGGAAAGATAAATCAACTTAATTTATTAAATATCTTTAAGTCCTAATGTGCTCTGAAGTTTTAGACCTCCCCTCAACACAACCCCCAGAGTCACTCGGCTCCTCGATAATTCCAAGTGTCTGTTTTCATGCAAGGTCCTTGGCAGGAAGTGGTTGCAGGCTTTCAGTGGAGAGGTTGGAAAGACATCTTCAGTCCACAGTCCGAGCCAACATTCACAATGAGCAGTCCAAGCAATTATCAATGGCCCATCCAGCCGAGGAATTCTCAGGACACAGTCGGTGAGTCACATAATTGGATTTTATGAAGTTGCATGCTTTACAGTCGAGAGTTGTTTGGTGACAGATATGACTCAGTGGGTGGCACTTTTACTTCTGAGTCAGAAGATTGTGGCCTCAAATTCCACTCCAGAGATTAGAGTTTAAACATCTGGGCTGAGTCTCCAGTTTAGCAGGAAGGGAGGGTTACGTTAAGTACAAGGGATGCTGTCTTTGGAGATAGTAAACCAAGGTCTTTTCTGCTCTGTTGGACGAACATAAAAGAATCTATGGCTCCATTTCAAGGAACAAGGAATTATTCCTGATGGCCAAGCTGATATTTACCCCTCCTTCAACATAAATAAAGCTTTTTCTTGTCACATTTCTTCGTGGAACTTTGCTCCAGGCACCTTGTCTGCTGTGTTTCCTGCATCAAAACTGTACTACAATTGAGAAGTATTCCATTGGCTTTAATGCATTATACTCCAGTATATTTTGACATGCAAGTTCAATTCTGACTAGTTCAACAACTTCTGACCAGTGATCAATGGCCTGTCCAAAGATCAGAAAAAAAACAGGCATTCTTCTGCAATTTTATCTTTAAACATTTTCACTTTAAGTAGATGGACATCAGACCTGCCACAAGTCTGACTTCTTCCGTGTACAGATTCAAGGATTACAAAGTGGGCAGCATGGTGGTACAGCGGTAGAGTTGCTGCCTCACAACGCAGAGACCTTAGTTCAATTCTGACCTTGGGTGTTGTCTGTACGGAGTTTGTACGTTTTCCCTGTGACCGTGTGTTTTTTTTCTGCAGGATCTGGTATCCACCTACATCCCAAAGACGTGCAGGTTTATAGGTTAATTGGCTTCTGTAAATTGTCCCTGGTGTGTAGAATAGAACTAGTGTGTGTGTTGGTGGGCATGGACTCTGTGGGCCAAAGAGGCTGTTTCTATGCTGTATTTCTAAACTAAACTAAACTAAAAAGTGGCTTTTAGATGGATTGTGAATTCTTTACTATTTTGATACTGCAGGTTTTTGGAATCTCCTCATGTTGGACAGGGGGTCACAAGCATGGGAAAGGAATTTCTACAGCAGAAAGCACTCCTTTGGAAAGGGTAAAAACTGGTTGACATTCCCAACACAGAAAACTTGTATAATATGCCCCAATCCCAGGTGAATGATCGCTATGTAAATATATATTTTTAAGTGGTCATTAACTATTCAAAGACATAACATGTATTGTATATTTTTTCTAAACTGTGTTAGCCAGAATAGTCATTTTATTGGAATTGTTTAATCTTTAAATATAATTTGTCCTTGAAGACAAAATGATTTATCAGTTTTGAAGCCTAAACGTGGGATGATTTTGGGGACAGATAACACTGGAAGTGCAAAAGGATCATTGGATTTGTTTAATTTCATTAAATGTTCATGAGACCAGATCTTCTGAGGGAGTATGTTGACAACTGATACACAGATTACTTATGTATGGTTTGTGTATGCAGATGTCTTGTGTCATACCGGTTTTCTTAAAGTGTAACTCAGCTTTGCTTTGTCGATGATATGTCTATTCTCAATTAAAGCAGCTTTATTTTTCTCTTTTTCCTGGATAGTCTGCCAACTTTGCATTGTTCTCATTCCTTGCATATAAATTGTTTTACAGTTCCTTTTCCCCTGCCATCATCGATTAACCTTAAGGCTTTGCACATCCCGCCAGACACTCTTGTCTCTTGGCTGTAAAGTCATTGGAACTGAAGTACTTGGTGAAATCAGTAAAGTTCAGAGCCAGCAAAAGAGACTGTTGAGTTCTGGTGTAGAGTTGAACATTTCCATTTTTTCAGAATTTCTGAACGGGTTGTGCAGAGATAAATGCCAACAAATGCAGGTGATAAAGCACTCAAGATGGCTTGTTGGCACTTGTCACTACTTGAAACCGTGCATTTGCAGGTGCTCATACAGGAACCTGAACAGCTGATTCTATTGCCTCTGCTTTTCAAGATATTTTAGCTCAGAGTTCTTCCATCTGCCAGCAGATAGCATCTGAAACAAGATAGCTCTTTGCAAAGTGGGTGGCTGCACACATGAAGCTTTCACAATTGACATTTTCCCAAGTCATCAGGGAGACACATCAGACAATTTGTACTGCACTCATCAGAACACCAAGGATCTGACACAGCTTTTACAAAAAGGCAACTGCATTTTAAAAGGAGCCAGTAAATGGATAGAATATAGCTGGGAGTGGAAGAGCAAAGGGGTGAGTGGATAGAAACCGGACATCGTCTGGTTTGGGCACAAAAATATCACTGTGGCACTAAGGACAGGCCTCAAATTCAGTCTCAGAATTCAAATAAATTATCTGGTCAATCTTTGTTGCATTTTCACCTCAGTAAATCTCACCAGCCGAGTCCATAAATTAGATTTGTGCTGTTGTGTCCTTGATACTTCTGTAAAATGGGTGAAACCCAGTTCAATCTATATGCAAATAACTGATGGACATAAGTAGAAATTAACAGTTCCAGTGCCTCATTGTGTAGAAATCAAGTGCTTGAACATCTCCACCAGTGAAGAAACACAGACCAGGGGTTAATGGCTGCATTCATCATTGACGGTTCTACCAAAAAATCCAAGATGTCAGTGGAGGACAGCAGACACACCTTTGTTTATGACAGCAGGTATGCTATCTTCAGCTGCAGTAGGAGTGCCAGCCAACTTTTACTCAATAGGAAAATGTGAAAAATACCAATGCCAATTTAAGTTTTGATCATTGTTGGCATGTGATGTGAGGGATATGTGCAACACAGACACATTTCCCTTGGGTTTCATGCTGAAACTGGGAAGATTTGATCTCAGATGCAGTCAGGTTCGAGCAGCCTGGGAGTGGATGCATTGGCCTTTTGAGTGAATACTCTCCATGCAGGTCTCCACTGAGGCTTTGCTCTAAAGGAAAACCTTCTCTGCCACAGAGGGTAGTTGAGGCCAGTTCATTGGCTATATTTAAGAGGGAGTTAGATGTGGCCCTTGTGGCTCAAGGGATCAGGGGGGTATGGAGGGAAGGCAGGTACAGGATACTGAGTTGGATGATCAGCCATGATCATATTGAATGGCGGTGCAGGCTCGAAGGGCCAAATGGCCTACTCCTGCACCTATTTTCTATGTTTCTATTAGAAGATGTGGTGCAAATCACTCTATGTGGGAAGGAACTACAGATGCTGGTTTAAACTGAACATAGACACAAAAAGCAGGAGTTACATCACAACCGGGACAGGTAGTATCGCTGGAGAGAAGGAATGGGTGACGTTTTGTGTTGAGACCCTTCTTCTGAAACGTCACCCATTCCTTCTCTCCAGAGATGCTGCCTGTCCCGCTGAGTTACTCCAACTTTTTGTGAGATCTCTATGTTTTACTGCTTTTAGAAAAAGAGGATACACATCGGCATCAAGTATTCCCTCATCATGTATCTGTACACTGTGAATGGCTCGATAGTAATCAAGCATTGTCTTTCTGCTGACTGGTTAGCACGCAACAACGCCTTTCACTGTACCTCGATACATGTGACAATAAACTAAATAAACATGACACAGTTCAGGTGTGGTGAAATGCTCTCCCAACTACCATGCTTCAAACTAAAATCGTCAGCTGCAGCAAAAAAGAGCATGGATAGAGGATTTTTGCAGGATCACGGTACTATTAGACATTGCACACTGCTAACAATAAATTTTCAGCCCATCTCTCTAATGGAACCATCAGGCCAATGTCAGTGTAAATAGAAAGGAGAGTTGCAACGAAAATTTGACAATTTGCTGTCACCTGGTTTACATTCCCACGAAAAGTCAAAATCATCCCCACAAGACCATATCATAAAAATAATTTCTAGACATTGCTGTTCGATTTTTACCATGGACTCAGTTTTTGCACTTTTCCCACCAACCTTCTTGCAACAATCCATGTGAAACAGTGAGTTTAATGGCGTTTCACTGTTAATCCTGTACTTTTTTTATGCCCTTGGGTTAACATTGAATATATTAAACTGAGGCATACACTCTCCAAAACAAAGAATCACACACTGGGTTGTTACACTTACGTAGCGTTCACTTGTTCAATTCCACAGTAATAGTTGATACCATCGGAGGTGTTCTTCATCTGATGCGCTTTATCATCAATCCAGTATGCTGAACATTTATCACACAGATCTCGTTCCAATTCATGCTGAGCTGCCCTGTTATTTCTGTATTAATAAGAAGAGAACGTTCATATTTGCAAGGTTACTTCACTGAAAGAAATAGTAAAGATTCACCCTGCCTGCTGCTGTTTAAAAGTGGTGGAAAGGTTAGATATTTCAGTTTGGTTTTTGAATGCCACTATTGTTCTGCTGATTAATGATCAGAATCCCATTCGGCAGAAAAGCTGGCAAAATAACAGGCAGCTCCAATATTTTTTTGCGTGATGTCAGCAATTCATTGATACTCTATCTTCATAGAATCATAGAAGCGTACAGCACAGAAAGTGGTCTTCGTGGCGGACTAATCATAATGCCGACACAATAATCCCATTTGCCCTTTATCCCTTTACTGCTTGCTGATCCAAGTACCTGCCCAACGGCCTTTTAAATGTTTCATTGTATCTGCCTCCACTAGCAACATAGTCCAAATATTTACCCCGTATTAATTTATCCCTTTCTCACCTGAAACCTGTGCATTCCAATTCTAGATTCCTCTGCCCTGGGAAAAATATTTTGCCCATCTATTCTTTCTATGTCTTTCAATTTTATAAACCCCTACAAGGTTAAGGAATAGGAAGTCGCTTGCAGTTGTATAAAACTTTGGTATGGCTGCTTTCAGGGCATTGTGTGCAGTTCTAGTTACCCCTACACTGAGGATGTGGAGGCTCAGGAGAGGTTTCCCAGAACACTGTCGGATTTAAAGGGTATTAGGCATAAGGAGACAATTTTGCACAAATTTAGATTGTTTTCTTTGGAGTACCTGAGGTTGAGGGGAGAAAATTATGAGGCATATATAAGGTAGACAGTCAGAACCTTTTTCCCAGGGTGGCAATGTGAAAGTCAAGAAGGCATAGCTTTAAGGTTAGAGGGAGAACGTTTAAAGAATATGAGTGGGCAAGGTTTTTTGTCCCCACAGAGAGTAGTGGGGGTTTGGTACACACACTGCTGGGGGTGGTGGTGGAAGCAGATATGATAGCAGTGTGGAAGTCTTTGCACATGGATATGCAGAGAATGGAGGGATATGGATCACGACAGGTAGAGGAGATTAACTTTGCATCATGTTCGGCATAAGTATTGTGGGCCGAAGGGCCTGTTCCCCTGCTGTATTGTTCTATGTTCAAAGCTCACCCCTCAGCTTATTATGTTCATGTGAGAATAAATCCAGCCTGTACAATCTCCCCTTACAACTACTATCCTCCAACCCAGGCTACATCCTGGTTAATCTACAGTCTCTCTGTTGCTATCTTCTTGAACTGCTGCAGTAATATGACTGCATGGATTGGATCGCTTTACTGGAAAGGAGTTTTAGAGGGATAGGGGACAAGCACAGGTAGGTGGGACTAGTGTAAATGGGGCGTACTAGTCGGCGTGGGCAAGTTGGGCAGAGGGCCAGTTTCCATGCTGCATACAACAGTGGCTTGCTGGCACATGTCCGATGGCACTCGCATGTCATTCCTGTGCAGTGGCGGACTGGGTCTAAAAATATTGGTTGCCAGGAGATAAAGGGGGCCCACTTCATCAGGGGCCCACTTGATATAGGGCAAACTGACACCCTGGCCAGTCCGACACTGTTCCTGTGGGTCTAGATTATATATCGGCCAGATGAGCAAGGATGATTGGTTTCCTTCTCCAAAGGTTACCTGTCAATACAATTTTTTTTAAACACGATTTACATCATAATTAATACTAATTCCAGGTCATTTGATCAACGGAATTTAAATTCCTCACAGTGGAATATGAACTCAACTTCCCAAGTGTTTAGTGTAGGAAGGAACTGCAGATGCTGGTTTACACTGAAGATAGACACAAAATGCTGGAGTAACTCAGTGGGTCAAGCAACATTGCTGGAGAAAAGAAATAGGTGACGTTTCGGGTCAAGATCCTTCTTCAGACTGAAGAAAGGTATCGACCTGAAACGTCACCTACCCCATTTCTCCAGAGATGCTACCAGACTGCGCCAGCATTTTGTGTCTACTCCCAGGTCTTTAGTTCAGTAATGTAATTGCTTTATTACTGTTTCTGACAGTTAAATGGTTCCTTTTCATGTTCCCTTAAGGACAGATAGCACAATAAAGGGCATATTTAGCAGGAAAAGTAGCAGCACTGGCAATTCTGAAACTTTTGCAAAATATGGCCAAAAAAAAACATGCAAAGAAAAGGAAATACTGAGTGTGCGGGACTATTTTGGATATGATTAATGCTTGGTATTTTGGATATGATTAATGCTTGGTATTTTTCATGTTCCCAGCCAAAATTTGCAAAAACCACATGTTTTACTATCATAAAACTCTTCTCATTCACAATGCACTGTGTTAGACAAGAAGATTTATAGAGGTCTGAGAAGACTTATTAAGTTTGCCAGCCGGTAATGAACAATGTATCAAAGGGATTTTATTAGTCACATTCACATACACCAAGGTGTAGTGAAGTGAAATGCTTTTTGCCATTTTGCAGCACACAAAAAAAAATACAGACATAACACCAATGAAAGTCTTAAACACAAAGAACATCCCCCCACAGTGGCTCTCACCATGAGGGAAGGCACAAAGTCCAGTCCCCAACCCCAGTTCACCCATAGTCGGGCCCATTGAGGCCTCCACAGTTGCCTCTATGGAGGCCCGATGTTCCAGGCCGTTCTCGTCGGGTGATGTTGCTCCGGCGTCGGGAGAGCCCTCCCCGCGGCCTGGGAACCCTGGAACGGCCGCTTCCGCACTGGAGGCCGCGGCTTCCGAAGCCAACAAGGCCGCGCCGGTTGGAGCTTCACAACTGGCGATCTCATCGAGAGATCCCAGGCTCCCGATGTTAAGTTCAGCGCCGCCGCCCGCAGCTGGTCGCTCCTCAGACCCGCAGCTCCGCGATGTTTTACCCGGCGGTCTCAGCTCACCGGAGCTTCAGCGCGGCGACCCGGGCAAGGCATCGCCCGCTCCGCGATAGCGCTCCAGTGCTGTGCCGCCGCCGAAGCCGAGGTTCTGGGCGGTCCCCGACAGGAAACGCCACTCCAGGCCCGCTGGTAGGCCGCGAGGACGGGTCGAAGCTGCAGCCCGGAGAAAAGCTGCCTCTCCGACCAGGTAGGGACCCTGAAAGGTAGTTTCCCCCTTCCCCCCTCCCCACCCCCCACATAAAAAAAGTCTAGACCTCCAAACAAAACACTTAACTAACTAAAATAAAAAATAAAAAGATGAAGAGACAGACAGCTGCTGGCTGGGCAGCCGTGCACAGGACAGCCCTCCCTACTATGTTCATCTGACTACAGGTATTTGTTTTTAATTTACCAGTGATTACATTGGCCCAAAGCATAAGGAAAGGGTGAAATGAATAACTTGTTCTGCGCACACCTACAAAAATCCCATACTTGCATTTAAGGTTCAGTTAGACTGAAACTGAACCAGCAAGATGTTTACAGAGATTCTAAGTGCGAACGTTTGCTGGCTTGGGTGTAGGGACCTTCAAGTACTAATGCAGCACGTCATGCCAACGTTGACTGTCTGGCCCTGCCTTATACCGCTTGTAGCCCAAGGCCTGAAATGTAGTAGCTGTAGAATCCAAGTGTATGGAAACACATTTTCATTGCTTGGTGCCAAATGTTTACTGATCAAACGTGTTGCCATTTGACAGAAATCATGTCATGAAAGCAGCCAACTAAAATGATTGGAGAAGCTGCACTGGTTGCACCCACAATTGTAATGCAACATATCAAGTAATTAATCCGCCCAAATTCATTACGGCTATTAAAAAAACTTGTTAAACGCACCCTTTTTGTGGTTGCTTAAATTGATTCGTGTCCACCTTCACTAATTCCATTGGAATATAGAGAATCAGTGGATGAGTGGATCACCAATTGTGACTGCTATCAGTTATTCACTAGCCTCCAGAGATGGAAGCTAACCAAAGATAACTGGAAGCGTGTGAACAGAAATGGCAGATGCTGGTTTATACTGAAGAATGACACAAAGTGCTGGAGTAATTTAGCGGGTCGGGCAGCATCTCTGGAGAAAAAGGATGGGTGACGGAAGATGGCAGACTGAAGAAGGGTCCCGACCCAAAACGTTACTCATCCGTTTTCTCCAGAGATGCTGCCTGACCCGCTAAATTACTCCAGCACTTTGTGCCTATCAAAGATAACAAGCCTTGCTTTCCTAAACATTTTAAAACCATCTACTAAGGTCTCAAACCTCTCCATTTAATGGTACTTTGAATAACCTCCAGAATATTTATAGAGATGACTTGCTACATATTTTTCACCCTTAGCCAGATGCCTTCACTGATATATCCCTTCAATAGTTCCCAACTGTGGATTACTTCTACTCCAAATAGCACTTAATCATCATCAGGTCCTTAAATTCCTCAATTCTGCTCCTGAACAGATAAACATCTGAGTATGGCATTCATTATGCAACAGCAGCTTTGTACGTGGCAGGTTGTGTCTCACTAGCTTGATTGAGTTTATTGAGATGACAAAGGAGCCTGATGAAGGTAGGGCGATGGATGGTGTATACATGGAATTTAGTATGGCTTTTCATAAGGTCCCTCGTGGTAGGCTGATCTAGAAGATTCAGAAGTATGGGATTCATGAGGACTTGGTCACATGCATTTTGGGAGGTTGAATGCATGAAGAGAGTATACAATTAATGGCAAAACCTTTATCAGCATTGATGTGCAGAGGGATCTTGGAGGCCAAGTTCTTCGTTCACAAAAGGTGGCAGCACAAGTAGATAGTTTGGTAAATCAGGCATATGGTATGTTTGCCTTCATTACTAAGGGCATGAAATATAAGAGTCAGGAAGTCATGATGCAGCTCTATCAGACTTTGTTGAGGTTGCATTTGGAGTATTGTGCGCAGTTCTGGTCGCCCCTTACAGGAAAGACGTGGAAGCTTCGGAGAGGGTGCAGAGGTGATTTACCAGAATGCTGCCTGGATTATAGGGTTTCAGCTATAGGGTCCTAGTAGGGGATTTTAATTTTCCCAATATTGACTGGCACTGTCATAGTGCAAAATGTTTATGTGGCGCAGAATTTGTCAGGAAAGTATCCTCAGGCAATATGTAGAGGGCCCTACACAGGAGAGGGCAACACTTGGTCCAACTTTAGGAAATTGGGAGGGGCAAGTGGACGATGTCACAGACGACTGTGGAGGCCACATCTTTGGGGTTTTTTTTATAACGCGTTGACTGGTATTTGATTAGTAACAGTATCAAAGGTTACGGGAAGAAGGCAGGTTAGAGGGAAAAACAGATGAAACATAATTGAATGGTGGAGTAGACTCGATGGGCCTAAAGGCCTTATTGTGCTCCAATGACATGAAATGTTCGTGGATGAGCCTGATGGGACCAGCGACCATTGTTCTATTCATTTTAAGATCGTTATGGATAAAGACAGGGCGGGTCCACCAGTTGAAATTCTAAATTGGGGCATAGCCAACTTTGAAGGTATTAGACAGGAACTCGCTCAAGTGGATTGGAGCAGGTTGTTTGAAGGAAAAGGAATGTCTGGATGTTTATAAAAGTGCGCTGACAATAGTTCAGGGCAAGGCGGGAGCATGGGACAGGTATAGGCAGGTAGGATCAAGTGTATCCCTGGAGGAGTTTCGGGAACTTAAGAAACTCTGAAAAAGGAAATCAGGAGGGCATAAACGGGACAGGAGATAGCTCGGGCAGATAAAATTAAGGATAATCCCAAAATAATTTATTAGTACATTATGGGAGAAAGGGTTTTGGTTGCTGTGGTTTCTTCCCACAACCAAAAATTGTCGGTGAATTGGCAACTATAAATTTCCCCTAGTGTATGTGGCTGGTGGGAAAACCAAGGGAAGGAACTGACGGTTTGCATCGTCTAAATGATCATGCTGGTTGTATCTTTTACATCTACATTTAGAAGATAGATTCAGAAATTTCCGATGCAGAATTCATTCAGTCATCATGTTCAAGAAGACAGAATATAAAGCTAAACATATTTTTTGTTTTTAAATAGAAGAACTTCTTCCAACACAGATATAGTGTATGGCATAAACATATACTCTCAAAATTGATTACGTTGTGAATATCCATTCAAATTTGTAACAAATTAAAAAATGACTTACGCTAGTTGTTCAGCAGCTCTCTCTATGCCTCTTTTCAATCTTTCTTGAATACACTTGATTATTCTCATTTCCTATAAACAGATAGAAACAAAACACTAGAAGTATTTTCTGACGTTGGTGAGTATGACGTGGTACATCTCAGCAAGAGAGGGATATGCAAAGGCGACGAGCCTTGGACACACCAAACTCTGGCCTCCTTCAGAACTCACGATTCATTTGATTAGGAAGCTCTTCATAAGTGAGTGTAGCAGAATTATGCCATTCAGCCCATCAAGTCTATTCCACCATTCAATCATGTCTGATCTATCTTTCCCTCTCAACCCATTCTCCTGCCTTCTACCCATAACCCCTGACACCCATACTAATCAACAATCTATCTATCTCTGCCTTAAAAATATCCATTGACTTGGCCTCCACAGCCTTCTGTGGCAATGAATTCCACAGATTCACAATTCAGTTTCTCTCTCCACAGATGCTGTCTAACCCACAGAGAATTTCCACCCGTCTCATTTTATTTCACATTTCCAGCTTCTGCAATACTGCTATTATAATAAAGACCCTAGGTTAAGGATAGAGTCACTGGAATTTGGAAAGGTGAGAGGGGATCTTATGGAAACATATAACATTCTTAAGGGATTGGACAGGCTAGATGCAGGAAAAAGTTCCCCATGTTGGGGGGAGTCTAGAACCAGGGGGTCACAGTTTAAGAATAAGGGGTAGGCCATTTAGGACTGAGATGAAGAAAACATGTTTTAACCCAGAGAGTTGGGAATCTGTGGAATTCTCTGCCACAGAAGGCAGTGGAGGCAAATTCACTGGATGTTTTCAAGAGAGAGTTAGATTTAGCTCCTAGGGCTAACAGAATCAAGGGATATGGGGAAAAAGCAGGAATGGGGTACTGATTTTGGATGATCAGCCATGATAATATTGAATGGCGACGCCGGCTTGAAGGGCCGAATGGCCTACTCCTGCACCTATTTTCTATGTCTTATAGCAACTCCTTTTCGCCACATTGGGCTCAGAACCACTCCACTCAGGCATCTGTGTTACCACTCAAGACGTGGGCCCACTGGTTATTCCTTTGGCATTGAACTCAAATATGACTAATTTTAGCTACTCATGTAGAACACCATCTTGCATTCAATGCTTGTGATGCACAATCCACATTTTTAAGGTCCACATCCCTGGCATTGCCCTGGTTTTACAATCAGAAGACTAAGTTATTTATGGATCACCTCATTCAGAATGAGTTGCTCGAGAGTCAGCATTCAGAATTGGTTAAAAAAAAATCAAAGCCAAAATTGAGAATAGAATGTGGAGGGTATAAACAGCGAGATCACAGCAGGGCAACACAACGTTAAAAGCTACAATGCTTCAGCTGAGCAGCTTTTGATTTCAGGGGACACAAGAAAGTGCTGGAATCTTGATCAAAACATAAAGTACCAGAGGAACTCAGTGGGTCAGGCACCATCTGTAGAGAGAATGGACAGATGGACAAGATTGTTAAGGGCTTGGACACACTAGAGGCAGGAAACATGTTCCCGATGTTGGGGGAGTCCAGAACCAGGGGCCATAGTTTAAGAATAAGGAGTAAGCCATTTAGAACGGAGACGAGGAAACACTTTTTTTCACAGAGAGTGGTGAGTCTGTGGAATCCTCTGCCTCGGAGGGCGGTGGAGGCAGTTTCTCTGGATGCTTTCAAGAGAGAGCTAGATAGGGCTCTTAAAAATAGTGGAGTCAGGGGATATGGGGAGAAGGCAGGAACGGGGTACTGATTGGGGATGATCAGCCATGATCACATAGAATGGCGGTGCTGGATCGAAGGGCCAAATGGCCTACTCCTGCACCTATTGTCTATTGTCTATGACATTTCGGGTCAAGACCCTTCTTCAGACTGATCAAATACGAGCTTTTAATTTCTTATGCGAGAGGGATTCAGTCTCAGTTTTACAAACACCCTGCTGATAGCAATAAACAGAACAAGCTACATCTGCTGATTAATCCACACTGATCAATGAATTCCACTGGGATACTACATCCTAACATTAGCAAGTGGATTCTGATGTTTCTTAAAACAGTTCAAACACCGACCATCATTGAAAAGCAATCTTCTGTGTTCATTAACGAGGAGCTAGAGGCATTGATCTTCATGTTTCTGAGATCTACGAGTCATTTCACTTACATCTCGCTACAGTGGCATGGCACCAACCACTCATTATCACCCCTGCAATATAGTATTCTGACACACACACTTTTGGCAAGACCTTTGTGCACAAAGTCAGACATTTACTTTCAAAATTTCCAGTTCATCAACCATCAGGCATACATTCTGAGGCAGATTATAACAGTTCCAAAATCAGGATTGATGCACAAAGGTTATGTATTGAGGTGATGTTGCACAGTGGCATCATGAGGACAATGCTTCTGGCTTTCAGATAGACACAAAATGCTGGAGTAACTCAGCGGGATAGGCAGCATCTCTGGAAAGAAGGAATGAGTGACTTTTCGGGTCGAGACCCTTCTTCAGACTGCCCAGGTGAAATGTAGGTACTGCTGATGCTGTCAATAGACTCTCCATCCCAACCTGATTTTGCTTTCATGCCCAGTGGCACTCACCTCAAGTAGCTGCGTCTCCACTTCATCATGAACCAGATCAATGCCCATCCGCTTTTCACGGTGGTACAAACACTCTTGAACCATCTGAAACAAGTCACAAAGAAGACGCTTGTGTTATTCATATTAAACACCTGGAATATTTTATAGATTTATTTTACGCTCATTTAAATTATAGGTTTGGAGAGAAGAGGTTAAAAATCAGGTGGAATGGGTAAGCACACAGTAAGCATATCATTAGTTTCAGCCCTTTTCATTTTAGGTGCCCTTTTGTCTAGTTTAATGAGGAACAAGTAGGGTGAACAGCACACAGACCTAAATAGAAGTAGAAACAAGGAACTTCAGATGTTGGCTTACCAAGGAAAGACACAAAATGCTGGAGTAACTCAGCGGGTCAGGCAGCATCCCTGGAGAACATGGATAAGTGATGTTTTGGGTCAGGATCCTTCTTCAAACTGATCACGGGGATGCAACTTCTTTTTTCCTGCCCTACCCAAACACCAGCCCCAGCCCCCACCGACCCCCCCCCTCCCCCACCCACAAGCAAGCAGAGGAAATTAACTTGGCATCATGTTCGGCATAGACATTGTGGACCAAAGGTCTGTTCCCGTGCTGTACTGTTCCATATTTTATGTTTACCCGAGATTTGAACATGAAACCTAATGGCATTTCAGTGCCAAAGGAAGGGAGAGTTACATTGTCAGCTTTCAGAGGAGAAATTAAACAAGGCCCCCAATGCAAACTGTTCAAAGTAGTAAACAGTGTTGGTAGAACAACAGAAAATTTAAGTGATGTTCCAGGGAAACTAAAGAATTGAACCTTGAACTGTGATGTTGAGTCTCAGGCAAGTAAGTTACAGTTCTAGAATTATCAGCATTTTCAAGGAATACCCATGCCAGATAAAATTAAAACGTCAGATATAGGTAACTTTATTGCTAACATAATTTAGAAAAAAAACATGAGTGATGAGCATTGGGGGGAGGTGGGGGGGCTAAAGTAGAGTCATTATGAGGATTAAGAAATCCACCCAAGTTGATTCCCAGCAGGTCTTCACAGCTGGTCTGGCATGGATTATGAAAATGCTGCCCAAGCATACATGATGAACACTCGGATGCCTCAGCACACAAGCACATTTGATCCAAACAATCAAAATTGGTAACTCTGTAGAGAATTACCGAAATTGGATTGCACAGCCCACTAAAGCATCGCATGGTTAGAGGATTGTAGATCACTTATCTCTCAACACAACTCCCCACCTTTTCGGCAAATGTTTTACCAATTGAATTTCACTTTGGATGAAAGCCAATTAACCAAATCTGTTTCCTTACATTGTTTAATTATAAGTCCTCCCTCAAGTGGAATTTACTTGGTTAAAACAAAACGTTGAATCTTCTCTTGAGGAAATCAAAATACAAAGAATAGCTGTTGAAAAAATGAAAAACATGTATAGTTTTATAAACCACGTCTTCACCAACATGGGCAAAATACATTACCCCTTCAAAATAAAATCACGTCTGCCTCACTAAGATTAATGCATCTGTAGTTTTCTTATAAATGATCCCCGACCTTAAGAAATTCCTATGAACTTACATCCAATATCTCTAATTGCATAGTGTATTCATTGTACAAGAAGATAGCTCCTAGGAACTTGCATTACAAAGAGAAGGATACATCTGCAGCAGAGATAGGATACTCCAACATTTGTCTGTCATTATTGATATTTCTGTGAAACTCCCCACTTGTGGCTTTAGTTAATTCTGATGATAAACAGTTCTTAACTATCTGATGCAAGATCAATGCAATGTCAACTTCATTTAGTAGTATTCATCTTCTGAGTATTATTCACTAACTTGGGACTTGCTCATATAAAATTGGACTGATACTTTAGGAAAGCACTGAGGGAGTGTTACTCTAAAGCAGGTGATGTTTCGCAAATGAGATGCCAAATCAAATCTGCCCACTCGGATAAATTGGAAAGACACTGAAAAATAACCAATGCATTCCTAATATTGGATTTCAATGATACTTTATTGTCACTTGTACTTAGGTACAGTGAAATTCATTGATATTGCATACAGTACACAAAGTACGCAAAGAGTGGCCACTTATCTGGCGCCATCAAAGTTACAAAAGTACTAATGAGAGTACAGATGGTCCTTCTTTGTTCTTGCCACCCCGCCCCCCCCCCCCCCCCCCCCCCCCCCCCCCACTCTATTTTACATTGTGAATGATGCACTTTGACCAACGCTCCCATTTTCTCCCAGACAGTCTGTGCTGGTTAATACAGGGTAGGATGCACCATCCGCACCAGGCATGAAGAGAGAACCTTTCATTCAAAGCAGCAATCACTGACATAACCCATAGGGGTGTCTCACATTCTTTTTTAATCTACTTTCTACCAAACTCACAGGCATGGGTCCCCTTTTAGAAGGAAAAAACATTAAAACAGGTTACAAGATTAAATATTAGGAAACAAATTAAAAAAGAGAGAATTTAGATATTGAAGTCAAAGAGTACAGATAAATGTTTTGCTTCATTTGTCTACATCAGAAATAAAAGCGCTCTTAGCAATAAAACGTTTGTTACTGTTCATTTGATGCATTTCAGAAACTGAGAGCCAATTTTTTTTTTTAATGAAATTAGCGTAGGCAAACTCATTACCCTGGAACACCATTCTTTGGCTTAATTAGTATGTTAATAATTAGTACCAATACTTGGCCCAGCTCAGCAGCTATTTACCTCCCTTGCAAATTGTTGGGAGTAAAATTATTTTTTTTCTCACTTCATTTATTTGCTATTTATTTTTCTTGGAGCCATACATCTTTTCTGTGAATACTTACCAATTATTTTCTTTATATGAACTGAATGTGCAGCTATATTATCCTCACATCTCCATTATTCAAACCTAATCCACTACTTTTCTTTGGCCCAGCATCAAAAGAACTAATTTTCCCTGATGAAGTTTGAATCATGTCAGTCATTAGCCTTGCACCATCGAGCCTTTATCAATGATTCTTTCCCCCCCTTCACCCCACCACAGAGCTTCACTTACTGGCGTAGAGGGACTACATTCGATGAGGCTCCTTGGCAGACATGGACAAGTTGGGCCAGTTTTCCATGTTGTATGACTCTACTTAAAATCCATTTTCTCCACCCCACATGATAATTGTTGATGCACCTTGAGATGGCTGGGCCTTGCACAATGACCTGAGGAACACCTATAATTATGCCCTGTGGCTAAGATTATTAAAAAATATATTTTTGTTTTGGAAACCAGGGGGCATTGGCAAGGCCTGCATTTATTGACCATCATCTATCGCCACTCAAGGTGGTAATGGTGACAATGGAGTGGTTTCCTCGGCCATTTTGAAGAGCTTTTGGGATTCCAACATGGGGGGGTTAGAGTGACGCTGGCCAGAGCAGGAAGGAAGGGCAGAAAACCAGATGGTTTCTTTTAAAATAAAAATCTGTTAGTTATTGTAATCAACTGTAAAAACGGTTGTTGCTGTTTATCCAAATTCCAAGATTACTAATTGAATTTGTATTCCACAGCTGTAATGGAGTGATTTGAATTTCGGTCTTTGAAATGTTTGTTTAGGCCCCTGGTTTACTAATCTGCAAACATATGTCGTGCTTACCACAACTCTGTGATGGGATGACTCCAACTCCCTTTCGAGGTAAAATAAAAACACAATGTCCATATAGGCAATGTTAATTCATAGTCTTCATCCATTTTCTCTCCCTCTCCCTCTCCCTTCATTGAAGAATTCAGACACTTTCTCCATTTTGGCTGTAATTTCTTAGACGTTCAGATTGAGTTTAGTATATTGTCAGAAACACCAGGGTGCAATGAAATTCATTGCTCGCATAAAGTTCAGAGTACACAATATACATGATAATGATAGACACAACAATAAATACAACGACAAAACAGCAGAATGGTGTAAAGATTGAAATGCAATCTGATGCAGTAAAAAAACATCACTAAAGTGCAATACTGGAATAACTGAATGAGGGAGAGTTAAGAGTAAATGTGTGGCAGCACCTCTATGAATGGGATGAGAAAGGAGCGATTGATTCAAGAGTCTAATAGCAGTGGGGAAGAGGCTGTTCTTAAGTCTCAATGTCCAGCATTTTTAAGCTCCTTACCTCCTTCCAGAAGCTAGAAGAGAGAAAAGGGTGGCAACTAAAACTTCCTGCCTTCCAACTCATCATGAAGATGGACTGGGTGGGAGGAAGCGATAAGCCTGTGATAAACTGGACTCTGCGTTCACCACTCAAGCAGTTAAGAGCAGAGCAGTTGCCATGGCAGGCTGAGATGCAACCCTGTCGGAATATTTTCCATAGAGCATCTATAGAAGTCGGAGAAAGTCCTCCTGGACATGTTGAAACTCCTTAAACACCTTAGAGAACAAATGCAACGGTGCACCTTTTTTGATCACTACATCAAGGGAAGGAACTTGAACTTGAAGCTGTCTCTACATTAGCATCATTGATTAGAACAAGGTTTTGTTCACCAGCACCTTCTCCCACCTCCCTGCTTCCTTTGGTCGACAGCCATCTCGTTCCTCTTGCTGACCTACAGACAGCATGACACAAGGTCCCCAATCTCTTTCATGTGGCTCCAATGCCTTATTGTTGTAGATCCTGCTGACAGCAGTGGTATCATCGGCTCACTAGAAGATCAAGCTGGTCGAGTAAACAATCATGGGATACAGGGAGTAGAAAAAGGGACAGAGCACACAACCTTCAGGAGCACCTGTTGAGGATCAGGATGGAGGGAATCTTTTAACCAATTCTATCCGACATAGATCTGGCAGCCAGGAAGTCCAGAAGCCAGTTACCAATGGAGGTGCCAGGGCTAGGGTCCAGGAGTTTAGAGTTAAGCTTATTTGGTATTATAATGTTGAAGGCTAAGCTGTAATCAATGAATGAACCTGACATAGGTGTTCTTATTGTCCAAGTGATTTAGAGCTAAATATATTGCAAGGGAGATGGCATCCCCTTGCGACCAAATGTTCCTTTACACACATTGCAGGGGGTCTAAATTGTCTGGAAGTCTGGTACAGAGGTGAGCCATTGCCAATCTTGCAAAGATCTTCATTAGAGTTAATGTTTCACCTATAGGCAGCTATCATTGAGATGGGTCACCTTATTTTTCTTGGGGACTGGGAAGATGGAGATCTTCCCTTAAGATGGAGATACCCCTTTAAGACAAATGGGGCAGTAGACTGCTGATGTGAGAGGTTGGTGAAGACTGTGGCCAATTGATTGGCGCACCATTTCAGAACCCAATCAGGAACTCCATCCAGTCTGACTGCTTTTTGTGACTGTACCCTCATGAAAGCAGATCTGACCTGCCAGCGAGGTGTATGGGACTGAACCAGCAGAGGAAGGGGTGACATGCCTTGGTGGAACTTTGTTTGCCTATTCAAAATGAACGTAAAAGGTATTGCGTTTCTCCATTAGAGATCCATCATTGCCAGTGGTCGCCCCCAATTTTGGTTTGTAGACCAGGATGACATTCAGGCCCTACAATAGTCACCTGACATATGTTTGATTGAATTGAGCCCCTAGCTAGTTCTGGACTTTTCTCGGCTTTCCTGATAGCCTTTACGGAGATTATATTGATCTTCTTGAACAGTACCGGGTCGTCCTCTAAAGACGCAGATCTGGACTTTAGCAGAGAAGGATCCAAGATTCCTGGTGCTCGCATTGTTTTACCAGTGCAATCTACTTTCACCCCAGATTAGGATCACCAGATATTTTTCCTTCAATTATATTCCCCAACCAGCTTGTACCAACAGGAATAATCTCTCTGAACACATGTGGAACCCTCAAATTCTCTGGTTTGATTTCTTTATCTAAATAAATTTGAAACCTCAGTTGCCACCTTTCATCAGCAGTCTAGATGTATCCCACTCAGACTTGGACACTTTCCTAGAGTACTGCCAAGCATTCAAGGACCCCTTCTTTTTCCTGTCCAATTATACCAGCATCTCTACTACAATATTGGAACTATGTGCACTATCTTTGCAAAGATAGATTTAGTATCAAGTATTCATTTAATCTCAGCTATCCAACGGCCACCAAAATACATTTTTTCTTCTTTTGTTCCAGATCAGCCTCTTCTTTCTTTTGGCAATCTGTTATGTTTATAAAGAAATTTGACAATCTCTTGGCTTACAAGTTCTTATAGCTGCCCAAAGCGTATGCGAGAGAAGCCCTTGCATCCCCCTGGAACAGCCAGCACCTTACTGTAGTGTGGAACATCAGGACTCCCACCTAGGCATTACTTGGAATCCATCATTCACAAACCTCCACACAGCTGCTTGCCAGTAGAGACCAGTGCTGTCTGATGCAGCATTACAATCACCACATTTACACAGGGGAATCTGCTAATTGAACACACGGCAGGCTAACCACGCGTAGGTTCAGCGATTCCAATCATTTCAACGGAGAAGAATAGGGGAGGTACAATTTTTTTAGATAATTACATTCTTTTGTTAATAATTAATGGTATTTTTAATTTTGAATAGTTTTCTTGTGGTTATGTGGCTGTCAGAGACGTTGCCACTCACAACCCTTCACCGCCAGCAATTTAATCGGTTGTCAAAGCATTTTGGTGGGACTGGCGAAAGGAACACTTGGTACTGTGCATGATCGTGCCAATTGGGCCAAACCAGAGTCCTTGGAGAAAATTAGTGTCAGTGGACCCCTCTGAGAGTGAGAATGGGTTTAGTAGGAATGTAACCAGCGGCTTTACGCAGTGAACAACTTAGGTTTCACGCTATGTTTTGCTTTTCTCAGTGTTCTGTTCTCTTATCTCACTTCTCAGTTCTTCTGTACACTTTCTGAATTCTGCTTAATCTTCTATCATGTTATGGAACTGACTAATAACATTAGCCGACTAGTGATTTGATCATTGGCTCCATTTCTTGGTAAGCTCCACTTCTGGTTGCCCCCCCCTCTCCCTCCCCGAATCCCCCATTCTTATAAGAACAAGCTTAGTCTGCACCTAAAGTATGGTCTCTTTGAAGCTTTCTGATTGCTCAGTTATTATGTTATGAAGGTCCGGGGCAACCCACTTGACTGGCATACTGTTCATCACCTTAAATATTCACTCCTTTCACCACCAGTGTTCCCTGGCTGTATTATGCAGTGAAGATAAGACACAAAATGCTGGAGTAACTCAGCGGGACAGGCAGCATGTCTGGATAGAAGGAATGGGTGACGTTTCGGGTCTGAAGACGGTCTTGACTCGAAACATCACCAATTCACACATTTTTCTAAAATTCTGATGGGTTCAGATCCTTCCATCAGACAATAATAAATACTGATTAAAGTCTGTAAGTAATATGCATAGACATACATAACTTAAAAAAGTGAACGTGAAAAAAGTTCACATATTTTTCTTTTACAACAGAAATATTCCCGCTGAGAGAATCAAATTAATTAGAACAGTCAAAACAAAAATCAAAGATAGATATAAAATGCTGGAGTAACGCAGTAGGCTCGGCAGCATCTGTGGAGAAAATGGATAGGTGGCATATCTTGGGTTGGGGCCCTTATTCAGACTGGTTGCAAAAATCAAGTTAGCCAAAGAGTAATGACCAGCTTAGTAACCAAGAGAAGGTGATAATGTGACCATTCAAACTGCATCAAAACAAAATCCAAGCATTTTAAATCAATATCTGAAAGCTGTAAATTTACCAAAGCAGCCCTTTTAAGATTTGATACGTGGTTTCAGAAAACTAGTCTTATAGCTATCCTACACAATCTATATTAATAGTTAATAATTTCAGATTTTAAACTGCCAATAATAAGCATGTGCTGATTGAAATTAGTATTAAATAATATTGATACTGAGGAATTAATAATTATGATGTTATTTTGTCCATGTTTCTCTACCGTAAGTATAGCCATTTCACTGACCTGGAGATGTGCATCTGTCTCTTCCAGTGCTTTCTCCACTCTTCTCTTCACTTGACCCAGAGCATGGATCTCCATGATCATTTGGTCAAGCTCATGATCCAGCTCCGATTTCCAGAAGCTGATGTCCTCTACCCTCTGCCCAATGTTGGCACTGGTGTCATTCTGTATCTTCCTGGTCAGCTGAGCTTTATCCTGGATGAGCCTCGAGGTGTCCTCCCTGAGCTTCTCGGCATTGTGCCTGGAACAGTCGGATTGCTTGTAGTTGTTGTGGTTGGACTCCACCCATTCGCCTGGAGTGTATCTGCTGAAGAGGGCGATGCGATTAGACGTTCCTGGGGCGCATGGATCCATGGTAGGGCACGGGTCCATCACAGAGCAAGGATTCACTACTGGGCAGTTTATTGGTGGTCTTGGAGTGATTGCCGGGCAAGAATGCATCACGGGGTACGAAGGCACAGGACAGTTGATTATGGGACCCCCGCTCACCGCTGTGCAAGAGGTCATTGGCGGATACGAGGTCATCACTGGATACTGCCTCCCACACAAGTTCTTAGTATAAGGTCCAAGAGTGGTGTTGACACCTGCAACCTTGTAATAGGTACTTGGTCTCCATGGCAAGTTAACACTACTGCACCTGGTTTCCAAATCTGTGGTACAACATCTTCCATACATGGTGGCTACAATGCCTACAAAATAAACGGAATTATTTTAGCTTGCAGCTTTTGATCTCAGTATCAAAATAAGGCCATTAGTAGGCCTTTGTCATTTTAACAAAAAAGCAAAATCAAAACTATTCACGTCAAACTACAAAACGCTCTGCAATATCTATCCAACCCAACTAAAAGGTCAGTGTATCAGATCTTGAGCACATATAATTACAGTAATGACATAATATGGCTATCATAAAACTTTCTTACGACGCATTATGACATACACGACATCATAAAGCTAGTTATTATAAAGTGGTCCATCATGAAGCTCTCGAAATAAGCAAGACATACATTACTGGCATCATCCTTGCAATCAAAACGGTGCCGGTTCTGGTCTAAGGGGCGCCTGGGAGGAATTGCACCCATCGCTGATAGCAGGGTGGGGCGTGTGTTATTTAGGTTAACTAACGAAAATATTGCATGAAAGCATGAGAGGGGTGGGGGTGGGGGCAGGGGGGCATGCATCACGGAGAAACACTTCCGAGTTAGCGGCTGCTTGTAACCCCTGAGCTCACGGGCGTTTTGCTGCATCTTAGTTTAATGCCAGTGCCGTGTGTGAGGGGGGGAGCAGCGCTGGCGCCTGTACTTGTTCTCCGCAGCGTGCATCTCTCTGCTGCTGCTGTGCACTGGATCAGGGCACCAGGCGGTTGCCAGGGACGCCGCAACATCCCGGACCCTTAGCAACGGAGTCAGCTGCCGGTGCAGAGGTTGTGTGCCGGGGAGGAGCAGGGGTGGAGAGAATTCTCCAGCAATCCAAACCAGCCTAAAAACATCGCCTACTCGAGTCAGGGGTCCATCTTGCTCCTCCATGTTGACGCCTGCTGTGGTGGTTTGCAGCCTATGAGAGATGACTTGATTCCAATCGGATGATTGATGCAAAGGGGTAAATGCGCGTCATCTATCCTACTTGCAATCAAATATTAAACCTCCCCCTCGCTCCATCCCCTCTCTAATCCCGAGCAGTTTGCAACGGTACATTACAACTGCTGGACACAACATTGCTAAGTATTCACACTGCACAGCAAGGTTCTTGTATTTAATGGGATTTCTGTCCGCTTGATGTGCATAGGAAATAAAACACAAAAATCACTGCATTTTCTGCCTGATGCGTTTCTCTGCTGATCTCCTGTTCCCGTTTCCAGTTTAGTCTTAACTGTCAAAACAAGGAACTACAGATGCTGGTATACATTTAAAAAATACACAATGTGCTGGAGTAAGCCAGCGGATCAGGCAGCATCCCCGGAGAACATAAATAGGTGGGGTTTTGTGTCCGGCCCCTACTTCTAAACGGCCCCGCCTTCTCCCACCCCTCTCAAAGTACAATTCAGAGTTCAATTAAGAGCCGACCCTATCCCAGACACCTTTGTGTCGTGCAAGTGCTCTATTCACTAAAAAGGAAAGAAGCTACAATCTATTTAGCCGCCTCTATTTACCCGGGCCGGAGGGGAGGGGAAGGGAAGGGGGCTGAAGGCTATATAAGAAAGGTTGCGGATCAATTCATATTCCATTTGAACAAGAATCATCAAAAAGAAACCTGCGCTAAAATACCAATCCGATGGTACAGCTGAAATAATAAGAGAGTAGTGGTCAGTATATTTCTTGATACAGCTGTCTAGTTACAATTTGGAAATAAATTGAACAGTCAATCTGCGAATTGACTGGATATGAGCGTGGCCAGTTCTCAACAATCTCACCAAATATCTTGCGGTAATCAAACACCCCACCTCCACGCACAATAATCTTATCGCAGTACATGGTCTTTCTCACACTAAAATAACGACTGTGACAACTTTTACTCCTAAAGGGGTAAAACACAATCTATAGTGTGTGGCTGACCTTAGCCATTCCCACTCTGTTGCCTTTTCCCTGATACCTTTCTAATATTCAACTAATAGAGTCAGCACACAGCAGTTAACATTTCTTAAGCACATTAATCACAACAGTGCATATTTTAGAGACAAAGGTTAATTGAGTTAGCATCAAAGAAAGCTTGTGGAGGATGGATTCGTTTGACCAACAAGGGTGTCATTTAAACTCTTAGATTATGGCAGAATGTTTTCATGGATTGATCCTGATCAAAGCCTTGTAAGTGGCATGTTGGGTTATTACCAAAAATGTATTTCGCAAAGTGTGTCCAATTTGGTTACACACTTTATCTTCAAAGATTTGACAGAATCATCGTCTGTGAGGAGGTCACATGCTGCACATTCACTCTGCAGCCAAAACTGAATTAACTCCTTCCACCGTCTGTAGGATATTATTGCATACAGATATTATTGCATACAAAACAATGAAGTACAAATGCCTAAACCAAGTTTTTTGAGATATAGCATAACTTGTGTTGGTTAATGGTATATGGAACAAGCTGCCAGCGGAGATAGTTGAGGCAGGTACTCAAACCGCATTTAAAAGACACTTGGACAGGTACCTAGATAGGATAGGTTTAGAAGGATATGGGGCAAATGTCGTAAAATATCACTATCTTAGATGGACATTATGGTCAATTTGGACTAGTTGGGCCGAAGGGCCTGTTACAGTGCTGAATGCTATGACTATGAATCCAGGTGAACGGCTGGCCTTGTTTGAGGTACATACCATTCTGGACATAACTTTGTTTGGTGTAACTGCAGGGTTTATTTGATGTCCGAACATAGTTAAGTCCGATATATGATAAAATGTCCTTGATGTGAATAGGTGTTAATCGAGTTCACTTTCTAAAACTTAAGGTAGAAATTGCCTTTGCACAAGAAAGGGAAAATAACTTTCATGTTGCTTTCTATATGTGCTAGACTTTTCGTTTTCCAAACCATCAGAAGCTTCTTAGCTTATTTAATGATTAAGTTGTTCATTTTGTTTCCATGAAAGGATTTGGCGGATTGCAGGTACTTATTTGGAGACAGGTTTTCGTGTTTCAATGGCATCCTCAGAATAATCAATATCCAGCTTCTCCAGTCATTGATCTTACAAATAAAACTCTATTTTAAGTTTAATGACGTTCAAATATGCCAACAGACTGCGACTCTTATGCTTATTGGCAACATTGCGGAGATGTTGACCTGCACTCAATACTGAAGAAGATCTAATAGTTCATCATAACTGCCAACTGTCTCATCAATACATAGCCATGATTAGAATAACATATCAATATCGTTCTTTCTTCTATTTGTTTTCAAAGCTGGTTTAATACAGAAAAGGATAAAGTCTGCATTCCTGTTTGGCTTCACTACTATAATGTGGCTTCATTATATCTAGCTCTTACAGTTCCTGTGAAGGCTTTAATAATAATAATAATACATTTTATTTTTCGGCGCCTTTCAGAAATCTCAAGGACACCTTACAGAGATTAACAAGAATAATAAAACATATAATCAGAATAAAATAAATAATAAAGACATCACAGAAACACAAATTAACAACAGAATTCAATCCAAAAACAACAAAAATCAAAAACACAATGTGAAGAGAGAGCAGCGGCAGCTAAAGCGCGCCAGCGTCCACTCTCCCTTCCGACAGCCATCTTGGACACAGACTAACATGTTTACTTACAGACAAAAAAATCATCCCCCCACAATGGATACCACTGTGGGGGAAGGAACAATGTCCAGTCCCCATCCCCAGTTCACCCAACGTCAGGCCTATTGAGGCCACTGCAATTGCTTTGTACTCACTTGGGGGAAAAAAGATAATAACATATTTGCAATGTATTTGCAAACACTATTAGTGGAAATGTAGTAATTAGTCCTTCATAATCATCAAGTGGTGTACTATTGGTTGGAGTATACTGTGTGTCACCAAATTGCAAAGATAACCATGGCAATTCATGTAATGAGCAAGTACTGTCAATCTAAAATATTGCAACTAACATGTGAGGGATGTCAGCTGTGAATGAAGCTTCACATTGATGCTGTGTATCCTCTCTAGTTAATACAATGGTGTAGTGATCTACTGCATTTCTCTGGTTCCCAGATACTGCAAACTGCTGCGTTCAGAAGATATGATATGTAGCTGTTTAGCCTCCATGGTTGACCAGCTTCAGGTGCAAGAGCCACTGAGTGATCTTACATTCCTGGCTCCAAATCCGGTCTTTTTATCCTTTCAAGGGTTTTATTTTATTCATGGTCCCCAGGTCAACTGTCCTTCTGAAAGGATCTTTGACCCTATGATCCTGCTTTGGATCTCTAAGAGCAAGTTCCATTGATAATGGGAACTGCAGAATGGGCGGCAAGATTGGTTCCATCATATATTTCCTACACTAAGAGCAGAGTCGGTAGATATTTGTGAAAGAGATGATGCAGGAGTAATATAATATAGAGATTTTCTGAGTGGAAGAACTCAAAAGTAGATAAAATCTTGCAGAGCTGGGTGAACAATGAACAAAGAGAAACAAATGGTCATTCGAAACAAATGGAATTCTCTTAAAGATTAATGCCACAGGGGGTGGAAAGTGTAGGGAAAATAGAGCATTGGAAATAAAGGTGAGAAAAAGAGCCACAGAGGCCAACACTGGAAACAGCGAAAATAAATAAAGAACAGAATAGAATTCATTTAAAAAAAATCAAAGTATAAAGAAAGAAAATCAGAATATATGGCAAGCACTGGGAAGAGGAAGCACGTAGTAAGCAGTAGTTATTTTTTAGAATATAACTTTGAATGAAAAATTATTTCTGCAAGCAGAACAATGAAAGAACATATACTAAAATAAATAAATAGTTTAATATTTCTACATTTCTTGTTGAACTACTTTTACTTTTACAAGTGTCTATTTGAAACCTAAATCAAAAAAATAAATTCATTAAATATGAAACAAGGAAATCTGGAGAAAAAACTGCTTAAGCACAAGAAAATATACTGACCGGACAAATAATTTAGTGATATTAGTAGTCACTTATCAATGATGGCAGTCTCAGAAGTGGAGATACTTCTTGTTTGCCATTGCTGACTTTGACACTCTATAGTTGCAACATGCTAAGTGCTATGTTACCTAAACACCTGAAGCCGCTCTATGATGTTACTTTGTCATTATGATGTCATACTCAATGGACATATTGTTATTTTGTCTTCACATCCATGGGTTTCTCACTTCTGATATTGTCAGATCAGCTACAAATGATTTGAACAGGTCTGAGAGAGGACATGGTCTACTTTTATTTATTTCTTTCCTCCACAGGATAAACAGAAACACTAAAATAGGAGATAAAAATACTCTGAATATTAGTGTATGTAGATTACATGGTATGGTTATTTTATACTTGAACCAATTTTGTCTGTACTCACATAATTATCAAAAATGATATATTATCAATATCACTATTGATAATTGCTCTTGAGTGTATGATAGAGAAAAACATGACAAGCCACTAGCTCAAAGCATTAATTTATGGATTTAGCAAAAGTGACATTTTTACTCCAAACAGATAAACTAAAAATGGCTCCATCTTATAGAAACATAGAAAATAGGTGCAGGAGTAGGCCATTCGGCCCTTCGAGCCTGCACCGCCATTCAATATGATCATGGCTGATCATCCGACTCAGTATCCCGTACCTGCCTTCCCTCCATACCCTCTGATCCCCTTAGCCACAAGGGCCACATCTAACTCCCTCTTAAATATAGCCAACAAACTGGCCTCAACTACCTTCTGTGGCAGAGAATTCCAGAGATTCACCACGCTCTGTGTGTAAAAATGTTTTTCACATCTCGGTCCTAAACGACTTCCCCCTTATCCTTAAACTGTGACCCCTTGTTCTAGACTTCCCCAACATCAGGAACAATCTTCCTGCATCTAGCCTGTCAAACACCTTAAGAATTTTGTAAGTTTCTATAAGATCCCTCCTCAATCTTCTAAATTCTAGTGAGTACAAGCCGAGTATATTCAGTCTTTCTTCATATGAAAGTCCTGACATCCCAGGAATCAGTCTGGTGAACCTTCCCTGTACTCCCTCTATGGCAAGAATGTCTTTCCTCAGATTAGGAGACCAAAACTGTACGCAATACTCCAGGTGTGGTCTCACCCAAGACCCAGTACAACTGCAGTAGAACCTCCCTGCTCCTATGCTCAAATCCTTTTGTTATGAATGCTAACATACCATTCGCTTTCTTCACTGCCTGCTGCACCTGCATGCCTACTTTCAATGACTGGTGTACCATGACACCCAGGTCTCGTTGCATCTCCCCTTTCCCTAATCGGCCACCGATTATGAGCTGACATTTTAACCATGGAGGCAGTGGAGATGTGACCTCAAGCAAAATGGAACTGATCGGTTGGTTGGTGGATCATGGACATAAATGGCAAGGAAAAATAGAAAGGACAAATGTGCTTTCATCGTGTTCTTCATTGGAAAACATTTTGTTACCAACTAAATATATTTTTTTAATACTGCTATACCAAAATAAAGCAGCTAATTTATACACAAGATTGCACTAAATATTGATAAATGATCAATTACTTTGTTTTTGACGGGATGTTGGTTGAGGGATAAATGTTGTTCAGAAGAACTCCCCTACTATCGAACAAATAATAGTGTGGAATTCTGTGCCCATTTTAATAATAGACTTGATTTAATACATTGTGCCAAAGACCATGATCCGATTCTGCAATGAAAGCTGTAAACTCTCCACTCTCCGCCAGATAATTGACATGAAATATTAACTGGCTTCATTTGCCATAGATGCTGCTGGGCAGACTGAGTTCTTCTAGCAATTGCTTTATTGTTTTCCGTCAGGTTCCACTGTCTGCCAAAATTGCCAGTGACTGTCTCAAAATAGATTGCATTGATAACTCTCTGTTTGATATCTTTATTCTACTACCACTCACTTCCAGTTGTTTGCCTTCAGGCTCACATCCAGTAATAAGTGCAAAGAAACTTGCCAACCATTTGCTGCAAAGAATCAGACCTTCTATTTAACTGTGAGTGCCACATCACCATCTCTGCCACCTCCCCTGTTAAAACAAGCCAAGCCTTTTCCTGTGCCTTCTCTTCGTGGCCCTAAACCCAAACCTTTCTATGCTTTCTTTCCCATCTCTCTTCATGTCATTTCGAAGTTCATCTTATCTGACCACTTATTCTCTAGACTTGCTGGCCTCAGTGTTAGCTGATGAGGTAAATGGATCCTCATCCTCAAGTATTGTTCCCTATTTTTATATCATCTTTAACCAACTTTTTCCCCAGCTGTCGGTGGTGCACTGTGATTGTTGTCCTTTCTTGTTCTCCTGACAGCCTTGGAGATGGTTGTACCACAGCATCCTCCTTCAAACCCTCTACCAAACCACCCCATCCTCTTACGAAGCTTCTCCTCCACAGAGAGATGAAGTAGGGTGCCATTTCTTTGTTCCACTCAGCTATCCAATTAAAGTCAGACAATGGTTTCTATTTTATCCCACAGATCAATAGTTCTGGAAATGTCCAAAGATCAAATCCTGGTCCCTCCATTTTCTAGTTGTCCACTGCTTCTTGCTGACATCATCCACAGACATGTCACCAGGTTCCAATTGCCAGACATCTAGTTGTACCCGAACACCAACTTTGCCCACTTCTCCATGGCCTCTGTGTGGCTAGTCTGCTTGTTTGACAATTGGCTCTGTTTGAGTCATAATTTCCACCAAAATTGAAGTGATCACCCCCATAAATTTCAGGCCCTGCCACAAACCCATTATACTTCCAGCCCCTTTTCCACTCTGTTGGCTGAACAAGGCTGTTCTCAGCCCCAGCATCCTGTTAGACCCTGAACTAAATTTTCAACCTCATTCCCACAGTCCATATACTTCCATTCCCGTTATATCTCTTCCCAATGTTTTCCCGACATGGTCCTTGCTGTTGAACCTTTCCTCCATGTTTTTCTTTCATTTATGCGCGGCACGGTGGTGCAGAGGTAGACTTGCTGCCTTACAGCGCTTGCAGCGCCTGGTCTAATCCTGACCACTGGTGCTGTCTGTACAAGTTTGTACGTTCTACCCGTGACCGCGTGGGCTTTCTTCGAGATCGTTCCTCCCACATTTCAAAGACGTACAGGTTTGTAAATTAATTGGCTTAGTATAAGTGTAAATTGTCCCTATTGTGTTAATGTGCGGGGATCTCTGGTCATTCTGGACTCAGTGGGCTGAAGGGCCGGTTTCCGTGGTGCATCTCTAAATAAAAATCAACTATTCGACGGATCTCTTTCCAGCCTGCCTCTGCTGCACTATTTATAACTGTGCAGCTTACACCCTAAATTAGCAAAACCCTTCCATCCTGCACATTAGCTCAAGATCCACAAATACTACAAATTTAAAATGCTTTAACTCACCTTCCTAAACTGAACCCCTCACCATCCTGTAATGCTTTAGTAATTGCCGAGGGAGATGGAAAATAATCTTGCAGAATTGAGAATTTTGATGTAACCATTTGAAAAAGGCATTAGTGGGCGGGTTACAGCATTGAAAATGAAGATGTTGAAAATGTTAAGGTATTTTGGTGCTGTTCTACAGCATGTGGGTGGACTATATGTCAGCACACTACTCTAAACAGTGATTGATTTGATTTACAAGGTTATGTTAACTATTCTCTATCAGTAGGTACATAGAATCATAGAACATTATTGACAAATAATGGGATGTATAGGAAGGAACTGCAGATGCTGGTTTAAACTGAAGATAGACACAAAAACCTGGAGTAACTCAGCGGGTCAGACAGTATCTTTGGAGAAAAGGAATATGTGACATTTTGGGACACTCTGAGGAAGGGTCTCGACCTGAAACATCACCTATTCCTTTTCTCCAGAGATGTTGTCTGACCCACTGAGTTACTCCAGCTTTTTGTGTCTATCTCCGACAAATGACACCTACCCAGCCCATCATGTCTTGGCTATTTGAAAAACATCTAGCCAACCAAGCCTATGCTTGATCCATAGCTTGTGAATTTCAATTCTTCAAGCATGTGTGTGGGCAAGGGGGGTGTGTGGGGGGGGGGAGGGGTGTGTGGGCGGGGTGTGTGGCATTGTGGGGGGGGGGGGGGGGGCACTATGGGGGTGGGGGGGTGGGGTGGGGGGGGAGGTGGGTGTGTGGGGGTGTGGGTAGGGGGGTGTGGGGAGACGTGTGTGGGAGGGGGGTATGTGTGGGCAGAGGTGTTGTGTCGGGGTATGTGTGGGCAGGGGGGGTTTGGGGGAGAGGGGTGTGTGGGCAGTGTGACGGTGTGAGGGTTGTGTGGGAGGGAGGGATGTGTGTGTGGGGGGGTTGTTTGGGGTGTGGGAGGGGGGTTGGGGTGTGGGAGGGGAGGGATGTGGGAGCCGGTGGGAGGGGAAGGGGTGTGGGGACTCACAGCGGGCGCTGGTCACTGGTCGCTTCGTTGGTCGTTCTCCTCTGCCCGGAATCTCCGGTTTCCGTTTGCAGCGGCATCTCCGACTCCACGCTGGTTGGGCTGGGTGAGCCTCCCGCAGCTGCAAAAAGACGCGGGGGGGGAGAGAGCTCGGGGTGTGTGTGGGGCAGGGGGAGGGTTGTGAGGGGTGTCCGGAAGGGAGGGGTGTGTGGGAGGGAGGGGGTGTGCGTGGGGGTTGGGGTGTGGCGGGGGGGGTGTGTGTGGGCAGGGGGGAGAGAGCTCGGAGAGAAAAGACGGGGGAAGAGCCATGGGGGAGTGTGCTGTATTACGGGGGAGGGGGGCAGGAGCCAGCGAGGGGGACCAGAGAGGAAGGGGTTGGGGGTGCGCTGGTCGCTTCGCTTGTTGCTTCGCTAGTTGCTTCGCTGGTCATTCTCCTCCACACGGCTCATGGACTCATTCAGCACGGCTTGTGGACTCAGCCCCGCCTCCGGGTCTTTATTCTCCTCGCCCGCCCGGTGATTAACAGTAAAGATTAACAGACGGTGCCGGAAGGGGCATAACCTTCATGATGACTGACAGGCGAGAAGACCAATCTGCTGATCTCACAATTTTTTAAACCTTCATAACTTTTGTAATCTTCCTCCGATCGGAACAAAACTTGGTGCGCTTGGAGCAGAGGAGAACGGTGAGTAAGGTGCCGAGTAATTCTAGCGATATAGGGTAGCATTTTTACGCAAATTTTAAAACAATGCAAACCGGAAGAGGACAAGATGAGAGTTTTAGTAATACAAGATATAAGATACAAGATACATTTAATTGTCATTTGGACCCCTTGAGGTCCAAACGAAATGCCGTTTCTGCAGCCATACATTACAGACACATAGACCCAAGACACAACATAATTTACATAAACATCCATCACATTGCTGTGATGGAAGGCCAAATAAACTTATCTCTCCACTGCACTCTCCCCCCCCCCCCGATGTCAGAGTCAAAGTCAAAGCCCCCGGCTGGCGATGGCGATTGTCCCGCGGCCATTAAAGCCACGCCGGGTGGTGCGAAGTCGCACACCGGGTACTTGATGTTAGAGCCCCCGGCATGCGCTCGCAGAGTCCCGCAGCCATTCCAAGCCGCGCGGGGCGGTGATGTAGGCCCCGCTCCAGGAGCTCTTCAACCCCGCAACTCGGGCGGGGGAAGTCGCCGTTGCGAGAGCCCTGAAAAGCGGTCTCCCTCCAGGGACCCGTGGGCTCCCGATGCCGCCGTCCACAGACCTGCCGTTGAAGCCTCCGACTCTCCGGTCGGGCCGCAGCAGCAGCAGCAGCAGCAGCAGCGCTCCTCCACCGCTCCACCCGCTCTGGACTCGGCCAGCCCCGCGACGGCGACGGTGAGTCGTCGGCACCAGAGTCCCCGGTCTCTTCCTGTTGGAGGCCGCTCCTCGTTGCAGCCCCAACGATAACGGAAACCCGACGAGAAAAGGTCGGGTCTCCCGTGCAGGGAGAGATTTAAAAAGTTTCCCCCCCCCCCCCCCCCCCCCCCCCACCCCCCCACACACACCCCACCAAAAATAACAAAAACTACATAAAAACATAGACAGAAAATAATAAAACGCGGACAGACTGCAGAGGCCGCTGCTAACCAGAGTCGCGCTGCCCACCGGATCCATAATAGTATAGATGGATTCAAGTCTTTTTCGAGTCTCCAAATCTTTATGACATCCAATAACATTTTCATTCTCACGAGCAGTATGATGTTTGTAACTGTCCTAAGATCATAAATGATAGGGGCAGAATTAGGCCATTCAGCCCATCAAGTCCATCCTACATCAGTAGTGGATAAATTGTAGATAATTATTTTGAGTGACATCTACCCAATATGTTCTTTGGGAAAATTGAGGACAGTAGTGATGATATTTAATGATATTTAATGATTTTTAATGATTTAAACTTACTTTGTAGGGCACACTGAAATTGTATTAATGAAAATTGAAGCAAGTCCCGACACTTGTAGGGTAAAGAGAAATGGAATAAGGATGGCTTGTTATTCTTAATTTGTTTATATATATATATAACTCACACGTGTGTGTATATTATATATTGTGGTGTGTGGCGGTGCCAAACGGCAGCGGCACGACTGCAGTCCGTCTGTCTTTTTATTATTTTATTTTTGTCCCGTTAGATGTATGTTTTTGGTTCTGATTTTTATATTTATTTAGCTGTGTATATGTGGGGTGGGGGGCAACCGTTTAATCTCTTCCCTGTATGGGGACCCGACTTTTTCCCTGTCGGGTCTCCGGTGTCGTTGGGCCTAACATCGTGGAGCCGGCAGCAGCCTCCAACCGGAACCAACCTGAGGGCTCTAGTCGCGGAGCCTGCGGACTCGCCATTGCGGAGCTGGCCGACTTCGGAACGGGGAGAGCTGTGGTGGCGCGCGGCTGCAACCCGACTTCGGAGCTTTGGAGGCTCTGGCCAAAAGACCGGTGGACAGGAACATCGGGAGCTCGCAGGTCCCTGGTGGGAGACTGCTTTCAGGAGCTCCCGCAATGGCAACTCCTCCCGCTGGAATCGCGGGGTTTAAATGACTCGGAGCGGGGCCTAACATCGCCCCGCGCGGCTTAAACGGCTGCGGGACTCACCATCGCCCGCCGAGGGTTTTAACATTGTGAGCCCCAGTCGCCTCGACGCTACAGTTGGACTGCTGGACCACGGGAGAACAAAGGGAAGAGATAAGACTTTTGCCTTCCTTCACAGTGAGGAGGTGTTGGAGATTCACTGTGATGGATGTTTGTGTAAAGTATGTATTATATAATCCGGAAGTCTGGACCTGGCTCAGTTGCTGCAAGATGGCGATGGGAGAGACCACGACTCTCAGTCTGAGCTGGGAATCTACACAACCCTGAGTGTCTACTGAACTGTGTGCCCTTTATGTGGACTGGAAATCAGTCCCTTCAGCCCACAATTAGAATTAAAATTACCTTTATTGTCATTCAGACCTTACGGTCACAACACCCATACTAGTGCTCCAGAAAGCCCCCCCCCACGCCCCCACCCCCACTGGCCAGCAATATTGGAATTGGTGGGGAGGTGGAATAGTGCATTGGGGGGGCCAGCCCTCCCGTGTGAAGCTGGGACCCAACGGGTCCCACTTAGTCGGGTCCCACTTAGTCTAGTATATATATATATATGTGTGTGTGTGTGTGTGTGTGCATTAAATTAAATGGTGCAATTCTACCAAATGGTAAACTAATAAGCTACATTCATAAGGTAGACAAAAATGCTGGAGAAACTCAGCGGGTAAGGCAGCATCGATGGAGCAAAGGAAATAGGCAACGTTTCCGGTCGAGACCCTTCTTCATAAGATGCTTGTATGTGAAGATCATTTTAAAAGATGGTATGAAATAAGAATGAGATGTAGTTTGCAAGGTATCAATTAAAGGATTATAAGGAAGCTAATGCCCCTGCCCTACTTAGGTGATTTTTTAGGCAACTACAGGCGACTAGGCTGTCGCCACATGGTTGCTGGGTGTCGCCTGTATGGTCGTGAGTAGTCTCCTCAGTCACCCAAAAAATCATTTTTTCTGGTCGCCGCTGGATTTTGAAATGTTCAAAACTTTGCGGCGACAGTTGGGTTGTCGTAGGTTGTCACCAGGATGACGTAGATTGTCGACGGTGCTGACTTTAGTGAATTCCATTGGTGACTACCTATGTCAACCGGCGCCAGGTACCGGCGACTGAATTGACTTCAGTTGTCGCCGACAGGGTCGTAGCTTGCCATAGCTTATCGTGGGTGGACGTAGGTTGACTTCGGTTGTCCCCTGTGTGGTCTTAGGTTGTTGTAGGTGTGGTCATAGGTGGACGTCCTCATGGGTCGCCTGTTGTTGGTAGCTTGTCGTAGCTGGACATCGACTAGGTGGTAGGTTGTTGTAGACATTGGCGTAGGGAGTCCAGCCGCCATTTTTTCGGCGACCTGCTGCGACTATGACAGTCGGCAGCAGTCACCGAAAAAAAAAATCCTAAGTGGGACGGGCCCATAAGGGCCAACGGTTTGTAGGAGTGTAAGCAATTTGTTTTCACAAGACTCGGCACACGGCAGAGTCTTAATTGGCAATAAACTTGTCCACAGTCAACTTAATTCGCACATCGGCAGTTAAAGGTTAGAAACCGATATCTCTTTCACTATCAAAGCTCAGCAATGTTATTGGCCTTTATTTAATTAAACGATCACAATGTTCTGCCTTGAAATAACAGAAATGAGAGTTGCAAAGTCGAGTTGGAAGTTATGCTGTGTTGGACCTCTACAGCCACACTGAGCTCCAACCTGACAGCATCTCACATTCCGCTTGGGCAGCTTACACCCCAACGGTATGAATATTGACTTTTCTAACTTTAAGTAACCCTTGCTTTCCCTCTCTCCCCATCCCTCCCCATCTTAGTCATCTGACCAGTCTGACTGCCCCCCCTGATTAAATGTTACCTCTGTATGTAGGCTTGGTTGTCAACTTCTCCAAACAAACAATGATCTATTCTACATTTTGCTAGACCCGCATCTCCTTTGATCTGTCGCTTTCACACCTTACCCTTCCACTATGTCTCCCTCTCTTGCCTGACTCTCAGCCTGAAACGTCACCCATTCCTTCTCTCCAGAGATGCTGCCTGTCCCGCTGAGTTACTCCAGCATTTTGTGTCTGTCTTCGCCGTCTGCGACGCTGCCCCGCGCCGGGAACGTTTGTCGGCAGCGCTGGCGGACGGACGGCCGGCGGGGCGAGGAGCGGGTTACACCGGGAAGCCGGAAGCGCGCTGCGGGAAGGGCCGGCAGGATGGCGGACGTCCCGAGCAACGCACCAGCACGTGAGTGTGGGACCGGCCGGCGTCGTCAGCGGCAGCGAAACACGACGGGGAGGCGGCGATGTGTGTGTGGCCCGGCAACTGTGGGCTGCAGCCGGCACTGACATCCGCCCAGAGGGGGCAGCACCCAGAGTGACCAGTGACCTGGCCCAGAGTGACCAGTGACTGGCCCAAGAGAGATCCCAGAGTGACCAGTCCAGGGAGGTCCCAGAGTGACCAGTGACCAAGGAGAGGTCCCAGAGTGACCAGTGACCTGGCCCAAGGAGATGTCCCAGCGACTGGTCCAAGAGAGGTCCCAGAATGACCAGTCCAGGGAGGTCCCAGAGTGACCAGTGACTGGCCCAAGGAGAGGTCCCAGAGTGACCAGTGACCTGCCCAAGGAGAGTCCCAGTGACTGGCCCAAGGAGAGGTCCCAGAGTGACCAGTGACCTGCCCAAGGAGAGGTCCCAGAGTGACCAGTGACCTGCCCAAGGAGAGGTCCCAGAGTGACCAGTGACCTGCCCAAGGAGAGGTCACAGAGTCACTGGCCCAAGGAGATGTCCCAGCGACTGGTCCAAGAGAGGTCCCAGAATGACCAGTGACCAGTCCAGGGGGTCCCACAGTGACCAGCCCTAGGAGAGGTCCCAGAGTGACCAGTGATGGGTCCAAAGAGAGATCTCAGAGTGACCAGTGACTGGACTGAGGAGTGACAGGAGACTAGTCTGGGGAGACAAAAGTGCTGGAGAAACTCAGCGGGTGCAGCAGCATCTATGGAGCGAAGGAAATAGGCAACGTTTCGGGCCGAAGCCCGAAACGTTGCCTATTTCCTTCGCTCCATAGATGCTGCTGCACCCGCTGAGTTTCTCCAGCATTTTTGTCTACCTTCGATTTTCCAGCATCTGCAGTTCCTTCTTAAACGGCTAGTCTGGGGACCTCTCCGACAGTGACTGTCCATGTTCAGCAGTGACCAGTGACTGTCCCTGAGATCTCAGAGTGGTCTGGCCCCAAAGGAATGGCCAGTAACCTGCCTGGGGGGGATCAATGACTGATCCATGGGAGCTCCCAGAGTGACCATTGACCAACCTGGGGGGAGATTCCAGAGTGACCAGTGCCCAAGAGGAGTGATGAGTGACCAGTAACGGGCCTGGGGGTGGGGAGGGAGGGACCAGTGACTGATCACTCTGTCACTAAATGTTGCTATAGTACCTGCCTCAACAGCCTCCTATGGCACCTTGTGCCATATACCTAACATTTTCTGAGTAAAAACGTTGCTCCTCGGGTTCCGATTAAATCTTGCCCCTTTCACCTTAATTCTCTGGCCACTGGTTCATGATTCCCCTACCCTGGGTAAAACTCTGTGCATCTATTCCCTTCATAATTTTATATTCCTCCATAAGATCACCCCTCAGCCTCCTGCACTCCAAGGAATAAAGTTCTAGCCTGCACAACCTCTCCCTATAGCTCAGCCCTTCTAATCCAGCCACCATCCTTGGAAATCTTCTCCTCACTCTTTCTAGCTTAATGACATTCTATAGCAGGCTGAACAAAACTGAACACAGTACTCCAAACGTGGGCTCACCAATGTTTTGTACAACTGTTCTTCATTACAATTTTTTTTTGATGAAAGACAAATGGTAGTGGTGGCATGAAAAAGTAGGGAGAGATTGGTGAATATTATAAGTAATGTGCTATAATTATATGCACTCCCATTCTCCCAAGAAAGGTATTCCATTGCCACTACTGAAGAAACCTGCACTTATAACATGACAAGTGTACCAACATGATTTATCATAAATAAGGACAAATCAATTCATGGAAAACGGCAGATGCTGGAAAAATCGAAGGTAGACAAAAATGCTGGAGAAACTCAGGGCGGGTGAGGCAGCATCTATGGAGCGAAGGAATAGACGACGTTTTGGGTCGAGACCCTTCTTCAGACTTATGTGGGGGGGCGGGCAGTACACCTGCTCTACATCGGTGAGACCAAGCGCAGGCTTGGCGATCACTTCGCCCAACACCTCTGCACAATTCGCATTAACCAACCTGATCTCCCAGTGGCTCAGCACTTCAACTCCTCCTCCCATTCCGAATCCAACCTTTCTGTCTTGGGCCTGCTCCATGGCCAGAGCGAGGCCCACTGTAAATTGGAGGAGCAGCACCTCATATTTTGCTTGGGTAGTTTACACCCCAGCGGTATGAACATTGACTTCTCCAATTTCAGGTAGTCCAGTCCCGTCCCGTCCCGTCCCCTCCCCAGCTCTCCCACAGCCACTGTCTTCGCCTCTTCCTTTATCTCCCCTCTCCCCTTCTCCCCCCCACCACCCCCACCACCACATCAGTCTGAAGCAAGGTCTCGACCTGAAATGTCGCTTATATTGAATTGGTTTTAAATAGGCAATGGGTAAATTTGAACAAAGCGTATCAAATTTCTTCCAACCATATTTTAACCTGTTCATTATTTCTGATTCTAGCAGTGTTTTATAGAATGTTATCAATGCTATATTATAATGATATATTTATACACAATGACACAGCAGAAACTCATTCAGCCTAATGAATTCATGCCGGGTCTTTGTAGAGCAATCCTATTAATCTAGTTTCCCTTGTCTTATTCCCATATCGCTATGCACCATATTCTCTCACATCCCTTCCAACACCTATTCTACATTTTACAGCGGCTAAATAATCTATCAACACATCTTTGGCATATCGTAGGGGAGAATGTGCAAATTCCACACAAAGACTAATACACGGTAATATCTGTTGATTTTTAGATTGTCCTGGGACAGCCAGTGAAGATGCTGGTAAAGTGTCTGCCTGCCAGGGCTGTCCCAATCAAGCGTTATGTGCATCCGGTGCCTCAAAAGCTCCAGATCCAGGTAAATGATCTGGCATATTTTTAGCTATCAAAGTAATTCATGTGGTTCGACGCTCAATGTGAAAAGCTCCAACTTTGTTTCAATACCAGCCATTCAGGAAATTAAGGAGAAAATGATGTCTGTTAAACATAAAATCCTGATATTATCTGGAAAAGGAGGGGTTGGAAAGAGCACCGTCAGTGCACACCTTGCTCATGGGATAGCAAGTGATGACACCAAGCAGGTAAGGAATTACAGTTTTGCACTTGGACTTTTGGTTGTTTTCTGTTACATTTTACATTAGTGCAGAATTAAAGAATGAAGGAACTAATTTTGAATGGACTTGCATTCTTTAGTAATGTAATTATATGGCCACTATCACATGATACAGTTTTGTCATGTGTAAAAATATTTCTTTGAATTGAAATAATATTTAAAATGGAATGTTATTTCTTCAAGATAATAGCAATAGACGTCAATGATAGACAGTCATCTGGTTATCATTACCCATTCGTCCTGCTGTATAATAGTGGTTCAGCTGTGACCAACGTTACTGCCATTCAAAAGTTTACTGTTGATGATAATATTGTTACCCTTGTTGGCTGGATTCCCCCTGAGTATTGCCTCCTTTCTTGGCTCTCGCTGTATCCTGACATAAAAGGCCACAGAGCAATGTGCACTAAACATATACTGACTCCTTCCTACTTGGAGCAAATCACCTTGTTTATTATCTTGCCTCATTCAAATATTTGTTCTGTGTTGTCTACTTAGTGTGATGATATTGAGCATATCCCTTCTGGAGCCCTAAACGTAAGACGTTAAACCCTATCAGTTATAAGTATCTGCTAATACCCTCACTTAGAGAGATTATGCTGTATCGACCTATATTTAAAAAAAAACTAATTTACTCTACCACCTTAGGCTCTTTTGTTGAATTGGTTTAGCTGTCAATAATCACTATCTCAAACAGCGGGACTCCTTCCCGACAAGGATGGGATACTTCCAGCAAACAAAGCAGTTTAGACATGGCTATATTTTTTAAATGGAGCGTGTTTAATTTTGGGGAGTAATTTCTACAGAGGTTATAAAGGATTTCCAAAACACAAGTACTTAAAAGGTTCAAAATGTGTAAGAAGGAACTGTAGATGCTGGAAAATTGAAGGTAGACAAAAATGCTGGAGAAACTCAGCGGGTGAGGCAGCATCAATGGGGCGAAGGAAATAGGCAACGTTTCGGGTCGAGACCCTTCTTCAAGCTGATTTGAGGGTGGGGGGCGGGAAGAAGAAAGGAAGAGGCAGTGACAGTGGGCTTAAAGAGAGCTGGGAAGGGGAGGAGAAAGCCGGGGCTACCTGAAATTGGAGAAGTCAATGTTCATACCAAAGATCCTATAGCGGAGCCTATATCCTCTGCTATAGGATCTTTGGTTCATACCGCTGGGGTGTAAACTGCCCAAGCGAAATATGAGATGCTGTTCCTCCAATTTACAAATGGGTCTCACTCTGGCCAGGGAGGAGGCCCAGGACAGAAAGGTCAGATTTGAAATGGGAGGGGGAGTTGAAGCGCTGAGCCACCGGGAGATCAGGTTGGCTATTGCGAACCGAGCGGAGGTGTTGGGCGAAGTGATCGGCAGACCTACGCTTGGTATCACCGATGTAGAGCAGCTGACACCTATAGCAGCGGATGCAATAGATGAAGTTGGAGGAGGTGCAGGTGAACCACTGTCGCACCTGGAAAGATTGCTTGGGTCCTTGAATGGAGTCAAGGGGGAGGTAAAGCGACGGGCTCAGCACTTCAACTCCCCTTCCCATTCCGATAGTTAATAGGATGGATAGTTAATGTCTGGATAGTTAATGTCCATCACACTGAGGCACCATGACAGCTTTGCTGCTTTCTGCTCTGCAATCAACAGTTTATCACCTTCAGCTCCTTATCCTTTTTTCTGGGATATGCTGCTCACCTAAACTCCATTCATCCCTTTGTCCACATAAACTCCCAACCCCTGCACATGGCCACACTTTCATCTTCTCTATCTCAAGTAATTCCACCATTTCCCTTATGTTAATTACAGATAAGCCATTCTTCCATAATTTTCTTGTACTCTTATATCCTTTCTGCTTCCAACCCTACTTCCTTATGTTCTCTCCTGGTGGAGAAAACCATTTCCTAGACTATGAAACTCCTACTTTTCTAGCAGTTGGCATAATATCTCCCAACTGCAGGTCCAATATCGTCTTGGTTATGTCAATTTTTAATATTCTGATCTTTATAGAAAGATAGAAAATAGGTGCAGGAGTAGGCCATTCGGCCCTTCGAGACAGCACCACCATTCAATATGATCATGACTGATCATCCAAAATCAGTACCCCGTTCCTGCTTTCTCCCCATATCCCTTGATTCCGTTAGCCCTAAGAGCTAAATCTATCTCTGTGTGCGTAAGCATCAATTTTCCTGCTTTTTTTTTGTGAAGTGCCATGGAAGATTTATTGTTAAGGAAATTGTAAGCATTTGGGTTGCTGTCTTATAATTAGCGATTGAAACTCACTGGTGTGGCATTTTGAGGTCTACTAAAGCCATAATTTGAATCTGTAGTACAGATCTGTATTAATTAATGAATTATATTTAAAATCTAAAATTAACTGAGATCTGTACTAATGTTAACCCTTCAGTGTAACCTGTGTGATCTCGGCCAACGGCATTTCTAACGTGAAGAAACTTTGAGTTACAGACAGTTCTGTAACTCAAAGTTTGTGGGAATCTTTCCTTCACACGGGGCATGGCCATACTGCAATAGACTTGTTCACCTGCTCAGAGGAACATGATCAGGGCACCACTTCTGTAATTCAGCATTGGTCAGGTCACAAGATTGCTGGACTAGAGTTCCAGTCTTCCATTTTAAATCTGATATAGATAACCATGTGTGTTAATAGATGCAGAGTCAAGGGTGTGGATAGAATTAAGATACTGACCATCCATAATTTAGTTGAATAATAGAGCAGATTTGAAAGAGCTGCATGGGCTACCTAACCTCATTTCAATGTTTCTATGAGTGGATTCTTCCACAGTAGTGAACGATAGTTTGTCTAAATGCTTTTGAATCTCTTCATGGGTGGTGTTGCAACACTGACTCTGGCTTGAACAGGTTTACAAAAATTTGGTGTGAATAAACTGAGAATTCTTGCTTCCAAACTACAAATTCTGACGGAAGGCCAATGCCCTGAAATGTCATCACGTTCGGAATCGCCTTGGTCTAAGATGATTTTGTATTTTTCGCCTTTAATTGCATTTTTGTTCTAACAAATTACATAATATTGATTCCGGATAAGAATGCATGGATTAGGAAAGCAGCAGATGGCAAAGGGACATGAGTTAAAATACAGCCGAGCTCTGGAGATGGGGAAAGATGCAGTACTAATGACTGCTCATTGTGGAACAGGAAGGCTACCTTCAGATCTATAAGAGCAACAAAGCTTCTCTGTTTTCTTAGTTAATTTTAATGTGCACCCAGAAAACTAGGGTCAGCGTTACATAGAAGGTGACGGAAGTAAAAACGTATTGATTTATAATATTGTGCAGTATCTGATTAAGTTCAAGTTCAAGTGAGTTTATTGTCATGTGTCCCTGATAGGACAATGAAATTCTTGCTTTGCTTCAGCACACAGAACATAGTAGGCATTTACTACAAAACAGATCAGTGTGTCCATATACCATTATATACATATATACACACTTGAATTAAGGATCCCAAAACAAAATGTTGGCTGTTTATTTACATCCACTGATGATACCTGAAAAGCTGAGTTCCTTCTTGAAAGGGGAATCGGTTATATTTAGTAGATTTTTCTTCTGTCTGATATATTCAGTGCTTAGCTTTAAATGTTTCATTATGCTCAAAGGTCATAATGAGCTTAGTCTTTTTTATTTACTAGTTTAGGCAGCCAGGTACAATACAGGTTATTTTGAGCAGCTTGCATTGTAAGAATTGAAAGGTGGGCTAACTGCGAGGCGGCAGCTCTAACTCCAGTACGTACTGGGTGAAATACACAATGAATAGTAGATATGGTTACATTTATTATTTGACAGCCTTCTAAACAACACAACAACAATATTGAACGTCATCAAATAAAGTCTAAAGAATTGTGTAAAAAGTAAAATGACAAAGTTGAGGTGAATCTTCAAAACGAAGAAAATATGAAGACAATGTGCTTTTTAACTTGGTTTATACAAGAAGGGTGGAGGGACCTTGATGGTATTGTGCAATTTGCAGAAAAGAGACATTTTATGTTCAAGTTGGCATACGCAGGGATAAGCATTGTTCGTGGAGATTTTGTTTTCTGGTCAAATAATTGGTAGGAAAGCAATGATAAAGTTTACCACCACCACTACTACTTATAACTAAAATTTGTAATCTCATCCTAATTGGTGATGCACAAAATTATTACAGCAAACGACTTGCATGCAGTTGCTGGATGGCCAATAATGCCATTGCCACTGAAATGGTATGGGGAAATATTTGAAGAGGTGATGGCGTGTCATACAACAGATTAATTTAACCTCAGATTATGTCAATTGGCCATGATTATAATTTTCCAAATAAATTGATTAATCTGCAGTTATTTCAAAATATCAGTTATTTCAAAAATAGTCAATTTACTTGCCTTTGATTGTTGCTTGTAGTAAGAAGACTTTGTTGTACCATCGATCACGGCAAGATCAGAAATCTGCCAATCAATTGTATTGGACGGCACAGTTGGTGCTACAGCTAGGGGTGGAAAGCACTCTGATGATGAGCAAACCTCAATGGTCCCAAGAAAACTCCTGCTAAAGTTTTGAATGGGATGTTACAGAATTCCCGTTGTAGTGGTTACACTGACTAGTGTTATTAAATCCAGAGCAACTGTGTCGGTGCTCACTGCAATTTGTGAAGCTGTTGGTGCAGAGCACAATTCTTTCTTCATGTAAACAGAGGTGAAATGGCAGCCTTGAGAGAGGATGTGTACCCGTATATTCAACCCCCTGAAAGGAAGATTGCTGGAGTTTAGGTTGGTACCTCACTCACCCCCATGTTACAAAGATAGACAAAATGCTTGAGTAACTCAGCGGGACAGGCAGCATCTCTGGAGAGATCACCCATTCCTCTCCAGAGGTGCTGCCCGTCCCGCTGAGTTACTCCAGCATTTTGTGTCTATCTTTGATTTAAACCAGCATCTGCAGTTCTTTCCTCCACACGATGTTACAGAGAGCAGTTACAGAGTGGTAATATATTGGCACAGTGGAACAGCTGAGAGATATGTTACCTCCCAATGCCAGATTCGATCTCGGGTGCTGTCTGTATTGCATATTTTCCCTATGACCACATGGGTTTCCTCCGGGTGCTCCGGTTTCATCCCACATCCCAAAGATGTGAGGGTTTGTTAGTTAATTGGCCGTTGTAAATTACCTCCAGTGCATAGGGAGTAGATGAGAAAGTGGGCTAAAGGGCATGTTTCCTTGCTGTATCTCCAGACGAAACTAAATCGGGGGCATGTGTACATTCCTAAAATGAAATAAAAGCAAGTTGTCAGAATGAAATAAAATTCTGGCATCTCGTGTTTTACGCGTATTTAATGTAATTCATTTTTGTAATTACAAACTTGTTTAATTAATTAATGTTACTTAATACCGAATCATAATTTACACCTTGTATTTTTGAAATATTTATGCCTGTTTGTTCCACGTTTTGAAATACGTTTCAGGAACTTAACCCCTGCGTAGAATGTACATAGATATAATTTAATCAAATATCTAGTTTTAATGTCCTAATAAACGTGCTTCAGGAGAATCATAGCACTTAAAAAATATTGGGGTTGGGTGTATCAGCAGAAAAAAACAAAGAATCCCCTTCCTGAGAAGTGTCTGTCGTAAAAGTAGATTTGGTGTCTCAGCACAAAAGAAGCGTCTGCCTCCTCTCTACCTCCTTGTGATCATGACACTGGTGTCTGAGCTATTTCCAAATTGCAAACTAACCAATACAATAAATTTCAGTGATTCATCAGCATGATTGTTCACGAAAGAATTTCTATTTGAAATGAAATCTTTCCCACCCATAGTCCAGATTTCAGTGTTTACCCTTCTTTCAAAAGCACCACAATTGCACTTGCATTTGAGTGTGAGCGCACAGTGTCATGAGCTCCCAAATTCTCTGCCCTTTATCATGACTTACCAGACTTGACAACAGTGTTGCTAAGAAAGAAGTCTCGGCAAACTATTTCAGTAATTTGTGCTGGGGGAGTAATGGGGAAAATACAATGGTGCAGACTTGTTCCAAAGCATTTTGTGGTATTAGTGAAGGAGGCCAAAGAAAGAATAGCCATGGCCAGTTTTTATCAAACAATAATAAGCGCTTTGTTGGGAATGTAGGGAGCTGCCATCAAATTTTGCTGCACAGGGTATAAGATTTTATTTCTCTGTTTTTTTATTGTATAGGTATAGCAGAGCTTTAGAAAATTCGACAGTAATATTGTTCATTCAGTCTCTTTTATTGGAAACTAAAATAATACTTCTGTGGAATTTTACAGCATAGAAAAGGTCAATCAGACCAGATGTCTATTGCCTGTGTTAGGAATTTACAGCACGGATGTATGCCATTTGGTCTATTGTGCCGATTTCTGCTATAAAAGAGCTATTTAGATTAATCCCATTTTCCAGCACTAATTTTTGCAGCTTTATTTTCAGTCTCTGGTGATGTTCCAGATTGTTTTAATGTAGTTTAACAACTATTTCTTCCTCCACATCTCTTTCACGCATTCAGTTCTAAATCCCCACCACTTTTCAGGTGAATAGATTCTACCACTTATTACCATAACTGCATTCCCTCCTAATTATTGACACCTCTGGTGATAGAAATGCATTTCTATTCATGCTAAATTGGGCTCTCATAATGTCGCGTAACACTTTAATTCTCCTTCCCATTCCCACACAGATCTTTCTGTCCTAGGTCTCCTCCATTGTCAGAGTGAGGCTAAACGCAAATTGGAGGAACAGCATATCATATTTCGCTTGGGCAGCTTACAGCCCAGTGGTATGAATGTAGACACAAAATGCTGGAGTAACTCAGTGGAACAGGCAGCATCTCTGTTGAGAAGAATTGCGAGATGTTTCGGTTCGAAACGTCACCTATTCCTTCTCTCCAGAGATGCTGCCTGTCCCGCTGAGTTACTCCAGCATTTTGTCTACCTTCGATTTAAACCAGCATCTGCAGTTCTTTCCTACACCAGTGACATGAATGTTGATTTCTCTAACTTCAGGAAGCCCCAGCATTCCCTATCCTCTCTCTCTCTCTCTCTATCCCTCCCCCACCCAAATTGCACTAGCTTCTTGCTTTCACACAACAAACAGCTAAAAATGGCTGGTATCCTTTATCATCGTTACCTTTTTGCATATCTTTCATTCATTGTTCTTTATCTCTCTACATCATCATCTATATCTCTTGTTTCCCTTATCCGAACCAGTCTGAAGAAGGGTCTCGACCCGTAATGTCACCCATTTCTTCTCCCCAGAGATGCTGCCTGTCCTGCTGAGTTACTCCACCTTTTTGTGTCTATCTTCTCATAATGTAAACATCTCCAATTAAATCTTCTCTGCCTCTGCCTCTTCTGTTCTAATAGTGAACCTGAACCTATCTGCTCTTTTCTCATAGCCAATGTGACTTTGTTGCACATGTTCTTTCTTCCACATTCTGATATTGTACGCTTTTCATGTCCTTGCTTAGGTTCCCATTAAATGCATTAATTTAGATACTTTAGCTGCTTCAAGTGTTTAGCAACAGTTTCAAGTGTTATATCAGTATGACTATTTCGGTTCACTTTTCCTGGAGTAATTATAGTCTGTGATTTTTCGGGGATCAAACCAGTATGGACCTACAGTGGATCGGCAGCCACTATCGGCGTATTTGTACCTTGCTCCATTTCCCTATCAGCAGAATATAAAATGGGTTGCCCAATTGTCGCAACTGCCGCCATGATCATTTTTGAGAAGACTCTGCTCCTTTAACTTCTGCAGATGTTCTACCAATTGGTGGTAGCCAGTGTCAACTTCTTCACTGTTGTGTGCTGGGGCAGCAGGTTGAAGGTTGCGGACACCAATCGGATTAACAAACTCATCAGGAAGGTTGGCTCCATCCTGGGCGCGGAGTTGGATTCATGGGAGGTGGTCTTGGAGGGGAGGATGCTCCACAAACTGCGGAGCATCTTGGACAATACAGCTCACCCCCTCCATGACACACTGGTCAACCTGAGGACTGCCTTCAGCAATAGACTGGTTCCACCAAGATGCAGTACAGAACGCCACAGGAGATCCTTCTTCCCTGTGGCTGTCAAAGTTTACAACTCCTCCCCCTTCTGTCATGGGGTAGGCTGACTCCCCTCTCCCCCCCACCCCAATCTTTGCACATCCTTAACTCTCCTTGCCATCCCCATGCAGATATTTCTGTCCTGGGCCTCCTCCATTGTCAGAGTGAGGCCACATGCTAACAAGAGGGACAGCATCTCATATCCCGCATGGGTAGTGTACAACATAATGCTTTGAACATTGAATTCTCCAATTTTAGATAACTAACCAACAAACGGCCCTCCCTTTTTTCTCCCTCTTCCCTGTGCCCTACCTGGATGTGCATCCATTTCTTCCTTTCGCCTTACTCTGTCTCTTTCCACATTTATTCCTTCCTCTGGCTTCACATTTTGCGCATCTTCTATCTATCTTTATCTCCATATCTCACATTTTATGTCTTTTCATATATGGCCTTTTGTCCATTGATTTGCCAATCATAACTCACCCTCGCCTGTATCCATCCATCACTTGCCAAATTTTGTCTTGCCCTCGCCTCTTCCAACCTTCTCCTACCCTCCACTACAATCAATCTGAAGAAGTGGCCTGGTCCAAAATATCACCTATTCCATGTTCTCCAGAGAAGGTGCCTGACTCCCTGAGTTACTCCAGCATTTTGTGCCTCTTTTGTTAACCAGCATCTGCTGTTCCTTGTGCCTACTTTAAGAAAGTCATTTTCCTCTGGCTGGCTTCTCTTTCTTAATCTAATCTAGTTTTTTTCTAATCCCTCTTATTTCTATTTTTTAAACTCTAATTTGATCTATCTCCGATGCTACTGATTGCTCTATTTTGCTCTCTGCTCTTATAATTCATTGCACCTGGTGCTCAGGAGATTCCATTAGCCTGTTGAAGAAACATAAGAATCAGGATTAGACTGTATATCCCCTCTTTCATGCTTCACCCATGCAATTCGAACACCCTTGGCCATGGAGTTTGAACCGGCCCGTTTGCGGAGCTCGGCTGAGCCGCGGGACTTACTTACCATCACCCGGTGGGGCCACAACATCGGAGGCCTGGATCGCCTCAGCGCAGAGGGAGAACAAGGAGGGAAAAGACAGAGACTTTAAGACTTTTGCCTTCCATCACAGTGAGGAGGTGCCTGGTGAACTCACTGTGGTGGATGTTATTTTGTGTTTATTGTATGTTTTGTTATTTATTATTATACGTATGACTGCAGGCAACGAAATTTCGTTCAGACCAAAAGGTCTGAATGACAATAAAGGAATCCAATCCAATCCAATAAGATTAAGGCTGACCTTTTACCTCAGCACCACCTTCCCACGCTATACCTAAAGCCTTTATTTCCTTATTATCTAAAAATACTATTGATCCCTTTCTTTAAACTAAAGAAAGGGATCAATAGTATTTTTAGATAATAAGGGATAGTTTAGATAGTTTAGGGATACATACAGCGTGGAAACAGGCTCTTTGGCCCACCCAGTCTGTGCTGACGAGCAATTGCCTATATACTAGTTGTATCCCACACTCCAGGGACAATTTACAGAAGCCAGTGTGTCTTTTGAATGTGGAGGAAATCGGAGCACCCAGAGAAAACCCATGTGGTCACAGGGAAAACATACAAACTCCATACAGACAGCACCCGTTATTTTTTGTCTAGTTAAATGTAGTGTTGGTGTTTTTTAATACTGGTTTTAAATGTGTATATGTGGGGGGGGGGGGGGGGGGGGGAAATCTCTGGGGGAGACCCGACCTTTTCCCTGTGGGTCTCGTTGTCGTTGGGGCCTAGCACCGTGGAGCGGCCTCCAACCTGAAAGACCCGGGGGCTCGGGAGACTGCAGATCTGCGGACTACTCACCATCTGGCTGGCTGGCCTCAGAGCGTGGGGAGCGGTGGTGACTCGCTGCTGCGACTAGACTCCTGGGGCTTGGAGGCTCCAGCAACGCAGCCGCAGGTCCGGTGGACTGGGACATCGGGAGCTCGCGGGTCCGGGTGGAGAGACCGCTTCCCGGAGCTCCCGCAACGCGACATCTTCAGCCCGTGTCACGGGGTTGAAACGACCAGGAGTGGGGCCGTACATCGCCCGGCGCGGCATGGCCGTGGGACATTACAGCGCCCGCCGGGGGCTCCAACATTGTGACTTTTAGACCGGGAGCGGGGCCGTAAATTGCCCGGCACGGCCTAAAATGGCCGGGGGACTTATCATCGCCCGCCTGGGGCTTGGACATCGGGAGAGAAATGGAGAACCGGGGAGAGAAAAGACCTTGCCTTCTCAGCCATACAGCCTTCTCAGCCATACAAACAAAGACAATTTCCTACAGACATACACACAATTTAATTCACACAAACATCCATCACAGTGAACCCACTGTGATGGATGTTTGTGTGAATTAAATTGTGTGTATGTCTGTAGGAAATTGTCTTTGTTTGTATGGCTGTGGAAACGGAATTTCGTTTGAGCCTCACTGAGGCTCATTTGACAATAAATATTGTATTGCATATTGTATTATAGGATCTGTTGTGTTCGATAAGTCACCAGATTCAGATAACAGAGTTTGATTCACTCAGTAATTTATTACACTTCTAAATAAGACACATACACTCACATATCCCCGAACACACTTGCAAACCCCGAGTACACAGCAGAGCATGCAGGATGTTTCTACATAACACTCACATAAACCTGTACACACTTGCAAACTCATCAGAGCACGCCGCAGGATGTTTCGTTCTTGATCACCTTGCACCATTCGCCACACGGTCCAGGGCTGAGATTCTCTCATCGAAAGGGTACCCAACACCTTCCTTTATGGCATTTCTTATCAGAGCAGACTGCGCCACTGCCTCCCCAGCCAATCATAAGCCCCCCTTGTCTGCAACGTTTCCGCGCCACAAACCGCAGGGGGCGCGAGTGGTCTACCCAACTTTTGCTGTTGTGTTTTGTTCACCAATGCAACGCTTTCCCATAGAATGGCCTGGGAAAGGCTGCGTTCCCAGACAATGCGAGTCCCCACACATGGACGGGTGCAAGGTCAATTCTAGGAGATAACACGTCCTAATCTTGTTTTCAAGAGGCTATGGAATGTAGGGCTGCTAATTTAGCTGATAACTCCATTCTACATTTTAGGTGAAATTGTCTGTTTAACCCCATTCACTATACGATCAAAACCCATTCTCTGACGCTGTAAGAAAGCACCTTTACCACTGTGCCACCCTCTGTGCTTGACAATGAGTAAGTCATTCCAGTCATCGTGGTCAGAATTCCAAAGATTGTAGGTTCAGACTTTCTAAGCCTAGTTATCTTTCCAATGTATTGTTAATTTTGTTTTTGCAGTTTGCCAGTGCTGGACCAAATAAAACTACTTTTCAGTACTAACTGCTTAAGGACCTTTGCAGATAAGAAAAATGAGCACATGTCAAACAGAAATGTACATTAGCCAGCATGACATATCTCAACAGATATGACATCCATGAAAAGCAAGAGAGTTAATCTTTTTAATCAGTAACCTTAAGATCACAAACCAAAATATGAAAGACTATCAATGCGAAGTGTTAGCTCTGTTTCACAGTTAAAAACAGTATTAAAAAAACACGAACAACCACATTTAACTAGACAAAAAAAAAAGACAGACAGGCTATAGGGGCCACTGCAACGTGAGTCATGCCGCCGCCGAAAATCTAGTTGCAGATTTCCTTCATTTTACATATTTTGTCTTTGTCCTGGCATCTGTTGCTAGCTGTGGGTATTGTGCTATTAATTCAACCAAATATATTGACTGATTGAATTTGGACTTGCTCATAGATTTTCAGCATACCAATCTCTGCTCGTGGCATTTCAAGAAAATATTGCAGCATTTGGGTGCTAATATGTAGAATAAGGAAAATCCTTGTGAAATGATTCCAGCTGCTGTTTTGGACACCACGAGTGAGGATTGAGAAAACATTGCCTGCTTGTAGGGAAAACGGATTGCCCTTTTGTTTTGTTGTGTGGGACAATGCAAATGTTCTGAAATAGGAGGAAAAATAGATTTAGAGGATAATGAAACTGATAGAAAATTATATTCTGCAGTTAGTATTTGATGGGAAGAAGAATACTGCAGAGGTACTTATTCAACTTTTCCTTTGCCATGGTTAACTTTAAATAATATGATTTTGAAAGCTCTGCTATCTCCTGACTTGCATTAGTCATCTTCCCAGCCTACTGCTCCTCTCTTAGCATCTGCAAATCATTAAAAAGGGTGTAGTTGACTCAGCGGATCAAAAGTTCTGTTCAGCTTTCCACTGAATGTATCTTTCATCAGTAAACAAGTTTTGAACTAGCTGCCCTCATTATAACAATCTAACCTTGTGTTCCAATGTTTCTGGGTGTATGCTATTTCCACTGAATAATTCGTCAAGATATTTGAGAAAGATCAGATTTTTAAGCCATCTATTAAACAGTGGAGAAAATCATGAAAGACTATGGAATGTGATGCTTGATTAAATTTTAAATCATTTTTATGTCTGTTAAACTGACGCTATCTTTATCAATGAAACTATTCTTTTAACTCCAGCATGATCTACTAAGGTCACCAGTAAAGGTGATCAAAATTGAGTTGCTAAATGAATCTGATTTAAAAATATAATAATGATCTATACTATTAGTATAAGGTAGACAAAAATGCTGGAGAAACTCGGCGGGTGAGGCAGCATCGATGGAACAAAGGAATAAGTGACGTTTTGGGGTCATAGTATAGACCATATCAGAAATAGCAGATCAATTAATGGAATCATTTTTTAAGTGTTTCTCTAATGCTGGGCTGTATTTGTTAGAAAGCTGCAATAGTGATCTACATCCTAACAACAGAACATTCTGAGAAACTATAGGAAGCAGGATTACTAAACGGCTGTATGTGTGATGGGGGTTTAGACATCTTGTCATATTACACCTAAGCAATTGCTAGGTGGAACAAACCAGGTGGTAGTGACCTGTATGCAAGATTCTGTTTTTTAAAAGGATAATATTTGAGGAATGTGATCAACTAATTTAATGAAGAAAAAAGTATTTTTCAGATATATCAAAACTGCAATATAGCTTTTTGTGCCCAGCAATGCTACACAATTTGACCCTGCTGTGTAAATGAAGATGCATCAGCTTCAGCCATATGCCTGATAATGTGGAATGAAGATAGACACAAAATGCTGACACAAAAACTCAGTGGGTCAAGCAGCATTTCGAGATGCTTTATCTTTTTATTCCTGAGGTGCTGCCTGACCCACTGAGCTACTCTAGCACTTTGTGTCTATCTTTGGTATAAAGTAGCATCTGCAGTTCCTTTCTACAGTGGATGAAGTTAATTTCAATGTACCCAGCCAAAATCGAAATAGTTTACATTTGGTACTTGGGTGTGATGATGATTCATTTTGAATTATTATCAACATGATGACGAGGATGATATGCTTTGAAAATATCCACGGTGAGTAATGATTTGGCTGCTTGCTTCAGGTTTTAGCTACAAACCATGAATTCATTTCTGATCACAGCAACAATAATGTGCATTCCCAAAAGGTTTGTGATCCTTGTTTGAGTTTTCTCAAGCTTTTGTTATCTGACCTGCCCACTACCAGTGCACTATTCTTACAATTTATCAGTTACAATATGGCCAACTCATCCATGCTGACCCATTTGCCCGCGTTTAATCCATTTCATTATAAACCCAGCTGATCAAGATTCTATTGTAATTCTAGATAATCTTTACTGTCTGCAATACCACCCACTTTAATGTTATCTGCAAACTTACTTATCACGCCTTTACACTCTCATCCAAATAGTTGATGTTGATGACCAATAACAATAAGCCCAGCACTAACCACTTACAGGCCTCCAGTCTGAAAAACAACCTTCTGCCACCACCCTCTGCTTCCTTCCATCAAGCCAATTATTTATCACTTAGCTAGCTCAGCCTCCTCTTCCAGAGCAGCCTACCACACAAAACGTTATCAGAAGTCTTGCTGAAGTCCATGTAGACTACTTCTACCGTCCTTCCCTCATCGACCTTCTTGGTTACTTCTTCAAAGAACACAATCAAATTTGTTAGACATGATCTGTCAAGCACAAAGCTATGCTGACTATCCCTAACCAACCCAATTTTCAAAATGTATGTGTATCTTGTCCTCAGAATCACCTAGAGTAACTTGCCCACTAAAGATGTTAAGCTTTTCTTTAATAGAGGCACAATAATATCCAGCCTCCAGTCTCATCGCATCCCCTCATGGTAGATGTTCGGCTAATGTGCCTCTATTAAAGAAGGGTTGCAAGGGAAAAACCTAACATCCAAAGAAAAGATACAGGTGGAGGAAAAAGAGGAGGGGGTTGTTGCATTTTCTGATAATTGGGATCATCATGGCAATAGTTATAATTGAGATCCTCTAAATATTTAATCTCTGGTTTTACTTTGGAGAAAGACATTAATTACTTAAACCCACAGCACGGAATCCATGAAATACAATGTTTTTTGAAAGGATGGTTATCTCTTCTGTGCAAATCAAAGTATCAACTTATTCTATTGATTAATTAGAAACAGTCCATATTTCTAAAATGGTTCTTAATTGTAAAAGGCATAAATCATTATTGCCAGATTTAGCAATAGTAATAATGACGTGGAAACGAACTAACTAACAAACAGAGTCGGCTTCATTAAACTGGGACTCTGGGCACAGACTGGCTCTTAGTTTGGTAACTGACAACAACACTTTCAGTTCACTTTGTATGTAATTTTTTTAAATTGCAGATTAATCTTGTCACATCTATAATTTGATCAGCTAAAATAGAATCATCTTATTTTGTCCTACCTTGTGACTGAGTTACTCGGACAATATTCAGAGTTTCTTGGTATTTATACTTTGATGTCAGTTTAGAGTGTAATGCAACACATTAAACTATTTGTATTATTTAAAGGAAATGCAAATATTTGTAATTGTTTATCACAGTGTTGTGCCCCTGGATATCAGAAACTGCCCTTTTACAAGGAAAATTGGATAAATATTTAATCAGATAGCATTGCCTTTTTCAGAAGGACTCGTATAAAAAATTGCATTTTCTTGGGCATTTGATAATCACCCAGATTTCCTGGTTAAATAGCACCACTCTGGAAATTGATGTAGACACGGCATCACATTGATGTCATGTCTACATCAGTTAAGTTAAGTTCCCTATAGGTTATTTACACACCATTTCTCATCTGGGCCACCACTAGGCAGTTGACCAACCCACGCCCTTGTCTTGCACTCAAGTACAAAGGAAAACCTTTGCCTCATGCAAGATTGATTCACTAGCTTCTAATACTTTGGACCTTGGATGTTCCCGAATTTACAGATCGTGGTCCGTAATTGAAACAATGGTGGGCTGTGCCATGCTGTGACTAATTAATGCACTATTTGAGGCACTGAAGAATTCTAGACAGTTGTTTCTGAAGTGCAGTTGCTACTATTGTCCTATCAAAAGACATAGAGACTTTATGGAACAACAAATGATTTTATTTGCCAAATGAACTATTTTTTGATTTGTTGAAGGATAAATGTTAGTACACCAAACAACTTTATCATGTTGAAAAGGTGCCAGGGGACAGTTTATGTCATGTAACCAGGCAGATGTGGCTGAATTAATTACAAAATAACACTACCTTAATTCAGCACTTTACTAATAACGTGGATTTTGTGGTGAAAAATGAGGTGTACATTTACACTTAAATAAGAGGGATGACAGCTACTAATCAATACACTTACTTTGTCTGATGCCAGATGTTGTTTATATTTATAAGATGACTCTCCTGAGAGTGGATAAATGTACCATTTACTAACATTGATGCTGACTTTCAATTGAACAAAACATAAGATCGTCTCTTAGATGGTCGCTCAGTTTCAAGCATGATTTGCTTCCATTCTAGTTCTTTGAGTTTTGAGATGCTCAAAGAGCCGGCCGGTACGGGATCTGCAGAATCTGCCATGTGCGAGTTTGAGGTAACAGAATAAATATATATTTTTTAAACTGCAGATGCTGGAAATATGAAACAAAAACACAAATTGCTGGAAATATTTTGCATCTGTGGCCCTTCATCAGAACTGAGAAAGGGAGAGAAGTTAGTTTTCAGTGGCGACGAGGTAGGGGAGGAACATGTAGGACAAAGGGATTATCTGTGTTGGGTTGGGGAAATTATTTAATGGGGACAGTTGTCAGCACATTAAGGTACAAGGCCTGAGTGCCGAGTTGCTAGTGGAAAGGTTGTGGGACTCATGCAGAAAGCTATACGTATTGACTATAGAAAACGGGTGGAGTACACGCCCCAGTCTGTATCAATGGTGCCGACGTGGAAATGGTTGAGAGCTTCAAGTACCTTGTAGTAAATATTATCAACATTTTCTCCAAGTCCAACCACATTGATGCTATGAACAAGAACGCGCACCAACGTCTCCAATCCCATAGAAGACTAAGGGAATTTGGCATGTCTCTGACAACTCTTACCAATTTCTTTAGATGCACTTTCGAAAGCATTCCATCCAGATGCTGGGGTTGGCAACTACCGTGCCCAAGACCACAAGATGTTGCAGAGTTGAGACAGTTGCACTATAGATCACGCATGCCAGCTCCCCAACATCGATTCCATCTACACTTCACAATGCCTTGGGAAAACAGCCAATGCAATCAAGGACCACTGGCATCTGTCATTTCCTATTCTCCTGTCTCCCTTCATGCAGAACTTAGAAAAAATTGACAACACGTACTACCAGATTCAAGAACAGCTTCTTCAACCCTCCCCCCGTGTTATCAGACACTTGAGTGGACCTCTCATATGTGAAGGATGACTTCCCGATCTCCCAATCTACCTTGCTGTGGCCCTTTGCACTTTGTTTTAAATGCACTTTCTCTGTAGCTGTAATACTGTATTTTGCATTCCGTTCTTAATCATTTTTGTACTACCTTGATGTACTTCATCATGGTATGATTTGCCTGGATAATACATAAATCAAAGTTTTTCACTTTATCTAGGTACACGTGACAATAAGAAACCAATACAAATACTAATTATGCATGTAAAATAAGAACAAAAAACAGTAAATGGAACATGCTGGAATAACCAAGCGTGTTAGACTGCATCTGTAGAAAACAAAAATGTTAATGGTCATCAGATTAGAAAGAGAAAAATAAGTTAGCAGCAAAATGTGGGATAAACGAAGAGAATTTCTGTGATGGGGCAGACTTGTGGCAGGTGGGCTAAGGTACAGTGGGTTGTGTAATTTGTTGCTGATGTGGTTCTGGCATAGTAGATGCGTTCATCAGGCCAGAATACACACAGCACATAAATGACAAAAGGATGTCAAATAATATGATTCCTGCATAACCAGGAAGAAAGTGCACGTTATCTAATGTTGGAGAGTTTGATATCGTCTGCAAGGCTACAACATACCCTTACACGGATGAAACGTTGTTCCTTGTGCAGGAGGCCACACATAAAGCCCTGACTCTTATTCTGAAAAAGGGTTTCAACCCGAAAAGTCACCCATTCCTTCCCTCCAGAAATGCTGCCTGTCCCGCTGAGTTACTCCAGCATTTTGTGTCTATCACAAGACCATGTCCTCTTTTGTTGAGAAGAGGTTATCTGAAAAAGAATGTTTGGGACATACGATGATGGGAATGGTTAAAAGGACAGGTATTGCTTCTCCTCGGATCATCTTAAGGTGAACGGCTTAGAAGGAGTAGACTTTTTGGAGTGCATTCATGAGCATTTTTGGAACCAGTTTGAAGAAAACCCTATAGGACGAAGGTCAGTTCTAGACCTGTTCTTGAGGAATTTGGTGATGGGAATGTCGGTGGGAGAGCATTTCATAGTGACCATTAAAGTAGCAATGTGTTGGTAAGATGGACACAGAAGTGGCAGATGGAATTTAATCTTGAAAAACGTGAGATGACATACTCTGGGAGCCGGCATAAGGCTAGGATATATACACTGAATGATAGAACTCCAAGATGTACAGGAAAATGGAGAGCTTGGTGCATAATGATCTTGATGGCATCAGCACAAGTGGACAGAGTGGTTAAGAAGGCATAAGGGATATTTTCCTCCATTAGCTGGGACATAGAATATAAGTGAAGGATAGTAATGTTGCAACTACTCAAACCTTAATTAAATCACAGCTGGAGTCCTGTGCTTAGTTTAGGTCACCACCATATAGGAAGCACGAGATGGCACTTGGGAGGGAGCAGTGGTGATTCACCAGGATGCTGCCAGAGATGACACATTTCAATTATGAGACTGAATAGGCTGGGTTTGCTTGCCTTGGAGTGGAGAAGGCTCATAAGGGTATAGATGATTATGAGAGGCAGTGACAGGGAAGATAGTGAGAAACCAGGTTTAGGAGATTTAAGGAGGATTTCTTTACCCAGAGGGTGATTGAAATTTAGAATATTCTCCTCGAGTTGGTGATGGAGGCAGTCACTTGTAAGGCATTTAAGACATGGATGAGCACTTGAAGCATCATGGCATCAAATGCGAGGGATTGAGTTCTGGAAATGGGATTAATCAGATTCAATTTTAATTGTCATTGTCAGTGTACAGTACAGAGACAACGAAATGCATTTAGCATCTCCCTTGAAGAGCGACATAGCAAACGATTTGAATAAAAAATAAATAATAAGTGTCCGGGGGGGGGGGGGTGATTGGCAGTCACCGAGGTACGTTGTTTAGTAGAGTGACAGCCGCCGGAAAGAAGCTGTTCCTCGACCTGCTGGTTCGGCAACGGAGAGACCTGTAGCGCCTCCCGGATGGTAGGAGGGTAAACAGTCCATGGTTGGGGTGAGAGCAGTCCTTGGCGATGCTGAGCGCCCTCCGCAGACAGCGCTTGCTTTGGACAGACTCAATGGAGGGGAGCGTGGAACCGGTGATGCGTTGGGCAATTTTCACCACCCCCTGCAGTGCCTTCCGGTCGGAGACAGAGCAGTTGCCATACCATACTGTGATGCAGTTGGTAAGGATGCTCTCGATGGTGCAGCGGTAGAAGTTCACCAGGATCTGAGGAGACAGATGGACCTTCTTCAGTCTCCTCAGGAAGAAGAGACGCTGATGAGCCTTCTTGATCAGAGTAGAGGTATTGTGGGTCCAAGAGAGGTCATCGGAGATGTTGACTCCCAGGAACCTGAAGCTAGAAACACGTTCCACCTCCGTCCCGTTAATGTGGATGGGGGTGTGCGTGCCACCTCTGGACTTCCTGAAGTCTACAATGAGCTCCTTGGTCTTCTTGGAGTTAAGGGCCAGGTTGTTGTCAGCGCACCATGCTGCTAAGTGCTGGACCTCCTCCCTGTAGGCCAGCTCATCGTTGTTGCTGATGAGGCCCATCACCGTTGTATCATCTGCATACTTGATGATGGTGTTAGTACCATGTACAGGTGTGCAGTCATAGGTGAAGAGGGAGTAGAGGAGGGGGCTCAGCACACAGCCCTGAGGAACGCCGGTGTTCAGGGTGAGGGTTGAAGAGGTGTGCTTGTCTAACCTCACAGACTGGGGTCTGTTGGTTAGAAAGTCCAGTATCCAGTTGCAGAGGGAGGGGTCGATGCCCAGGTTACCGAGTTTGGTGATCAGTTTTGATGGAATAATGGTGTTGAATGCTGAGCTGTAATCGATGAACAGCATTCTTACATAAGTGTCTCTGTTGTCAAGGTGGGAGAGGGCGGAGTGAAGTGCCGTTGAGATGGCATCCTCCGTACTCCTGTTCTTGCGGTAGGCAAACTGATAGGGATCCAGTGTGGGGGGTAGGCAGCTTTTGAGGTGTGCCAGGACCAGCCTCTCGAAGCACTTGGTGATGATGGGGGTAAGTGCAACTGGGCGGAAGTCGTCGAGGCTTGCCGCAGTGGAGTGTTTTGGCACTGGCACGATGGAGGTGGCTTTAAGGCAAGTGGGGACAACTGCTTGGGCAAGTGACAGGTTGAAGATGTCAGTCCAGACGTCTGTCAGCTGCGCAGCACAGGCCCTGAGCACACGCCCGGGGATGCCGTCAGGGCCAGCAGCCTTACGTGCATTAGTCCTACTCAGTGCCACGTACACGTCGTAGGGGGTGAGTGTGAGGGGTTGGTGATCGGCAGGTAGCACAGCCTTGATGGCTGTCTCTAGATTGTCCCTGTCGAAGCGGCCATAGAAGTGGTTAAGCTCCTCAAGGAAGGAGGCGTCGCTGGATGTGGGGGTGATGTTGGAGGGTCTGTAGTCCGTGATGGCCTGGATGCCTTGCCACATGCGTCGGGGGTCGGAGTTGTTGTTGAAGTGCTCCTCAATCCTGAGCTTATGGCAGTGCTTGGCCTTCCTGATGCCCCTCTTCAGGTTAGCCCTGGATGAACTGTAGGCTCGAGCATCGCCTGACCTGAAAGCGGTGTCCCGTGCTTTCAGCAGTAGCCTGACCTCGCTGTTCATCCATGGCTTCTGATTCGGGTATATGGTCACCTGTTTGAGGGAGGTGACACTATTGATGGTGGAGTTTATAAAGTCCAGAACAGAGGATGTATAGGAATCAATGTCCGTGTGAGAGTCAAGGGTGGCCTGGGCTGCAAACGCCTTCCAGTCAGTGTTTCCAAAACACTGCTGAAGTGTGAAGTCCGCTTCCTCTGACCAGACTTTAACTGTCCTTACAGTTGGTTTAACCCGTCTGATGAGTGGGGAGTACTTAGGGAGCAGGAACAATGAGACGTGATCAGACTGACCAAGGTGGGGGAGGGGGATGGCTTTGTAAGCTTCAGCCATGTTGGTGTAGACTTTGTCCAGTGTCTTGTCTACTCTAGTGGGGAAGGATACATGTTGGTGGAATTTGGGGAGTACAGTCTTCAGGTTGGAGTGATTGAAGTCACCCGCAACAATGAAGGCTGCCTCGGGATTGTGAGTCTGTTGTTTGCTAATGGCAGTATGCAGCTCTTTCATTGCAAGCTTGGCATTAGCATCAGGAGGGATGTAGGCTGCAGTCACAACAGTGGAGGTGAACTCTCTGGGCAGATAGAACGGTCTGCATCTAACCAAGAGGAATTCAATGTTAGCTGAGCAGTGACTCTCGATGATGGTGGAGTCCGTGCACCATGCTTTGTTTACATAAATGCACAGACCCCCCCCTCTGGTCTTACCAGAGTCTGATGTCCTGTCCGCTCGGAGTAAATGACGCCCCGATAGCTGGATGGCGCTGTCAGGAACGTCAGTGTTGAGCCAAGTTTCAGTGAAGATCAAGATGTTGCAGTCCTTGATCCGGTTGTGGGAGGTGATCCTTAGCCGGAGTTCATCCATTTTGTTTGCCAGTGAGCGCACGTTGGCGAGGAAAAGGCTAGGAATCGCTGCCCTGTGTGGGGCTAGCTCTAACCTGGCCTTTAACCCACCTCTGCGTCCCCGGCGGTGTTTTCGTACCCGTCGCCGTCTGTTGGTGCTTCTGGTGGGCCGAGCTGGCTTGGTGCGCGCTGGTGTTCTGCCGCTCCGTTGCTCCGCGTCTGCGTTACTCCGCAAGCGGTCTTCAGCCCCGCGGCTCTGCTGATGGTCTCCAGCCCCGGGGCTTACCTGGCGTTCTCCAGCTCCACGGGTCGGGTGGTGGTCTCCAGCTCCACGGGTCGGGTGGCGTTCTCCAGCTCCACGGGTCGGGTGGTGGTCTCCAGCTCCACGGGTCGGGTGGTGGTCTCCAGCTCCACGGGTCGGGTGGCGTTCTCCAGCTCCACGGGTCGGGTGGTGGTCTCCAGCTCCACGGGTCGGGTGGCGTTCTCCAGCTCCACGGGTCGGGTGGCGGTCTCCAGCTCCACGGGTCGGGTGGTGGTCTCCAGCTCCACGGGTCGGGTGGTGGTCTCCAGCTCCACGGGTCGGGTGGCGGTCTCCAGCTCCACGGGTCGGGTGGCGTTCTCCAGCTCCACGGGTCGGGTGGTCTCCAGTGGGTGGTCTCCAGCTCCACGGGTCGGGTGGTGGTCTCCAGCTCCACGGGTCGGGTGGTGGTCTCCAGCTCCACGGGTCGGGTGGTGTTCTCCAGCGCCACGGGTCGGGTGGTGGTCTCCAGCTCCACGGGTCGGGTGGTGGTCTCCAGCTCCACGGGTCGGGTGGTGGTCTCCAGCTCCACGGGTCGGGTGGCGTTCTCCAGCTCCACGGGTCGGGTGGTGGTCTCCAGCTCCACGGGTCGGGTGGTGGTCTCACAAAGCACAAAGGTAGACATTTGGTGTTGATCATAGATACAGCGGCCAAAAAGCCAGCTTCGGTGTGGGTTACTCTATGGTTATGATGTCAATACCTTGTAGGGCTGGAGGGCTTTAATTGAGGAAATCTGAGGCAAAGCCTCTCGTTAGAAAAAAATATTGCATGTTATCCATTAACATTAGCTTTACTTTGTGCTTAGGCTAAGTTTGTTTCACAATCTTTAAGATGTAGCTTGTAAATTAACTGCTTGCAGTTGAAATGGATGCAATACTGGGACAAAACAAAAAAAATATGAAGCTCTTGTATGTGCACATGAGCAATCTTTACATTTTGATGACCCTTGATGTTTCTGATGCAAATGTCTATTTGTTTTTAATTGAAATTCCGACTTTCAACAATACTTGGCATTTGTGGTGCACGGAATGGTTTTATGTTACAAAATGGGTATATGAATGGGTGTATAAACCTATAGAGATGATGGCAATGTATGGCATTGAACATGACAATTTACTAACAAGTTGAGTGGTCTGTGGCTACTAGTGTTGAGTGACAATGAACATAATTGGCATGTTGACATTTAACATTTAGTCTAAGTTCAGTATTAACTGGAAATCAATCTGTAAACCCATCCATCATTCCATAAAATTGCTTCCATTTGCTCCATATACATTTAATTGAGAGAGATGAGGGTGTGGTCTAGTTTAGTAGCAACTCCTTTCATGGAATTTATTTTTTAAAGGATGAATTTTTATTATTTTGTGGGCTGCAAGGCACAGTGGAATTATTTTCTTGTCACATTTGTTGATTTTCCCCACAAATAGAAGGCGGGAAAAGAAATTGAGTTAGATGATTTTACCTTTAAAATGTCTACGCTAAATTTGGCTGATGTACCAGGGACACTCTCTTGCTTGTTCTACATAGAAGCATAGAAAATAGGTGCAGGAGGAGGCCATTTGGCCCCTCTAGCCAGCATCGCCATTCATTGTGATCATGGCTGATCATCCACAATCAGTAACCCGTGCCTGCCTATTGTTACTGATGTGGATTTTGCATGAGATTAAAAACATATAATTTCAATGTACTCATGGGGTGGAGACACCACTGTTTCAGCTGACATTTATTGTTCTTGTAAGGCTCTTTCAGAGTCAGACAGTCAAATTCATTTGGAGTCACAAATAGACCAAGGAAGACATTTTCTTCCTGGAGGAATATTAATGAATCAAATCATTGGGGGGGGATTAATGCTGTTGGTTTTATATTTCAGATTTATTTAATCAATTGCAAGCAAAAAGAAAGGAATTCAGCAGCATTTGTGGAGGGAAATGGACAGGTGACGTCAGTCTGAAGTAGAGAACCAATCCAGCACATATTCTGTCCATTCTCCTCCACAGATGTTGCCTGACCCGCTAAGTTACTCCAGCGCTTCATCTTTTGCTCATGTTTTCAGCATCTGCCATCTCTTATGTCTACTTATTTAGTCAATTGGTTGAAATTAAATTCCTCAGCCCATCTGAAGAAGGGTCTCGACCCGAAACGTCACCCATTCCTTCTCTCCAGAGATGCTGCCTGTCCCGCTGAGTTACTCCAGCATTTTGTGTCATACTCCTGAATACCTCACGTGTACTTATTAATTTGTAGTTCAAATACACAAAACGGCCACATGACTGTTCCAGAAGTTATAAATTGAAGTCAAGCACATTCATTGCTGGTGTACATTTTTGCCTCACCGGCACTGAAGTAACTTTAAAATGCAAATGAGGGATTAGTTATCTAGGTTCAGAATTTATCCCCCATGCAGAGTCATTTCATTTTTGAGCTAGCAGGTTCCTTTACGTTTATTCTTTGTACAAACACATTTGCATTAACTGCAGGTAAATCTCAGCTGCAGAAAAAATAACGGCCTCAGACTACTGCTTAGAAATTTTTGAGATCTGTATTTTAAAACAACATTTCTATGAAAACATTAAAATTGGAGAACTCTGGGAAACGACAAAAATCAGTTGAAATCATTTTTTGAAACAGAACATTTGTGATTTTTAGTTTTTTTCATATTCTTGCCCTGCACTGGTGGTAGCTGATGGATACGTTCAGTGACACTATTTCCAAGATAATAATAATAATAATAATAAATTTTATTTATGGGCGCCTTTCAAGAGTCTCAAGGACACCTTACAAAAATTTAGCAGGTAGAGGAAAAACATGTAAGGGGAATGAAATAAATAGTAGAGACATGACTAGTACACAAAGTAAAGACAGAATTCAATTCAAAACACAATATGAGGCAATTAATGCACAGATGAAAAGGGAGGGGGACGTGGGGCTAAGGATAGGCAGAAGTGAAGAGATGGGTCTTGAGGGGGGACTGGAAGATGGTGAGGGACACGGAATTGCGGATCAGTTGGGGGAGGGAGTTCCAGAGCCTGGGAGCTGCCCTGGAGAAGGCTCTGTCCCCAAAACTGCGGAGGTTGGACTTGTGGATGAAGAGGAGACCGGCTGATGTGGATCTGAGGGACCTTGAGGGTTGGTAGGGGGAGAGGAGGTCAGTGAGATATGGGGGGGCCAGATGGTGGAGGGCTTTGTAGGTGAGGATCAGGATTTTGTAGGTGATCCGGTGGGAGATGGGAAGCCAGTGAAGAAAGAAGAACAGCAGAAAATCCTTGCAAACTATTACCCTCTCATGGCCATCATCCTGTACTTACATAGCCCAGGTGCTGTCAAGTGATTTTGTAGCTAGTAATAAAGAATTTTTATCATATTTTATGTTGAAATAATCTACAATTTATTTTTGAGCATAAATTCTAGTTATACATTAGATCCCAGTTGGATACTAATGGAAATGGGTTCAAAAAGTATATCATGCAAGTGAATTATTTAGACAATTAAAAATACCATAAGCAGACTGATTGACAAAACTAATGAATCAAAGTAGAGGGTTATCCGTAAAATTGAATTGTATTTAAATATTACCTTGTATTTTATTCATGAGGCTGGTAAAGAAACAAAAATGTTGAGTGCATTGAATTTTTAATATTCTACCTTGCTATTTCTATGATAAGCCAAGGGGGACTTAAGTCTCAAGATGGAGTGTGGCTCCTCTGACGTCAGTCGTGTATAAGTAGGATCCTTACAACTGGCAAAAGGAAGCAACTGCAAATCTCAAACTACTGTAGATTTGTATCCTCTTCCCGAAGGACAATCTCAACCCCTACCTCCATCCCATTCCTCTGCCCCTATCCAATACCTTTCACCTCGTTCACCTTTTCACATCTTGCAGCCTTGCATCACTGAGCAGGAAAGATCAAAGTTGTGAATTTCTTCACTCCATCATTAACGCACATATTGGCATGACGTGTGGCTTCATCAGCTCATTAGCATCATTGTCACTTGACCAGACCTCAAAATGCATCATGCTGGTGCTGAACGTTTCCCCGAATAGTTACATCTTTCATGAAACAATGAATCACTGAAGCCCGAAAGAGGGAAGTATTTCTTTAGAAAGTGCTGTCTGCAAAATCTCCTTCCCATTTTAGGTTGCCATGGATATGTGCAAACACAGCCTTATTTTTAAACAGTGGCACACCCTTGTTTCAGCTATGCTGCCTTTCTGACTAGTATTGCTGGTGCCTTGTAATGACATGTAAATAGGTATAGGCTTAGGTGGGTGTGTCTGAAGAAGGGTCTGGTGCTAAAATGTCTGTTCATTTCCCTCCACAGATGCAGCCCAAACCCACTTTGATCCTCCATCAGTGTTATATTGTTTTCTGCTCAGGATTCTAGCATCTGCAGTCTCTTGTGTCTTTAATCTTTATGTGTTAGCATTGAGTTAATTGGTAGGTTTCTCTAATTATGACTAATGTTCTGGATAAAGCTGCTTTTAATTCATACAAAACATTAGCATGGGAGAAAGACTAAATGCATTAATATATATGGTGAGGTGAACCCTGAAATGAAAACCTTGGTTAATCTGAACAGTTTTGAATCGCATGAACATTTTTCATTTTTCAGGCATTCTCCTTGCACCCAAGTGGCCTTTCAAATCAAATGCCTTGTGCCATCCAGATGCAGCCAGCGCCATCTGTTGTCCAAACGACACAGCTGTTTCTCAACATGCTGCTGGGCTGTTGTCTAACTTATCATTTGAGCACAACACATGGTTTAGAATGGAACAGGAAACCTGGTCCTTTTCTTTCTCTTCTCCCCTCATGGAGTGTTTGATATGCAACGTTGCAGATGTCTCTTAATGATGAACTCTTAAGTGTCCAAGTACCTTGCATAGATGTGTAGGAAGGAACTGCAGATAGACACAAAAAGCTGGAGTAACTCAGCGGGTCGGACAGCATCTCTGGAGAAAAGGAATAGATGACATTTTGGGTCGAGACCCTTCAGCCAACATAATAAAGGACGTTTTTCACCACAGTCATTCTCTCTTCTTCCTTCTGAAGAAAGGTCTTGACCAGAAACATCACTTATCCCCTTTTCTCCAGAGATGCTGATTGACCTGCTGAGTTACTCCAGCTTTTTGTGACTATCTTGCATACTTATTTAAGTGCCTCAGTTCTCCATTCCTATGGCAATCAGTGATTAAGATAAAGGGTTTGTTGTGATTGCAATTGATATTCCTGGCATTAACCTACAAATATCTGAATTTGATCTGGGATTTTTATTTTTTAAAGACTTTGCTTGTCTTTTTATTGCTATTGCTTTAGTATTGTCATGTGTACTGAGATATAGTGAGAAACATATTATATGCTATCCAGGAAAATCATGCCATATACCAAAGGTAGTGCGAAAGAGAAAAAGATTCAGGGCAGAATACAGTGTTACAGCAGCAAGAGTACCAACTTCTACAGATTCACTGCAGAAAGCATTCTATTGGGATACATCACAGCATGGTTTGACAACAGCTCCGCCCAAGACCACAAGAAATTGCAGTGAGTTGTTGATATAGCCCAGTCTATCACAAAGGGAAACCTCATCACCATCGACTCCGTACTTCAGTCTGCCTCAGGAAAGCAACCAACATGATCAAGGACCCTTTGGAGCCCCAGACATTCTCTCTTCTCCCTTCCCTCCTTGGACAGGAATTACAAAAGCCTAAAAGCATGTACCACCAGATTCAGGAACAGCTTCTTCCCCGCTGTCATCAGGTGACTGAGTGGTCCACCCATAAATCAGGGTGTAATCATGATCTTCCAATTTATGTCATTGTGGACCTTAAACTTTTTCTCAGGTCGACAAAAATGCTGGAGAAACTCCGCAGGTGAGGCAGCATCTATGGAGCGAAGGAAATAGGTAACGTTTTGGGTCAAGAAGGGTCTGAAGAAGGGTCTCGACCCGAAACGTTGCCTATTTTCTTGGACTTGTGAGGAAGTAGAGTTGTTTTTGTGCTTTGTTGGTTATAGTGTCAATGTATTTGGACCAGGACGAATCATTAGTGATATTTAAAGCTAGGAACTTGAAGCTCTCAACCATCTCAAATATGCAGATAGGGGCCTGTACTCTAAACTGCTTCCTAAGGTTGATGCTATGCCTTTGTTTTACGGAGATTGAGAGAGTTTGTTGTTTTTTTACGCCATGACCTAAGCTCTCTATCTCCTTCCTGTACTCTGTTTTGTCATTGTCTGAGATCCATTCATTATGGATCTCCGTGGGAGAAAAGGAGGAAAGAAGGTATAAGTTATTTGCCTTCCATCACAGTGGGGAATGTGAGGTCGCTGAAAAAAACAAGATGGACGTGCTCCCTGCACTGGTGAGGATTCGGAGGGAGTGCCGTGAATGCAGTGAGTTTGGTGTTTTGCGGGGACATGGCTCCATGAGCGGCCATGCTATCCGACCGGAAGGCATTGCAGAGAGTGGTGAAAATTGCCCAACGCATCACCGGTTCCACGCTCCCCTCCATTGAGTCTGTCCAAAGCAAGCGCTGTCTGCGGAGGGCGCTCAGCATCGCCAAGGACTGCTCTCACCCCAACCATGGACTGTTTACCCTCCTAACATCCGGGAGGCGCTACAGGTCTCTCCGTTGCCGAACCAGCAGGTCGAGGAACAACTTCTTTCCGGCGGCTGTCACTCTACTATACAACGTACCTCGGTGACTGCCAATCACCACCACCACCCCCCCCCCCCCGGACACTTATTATTATTTTTTTATTCAAATCGTTTGCTATGTCGCTCTTCAAGGGAGATGCTAAATGCATTTCGTTGTCTCTGTACTGTACACTGACAATGACAATTAAAATTGAATCTGAATCTGAATCTGAATCTGATGAGGACATCCCGGAGTCTAGTGTGAGTGCGGACGGCTTTCTGAATGTTCGGGCGAACAGGGACTGCAGAGAGAGTGACAGCGGTCAGTACAGCTCTGGTCACACCACGGGTGAAGGAACGTGTTTGTATGTGTGGCCCGGACATTGAACTGATGGCTGTGGGTCTCCGCTTATGCTGTGTTACGAGATGGCAAATCAAATTCCTTGTATGTTTACATACTTGGCTAATAAATTACAATACAATGTAATCTGCAAGCTTGTAAATTGAGTTAGAGCAGAATCCAAGCCTATAGGGAGTATAGTAAGAGGCTGAGAACACAGCCTTGTAGGTCACCTGTGTTGAGAATTATCATGGAACATATTTTGTCACTTATCCTTATTGATTGCAGTCTATGGGTCAGGAAGACAAGGATCCATGTACTGAGGGGATTGCTGAGTCTTGGGATACAAGGGATTAGAGATGTGTTTGGTTGGATTTATGGTGGTGAAGTTGGAGCTATTGTCAATAAATAGGAGGCTGATGTATGTGGTCTTGTTATCCAGATGTACCAGGATGCGTATAGGGCCAGGGAGATAGCATGTGTCGTGGACCTGTTGCAGTGGTAAATTTATTACAGTGGATCAAAGCACTTCATGATGATGAATGTCAGCGTCACCTGATCATTGTCATTAAAGCATGCTCCCTTGTTTTTATGAAGCACTGGGATGATAATGGTCTTCATAAAGCAGGTGAGATCCTCAGATGGGACTAGGGAGAGGTTAACGATATCCACGAATATTCCCTGCAGATGGTCTTCAGAATACAGGTGGTGGCTCCATCCGGGCCAATCCCTTTCTGTGGGGTCATTCTTAGGAAGGCCGATCTGAGGATTAAAATAGTGACCATGGGTACACGACCACCAATGGCTGTCAGGGTGGATGATGTCATTCCACTGATGTCCTCAAAAAGAGCATAGAATGCATTGAGCTTGTCAGAGAGGGTTGCATTGCTGCCAGCAAACCTGCCCAACTTCGCTTTGTGGCCTGTTATAGCCTGCAAGCCTTGTCACAATCAATGGTCAGTCTGGTACTCTAACTTGGTCCCGAATCACCTCTTGCTGTCCTTGATGCCATTACAGTAAGGAACGTGGGGAATCCGGTGGTGGATGTTTATGTTCATTTTTATGTAGTTGTGTGTCTTGTTGATTTGTTTTTAGTATGGCAATTTTAAATTTTACTGTACCCCAATTGGTACAAGTGACAATAAATTGACCTTGAACCTTGATAGCTTTGCAAAGGTTACACCTAGATTTCTATATATGACAGCTTTATGTAATATTCTCCAGGATTGTGTGGTAAAATGGTGTTCTGTGACAATGGTGGAAACCTAGATTGACAGTGTTTGTGCTTGTACATGTCCTGCATAAGGATAAATCTTGACAATGATTTTTATGATTCGTGACAAACAATGCCTCCGGTGAAATGTCCTGGTGTTGCCAGCGCCATCTGTTGTTCAAATTTCTTATGAAAGTTGCGGATTTACTGAAGATTTACTGATAGATTTTTTCCATCATCCTTTACACTAATACAGTCATGGGAAAATTCACAGCTATAATTTTTTGTCGTTGAATAATCAGCATGAATAATACATCCCCAAAGTTGAGGTTGTAGAGGATGGAAAACAATTAATCTAGAAATGTTTAAGTGGTTATTTTTTTTAGCAGATTCCAAGTTTGGGTGGGATGAGGTAAAGGGAGATAATCAAATGGCACTCTCTGGACTTTGTTCATCTGTTCCATGTTGACATGTTTATTCTTGTAGTATTGTCCATTTATTGTGCAGTTACATCAATGTGTTAAGGTTGTACTGTTCTTGGCAATTCTGATATATTAAGCTTACAATTGACATTCTTGGCATTTTTTGATTGGCAGGTTGCTCTTTTGGATGTTGATATATGTGGTCCATCAATTCCTAAAATGATGGGAGTAGAAGGTGAACAGGTAAGAATAAAATTCAACAGTTGTGAGTAATTGGAAACATTTTAATTGATATTGATTCATCTCGCTCATTGAAACAGCGTCTTAAAATTCTAGTAGTGGCTTGGTAATTACCAATTAAATCAAGTTAGACTTCAGAACACTTTCTTTCGTAAACAGTGCGTTACCACAATAATGATCCTGGTGAAGAAAAGTAACTGTTAAAAATGTGATTTATTTACCACGATGTACTTTTACTTTCTAAGCATGTGTTATTAAATATGTTATTAAATAAAATGACAGCAACTGGGCATAGGTGAGCTGGGATTGATACAAAGCAAAAGGAGTAAATTGATTGGGTTAGCTCTACTCTCTGGGAACACTACTCTTCTGGCACATTTTGAACAAGGAATAAGTAACCAGTACTGGAACGGACAAAGACTCAGAAAGATAAGTTTGCATTCACATAGCACTGGTCATAACTTTAGCCTGTGTCCCAAAATGTATACACTACTGAAGTAATATAGGACATACCATTGATAGACACAAATTGCTGGAGTAACTCAGCAGGTCAGGCAGCATGAGGATGAGTGACATTTCTGGTCGGAACCCTTCTTTAAACTAAAAGTAGGGAGGGAACTAGAGGTAGGAAAAGGCCAGAACAAATCTGGGCTGCCAATAGATGACCAAGGAAGGGTGTAGTCCATCATAGCCCATTGTTGGCTGGGGAAGAGGTGATACAAGGATGTGAGCAGTGGAACTTGTAGGACCACTAGGGTGGGGGAAGTGGGGGGAGTTACATACCAGTGGTTGGTGGTTGGCTTGTTAATTGAACCTCAGACTAGAAAATTGATTCTTCACAAAAGGGGAAGCTGATTTGAAGATAGCACTAAAAGATGATAGCACTAAATAAAATGATAGTAATTAAAGAGTTTTCATAATTAATTGTTTATTCCAAACAAACTATCCGTACTTTTCAGAGATGCTGCCTGAGCTGCTTCAGTACTGGTTTTTTTTTTGCGTAGACCAGCGTTTGCATTTGCAAAAGTAGGTGTCATATTTGTGTGGACTCGAATAACATTTGACAAATGTTTGACAAGGCCCTGCAACTAAGAGGAAAGTGATAATATTGATGAAAAATTGATGCTTTTAAGATAATAGAATATAGAACTCAGAACAGTACAGCATAGAAATGGGTCCTTCAGCCCACAATGTTTGTGTCACACACACGCAGGTAGTGTGATGATGCTTTCTCTCTCACAATCACTCACAGGGGCAATGTGATGATCCTCACACTCACACATGAAGGGCAGTGTGATGCTACACGCACACGCGCGCGCACACACACACACGCACACACACACAAACACACACACGTGTGATGTTGCTCACTCTCACACACCAACAAGGATGGTGTGACAATTCCCACACACACGGGCAGTGTGATGCTACACACACACGTAATATTGTCCGTCCACCCATTCCTTTTATCAATGAGCCAGTTATGAATCCATATGACCACTTTTCTCTGTCCATACTTGTGTATGGCTTGATTGTGCTTGTGTACGCTAGAACATAGAAACGTACAGCATAGGAACAGGCCGTTTGGCCCACAATGCCTGTGCTGAATGTAATGCCTAGAAACACTACTCTCATCTGCCAGCACATGATCCATATACCTGCATTCCATGCATGTCCACGTGCCTATTAAAACTGTTAATCACCTGCATCTTAATCTTCTGAATCAGCCTATCATTGGGAACTTTCTCAAGTGCCTTACTATAATCCATTTAGTATTACTTATTTATGTCAGTCAGGCTAATCTTTATTATTCACATTAATGGAACTGGATTTCAGAGCCATTGAGCATTAATAATATTAAGGAAGTTCTGAATTAATAAAGCTTCAAATTAACAAGGGTGCACTGAAATCTTTCAATGCAAATCCATTTTCTAACTCCTTCATTTCCACCTCTTTGCAGATCAGGTCCCCTCATTAATATATTCTGTAGTAATTAACAGTTGCCCTTAATTCTTTGCTTGATTATCTGTTTTTATTCAATGGATCATGGATGTTTGCCACCTTTGGCAAGCAGGACAGATGGTGAAATCCCCTTCTCACTGGTGTCCTCACAGATCCACTCAGGGATGAGCTTTTGGTTCTTGTTTAGAAACAGGAACAATTTCCTGTTTCCTTTTTACGAAACAAAAACTTTCCCATCAATGAAACACAACCCAGCAAAAATTGAGGAAGAAACCTGATCTTTGTGGGAGACAGTCTGAAGAATGGCCTCGACCTGAAACGTCACCCATTCCATCTCTCCAGAGATGCTGCCTGTTCCCGTTGAGTTACTCCAGCATTTTGTGTTTGTCTTTGAGGGAGACTCATGGAATTGCAGCTGCTGGAATTTTGCATAAAACATAAAGTGCTGGAGTAACTCAGTGGGTTGGCCAACATATCTGGACAACACGGATGGGCAACGTTTTAGGGGGTCCTTCAGACTGGAAAAGGATCCCAACCTAAAACATTGTCTATCTGTACTGAGTTACTCCAGCACTTTGTATTTTACTCTTTGAGAGATCCAGTGTCACATTTCTGGTTACGTGCTGTGAATGATTGGTAGGAGAAACAATGAACTTCTAGTTTCATGCTTGCATCTTAGTCCATTTGGCTGCTTTGGCAGAGATCTAGAATTGAAGCATAACATAAAGAATCAGGTTTAAAAAAAAGACACAAAATGTTGGAGTAACTCAGCGGGTCAGGCAGCATCTTTGGAGAACGTGGATAGGTGACGTTTTGGGTTGGATCCCTTCATAAGTGGATGCCAAATTAATGAGAGGAATACATTGAGAAAAATAAGGGTTTATTACTGTAATTCATTTGCCTTATGAAGTATGCACGACAAAAAAAGCCCTTTCATCTGTAAAGTGCAATTTTCACACTAGCCATTTAAAGGAGAACAAACTTACTTTCACTTCTCATTAAACAGTCTGCAGAAATGTATACATTTTCATTGTGGTTTTAATTAAGTTGCAAATTCACAGCACCAAATGCCCAGTAATTTGGCACTGAATTGTTTTGTACTTGTGAAGTGTTACAGGTGAAGCCTGCTGCTAAGTAATTGCAGGAAGCAGCATTATTGCTTAAGAAACGGAAGCAAGGGTCAACCATTAAGTGGTGCTCACTGTGACATTTATTCCACTGGCAGTTTAATGCACCAGCCCCCATATCCTTAATTCCATAACCTCACAATAACCTTAAAAGTATCCTTCTCAAGTATGGCTAGGTACAGAGATGCATCTGCATCATTGTGGTATGCAAGCTGTGATCTTAACCAAATCATCTACAACAGGTGCAAGGCAGTTTAGTTTTTAATCAGTGAGAAACTGGAGCACCTATGGTATTTATCACTGAGGTCTGAAGGCATGATTTGGTATTTATCACAGATCTGAGGGCATGGCCCTCTATTTATCACAGAGATCTGATGACCTGGCTTGAATTATCGTATGTCTCAGGGCAAGGGGAAAACACTCCAATGGAATCGTGCCTTACACAAAAAGAGATGGTTATGGCTGTGAAAAAGTAATCATCCCAGGCCCAGTAATCATTGCAGATGTTCCCTAGTCAGTACCCTTGGCCCAACCATCGTAAACTGCTTCATCAACAACCTTTCTTCTATCTGAAGGCTAGCCCTGGTGATTGCACAATTCCATTTGCAATGTTCAGTAAATGAAGCAGCTCATGCCTGCACGCAGCAGGGCCTAGACAACACATGGGCTGATAAGTGGCTTGTAAAATGTTACAGAAGTGCCTGGCAATGGCCATCTCCAACAAGAGAGAATCTATTTATTTGTCCTTAAAATAGAATACCACCACCATCCTTGGGTCCGCTGCCATTATTAGAGTGAGGTCACCATTGACCAGAATGCTCAGTTAGAGCGGCTACATAAACTACATAGGCATCTTCAGGGTAATTAAGAAAGGACAGTCCATACCAGCAACATCCACATTTCAAATCTAAATAAAAATCAACAAAACCGATACGGATGATGAAATTTGCCAACATGATCAGTGTACCTGCACAGCCATCTGAGGAATGTTTTGGATCAAGACTTAAGCCTGGCACAAACTCACGGTCTACCAGGCAGCAGTGATCCTGTATGCTTTGAAAGCATGGAGCAGCTACAGTAGGTGCCTCGAAATATCGGAAAGAATCCAACCACTTTTTCTCTGTAAAATATTCCAAATCCAATGGCAGGATAAAGAACCAACGTCAGTGTCCTGTCCCAGGCCAACTTCCCCAGCATTTCCATGACTGGTTAGCACACAAGAAAAGCTTTTCACTATACCTCGGTACACGTGACATTAAACTGAAACTGAAGCATTGAAGCAATTATTGGCTCCGTCAGTTCTAATGCGTGCCCAACACCTGACTCTTGAAAATGTCTGAAAGCTCGAAACTGTAGAGGACAGCAGAGCTAGCTAATGGCACCCTGTCCATCACCAGTGCGGTGTGGCTGCAGTGCGTATCCTTCACAAGATGCACCATGAACCAAAGCCCATTTTGACTGTGCCGTCCAAATCTGCAACCTCTGTGTCAAAAGCAGCATGGTAGGGCTGGTGTCATCACTTGCATGACTTCCTTCAACATTCACACAGCCTGGACATAGAAATAAATTGCCACCCCTTCTTAAGTCCTGAATCTCTCCATCAATGGAAAACACATAGAACAGTACAGTACAAGAATAGGCCCATCAGCCCACAATGTCGGTGCCGAACAAGATGCCAAAACCAACTTCTATCTGCCTGCACATAATCTATATTCCTCCATTCCCTGCATATACATATGCCTACCAAAAAGTATTTTAAATGCCACTATCGTATCTGCCTCATCCACCAGCCCCTGTAATGTGTTCGGGCACTTGCCACCCTCTGTGTAAAAAAACAACTTTATCCCGCACATTTCCTTTAATCTTTGCCCCTCTCAACTTAAAGCTATACCCCCCTAAGCCCTCCATACCTTCCAATGTTGGATTCATTGGAGGTGGTCTTGGAGGTGAGGATGCTGCTCAAACTGTGGAGCATCTTGGACAATACAGCTCACCCCCTCCATGACACACTGGTCAACCTGAGGAGCACCTTCAGCAACAGACTGGCTAAACCAAGATGCAACACTGAACGCCATCGGAGATCCTTTTTCCCTGTGCCTATCACACTCTGCAACTCTTCCCTCTTCTGTTGTGGGATAGACTGACTGCCCACCCCCACCCAATCGTTGCGTATCCCCAATCGTGGACTTTCCACTCATCATTTTAATTCTGTGTTTCATATATCTTGGTGTGTGTTTTGGAATGGGTGACATTTCGGGTCGAGATCCTTCCTCAGACTGATGTCAGGGGAGTGGGCGGGTCAAAGATAGAATGTTGTCGGAGATAGTAAGACTGGTGTGAGAACTGGGGAGGGGATAGAGAGGGAAAACAAGGGCTATTTGAAATTAGAGAAGTCAATGTTCATACCGCTGGGGTGTAAACTACCCATGAAATATGAGGCGCTGTTCCTCCAATTTGGGCTGGGTCTCACTGACAATGGAGGAGGGCCAGGACAAAAAGGTCAGATTGAGAATGGGAGGGGGAGTGCTGAGCAACCGGGTGATCAGACGGACTGAGCGGAGGTGTTCAGCGAAACGATTGCCGTGCCTGCGCTTGGTCTTGCCATTGTAGAGAAGTTGACACCTGAAACAGCGGATACAGTAGATGAGGTTGGAGGAGGTACAAGTGAACCTCTGCCTCACCTGGAAAGACTGTTTGGGTCCTTGGATGGAGTCGAGGGGGGAAGTAAAGGGACAGGTGTTGCATCTCCTGCGGTTGCAGGGGAAAGTACCTGGGGAGGGGGTGGCTTGGGTGGGAAGGGACGAGTTGACCAGGGAGTTTTGGAGGGAACGGTCTCTGCAGAAAGCAGAAAGGGGTGGAGATGGGAAGATGTGGCCTGTAGTGGGATCACGTTGGAGTTGGCGAAAATGTTGGAGGATTATATGCTGTATAATTCTGGTAAATCTCCTCTGCACCCTTTCCAAAACTTCCATGTTCTTCCTGTAATGGGGGCGACCAGCGTGCATGCAATACTCCAAATGCAGCCTAACCGAAGTCCTGTAAAGCTATATCATGACTTTCTGACTCTTGTATTCAGTAAGCTTTTGACTACAATGGTTCAAGAAGTCATCATCTTAGGGGCAAACGTGATGAGCACTGTACTCCCACGTCACCTGTAGCTTGTAGATGAATTTTTTGATAAGTCCTATTTCCTTTTCATATTTCCCTTTGAGTATCGATACTTTCACCTCCCCATTAGAGCAGTTAGCTGTGCCCTAAATGAATAGGATGTTGTGGGCAGCAAGGGAAGAAATTGCTGGGGGCTCTAGCAGAGATTTTTATATCTTCCTTAGCCACTGGTGAATTACTGGAAAACTGGAAGGAGGTTAACGGGCTTTTATTTCAGAAGGGCTGCAAGGCCAAGCCAGGGAACTACAAATCTATGCGTTTGCTGTCCTACAGCGCCAGAGACCCGGGTTCGATCCTGACTACAGGTGCTGTCTGTAGGGAGATTGTACATTCTCCCTGTGACTACATGGTTTTTCTACAGGTTCTCCGGTTTCCTCCAACACCAAAGACATACAGATTTGTAGGTTCATTGACCTCAGTAAGATTGTAAATTGTCCCTAGTCTGTAGGATAGTACTAGTGTAGGTGCGGGGATCACTTATCGGTGAGGACTCAGTGGGCCGAATGGCCTGTTTCCACGCTGTATCTCTGAAGTCTCATGTACAGAAGTAAGAATGTAAAATAAAATAATATTAAGGGCCTTGCTAATTTTATGGCCAGATCCTGGGTGGTTGGTTTTTGATCCCAGCCACGCCCTTTGAATCACACTGGTGAAGAGTGAGCAGATTCTGACTGCTTTCACCTTCAGCCTGTGGTTCAAAGGGCTCATTGCAACAAGTTGTCCAGTTTGGTAGAAATTGTGATAATGCTGAGAAAATGTAAAAAGATGCTGCAACAAGATCAAGAAACTTATACTAGAAACTAGACTTGGTTTCCCATTGGATGTATTCTCGCAGCATAAAGTACTATTGGAGTAAGCAAACGTGTTGTCCTTCATCACATTTACATCAGGAGATGGGTAAATCGTTATGGAATATTGTGAAATTGAAATTAAGTATAAAAGCAGCTACACTGTTACATAACACACTTTGTTAATGAATGCCCTTCAAGAAAGATCCTGATACTCTTACTTCAAACGGCCTATAATGACAGCAGTCTGATAGTTTATGGTTGATTCTAAATGCCCATTGAAACAACCTCAACAGCTTTTGGGTAATAAATTTATTCATTGCAAGGCAAGTTAATGGGGAATTATCAGATGTGCTTTAATGGCTATGATCACAGCAGCATGCAAGCTCTGCATTTGAGCAGTCTTGGCATAATCATTGCTGTAAACCTCTGCTCACCAATATCTTGCCTGCTTTAAGAGGTAATCACTGTGGGTATAAAAAAGGCACCATCTGGTTTCCTCTCCAAGTTAGATGTCATCCCGATGAGACGTGGCACCCATGAATCATCATGGTTGGGTTGAATTGTTTGACAACACCGTGGCAGCGTGACTATCATAGTTATGCCAGAAATTCAGGTAGCCTCAGAAACTGTAAGGTACACAAAAATGCTGGAGAAACTCAGCGGGTGCAGCAGCATCTATGGAGCAAAGGAAATAGGCAACGTTTCGGGCCTAAACCCTTCTCCATCTCAGGTCCACTATGAGTGAGCAATTTGTTATTTTCTGACATCACTTGTGTGCCAAGAATAAATATAAAGTGAAGGAATATTATCCCAGTATTCTACTAGATTAGGACCAACCAACTTTCGATTGTAAACCTGAAACATCCTTTATTTAGTCAGTTTTAGATTGCATGGGGAATGCACTATTTATTTACTTTGGTTTTCTCTGATTGATTACATTGGAAAGAATCCATGACAGTGAAGTTTGCCCCTTTGGACTTCTGATTAAAGTGCCACATGAGTAAACAAGCTGGCACTTGTGTTTCTTTACTTGTGAATGTTTGTGCTTGCAATGTTCTGTGTAACACTGCATGGATGGATCCTGTGGTACGTGCTTTCACAATCCTGACTGCTGCAATGTGGGAGTCGATTTATTTGGCTTGTGTTGGTTTATCCCATTACATATTTACTTTCTCCACTGGACTACAAGGAAGCTTCTCCTTAGCTATCACAACTAATATCGGTAAAGAAAAGTGGATATTATCCATCAGCATATGTTAAGGTGTCCCCCATTGGATTAAATAGCAATAAAATAAGTCAATCATAAGCTGCACATGTTTTTTATAATCTCAAATTTTAATGTTAGGAATGTAAATGATTATCAGAACATTAATCCCAATGATTTAACAGCAAGTAATTAAACCTTTTCCTTCTGCTCTTACAGGTACATCAGAGTGGGTCAGGATGGTCTCCTGTGGTACGTATTTCTTCATTTTAATGCTAGGGTATCTGACATTAACATCTGGTATGGAAAATGGAGGAGGACTGGCCAAATTTTGTGCCTTCCACCACAGTGATGAATGCTGTGTTGGATGTTTGTGTTAATTTTTTATTGTGTATTGTGTGTTCTTTTTTTATTGTACCGCTGCTGGCAAATTCATTTCACTTGCACTTATGTGCAAGTGCCGAATAAAACTTGATTGATTGATTGATTGATTGACGCTGCAGGTGAAAGGGCGAAGCTCTCGACGCAAGTGGGTGAAAGGGCTGATTAAACCCACAATCAACAAATCTTTCTAGTTGTACAGCATCCTTATTTCAAATGAACCATTAGTCACTGCAAATCTGCTCAAGAGTTATTGTAGTCCAATGGCACAAATCCAGGTTTACTTTTATAGGTTATGCTGCACAGTGCAGGGTGTGGAAGATTGAAAAAGTAATTTTCCAGGAAAAGTGTTTTTGTTTGCTCACAGCTTATTATTCTAAGAGAGATGATTGAGGCACCATATGGCAGTTCAGAGTGAAAACAATGGCACCCACAATACTTGAACGTTTTCTTTGAATAAATGATAAATGCTATTCATAGTGAATTTCTAAAAGTCGGTTTCCCACAGGGTTCATTTGGCCACCTCCCACTCCCATTTGTTGAAGCTGAGTTGCCTCAGAGACACACAAACTCTATATCTAGGGGCGACACAGTGGTGCAGCTGGTAGAGCTGCTGCATCACAGTGTCAGAGACCCGGGTTCCATCCGGACCTTGGGTGCTGTCTGTGTAGAGTTTATACACAGTCAACCCTGTGACTGCATGGGTTTCTTCTGGGTGCTCCGGTTTCTTCCCACATCCCAAAGCTAACCAGGTTTGTAGGTTAATTGGTCTCTGTAAATTTCCTTTCTTGTGGAGGCAGTGGATGCGAAAGTAGAATAACATGGAACAATGTGAACGAGCGATGGATAGTCAGCATGGAATCGGTGGACCGAAGGACCTGTTTCTATGGTGTATCTTTCAATCAATCTGATTCTCTTGTTTTTTTAATTAAAGACCCCATTTTATAACTGATGCATAATACCACTTCTTCCATTTTATGAAGCGACTGTTTTTCTCTGCACAATGTGGTTACAGTGATATTGTCTCTGGTTTATCTTTTTTGTCTCTCACAGTATGTAGAAGAAAACCTGGGTGTAATGTCAGTGGGATTTTTGCTCAGCAGTCTTGATGATGCTATCATTTGGAGAGGACCCAAGAAAAATGGTTGGTATTCTTTTGTTGATTTAACCTTTTCTGATTTAACGAATGCCCCTTCTGTCATTGGAAGGTTTCAAATGCATAACAACATGGGAAGCAATTTCGGGTGTTTCTGTGTTTCAGTTCAATGACTCTTCGTCAGTATAATTTCTTTAATCATTAATGCAATATTACAACATACAGGAACCATGATATGGAGGAAAGCTAGTTTTGATTAGGTCCAATTAGATACACTCAGTCCAGCGAGTATACTAGTTAATGCAGCAGTGAAGGCCTTCAATGGTCTTTATTGTGGAGGCATCGATAGGTGATATTTCAAGAATCATTGGAGTCAGGAATGGTTCCAAATGATTGGAAAATTGCCAATATTACCCCGTTGCACAAAAAGGGAGCAAGGCAGAATAGTGGGATCTGTAGGCCGGTTAGCCTGACTTCTGTGATTGATAAGATTTTAGAGTCCATTGTAAAAGATGAGGTTATTGAGTACTTAGAAGTTCACGATAAAATAGGCCAAAGTCAGCATGGCTTTTTGAAGGCGATGTCTTGCTTTACAAATTTGTGGGAATTCTTTGAAGAAGTAAATAGCAGGACAGACAAAGGAGAGTCAGTAAATGTTGTTTGCTTAAATTTTCAGAAAGCCTTTGATAAGGTGCCATACGTTAGGCTGCTAAGGCAGATGAGAACCCACGGTATCAAAGGGCAGAGATACTAGCATGGATAGCAGGTTGGCTGGATGGCAGAAGACCAAGTATGGCTATAAAGGGGGCTTTTTCTGGTTGGTTGCCAGTGACTAGTGGAGTTCTGCAAGGGTCGATGCTGGGGCCACTACTCTTCACGTTGTATATTAATGATTATTAATAACAAGGGGGTTGAAGGCTTTGTGGCCAAGTTTTCAGATGATACAAAAATAGGTGGAGGGGCAGGTAGTATAGAGAAAGCAGGGCCTGCAGAAGGACTTGAACAGGTTGGGAGAATGGGCAGAGAAGTGGCAGATGGAATGTAGTGTAGCAAGTGTGGAGTCATGCATTTTGGTAGTAGGAATAAAGGCAGTGACTATTTTCTAATTAGGGTGAGAATCCAGAAATTGGAGGTGCAAAGGGACTTGGGAGTGCTGGTCCACAATTCCCAAAACATTAATCTGCAAGTCGAATCAGTGGTAAAGAAAGCAAACTCAATGCTAGCATTTATTTCAAGAGGGCTTGTATACAAAAACAGGCATGCAATGTTGATGCTCTATAAGGCGCAGGTAAGGCCACATTTGGAATATTGTGAGTAATTTTGGGCATCTTATCTGAGGAAGGATGTGCTGGCTCTGGAGAGTGTCCAGATGAGGTTGACAAGAATGATCCCAGGAATTAGCAGGTTAACCTATGAAGAGGGTTTGCCTGCATTGAGCCTGTACTCGGTTGAGTTTAGAAGAATGAGGGGGGGACCTCATTGAAACATTCAGAATAGTGAAAGGCTTGGACAGAGTGGATGTGGAGAGGATGTTTTTACTAGTGGGAGAGTCTAGGACTAGAGTTCATAGCCTCAGAATTAAAGGATGTTCTATTAGGAAGATGAGGAGTAATTTCTTTAGTCAGAGGGTGGTGAATCTGTGGAATTCTTTGCCACAGAAGACTGTGGAGGCCGTCGGTGGATATTTTTACGGCAGAGATAGATAGATTCTTGATTAGTACAGGTTTCAGAGGTTATGGGGAGAAGGCAGGAGAATGGGGTTAGGTGTGAGATAGATCAGCCATGATTGATGGTGGAGTAGACTTGATGGGCCGAATGGCCTAATTCAACTCTTATCCCTTATGGCCTTATAATGTGCTGTGATGTCCATCCTTAATATTGCCAATCAAGTACCAGAGAAACTGAGTCAGGTCAAATCCATTCTTGATAAGCAATGAAGGGGAATCCAGTGATTAGATTTTCTTATCAGGCTCATTGACTGAGGTTGAAAAGTTAGTTGTGTGGCCAACGTCACAGCCAGAAAACAATGGTTTTGAATTAAAGGTATGTTCAACCTGCTTTTTTAAACTACCCCAGTGGTTGCATTTGTGGGATTGGGAGTTTAAACAGGAAACTAACTTTGCACATTTTTACTGTGGAAAATTGAGTTAATATTAGATATTCTGTTAAAATGGTAATCATGGTTCTTAGGAGTGTATTTTTTAAGCAGTCCAGACTCTGGAAACCGTTTCCAGAGTCCGAATGTACCTAAGCTGTGGTTTCCTGATGTCATATCAGACTGACTGCAAGTGCAAAAAACAGAATTACTTGATAATTTTGACTTCCATTACTAGGTATATATTTTTAGAATTGATATAAAACTCATTGACCTGAAACGCTAACACTGTTTTTCTCTAAACATGCGGTCAGACATATTGAGTTTTTTCAGAAATTTCACAGCTTGTATTTTCAGTATTATATCAGATTACACCTTTCAGAGTTCAACAATTTCCAGCTTTCCCTCCACTTAAATTATTAACAGTTCATATCAGTTTTATGATTCCTATCTGCAGTGGTTGGCATGGCTTCCTTATGCCTTGATGATTGTGCATTATTAAATATGTGGTCAGAATAGATCTCAATATATTATCATCATGACTTTCTCTGACGTGTATTCTACTATTTTGGCTGTATGTTTAGTATGTTAAGGTTTCTAATGCCACCAAATATTTAGTTGTTACTGGTGGCTTTTGGTAACTCAGAAGATGTTAGCGCACAGGAGTTGGACATTTAACCTATCAATTCTGACACTGAGATCTTTATAGATATCCTTTAACATTGATCTTTTTCATGCAATTATCTTCATTTCTGAAATTTTAATTTAAGAAATTTATTTTAACATTTTGTGACAAGGAATTCTAAATTGGAAACATCAGCAACTAATACGGGGTTTTTTTCTTGCTGATCCCTTTTGAGATTATTAAAAAATTGTGCTTTCCCATTGCCATCTCTCCCATCAGCAGAGAATCCAGTGCTATTTATCTTATTGTGTCTATTCTAATCTCTAAATCTTTTTACTGAGCCACCCCTTAACTTCTCCTTTCTACGTGCAAAGACCTCTTTCCATAGTATTTATATTATTTTACCTTTTTTTCCAATATTTTATGCTTCTGTTGAAGAAGTGCTCAAAACTATCCATATTGGTCCATTTATTATTCAGGTAAAAACCTCTTTAAAATCGCCTCTCAGTCTCCTCTCCCTAGCTCTTGAGTCCAAGCAATATCCTTGTAATTTTTTTTCAGCACTCTTTCCATGTTAATGACATCTTTCCTCTGGCAGAGTGTCCAAAACTGAACGTAATATTCCAAGTGCAGCCTTGAACAAAGTCTTGTACAACGGCAACATAACATCCCAACCTCTATATTCAATGCTCTGACAAATGAAGGCCAAATGCCAAAAGCCATCCTCACATAAAACAGTTAACAAAACCCATTTGATTAACCATTTCAATATCAGTCTGCATTGATATATTAATAATATGCTCTCTTCTAAGTTTTTTCCCCACTCAACAATTAGATGGCACTGAATTATGGTCATGATCTCTTTACAGCGTGAGGTATGTGTGTGAGATGGTTTTCCTCCTGACTTTATACTGCTTTACAATTGTAAAGTGCCTACAGTTTCCCCACCAACTTTGAGTATCTCTTATTTATAACAGAGGCTAGCAAGGAATCATGAGGGTGAATCCAATTGTGTTCAAACAGCCCTGTTGAAAATATTTATTTTGTTTTTTCTTCTTAGGTAAGCATTTATTGACAACATGTTAATTGGTTCCTTTAGGTTTGATCAAACAATTTCTGCGAGATGTGGACTGGGGAGAGGTTGACTACTTGATTGTTGATACACCACCTGGTACCTCGGATGAACATCTCTCCATTGTACAGTACTTGAGTGCCACGCCGGTGGATGGTGCTGTGATCATCACCACTCCTCAGGTAGGCTGCCTAATATAACCAGAAAACCAAGGCTGCCTATCCTCTGGAGTTGTCCTGACATTTAATATAACAGCATCTCATATTTCGCTTGGGCAGCTATACAACTCAGTGGTATAAATATAGATTTCCCTATCTTCAAGTAATCCCTGCACTCCCTCTCTCTCCATCCCTTCCCCCATCCAAGTCACACCAGGTTCCAGTTCTCACATAGCAAACGGCTAACAATGGCCTGTTACCTTTATCATCATTATTTTTTTGCATATCTTTCATTCATTTGCACTATATCTTTCTATATCTGTCTATATATCTAATTTCCCTTTCCCCTGACTAGTCTGAGGAAGGGTCTTGACCTGAAACGTTACCCATTCCTTCTCTCTAGAGATGCTGCCCGTCCCACTGAATTACTCCAGCATTTTGTGTCTCTCTTCGGTTTAAACCATCATCTGCAGTTCCGTCCTACGCTTCTATCTTCTATCTATCTATCTTATATATATAAAACTCAAATCAGTCCGCCTGCCGCCGTACGGCGTCCGCCGCGTTTCTTCCTTTGACGCTCCGCAACTCCGAAACCGGACGCTCAATCTCCGAGATATTTTCCATTTCGGTAGAGATTTCGCTTTTCTTTCTAAGTATCCGCTCCTCATTTCATTTCGTCGTGTTGAAGTACATGTTTTTAATCAAATCCTTCTCCCCCCCCCCCAAGTATTTCAAAAATAAACAGGCTTCTCCATTTACATCAGCTTCCAACACACTTCCAAACAAAGTTGCAAGAGAGGAACACTGAACTTTTCACTGCTGCAGCAGGCAGGGGAGGGCTGCAATCTTACATTTGGGAACGGGCTCAGTTCCAATGGAGGAGACGGGTGCATGGTGGAATATTGGGTTGGGGGATCACACCATTGGGGGAGCAGACCCAACGGGTCTGCACTTGGTCTAGTATATATATAAAACTCAAATCCGTCCGTCCGCCTGCAGTACGGATCCCTTCCTGCCTTTCGATTCGTGCCCGATACTCGCAGATGTCCAATCGGAATGGCCGATGCTCGCAGATGTCCAATCGGAATGGATTCATTTGCATGTACGGCTGCCGGCTGCATTTCTTCCTTTGATTCATTGCCACGCCCAATCCAGACGCTCAATCTCCGAGATATTTTCCATTTCGGTAGAGATTTCGCTTTTCTTTCTAAGTATCCGCTCCTCATTTCATTTCGTCGTGTTCAAGTACATGTTTTTAATCAAATCCTTCTCCCCCCCCCCCCCCCGACCCACCCCCAAGTATTTCAAAAATAAACAGGCTTCTCCATTTACATGTCAGCTTCCAACACACTTCGAAACAAAGTTGCAAGAGAGGAACACTGAACTTTTCACTGCTGCAGCAGGCAGGGGAGGGCTGCAATCTTACATTTGGGAACGGGCTCAGTTCCAATGGAGGAGACGGGTGCATGGTGGAATATTGGGTTGGGGGATCACACCATTGGGGGAGCAGACCCAACGGGTCTGCACTTGGTCTAGTATATATATAAAACTCAAATCCGTCCGTCCGCCTGCAGTACGGATCCCTTCCTGCCTTTTGATTCGTTGACGGCTGCTCCTTCCTCAGCTTCCAACACACTTCGAAACAATGTTGCAAGACAGGAACACTGAACTTTTCACTGCTGCAGCAGGCAGGGATTTTTTTTTAAAGAGGCAGGGCAGTGCTGGAATCTTACTTTTGAGAACGGCTTCAGTTCCATTGGAGGAGACGGGTGCATGGTGGAATATTGGGTTGGGGGATCACACCATTGGGGGAGCAGACCCAACGGGTCTGCACTTGGTCTAGTATACATTTAAAACTCTGGCCCCATCCGACCGACTGCCGACCGGCGCCCTTCCTGCCTTTCGATTCGTGCCCGATACTCGCAGATGTCCAATCGGAATGGCCGATGCTCGCAGATGTCCAATCGGAATGGATTCATTTGCATGTACGGCTGCCGGCTGCATTTCTTCCTTTGATTCATTGATAAGCCCAATCCAAACGCTCAATCTCCGAGATATTTTCCATTTCGGTAGAGATTTCGCTTTTCTTTCTAAGTATCCGTTCCTCATTTCATTTCGTCGTGTTCAAGTACACGTTTTTAATCAAATCCTTCTCCCCCCCACCCCCAAGTATTTCAAAAAGAAACTGGCTTCTCCATTTACATGCCAGCTTCCAACACACTTCGAAACAAAGTTGCAAGACAGGAACATTCTGAACTTTTCACTGCTGCAGCAGGCAGGGGAGGTGCCATTGGATTTTTTTTTTAATCCACTGCTGAGGGAGGCAGGGCAATGCTGGAATCTTACTTTTGGGAACGGCTTCAGTTCCATTGGAGGAGACGGGTGCATGGTGGAATATTGGGTTGGGGGATCACACCATTGGGGGAGCAGACCCAACGGGTCTGCACTTGGTCTAGTATACATTTAAAACTATGGGGCCATCCGACCGACTGCCGACCGGCGCCCTTCCTGCCTTTCGATTCGTGCCCGATACTCGCAGATGTCCAATCGGAATGGCCGATGCTCGCAGATGTCCAATCGGAATGGATTCATTTGCATGTACGGCTGCCGGCTGCATTTCTTCCTTTGATTCATTGCCATGCCCAATCCAGACGCTCAATCTCCGAGATATTTTCCATTTCGGTAGAGATTTCGCTTTTCTTTCTAAGTATCCGCTCCTCATTTCATTTTGTCGTGTTGAAGTACACGTTTTTAATCAAATCCTTCTCCCCCCCACCCCCAAGTATTTCAAAAATAAACAGGCTTCTCCATTTACATGCCAGCTTCCAACACACTTCGAAACAAAGTTGCAAGACAGGAACACTGAACTTTTCACTGCTGCAGCAGGCAGGGGAGGTGCCATTGGATTTTTTTTTAAAGAGGCAGGGCAGTGCTGGAATCTTACTTTTGAGAACGGCTTCAGTTCCATTGGAGGAGACGGGTGCATGGTGGAATATTGGGTTGGGGGATCACACCATTGGGGGAGCAGACCCAACGGGTCTGCACTTGGTCTAGTTTAATATAAATCTCTGGGCAACTTAGGAGAAAAACTCTGTGGTCATTGAAAATGATGTGCTTTTAATCTGCAATTCCCATTTTCTTTGAATAATTTTGTTAATGTTAATTGGGGTGGCGTGAGGGTGCTGTGGGAGGCTTTTCAGCGGAGCAGTAGATGTGGACAGATCATTTGATAGAGCCACAGTTGAAGTCTTGCAGGATAGATGTGCAATTGGAAGGATAGATGTGAAGGATAATAAAAGGATAGATTTGCAGCATAGATGGCAATCTGAAATTGATTTTCAAAGACAATAGTAAAATAGCCAGACTGTTGGTAACCTAAAATAGAGGGATTCCTGGAAACAACCCATATTGGAGAGGAAACAACCCATATTGGAGAGGAAACAACCCATATTGGAGAGGAACCAATAGTTTTGGTTTTCTGGCCAGCTTGATATCTATAAATTGAACTTGGGGTTATTAGATACACTTGCCTCCCATCACTGCACTCAGGTGCACACTGTGTGGGTTTTATGAATACTTGAGTGTAAGTTCTGCAACACTTTGTAGCAGTGAGATCTTTCATTAACCTGAGACGTGTTTAGAATCTTTAGATTTTTGCAATGTAATTTAATGTGAAATATCTGTGGGACCTTTGCAATGAACATTCATGTAATTTGAAATCTGATAAAAGGTATCCTGAATTGTTTGCTATTGGCGATAAACAACATGAATCATCCTACCACAACTAGAGAGCAGTCCTGAACGACTATCTAATAGCCCTGTCCCACGGTACGAGTTCATTCCAAGAGCTCTCCCGAGTTTTAAAAAAATCAAACTCGTGGTAAGCATGGAGAATGAACGTAGCAGGTACGTCGGAGCTCGGGGACGTCTCTTAGCGCTAACAGCAGGTACTCGGGAAGACTCGCTAACGGCAGGTAAGCACGGGAAGACTCTTGAAGATTTTTCAACATGATGAAAAATGTCCACGAGAGCCCCGAGTATCAACGAGTGGCCATTACCGTAAATCTCCAAGTTCGAATCAGGGCAAACTCGGGAGAACTCTTGGAATGAACTCGTACCGTGGGACAGGGGTTTATCTCTTTGGAGACCCTCGAACTATATTTGATCAGTTGTTACTGGCTTTATCTTGCACTGAACGTTATTCATGTTATTCCCTTTATCATGTATCTGTACTATGTGGCTGGCTCGATTGTAATCATGTAATGTCTTTCCACGTTCTGGTTGGCACGCAACAAAAGGTTTTCACTGCACCTCGGTAAACGTGACAATAAACTAAAATCAAACTTAAATGCCTTTAGAATATAATTTGTACTCTACCATCTGCTGTCGTACTGTAATCTTTATTCCGTTTTTTTTAACAGGAAGTTTCACTGCAGGATGTTAGAAAGGAAATCAACTTCTGCCAGAAAGTGAAACTGCCTATAATTGGAGTTATTGAAAATATGAGTGGTTTTGTGTGCCCAAAGTGCCAGGTGAGCTGTGCTTTACATCGAAGAATTTAACATTTAAAAAGTACAAACATTTTTTATCTCTTTGCTAATTCCAGTGTTTGTTGCATCATCACAATCTAGCGTTCAGGCTGTTGACTTTCCCGAGAATTTTTGTAGTTCTTACACGACATATAGCTCAAACATAAGTCAAGTAAATTCTTCTTCAGGAGAGTTCCTAATTCCCAGTGCTGGGAGTATAGATGGAACACCTATTGTTGAGTTTCAATCTTGACATTAAGCTAGAAAGAGTGCAGAGAAGATTTGTTTGAAAATATTGCCAGGACCTGAGAGGCTGAGCTATCTATAGGGAAAGGTTGGGCAGGCAAGGACTTTATTCCTCGGAGCACAGGAGGCTGAGGGGTGATCTTACTGAGGAGTATAAAATCATGAGCGGAATAGATAGCATGAATGCTGCAAGTCTTTTTCCCAGGGTAGGGGAATCAAAAATCAGTGGACATAAGTTTAAGAAAGGTAAGATTTAATAAGAACCAGATTGGCAACTTTTTCACTCAGAAGGTGGTGGGCACATGGAACAAGCTGCCTGAGACAGATACTATAGCAGCAAGTAAAAGACACATGGATAGGTACATGGATAGGAAAGGTTTAGAGAGTTATGGGCTAAATTTGGCCAATTGGGACTGGCTTAGATGGTGTATCTAAATCAGTCCCTAAGGCAGTATTGGCTTGATCAAGTTGGTCTGATGGGCCTGTTTCCATGCTGTATGACTATGACTGTACATAAAATAGAACTGGGCAAGATAATAATTTCCTAGGGCAGACTTTGTGAGTTTCAGAAATTAAACGAGGCTTGCTTTTTACAATCAGGCTGAAGGGTGATGGGGAGATTTATGATGATTTTTAGATGAAAATTTATGACTGCCTTTATCCTAGTTTTGCATTGAAGCAGCAACTTAGGACGCCAGTAATATGGTTAGTTAGTTGTATAGCTCTGTATGCAAGCAACTGAGGCGTGAGGACTGAGAACCCCTCTAAAAGGGTACCTTCCATAGGTTTGAATTGTCAAAAAGGACAAATGAAGGGTTAAATCAGTTCTATTTGTTATTGATGTATAATGTTACCATTGGTGGATCTATGTTGCTTATTCTGTGTTCTTTATGCTTACAGCATGAATCACAAATTTTTCCACCAACCACAGGAGGTGCCATGAAGATGTGCAAAGATTTAAACATTCCCTTTCTTGGTAAAGTACCCTTGGATCCCAGGATAGGTATGTCCGAGAACTACCTCACAAAGAACCTCACCCAAAGAGCAGCAGTGATTGCTCTTGGCAACAGCTCTGCACAAGATCACAAGGAATCAGAGTTGTGGATGTAGCACTGTCCATCACACAGACTAGCCTCTTCCCATCGACTCCATCTAAACTTCATGCTGCCTTGAGAAACCAGCCAACATAATCAAGGACCATTTTCACCCTTAGTTATTCCATCTCCTTCCATTTTTTAATCTCTCTAACATTATATTCTGCACTCTTGTATTTTTCTCGTAGCATTTGCTGTTGTACTTGTGTGACGTGATTGTACTTGTGTGATGGGAGTGTGGAAACATGTCCATCGGCCCAACTTGCTCACGCCGACCAACATGCGCCATCTACACTAGCCCCACCTGCCTGCATTTGGCTCATATCCCTCTAAACCTGTCCTATCCATGAACATGTTTAAATGCTTCTTAAACATTGTGATAGGACCTGCGTCAACTACCTCCTCTGGAAGCTCGTTTCATAGACCCACCCACCATCCTTTGTGTAAAAAAAAAAGTTGCCTCTCGGGTTTCTATTAAATCCTTCCCCCTTCACCTTAAACCTATGTCCTCTGGTTCTCATTTTCCCTACTCTGGGCAAAAGTCTCTCTGTTTACCTGATCTCTTCCTTTCATGATTTTGCACACCTCTATAAGATCACCCCTCATCATCCTGCACTCCAAGGAATAAAGTCTTAGCCTGCTCAACTTCTCCCTATAGCTCAGTGTAGAGATTTGACTGGATAGCATGCAAAAATGTTCACAGTATCTCAGTACACTTAATAACAATAAACCACTACCAAGACCGGAGCCCAAATACTACTGCTTACTTATTATGAGCTGCCGTGTCTTTAAGCCTATCCAGTCACTGCTAAGCTGAAGGCAGTGTACATGGTTTTTCAAAAATAAATGTTTTTGCTTGATTACCCTGAATTCCATTCCCCTTGAGATGACAGTTGACATTCTATTAGCTTTTCTGATTACATGAATTTATTGATTTGTGTAAACTGATCTTAAATCCCTCTAGATTCCATTGCTTTCTTTTGAGTTCAAAAACTGAAAATAGAATCAACCTCCTTTACAAATCTGTTGTTTTCTTCTTATCCATTATATGGTCTCTTTTTTTCTTTCAATAGAATAAAGGGCCTGTCCCACGGGCATGCGACTCCATGCGGCAAGCGCGACCTAAAAAGGGCCGATCCCAACAGCATGCGCCTGCATGTGACAAGCGCAACCTAACGTGGTCGCTTGAGCCATACGGCCTCGCGGGGCCGGTCCCACTTCGATCGCCGGAGCCGTATGGAGTTGTGCGGAGCTGGTCCCGACATCGCGAGGGGCTCCGAAAAACTGACCGCGTTCAAAAACTCCTGCAGCTGCCTCAACGCCGTACGTCACATGCGAACTTCCCGCTGACTTCGCTCGCACTTCATGTCACTCACTCGACCTCCGCGCAGCCCCTGCTTCTGGTTAGGTCGTGCTTGCCGCATGCAGGCGCATGCTGGTGGGACTGGCCCTTTAGGTCGCGCTTGCCGCGTGGAGTCGCATGCCCATGGGACAGGCCCTTTAGATTGCCTTCCGTCTTTTTTTCTAATCTCTGACTATTGTTCCCAGTTCCATAAGTTCCTTTTGCATATGTGGAAAGCAGCTCTTGGGATCTGAGGTTCCTTTTCACTAGAATGGCTGAATAGTGAATGTTCATTAGTCACCAATAAGAGTTTACATCTACACAATTAGTTCCTAAACTAGCTTCCAAATTGCTGATACAGCTCCAACAATCTTCCATAGGCTTTCTGATTCTTCTATTTTTAACTTCTGCATCCTCAATTTCTATTGACCCCATCCTTGGTGGATAGGCCTTCAGCTGCTTGAAAGCACAGCCAAGGAATGAATTACTTCTGAAAAAAATGCAGGTTAGCTGATCTAAACCTGGATCACCGATCAGAACATATTAAAGTGGATTGTGACCTTTTTGGGAATTAAAAGAGTAAATGGAGTGCTACCCCTTTCTAAAGTAAACATTTTAAATGACAGCTTTTTTTCAAAGTAGGTGATATTGTTTCAATCTTTTTATTTAAAAAGGAACTGCAGATGCTGGAAAATCAAAGGTATACAAAAATGCTGGAGAAACTCAGCAGATGAGGCAGCATCTATGGAGCGAAGGAAATAGGCAATGTTTCGGGTCGAGACCCTTCTTCAGACTGATGTGAGGGTGGGAAGAAGAGAGGAAGAGGCGGAGACAGTGGGCTGAGGGTGAGCTGAGAAGGGGAGGAGAAAGCAGGGACTACCTGAAATTAGAGAAGTCAATGTTCATACCACTGGGTTGTAAACTGCCCAAGTGAAATATGAGATGCTGCTCCTCCAATTTACGGTGATCCTCACTCTGGCCATGGAGGAGGCCCAGGACAGAAAGGTCTGATTCGGAATGGGGAGTTGAAGTGCTGAGCCACTTGGAGATCAGGTAGGTTAATGCGAACTGAGCGGAGTTGTTGGGCGAAGCGATCGCCAAGTCTACGCTTGGTCTCACCGATGTAGAGTAACTGACACCTTTCAGCCTCTATGAGGTTCAATTGACAAATAAATTGTATTGTATTGTATTGTAGAGCAGCGGATGCAATAGATGAGGTTGGGGGAGGTGCAGGTGAACCTCTGCCGCACCTGGAAAGACTGCTTGGGTCCTTGAATGGAGTCAAGGGGGGAGGTAAAGCGACAAGTGTAGCATTTCCTGCGGTTGCAAGGGAAAGTGCGAGGAGAGGGGGTGGTTTGGGTGGGAAGGGACAAATTGACCCCCCACCCCCCCCACATCAGTCTGAAGAAGTGTCTCGACCCGAAACATTGCCTATTTCCTTCGCTTCATATCTGCTGCCTCACCCGCTGAGTTTCTCCAGCATTTTTGTCTACTTTTGTTTCATTCTTTGCACTTCAGGAAGTTAAAGGCCAGAGTTTGCTTCTTAAATGTTTAATTTTGTTGAATAGATTTCAAATATATTTTAATTTCATTACAGGGAAGAGTTGTGACGAAGGCAAATCATTCTTATCAGAAATACCTGATTCTCCTGCATGTGTTGCCTACAAGGATATTGTTAAACGTAAGTAGTGTTTATTTTTATTTGACCTGGGGTGTATTAACTACATGGAAGTCACAATACAGCACTGTATCAATCTGAACATAGACTATATACCTTCTCTAAAGGAAGTCAAATATTACTTTTATATTGTAGTTATGCAGATCAAAAGTTATTTCAAGAATTCCTTCCGATATGAGATCAACTAGAACATCTCGTTCACTGATTGTTTTGTGAAAGCTTCCATTTGTCTGGAATTGACTTATTTTGGAGCTCGATCAAATTAAAAAGAAACTTGTCTGTGGATAGGACTATTTTAGGAAGGTGGATAGACATTCCTCCAGCAGTCTTTTTTTTGTATATAAAATTGTATGTTTAGAGTTGTTACACTGGTTCATTGTGTATGATGGACTTCCTGATCATGAAAAGAATAGATTGAGTGCTTTAACTAAGAAAACCTAACCCAGCAGCTAGGTCACTTTTCCACTGCCCACGCACATTGAAAAATAACAGGTATCCTGTGATCTGATATCTCACCACTAACACAAACCATACCCCTTAATTAACTAGCAGAACGATACAATGTTATTGTCAAAGCTTCTGAGCCTATGTAATATTTGGCATAACAAATAGTGGATATCACTGGTTTAAGATGATGGTGGAACATAGAATACATACTACATGTGCTGAGTGAAAATGTGTGGTGTAACTAACTCAAGCGTCTTCAAGGATTGTGATGTCCGTTTTGAAATTAAAAACAAAAAGCACAAAATCCATAACATAATTTTATTTGTAGAATATTTCACAATGACAGGCCCCATTCCCTAACCTGTCATAAATACACAAAGAGAAGACTTCAAACCTGGAGACACTGGTAATCAATTATAGGTGATAATCAGTTAGTTACAAATAAGGTTTTCAATGGCAGTTGCTTCATTCTTGACCATTGATTTTTCTCTACCAGACGGAAAATCTGTCTAATATCTAATAGTTTGTATCGGCAGTCTATTTAAAAATAGTTATACAGCGAATCTAAATTACTGTACATCCCATCATGGGTAAAATGGAGATGTTTGATTTATGTCTGCAACTCCTCTTCCTTATGCCTTTGTAACATATTCCACAAATGCACCCTAGTCCATGGGTTCAGCACGAGGTTTGGCATCAGCAATAGCTGTAGTGGCCACACAATCTCAGTTCCTGAATCAATGAAGTAAGGATTGTTGATGTTATCGAAGCCTTTTGTTTAACTCTGTAGCTGACTAGCAAATGGTTGGCATAGTTAAAGCATCTTGGCTTTTCAATCCTGCCGATTACCTGCTCTGGATGGTTTTCCAACCGAAAGATCTAATACCCGATCTTTTGTAGACAAAAAATGCTGGAGAAACTCAGCGGGTGAGGCAGCATCTATGGAGAAAAGGAGTAGGCCAAGTTTCGGGTCAAGACCCTTCTCTGTCAACCTTTGATTTTTCCAGCATCTGCATTTTCTTCTTAAACATACCAGATCTTTTGGTTGCAAGCCACCAACTGCATTTTGGTCTTTCCCACAGTAAATTTTAACTGGTATACATTTAAATAAGACAACCTTGCTGCATTAAAACTATCAGTAGAATTAACATTTGGAAACATTTCTTTGCCAGTCCTCCAGATTTTGTGGTGTCCTCCAGATAAAAGTTCCCTGCAAAGCAACTTGTAGATGAGAATATGCTGCAATTTAAACCATGAAAAACAACCTTTACTTGAATGAAAGTTGTCAACACGAATTGTCTTAAGCCTTTCAACTTACTCTACCAAATTTTCAAGTATTAAAGTGGTTCCTGGGTTTGTTTCACCATACTATTATAAAAGCTCTAATCCTGGATATTACTGCACCTTTTTACATACCAATATTCCACTCTCCATTATCATATTTTTAAAATTATATTCAGCTGCTGGATATTTGACATCAAAAGCAGCTTGTACTTGTTTATGTGTTCTCCCTTCATCAGGTGCCTTGTGTTTTGCTTGCAGTTTCTCACCATTCATTATTTTCATCTACACTCTAAGGGTTAAACTCAAGTTCCCCAAAATTAATCAGAAATTGAAGTAAGCCTATTCCACTTGTTCAGTACATCTTGTTATGTCTGATGTAACACTAATAACTGAAGCATGCTACCCAACTTAATTGATACAGGACAAATCGTAAATGCCTAAAATGTCCAAATACGTTGGCTATTCCAAAATAAAGACATCAGCAGGAAACATTGTCTGTGAACTTAGTAGGTTCACCTGTATCTTGTGGGACGTGCATTGCAAAGCTAAATAGCGAAATGATTCAGGACTTTGTGTAGTCAACAAATATTGGTTGGGAATAACTGGATAGCATTGCATTGAGTCCGTCTAAAATATCTTCACCACAGCATTATCTAGTGTTTATGTCCTTAGTCCTTCCAATATCTGTCCCATGATAGTGATCGTTAGCTCAACTGTGCTAGGTTTGCCTGGGATATCTTCAGAAATATAAAACATGTATTTAATTCCAAGTTATATTTTGTGCCCTAAATTTCTCATGTTCTTACAGTGTGCATCATTTCCTTTAACTTTTGCACATGCACATTTTAATTGCTTAAAAAATTTGTTTTGAAATAGGAATCCAGGAACACTGTGACACACACAGTTCCGAAGTGGAAAAGAATGCCTGATGTGAACAAGAACATTCTGTGCAAGCTGCTGAGTGAATTTGAACAACTTGCACTCAAACAAATTCCGTTGGTCTATTTTAATCATTCCTTGTACGTAATTTCAGACTCTTTGCCACCTGACCCCATTTCTGTACAAAATTATGCTTTTATATTTCAATGGCTTACAGAAATAACCGATGAATGTTAAGATCTGTAGTAATGTCAATTTTTGTATAATACATTAGAGGTAAAAGTAGAGAAATAAGAGAACTGTGATTGGGTGATTTAATTATGATGGCAGGAGGAGTTAAATAAATAAACTTCTTTCTGTTTGGCTGCACAACAATATACAATGGACGTTCAAGCAATTGACATAAAATTGTTCTTGTACTCTGGTAAATCATAGCATTTTGACAGCATTAGATGCAACAGCTAAGAATTTAAATGATATATCCAAAAACTATATTAATCTCTAAACTTATGGGTTTGGTTTGAAGAAAATAAAGCCCGACAATAGATGCTATTTAATTGGAACACATAAACTTAAATGTTTTCTGTTGCAGTGTGGTATCACAGTCTTTGACTGAACATCAGTTTATACTGCAAAAAACATGTTCTCTCAGCACCAGCCACCTCCACAATAATGAAAACCTGGACCATTGCTGGGCAGGAGCATTTGTTTTCAAATGATCAGCAAATAATACAGGTGACAGTTTTGCCAAAGGTTCAAGATTTTGGAAATCATCTTACCTTTCTTGCCCATAATTTCAACTAATTTATTTGAACTAAAGTGGTGATTGGGTGTTTAAGTTTTTGTATTTGTAAAGATAATTGATGTGTATGAAACAGGCGGGTATAAGGACACAAGGTCCTTCCAATTTACCCCAACTAACAATGGAAAAGGGAATTGTAGATTTTTTTTGTTTCTTCACCAAAATAACAGAAGTCTGGACCACAGCCTGAAAAAAATGGTGACCTGTAAAACCACAATATCTTTGAGTGCAAAAGTATATTGTGTTCAAGAGTGCATGACAAGATTGAATTATTTAAGATCAGACAATAACAATCATGTAAAGTAATAATTTATTACTGAAGTTAACTTCAACTGTAAGCAAGGCACTGTACTTTCAGAACAAAATATTTTCTAAAATTTACAACATAAATAAACCATCTTCAACTGACATCTTTACTCAAATGCAATTGCAACTGCTTAGAAATAAATCCACTTTGTTGGTACAATACTTAATTCTTCAGCACCAACAAAACTTAACTGAATTATTTTCTTTTCCCACATTCGGTGTTCCACGATGCCTGGGATGACAATAAAATAAATCTTTTGTAATAACTAGATATTTACAACATGCTTAGAATATAACCTCACGTTTGTTTTTACTTTTCAGGCAAAGAATTCTCATCAAAAATAATTGGGGATCTTTGTTACACCACACCCGCCTGGTGTGAGAGTCTTAAGACTGAGGCTCTGGTGTGGGACTCTTATGTAGAGTCCAGCGATAAAGCATTATGACTAATGCACAAACATTTATCACTCTGCACACCTTGGGCTTGCAGTTCCACAACCAGTACAGTTCGGGTCTTTGTGGGTGCTTGTGTAGTTGAAGACTGACAAAGGGATTTCAACATTGTTGCACATATTTGCATAATTTTACTCAGTATTCTACTTGTGTGACTTGAGCTTCATCACATGGCACAACAGGGATTGTCTTACTTTCAGGGAAAATGAACATCTGGTCAAGGTTCTTCTGTTCCTGGATTTCAAATTCAATCATCTAACCAAGTACATTAAATAGCATGTCTTTCTGTGAAAATTATTTAGGTATATTGTACACCTATATTTGGGCTGCACTGAACTGATTTTCACTGCTGAGCTAAGAGTCCTTTCAAGGATAAGCAGGCAGTAGTTTTAGGAACAACTACTCTGTCTGCCACTGCGGCCCGGGGACTTGCTCACCAAAGACGGAGGTACCGCTCACTACGTACCAACGACGGTGGACTTGCCGGTAGGCCCGGCTCACCCACTGCAGACTCTGAAGCCAGAAGGAAATTGGCTGGGGGGGAGGAGGAGAAATAAGTGGGAGAGTAAGGGGGGGAGGGAAGGAAAGAGTGTGTTAGCCTTGTCCACAAACACTTCACCCTTGACTGTAAAGAGCTAATGCAATTCAAGTCAAGCCAGGATTTGGTCTCTATTTCCAATCTCCTGAAGTGTCTTGCCCTTTTCCCCTTCTTGCTCATTTTCAAAAGCCATCTGCCTTTTTATCTTCTGGTTCCCACTTAATCTCAATCACACGATTACACTTTATGCCCTTAAACTGATGGAACACCTAGCTGGAAGCAGTCCATGAAACTGATTTTTATTCAGAAAATGTCTTGCAATTGGAAGGGTTAAAGTTAATATGATCTGTTGAACAGTGGAAACGTGGCTAAAGGTTCGTACTTTTGAAATTTACTCCAGATTTGAATTAAATACCAAGTTTTAGCGTAATTAAAATAGAACCAAAATATTTTTTAGTTTTACCACAGGCACAATTGTAACATGGAAAACAAATATAAGGCTTTGGGCTTTTGGACCAAAATGATTTATTTTCCACATGCAAAATCAGTTTATCCCATTAATTTCACATGATTGAAGAACAAATGCTAATCTTGAAAAGAACAGAGCTGGAAGGACAGGGGTTGTATTTTTGATTACAATCATACAGTTAGAGCATTACAGCTTGAAGATTAATAATTGCATTCTTTCAATCATTTGTTCCCATGATTCAAGTTGCTATTGGGAGAATCTGGAGAGATCTACAAACTGCAGGGCTAGTGCGGGGATGCAGGATAAGAAATAAAATGGTTTTGCTTATGTTCAAATTGGGCATGAATTGTGAATCCATTTAAATCAATCTTAGCAGCCGGAACACATTTGTAATTCAAAATTGTTGTTAAATATTTCAAAGTTGCATTCATTTAAAACCTGCATAGTATATATAAATAAAAAACTGACCCTAACGCACACCGAGTTAAAGGATATATGGCTAATATAGTCTATAAAGTTATCCCGAAAGATTGAACTGATTTAAGTAAAATCAGCTTAGACACAAAAAACTGGAGTAACTCAGCGGGACAGGCAGCATCTCTGGATAGAAGGAATGGATGACATTTCGGGTCGAGACCTTCTTCAGACATCTTTGGTGTAAACCAGCCTCTGCAGTTCCTTCCTATGCAGTAAAATCAGCTTAATTGGTATAAAATTGTGTTACAATGGAAGTATTTGGCAAAAAATATTGGTGAATAATTTCCAGCTGGGAACTTCCTAATAGTGTGCATGTTCATCATGGAACAATGATCACAAACAGACCAATTAAAAATATCTCTTAAAAAAAGTTAACAGAAAATAGTGCGAGAAAGTTGCTGATAAGAAAATTAAGGAATCTACAAGAATCAGCAAATGTTAGCACATTTCAATTCAGTGGTGGCAGCCTAAAAGATCATACTATGCTCTCACAAGGTTTAAGGCCCTTATACATTTTACTTCACGCATGATGAAATGCTCATATCAGACGGAGCACAAATGACATTGGGGGTGGATAGAGTCACAACTCAATTTGCTTTACAGTCCTTGAGATGTATACAATTGTGCAAAGACGGCAGTGCAGCTGCCAATTTGTCCAAGGGCTCTGAAACAATATGGTAATTATGATATATTTTCGGTGATGGTTGAGCTTTAAATATTGCCCAGAACACTGAGGAGAACTCTCCAGTTCAAATTTTAATGACATTTTACATGCACCTCAGGACAATCTTAAAGAAGACATCCCACTAACTTATTAAGAATTTGAACCCACATGAATGTTCCTTACCTTAACATCAGTGACAGGATAGCATTTAAAATGAAAAACAAAATTATGAGAAGACAAAAAGTAAAGTACATTTAACAATCAATAGTTCTGTGAAATTGAAGGTGACAACTATATATTTAATTGGAGATATCTTCCAATACAAATATTTCTACATCACTGCAGAAAGATTGGAAATAATTACTTCTGAACGATTACAACGCTTACACTGGTTGTATAAAAGAAAATTCAATTTATGTTGGAACAACTTATGTTTGATAAAGATTTTTTTATTATCAAGGTAATTATTCATCTGATTCACCTTATTTTTCTCAATTTACGACACTGGGAGAGGGTGATATGAACGCTATCTGCTGCATACCTGTAGTTTACAGCTCTCCAAATACGATGTCCGACTGTAACAAATGACCAGGAGTTAGAGACCACAAACAAATTCACATGCTGATGTAAATATCATTCCAGTTTTGCTTAAGAACTGAAATAATTTTAGGATAAAAATTGTAAAATACTAACCACAGTAAAAAAAAACCTAGAAGCTAACATGAATTCTCTCCCAGCTGGCCATTGACAAAAAGCATATTGGCAGCTAGCAATAATCCTTTACAAACCTCATTAAGGCCATCCGAGTGCCTAGCATTCCCCAGTATATGAAAGCCTAATGCTCCTTGAAGGTACTATTCAAGGATGGCATTTTGTCAACGTGATGGTTGATGACATTTACAGCTTACCATAAGCACACATATCCCATACTGGAACTTCAGTCACGCATTGAGCAAAGAAAAACAGATACAGTGTGTCACAGAAAGGGCTTTTGGCCCTTATATGATAGTTCTTTGCGACTGCTGTTTTCTCATGACCTCTTCAGTGTATAAAAAGTTCCCATGTAATCGTTTTTATGCATCTAAATAACTGCCAAATAAGCTGCCAGTAACTGAATGAATAGCAACGATTACTGCAACTTTTCTAAATCTTTGCTGACAACAAACCACAGAACCAGCAAACCACCGGCTCTAAAATTCCACATGTGGAAGTTGTGCAACTTAAGTCTTCGGGTAGATACCCATAACAAGTACTGGAGATGAGAAACTCACTTCTGATTTTCTGACGATCTTCCTTTGGATATTATGCCATGATCTGTGTTCATAATAGAGAATGGTTTGACATCTGCGTGTATTATCTCTGTTATGACTACCTAGTGGGTTAATATCCCCACATGTACAGCTTCACAAGTAAGTACAGGTAAGTGTGTGCTCGTGTTTGTATGTGCTCGTGTGCCAGTAAGTTGACCTCTTCGGTTGGAAAACATTCTGGCTTGAAACTGCCATCTCTTACCAAAAGAAGTGCAGTTCAATATGTGAACATCTTCAAGGATACTAGGTGTGATCATGCAATGAGTGTCCCTGACGTTGCTTACTTGTGCTTGCCAATGAGATACCCAAAGAGCTTTGTAGGTTTTCTCTTTTTCTACTCCTAGTGCCAGAATGACTTTCCCGTTTGGATATATAAACAATGTTTAGAATTTCTTTCCAGCTACCCTGCCCTTTGCAAAATATTGTAGTTAGAATCTACTGGTACCTTTCAGCTGATTTCCATTTCAAGATCACCAGCTCTCAACCCTGAATATCCAATTTCATTGAGTGTACAAAGAAAACGTACTGAAATGGAAAATCCTATACATAATATACTAATACATAATTGTACATATATCTGCACATACAAACAGGTACTTTCTACAGCAATTTAAGCAATCTAATTTCCTCTTTATTTTCTGGTCACCAGTGCTTAATTTCAACTGAAAAATCTGTTTTTGCAATGTAAAATCTAACAATCTAAACACTGTTTTTTATCACTCTGGCAAATACAAACTTTTAAAAGAGATTTTTAATTTAAACTAAAATTATGAAATAATGTGTTAATGAGTTGGTCCTTAATTAAAAAAAACTTTTCATTAAAATCCAATGTCAGTAATCCCCCCCCACCGGCCCCCGCCTAAAGCCGTCCCCAGCTCAGGGAGCTGCAGCTGTGGACGGCTTCAGGCAGGGGCCGGTGAGTGGGGAGCGTCCTGCAGCGGGGGAGTGAGTGGGGAGCGTCCTGCAGCGGGGGACGGGGACGGCTTCAGGCAGGGCCTGTCGGGGGCTGGTGAGGGGAGCACTGGCATGGCCTACTGCGGGGGGGGGGGGGGGGGTGGGAGGGGTTGTGGGGGGGAGGGTATGTGGGTGGGGGGGGGGTGGGCAGGGGTGTGGGGCAGGAAGGGGGTGTGTGGGCAGGAAGGGGGGTGTGTGGGCTGGAAGAGGGTATGTGGCCGGGGGGGGGGGGGGGGGGGGGCGGGGGGGGGGGGGGAGAGCTTGAGCTTGAAAAAAAGACGGGGATTGTGGGGGAGAAGGGTGTATCGCGAGGGAGGGAGGCAGGAACAGGCGAGGGGGACCAGAGGACCAAAGGGGATGGAGCTGACGGTGCGATGGGAATGCACAGCGGGCACTGGTCGCTGGATGTTCTCCAGCGGGATCAAATTTTCCGCTTTCCCTTTGGCGACATCTCCTGTGCCGCACTGGGCTTCTGGTCCCATCAAAAATTGTGTCCGGCTGGAAACCTCCGCCGGCCATCCTCGGCTCCAGTGGAGACGCGATGACTCAGGAAGGGGCGGACCGTCCAGCGGAGTGACAGGAGAAAAGACAAATTAATGCGACGCTGACTGGCAGGAGCGCAGATCGATCTGCGCACGTGCGTTTTTTAAAAAAGATTTTTAAACCTCGTTACTTTTTACATTAGACCCCGATCGGAACGAAACTTGGTGCACTTGCAGCACAGGAGAATGGTGAGTAAGCTGGCGAAAAATCATAGCGCTATCGCGTACCGTTTTTATGCAAATTGAGAGACTGCGCAAACTGGAAGATAACAAGATCAGAGCTTTAGTTATTTATAGATGGTCTCACACTTACCCTCTGAAAGAGTTGTTGACCTAGATACGTTGAAGCTGCTCTTGTGATGTTCTTGCTGCCTCCAAGCTTGCAGCGGATATACCCATACAGATTAGCTGCTTGCAAGGAAAGCCCTGCTATTACCAAGGCCTGCAAGACAATACATTAGGGGGGCAAAGATCAATAAATAGACTCAAACACAATAAGCACATTTATAAAATGTATGGATACATATATTCCTCCAAATAAATTAATATCAAATGATTTATGTGAGTGCGAGTACATTTCAAAAATTATTTTCTCAAATCAAACTTGCAAGATCATGATTTTCTAGAAAGGATCATAACAAATCTGATGTTCAAAAACTGGAATTAAAGAATTACACCAAATACCTATTTCCCTTGTGTGCTACAAGATTGTTGGAAATTATTTAGTCATATCCAATGTTAGACAATTAAAACTCAAAGAGCACTAATGGATCAAACAATCTGCTAGAGGAACTCAGCAAGTCAAACAGCATCCAGGGTTGGAAAGGAATGCTTGGCGTTTTGAGTCGAAACCCTGCATCAGGACACAATACACGAGTTCAATTCCAAATGCCAAACATTCCTTTCCATGCTTAAATTCTGCGTGACTCACTGAGTTGCTTCAGCAGATTCTGTAGCTCCAGATTACAACATTTGCAGACTCTTGAGTTTCCAAGCACTAGTGCGTGTTCTTCGGATGTCAAATACATTTGTCATAGAACGTGCAGTGTGGAGAGACTAGTTCTGTGTTTAGCATAATTAGTTTAATAATTGCACTTTTTTGGGGTTTCCATTTTGAATCTTCTCAAGAGATGACAATTATTATAATGTTAAAAATAACTTACTGTCGAATATCACCACAACAAAGATACAAGGATTTAGCCCCAAGTTTTATTTGGCGGTGCATTTGATAAAGAACGATCTTTTTTGGAACTAAAGATCACACTGATCATGAAGATAGCAAAAGTGAAAGACAGTGAAGTTTTAAAACTTAGATACAAGGTTAAAAATGTGGAATACAAACAGGATCTACAAGGTCCTGCTTAAGAATTGATTGGAATCTGCAAAATCAGAGCAATACAGCACTGAAACGGGCCCTTTGGCCCAACTCATCCATGCCGATCAAGATTCCCATCTAAACTAATGCCATCTCCTGTTCAGCAGAAGATACAAAAGCTTGGAAACATGTACCACCATATTCAGGAACAGCTTCTTCCTCACTGTCATCACCTCTCGCATATTAATGATCAATTAGCAATCTTCCAATCTACCAGCCCTTGAATGTTTTTTTTTAATCTGCAGTTTTCCTGTCGCTGTAAACCTATATTCAGAGCTCTGTTTTTATTTTTTGCTTCAGTAATACCTGATGTATTCATGTATGTATGATTTGCCTAGATAACACACAAAACATCGTTTTTCACTGTATCTTGGTACACGTGATAATAATAAACTACCAATGCCATTTGCTCACATTAGTCCCATAAATCCCTTACAATTTTCCTATCTATGTACCTGTCAAAATGTCTCTTAAATATTGTTATTGTACCTGCCTCAACTACTTCCTCTGGCAGCCCATTCCACATACATACCACCCTCTGGGTGAAAATGTTGACCCTGGGGTTCCTATTAAATCATCCCCCTCTCACCTTAAACCTACGTACTCTAGTTCTTGGTTCCTCAACCAAGAAAAAAAGTCTGTGTGCATGTATCCTATCTATGTTTAAGAAAGAACTGCAGATGCTGGAAAAATCGAAGGTAGACAAAAATGCTGAAGAAACTCAGCGCGTGAGGCAGCATCTATGGAGAGAAGGAGTAGGTGACGTTTCGGGTCGAGACCTCTTCTTCAGACTGATGTGGGGTAGGGGTGGGCGGGAAGAAGAAAGCAGAAGGCGGAGACAGTATGCTGTGGTAGAGCTGGGAAGGGGAGGGGAAGGAGGGAGAAAGCAGGGACTACCTGAAATTGGAGAAGTCAATGTTCATACTGCTGCGGTGTAAACTACCTAAGCAAAATATGAGGTGCTGCTCCTCCTCCTTGCAGCGGGACTCACTCTGGCCATGGAGGTGGCCCAGGACAGAAAGGTCGGATTTGGAATGGGAGGGGGAGTTGAAGTGCTGTGCCACCGGGAGATCAGGTTGGTTAATGCAATCTGAGCAGAGGTGTTGTGCGAAGCGATCGCCAAGCCTACGCTTAGTCTCACCGATGTAGAGCAGTTGACACCTAGAACAGCAGATGCAATAGATGAGTTAGGAGGAGGTGCAGGTGAAAATCTGCCTCACCTAGAAAGACTGCTTGGGTCCTTGGATGGAGTTGAGGAGGGAGGTAAAGCGACAAGTGTAGCATTTCTTGTGGTTGCAAGGGAAAGTACCAGGGGAAGGGGTGGTTTGGGTGGGAAGGGACGAGTTGACCAAGGATCCTATCCATGCTTCTCATCATATTATACAACTTTATGGGGTCAAGGAAAGAGCGTTCACGTCACGGCCCTGTTTTCACCAATCTCTCCACCCCTACGCACAAGAAGCACAAGACACCATTATATGCAGATGCCGAGAAGTGTGTTCAGCTCTGGCAGAACAATTTCTGATCTTGTGATGTGGACGCGATAAGAAGATACATCTCTATAAGATCTCCATCCATCTCTGTAAGTTCAAAAGAACCGTTTCTATTTGATAAAGGAAAAATACTTAAATGATTTCTATATTTCCAAAGATCTGTTGTATCTTTCTGGCTTGTTTTCAAAAACTTTTGTAAAAACTTTTGCAAAGGCAAGAAGATTACGTCTCAAGTTGATATCCCGAATGGAAATTACAAATTATAGATAAAACTTGTATAACAAACACTGGACAACACAAGGTTCCTCAAAAATTGAACAGATTAAATTCATAATTTCAGCCCGACCCATGTAATGGAGACAGCGCTGGCCAGGCACCAACCGATGGTTGGGAACAGTAGGAAGAAAACTTAAAACCCTGTATCTAGCAGGTATTGAGATCTGGCTAAATTCTCAGTAAGGATCCTCCTTGCAGAAGACAAAAGAAAATAATCTTATTTTAACCAACAAAATAACTGTTCTTTTTTGCTATTCCATTTCTGTTTAAAAATTCTTACCAGCCACTTAAGTTTCAGGGAAAACAAAGTACTGAAAAGAAAGACTGTCCAAATTAGGGGACAGACAATTAGCCCAAGCCAGAAAATCTGAGCCTCTGCTTCAATAGAGGTAGCTCTATTCTTTGCAGTAGTCTGTAAGTAAACAGAAAGACAACATACTGTTTATTGGAATTCAATTATTAAAACAAATAACATAAAAATTAAAAGAGCGTGAGAAATGGGGGATGTGAGGAAGGTGGAAATGGATTAACAAGATGTGGATAATGGAATGGGAGGGGAAATGGCGAGAGTACCTGTTATTGATGTGATATCTAGCCACAGCTTGAATGTAATGTACTGCAGTTGTACAGGGTCTTGGTGAGACCACACCTGGAGTATTGCGTGCAGTTTTGGTCTCCAAATCTGAGGAAGGACATTATTGCCATAGAGGGAGTGCAGAGAAGGTTCACCAGACTGATTCCTGGGATGTTAGGACTGCCTTATGAAGAAAGACTGGATAGACTTGGTTTATACTCTCTAGAATTTAGGAGATTGAGAGGGGATCTTATAGAAACTTATAGAACTTTTTTCACACAGAGAGTGGTGAATCTCTGGAACTCTCTGCCACAGAGGGTAGTTGAGGCCAGTGCATTGGCTATATTTAAGAGGGAGTTAGATGTGGCCCTTGTGGCTAAGGGGATCAGAGGGTATGGAGAGAAGGCAGGTACGGGATACTGAGTTGGATGATCAGCCATGATCATATTAAATGGCGGTGCAGGCCCAAAGGGCCGAATGGCTTACTCCTGCACCTAATTTCTAATTCTCAGTTTTTTTGTTGAAAATCTGATTGAAAATATCGAGCTATTAGTGATATTATGGAAATGTTTCAAATCATGCTGATTTAAACCTGGATTGTGTTATTTTAGTGAGAATCCTTGAGATGATTTTTCAAGAGTGTTGAGAGCTATTGCACTCCAGTGAACACTTAGTGCTTAAGCCATATAATTTGTAAATCAAGATAGCTTACAGGGAATGGAAGGACTGCGTTGATTGATGGAACTCTATTTTTAGTAGTAGTCTGTGAGGAAATAAGAACATTGTTTGTTCTGGTTTAACTTTTTATGAAAGACAGGCACAGTAGCGCAGCGGTACAGTAGCTGCCTTATAGCACCAGAGACCAGGGTTCGATCCTGACTACAGGAGCTGTCTGTACAGAGTTTGTACATTCTTCCTGTGACCACATGGGTTTTCTCCGGGTGCTACGGTTTCCTCCACATTCCAAAGACGTGTTTCTAGGTTACTTGGCTTCTGTAAAATGCCCTATCGTGTATGATGCAAAACCGGGATAACGTAAACTTGTGTACGGGTGATCGTTGGTCAGCGCAGATCCGAGGGGTCAAAAGGGTTGTTTCCGTGCAGCATCTCAAACCAAACTAATCTAGCTTTAGAAAAGATTGCTTATTATGGAGACTCTAGATTGGAACTTTATTTTCTATTTCATCGAGTTTTATTGCATAAAGTGCACCATTATAAAAAGTAAAACCTGGGTTGCTCCTGATGGAAAACACAACATATTTCACCAGCTTTTTCATTTGGTTGATAATTTTAATGCTGAGGGGGCAGCAGCCGAGTTCCCAAGGCAACAAGGATATTTCAATCCAAAGCATTGCTCACATTCTACCCAGTCAGATGCAGATAGTCCCAAAAGTGCATACCCAGATAGATATCAGATGACTCTAGCTGAACATGAAGGAAGTAAACATGGCAGAGGTACTTTGTCGGCAGCTTGTACTGTTTTAACTAATAATCCAGTATTAGCCACAGCTTTATCAACAATCACCTAAACCTTGGATTTGCACAAGTGGTGATATTTTATAATTAGGGACATCTCCATCGCAAATTAAAAAAATAATCAGCAGGAGTCTAATCTGCCCTTAAATGGTTTAAGGTGCAATTATTGGTGATGCATGAAAAAACAAATCTTGACATTTAATTGCAAATATGAAACATTGAAAATTGGGTTAACGAAAGAAAACAAAATATGACTGGCAAAAACACAAGACAATGAACACCCACAGCAATATATACAGTATTTTCAACTATAAACAATTTAGGCAAATAATTATATAATTGAATGGCTTTTATATGTTGGAAAAAGTCTACCTTTCTAGCTTCAAAAAGCCAATGGCTTTTTCCATCTTCATCAATCTGATTCCACCAACGCAAGCCAACCAAAAGCCTTCCCGTTACATTCTGCAATCAATATGTTTCAAATGCACATTAGTTTCATCAATATTTTCTTTTGACCTGTAACCGTAGTTTAGGAAAGCAGGTTGAAGGAACTACACACTGGATTAGCTAGCAAAGGAATTAGCCTGTTCATATAGTCAGATATTGAGATGGCTAGAAATGTTTGTTTTGCATCCATTAGGCCTATGACACAAAATGCTGGAGTAATTCACTGGGACAGGCAGCATCTCCAGATAGAAGGAATGGGTGACGTTTCAGGTTGAGACTCTTCTTCAGAATATGTCTATGCTCTATACTGGGTATTCGATCCTCCACATAAACAGCATGAATTTGCCAATTTACGTAATAATCCCCATACCCTCCCCTTTCTTTCCCTTGCCGCCAAACACATTTCTCCCATCAACTCCCACCCCAATCACCGTCGTAAACCCATCTTACATTCGTAACTCCCCCATTTCCATTTATCACCCCCCCCCCCTTATTCCTTCCCCCATATCTCTCCCTCCGGCTTTACATTTCACTCCTCATCTTCTTATCTGACACCCTTTTTGCGAGTGTGAAGTGATGTTCAAATAACGTTTGTTTAGCTGGTTTAATCAAAATTACCTCTCCACACTTGGAATTACCTTGCACGTTTAGGAGCTTAATTTTCTGGGTCATTAAGGACAGCTGTTTTCTGCACTATAATTATCAACCAAATTAAAAGTATAGACTGATATTTGTAATGTACTATTAATAAATTCCCCATCCCTTCCCAGCTCCCCCACAGCCTACTGTCTCCGCCTCTTCCTTTCTTTTTTCTGCCCCCCCCCCCCCCGACATCATTCTGAAGAAGGGTCTCGACCTGCAATGTTGCCTATTCCTTCGCTCCATAGATGCTGCCTCACCCGCCGAGTTTCTCCAGATTTTTTTGTCTACCTTTGATTTTTCCAGCATCTGCAGTTCTTTCTTAAATATTAATAAATTGGAAGTGGTCTTTCTATGCTCTATGTCTTTCAGCAAGAAAAACTGTAAAAGCAATCTGTTCACTCTGAAAGCAAAGTCCAAAGAGCTGGAGAAACAGAACCAGCCATTTCTGAATCCAGCAGAAACCCACGCGGTAACAGGGAGAACGAGCAAACTCCCCACAGACAGCACCGAGGTCACGATTGAACCCAGGTCTCTGGCGCTGTGAGGAGCAGCTCTATTAGTTGAAAGATGATGGGAAAAAATGGGGGAAGAGAAGTAAAAGATTGGGATAGGATAGTGATGAAGGGAGAGGGTGAGCAAAATGGATTGTGACAGGTGACAATTCTAAAAACAAGTTAAATGACAAAGGTAGACTAAAATGCTGGAGAAACTCAGCGGGTGAGGCAGCTCTATGAAGCAAAGGAAATAGGCAACGTTTCGGGCCGAAACCCTTCCTCAGACTGATGTGAGGGTGGCGGGGTGGGAAGAAGAAAGGAAGAGGAGGAGCCATAGGGCTAGAGGTAGAGCTGAGAAGGGGAGGAGACAGTAAGTACTACCTGAAATTGGAGAAGTCAATGTTCATCCCGCTAGGGTACAAACTGCCCAAGCGAAATATGAGGTGCTGCTCCTCCAATTTCCGGTGGTCCTCACTCTGACCATGGAGGAGGCCCAGGACAGAAAGGTCGGATTAGGAATGGAAGGGGGAGTTGAAGTGCTGAGCCACTGGGAGATCAGGTTGGTTATTGCGAACCTAAAGTGCTGAGCCACCGGGAGATCAGGTTGGTTATTGCGAACACCCCCTTTAACTGAGGAAGAACAATGTTGGGCAGCCTTCTCTACTATTTTTCATGAAATGTTGATGTGCACTAAACAGCAGCTGCATTTCACAACAGCAAGCAGACTGGCATATTTGAGGGTGCGATGCATGTCTTTGCTTATTTTGCTCATCAAAACAGCAGCAAGAAACTAATAATATATTTTTGTTAAGTTCAAGAAAGATAATGCTGGAACTATCATCAAGTAGGTGGTAACAGGACACGGTGTTTTGAGACAGTCACAAAATAAAAATAATTCCCTTTCCTTTCCAAAAAAAAAAGAATTTTCTTGCGTTGGCAATATGAGAATACAATGAATTTAAATATTTTAAAGAGTAAAATATCTTTAACTCTCCTTTAACAAATCATCGGAACATATGGAATTACATTTTACGATAATAAAATATGTATTTATTGGTCAGCTATTGGAAGGACAAAATCTTATTATTTCTATCCCCTGATGAAATAGGTAAATTGTCCTTGGGTGCAAATAGTCAACATTTATCACTGATTATTACAATTTGTTGATTGGCCTGTAGGTGGTAAACTTGTTATATCAGAAACCTAACTTATCAAAAAAAAAAAATGCTGACCTTTCTATCCTGGGCTCCCTGCATTGCCAGAGTGAGGCCACAGGCAAAATGGAGGAACAGCACCTCGTATTCCGCTTGAGTAGCTTACAACCAAATGATATGAACACTGAATTTTCTAATATTAGGTAAAACCCTCCCTTCTTTTTCAACCCTCCTTTCTCTCCTGTGCCCCACCCTGGTGCACACCCATTTATCCCATTATTCCACCCCTTTCTCCTCCTCCTTCCCCCCACCAGTCCCCTTCCACTTTTCTCCCTCCCTCTTGCTTTACAGTCCATTCCTCCTCTCCTTATCTGACACCACTTTGTCTCCTTTTCTTCTCCAGCATTTGTCCACCCATCGGTCAATCAAACCCACCTCACCTTCATCCACCCATCACTCACCAGGCATTGTCCAACCTTTTCCAGATTTCTTTCCCCTACTACAATCAGTCTGAAGAAAAGTCCGGACCCAAAACGTCACCTATCCACATCCTCATCCTCAAAATGCTGTTTGACCCACTGAGTTAATCCAGCACTTTGTGTTATGTTTATATGCCAACATTTGCAATAAGCGAGTTCGGTATTTCGAAAAACTCAAGGAATCATGGGATTTGTCAAAGGTCATTCGCGATAAAGAAATAGCGAACAAAGCGCTGGCTGTATAAACTGTGCATAAATTCTTATTTTTATTAATAATTTATGTGTAAAAATATATTTAATCTGAGGAATGGGGGTGCCAGGTAGCGGGAGAGTGGGGTGTAACAGTGAGAGAGAGGGGTCAGATGCGAGTGGGAGACGGGGAGAGACTGGACCGGCGGAGAGACATTCTCAGCAGCTGCGCACACACAGACCCGCGCCTCATCCGCAGCCAGGATCGAACCCGGGTCCGTGGCGCCGCAAACGCTGCCGAACCGCCACTGGACCGGGGAAGGCCGGAAAAGTCCAGGGCGACTGGACAACAACCTGGAGCAGTGGCGGCTCCAGGCCTACAGCCAGCTCGGAGAAGAAGCGCCAACACCAACTCAACTCCGCCTGCCCCGCTGGGCCAACTGACAACCCCGGACCAACGGGAGAACGGCCCGGAGCAGCAGTGGCCCCAGGCCCACAGCCATCGCGGAGAAGAACCGGCAACTCCAGCCCATCCCCGCTCCAACTGCCGAGGAACCCGCTCCCCGATGGGCCGGGGAACGCCAACCGCACCTCCGTCCCACCCAGTGGCTGCCGGCCAAAACCTCCCCCCCCCGGCGCCGGCGAAAGTCAAGCACCAGCCATCAATGGGGACACATACAAAACGCTGCAGCAACTCAGCGGGACAAGCAGCATCCCGGGAAAATGGTTGATGTTTCGGGTCGAGACCATTCTCCAGAGATGTTGCCTGACCGCCGAGCCACCGCAGCACCTCGTGTGCATCCCCGCCAATGACCGGCGCTCAGCCTCCGCCGGCACCGAGGGGGCCAACCGACAGCCACCGGACAAGGCGAGAGACGCTGCCGACGTTCCCCGGCTACCACTCCCAGGGAGGGAACGGTACACCGGCCGCCCCCAGACAGGGACGGGACGGGACACCCAGGAGGGGACAGGGACGGCTCAGCAGTAACTCAACGCGCCCCCACGGACGAAACGCAGGCCTGACAACCCGCAGCCCCGCAGCTGCCGAGAATGTTTATAGCGAGTGACCTATGACTTGGGCATGCGCAGTCGGAATACTGAACTCGCTTATTCCTTGTGTCTCTTGTTCATCAAATATTATCATCCCACAAAGGAACGGAATGCAACCTGGTGACCACCCAAGTGGCAGCAAACGATCAGCATTGCTGCAAGCACAAGCATGACATTTGTCTGTAAACGGGAACTAAGATTTTCCTGAGTATTTACTCTGTTTTGAATGTAGTTTCTGGATGAATAAAAGCAGAATTCCTCATTCTCCCTATGTTCCTATAAACTCCTCCCAGTTTATAGCATTCATCCATATACAAGGGACAATTTACAATGGCAATTAACCCATCAACTATCCTTACAGGCACAAGAGTAGAGCTCATATAATCCAATGCTGGACTTGTAACAAATAATTTAATATAGTGGGCAAACATTTCTGCCCGTAGCTCCACATACAGAATAATTGTTTGTCTACCCATGCTGAAGGATCTAACTTTAAATCTTGCTCTTTGTTTATCAGTTTTACAACCATCCATGACATTGAATTGAGAAATAATTAGACAATGATTTCCTTACAAAGGAAAGCAAATTATCCCATTAGAAATTATACAAAACATATAAACTGAAACCTGATATCATCAGGTATAAATGTCTTACCTTTACTGACCAGAAATCGCAGGACAAGAGGATGAGTATTGTCACAAAGCAGGCAACAAAGCTTCTGCTAAACCAGTCACAGAAGAGGTAAGCAATGATGGCACTTACACGAAAAAAGAGATGAAAAAATGTAGCCAGTGGATGCCTGAAAAAGAATTAAACACATTAAAATTAATAGTAAGGATTTAAAGCATGAGAAAAATATTCCAATACTTGGTTGTTGATCATGATAATTTAGTTTATCAGGAAGGCTTATTTAGGTCTCAATTATACACACAGGATATCAATCTAATTAAGAGAGGATATGGACGTTAGTGTTGTGAGACCAGAGCAGGAAATGAACTTTCAGTGGTACTTTCCCAACTGAACAATGCGTATAAACACAACATCTACTGAATTAAACACAGATCAAACACAAAGATCAAAAAGCCGTTGCTGAGAGAAAAAGCACGGCTGAAATAATCACTGTGGAAAGAAAAAGCACGTTATCACCATTTCTGTTATTTAATTGCAGATTAACAAAACACGTAGCCAACACAAGACACACAAGGAACCGCAGACGCTGGTTTACAAAATAGGATACAAAGTGCTGAAGTAACTCAGGACAGGCAGCATCTCTGGAGAAGATGGGTAGGTGATGTATCGGGTCGGAACTGTAGAAGGGCCCTGATCCGAAAAGTCATCTATCCATGTTCTTCAGACATGCCCTACCTGTTGAATTACTCCTGCACTTCGTATCTTTTTAAAACCAAATCTCTATTTTCTTTATTTTATAATTAATAACTAACCATCTACATAGTGTCAACATGAACATATTAATTAATTATTTATATTACTAAAAGTCTGATCTTGACCACTTCCTGTTGTTCTGTAAATTGATTTTAGAAAAAACGCTGCCACTTACGGCTGTGATTTTTGGCCATCTTACTCCGAGTCCCCTTCCGCTACGCAGGACAAGAGGATTTTTCCCATCAATGAAAAATAAGTTATTAGTGTTTAAAAAATGTTGAGATTCTCTCTCCTGAAGGCCAAGCCCCTTCCGGAGGGACGATAAAACCCGGAAGTGTGGAGGTGCCTCAGTTCTCTGCAAGATGGGGGAGCGAGAGGTCGCAATTCTCTGTGAATAACACTGAACACATGTCTACTAAACTGTGAGTGGTTTTACTGACCTGTCAGTGCCCTTAATGTGGTTTGAAAATGTAGTTTGAAAATGCAAAAGTGTGTTTTGGTTTGAAAGTGCTAAAGCAAGCTGTGTTGCCTTTGGTTTTAAAAGTGCTAAAGCAAGCTGCGTTGCCTTTGGTTTTGAAAGTGCTAAAGCAAGCTGCGTTGCCTTTGGATTTGAATGCTAAAGCAAGCTGCGTAAAGTGCTAAAGCAACCTGCGTTGCCTTTGGTTTTGAAAGTGCTAAAGCAAGCTGCATTGCCTTTGGTTTTGAAAGTGCTAAAGCAACCTGCATTGCCTTTGGTTTTGAAAGTGCTAATGCAAGCTGCGTTGTTTTTGGTTTTGAATGCTAAAGCAAGCTGCGTTGCCTTTGGTTTTAAAAGTACTAAAGCAAGCTGCGTTGCCTTTGGTTTTAAAAGTACTAAAGCAAGCTGCGTTGCCTTTGGTTTTGAAAGTGCTAAAGCGAGTTGCCTTGCCTAATTAATGCTGCCTTGCCTAATTAGAGCTGCATTGCCTTCTATATAATTAAAAGTGTAATCTTGACCACTTCCTGTTTGCGTTTTATATTGATTTTAGAGAAAACGCTACCACGTACGGCTGTGATTTTTGGCCATCTTACTCAGAGTCCCCCTCCGCTCATCAGGTACCAAGGATTTTTCCCATCGATGAAAAATAAAAGAGTTCTTAGTGTTTAAAAAATGTTGAGATTCTCTCTCTTGTCAATCACGCCATGAAGGCCATGCCCCTTCTGGTGGGTGGGGGAGAGGGACTATAAAACCCGGAAGTGTGGGCGTGGCTCAGTCTCTGCAAGATGGGGGAGGGAGAGGTCACGACTCGCTGTCTTTAGTGGCCTTGCACCCTGCTTGAAATGGTATGAAACTGCACTTGAATTTGGTGCCCTTGCACTCTGCTTGAAATGCAATTTCAAGGAATAGCCGTGAGTCAACTGCGAGCCCACCAGCCTTGAATGAGTGAGCTGCCAGCTCAACAGGCTTGAGTGACTGAGCCGCCAGCCCAAGAATCCATTCGGCCCACAATATCCATACTAGCCCTCTGGAAACCAGTCCCTTCAGCGCACACCCATACTAGCGCTCCAGAGAGCCCCCCCAATTGGAATTGGTGGAGGGGTGGAATATTGTGTTGGGGGACCAGCCCTCCTGTATGATGCTGGGACACAACGGGTCCCACTTAGTCTAGTTATATTATATATTTTTGAAATGTAGCATACCATAGCTTATGAAGACACAAGGAACTACAGATGCTGGTTAACAAAAAAAGACACTAAATGCTAGTTATTCAGTGGATCAGGCAGAATCTCTGGAGAACATGGATAGATAGTAGTTTGGGTTGGATCACTTCTTCAGCATATGTTCACATTGCTTTTGGATCACTTGGCTGATCCCATTATTTATTTTGTTACATAATCCAAGTTACTGAAGTGCTTTGTCGCCATTATGAATTTGTCAAAGAGTTCAGAACATTTGACATCCAAAGTTTTTGCCATTAGAGAATACATTTCAACATTTTCACCTGGTAGTTTTAATGCAAACTTTGCTCATAGCTCTGCAAATAAATGTTTGCTCGACAACATTAAAATGATTAAATGATTCTAAATTCAGTGATATTGCATTTCTAGGTTAACTTTCATACAAAATAAGTTCATAGTAACTTAAATAAGTTAAACTTTAAAACTTTAAGCATACTACAATCAAAATAATTGAATGCAAATTAGACATGCAAAGTCAAAAAGACACGGGGCTCAAAAGGCTTTATGCAAACCATTTTATTTAACTGACAATTGCACTGCAAGTCAAAGTTATTTTGAAGCAGGTTAATTATTATGAGTGAAAAGAAGGAGATGATCACCTTGTTGGAACTGTACTATAGGCCCCCAAATGGTCAACTAAAATTGGAGGAAATATGTAGGGAGATGGCGGAGAGTTACAAGAATAATAGTGTTGCCACAGTCGGAGATATTAACTTTAGTACTATGTACTGGGACTCCCAGAGTGTTATGTGCTTAAATGCGGTGGAATTTGTAGAGTGTATTCAGGAAAGTTTCCTCAGTCAATATATAGAGGACCCTTCAAGGGAGAGGGCATAGCTTGACCTACTCTTAAGCCAGTGATTAAGGTGTGAATGAAGAGGCACTTTAGGACCGGTGACCATGTTTCTATTTGGTTTAAAATAGCTATGGAAAATGACAGAATTGGGTCAAGGCAAATTTTGATGGTATTAGATAGGGGCTTACATACATTGATTGGAATAAGTTGTATGCGGGCAGAGGAATGTATGGCAAGTGGGAGGCTATTAAGTGTGCATTTGCAACAGTTCCAAGGCCAGCAGGAATAGGGAACCCTGAACAATAAGAGATATTGAGTCTGTCAGAAAATAGGAAGCATGGATCAGGTACAAGCACCTGGGATCAAGTAAATTCCTGCTTCACTATAGGGGATGCAGCAGTATACTTAAGAAGGATATCAGGAAGGCAAAAAGGGGGACATGGGACAGAGATGATTGCGAATCCAGTTATTTTGTAAGTATATTAAAAGAATGACTAGTGAGAGATTAGGGTTCCTCAAGACAAAAGTGGATATATATGTTTTGAGCCGCAGAGTTATGTGGAAAGAGGTAACAGCATCAAGTTCCTGACAATCCCGGAACCTAGCATGATGCAATTACAAAGAAAACTCACCAATACCTCTACTTCCTCAGCAATTTGAGGAGATTTGGCATATCCAAATATTCAGAGTTTCTATAGGTGTCCATTGGAGAGCATACTGTCGTGGTCGCATCTCCACCCGGTTCAGTAATTTGAATGCTCATGTCAAGCAGGTTATTCATGTAAACTCAATGACATTCTCAGAGGACAGATGAGAGGCTAAACTAATTTTCATAAAATGACAATGAAGTGACATGTTTCACCATGATTTAACAGGAGTGGATGGCTAATTTTTTTTGCGTGCCACATTTGCACAAATTTTCCTCGTCACAGTGGCAGTATTACTTGATTATGGTGGAAACATCAGGGGAGCTATTACTAATTGCTTATCTGCAATCTCTGCTTGATTGTATACTTTGGCATAGTACACAGCTGTGAGCAATTAAACCATATTCACCTTGTTTTTGATATGTAATGTGGAAGTGTTTTTGTATGGATTGCAATCATTGCAATTTTACACATTTAAAATTGTGCTTATACATATATGATTTTACTGAATTGTATACACAGAATTTCACTCTATCTAGGTCCATGTGACAATAAAGTACCATTCACCATTGATTAAATATTTAGAAAAAAGGATTCTAATCTGATCTGGGAACAACTATTCACCTCAACTATGCTCCCTCTGGTCCTTGCTGCTCTAGTCTTTTCACATCAAGAATAAGAATTTCCAAGGTAACCTTTGGACTCCGAATAATGTTTTAATCCAGCTTCCTCATGCTTCCATTCATATAAATTGATTTCATTGCAGGAAGCCTATACATTTCAGATTTGTACATTACAACATTTGCGATCAATTTAGCCAGTTGAAGAGGAATAAGACACAAATGCTTGACAGCATGCATCACTAGATTCAAGAATAACTTCTTCCCCACTATTATTGATTCTTGAACCTATGTCTCATTAGCCAAGCTTGTATTCCCGATCTCCTAATTAACCTCAATGCAGCCCTTGCACATTTTTTACCTGCACTTTCTCTGTAGCTGGTACAGCTGCTGCCTCACAGCTCCAAAGATCGGGGTTTCGATCCTGACCTTGGGTGCTCTCTGTAGAGTTTGCTTATTCTTCCTGTGACTGCGTGGGTTTCCTCCATGTCCTTCAGTTTCCTCCCACATCCCAAAGACGTGCAGGTTCATTGTTTAAATGCCCTCTGCACATTGCCCCTAGTGTGTAGGAATTGGATGAGAAAGTGGGACAACGTGAAACTAGTATGAACAGATGATTGATCGTCGACGTGGACTTGGACCAAGGGTCCTGTTACCATGCTGTATCTCTAAACTAAGTTATATTCTGCACCGTTTCCTTTTATTTTTGCACAACCTGTTGCACTCATGTACAGTTAGATATGTGTATGGTATAATTTGCCGGAATAGTAGGCAAAATGTTTTTTACAGCACATTGGTGCACCTGTCAATAAATCCCCTAAGAAACAAAAATAGAAAAAAAAAATCAGCATCTGCAGACTCGAGAAAAATAATCAACCGTTTCACCATTTATTGACAGCAAAATACACACCATTATAAACTCCTGTTCACATTTTCAAATCATCTCATGCTAAAATGGTGTCATAAATTTGTTCTTCCAGTCATTTATTTCATTGTTCATAGTTATTCAATGTCTCTGAATATCAAAGACCTTCAATAATTCGACAAACTATTTGGCGAAATATTGTTTCCAATCATCTATTTATCCAACCAACCACCTCTTGCACTACCATGGACATCAGTTTTCAGATGATGCAAATGATAGGGTTTAATTAATTGAGGAATACTGTGATAACATTTCATAAGATATTGAAAACCACTCATACAATTGATAATTAATGTAATGTAATGTAATGCAAATGTAATTAATTGCAAGGGGATGCGATTAGCTAAGAGCAATAACGCCATGAACGCATTGCATTGTATATTAAGGCTCCTAAATGGGTTGGAAGTGCAAAGATTCATGCGTCACAAATTTGCAATCTGTTAAAAGTATTGATGCAGATTAGTAAATGTGTAAAAGCAAGCAAGCATGGAGTTTCATTTCCATAGAATTAGAACGTAAATGAGAAGTTGTCTTAAACTCACATATTTCAGTGGCCAGACCAACTGGACTTTGTAGTTATTGTCTTCGTTTTAACAACAGAAAGAAACATCAGAGAAAATGCAAAATGTTTACAAAGCTGACAAAAGAATAAATATTGCAGGATAAACTAAACAAACTTATTCATATGAAAGTTTGAGGTAGTTTAAACAAAGCTTTTAAAACTATGAACAGTTTTGACAAAGCAGGCAGGCCAACACTGGGGACCATGAATAAAATAGTTACTTGTATTAAAAATCCAACAAAGAAAGTTAGTAAAGGCTCTGTAAAAAAAGAGGAATTAGTTATTACAACAGCTGGTAGAGGAGAATCTAAGAACGAGCTTGTAAGTAGAAATGTATAAGCGGGAGGAAGCAACAGAAGTATGTTGTAATAGAGTATAATAATAGAGCATCGTGAGATGTTCAGCTGGAGCAGAAACACGTCAAATAGCCCGTTTCTATTTTTCTATTCAGCAAAGCATGGTGGGGGCAGGTGGGAGGGGGGAGTTAATAAAGTTCTGCTGAATAATCAATGATCAATATGTGTTGGTATGCAGAGGAACATACAGTATAAGAAATGCAGATGATAGTTTACAAAAAAAAATGCTGGAGTAACTCAGCAAGTCAGGCAACATCCATGGAAAACATGGATAGATGATGTTTTGGGGTCGAAGCCCTGTTTCGCACCGATTGTGGTGGAAGAGCAGGGGAGAAAACTGGATGAGGATAAGCAGGACAAAGCCTGGCAAATTATAGGTAGACTCAGGCGAGCGGAATGTTTGAAAGGCAGGTGGTTGGACAAATAGATGTGAGATAAGGTTTGTGAAGCCAGAGGACGAAACACAGTTGGAGGGGAAGGGGGAAAGTGAATGTATATCCTGATGGGGCACAGGGAAGGGGGTGGGGGCTGTAGGTTGGTTAACAAAAATGTGGAGAACTCACTGTTCATACCGTTGGGTTGTAAGCTACAGAAGCAGAATGTGAGGTGCTGTTCCTCCAGTTTGATGTGGTCTCACTCTGGCAACGAAAGAGGCCCAGGACAGGAAAGTCAGTTTGGGAATGGGAGTTAAAACGGTTAGCGATTGGGAGATCTAGTGAGCCTTGGTGGACCGTGTGCAAGTGGTCAGCAAAACGGCCATCAAGGCCATGCTTGGCTTATGTCACGGGTATTTTTAGAGCAACATTATAAACCAATAGCCAACTTGATTAAAGTGAACAGACTTTTATTCCAGTCTCGATTTTTCAATCAGCAGAAATCCCTGCCGACCTCAAAGTAAACTTTCTATAAATATTTTATAACAGTGCAGAAATCTGGTCCAGAAATGATCTACCCAGAAAATTAAGCTCCTAAACATGCAAGATAATTCCAAGTGAAGAGAGGTGATGCTGATTAAATCAGCTAAAAAAACATATATACTTTTGAACATCACTTCTCCCTTGCATGAAGTAAGAACCAGGCAAAGGAGATTTAAAGCAAGCAGCTTCACAGGATCTAATCTGCAAGGAGAATCTTGGTTACAATGGCTGGTTTCATTAAAATTGTGGTCAATGATTACATACGATAATAATGTCCGGCGATTGGAACGGACTTACCTTGCTGTGATAAAATGAATGCTTATGTCAAGCAGTTTACTAAGGTAAACTCAATGAGGGCATTAATTTATGCTTGCACAAATTTGCCTTCTCCCAGTCAAAGTGGCAGTGGGAACGTCACTTGATTGTGGTGGTAACATCAGGGAAGCCATTTCTATCTGTTAATCATCCGCAGAACTCCCTGCTAACCTCAAAAACCTTTAAATATTTAAGAAACTCCATGGCAAGAATCCCTGTCCCCACCCCCGACACACTAAGAAACATTGAGCAATTTCTATTTTTATTGCCTATTTCCAATGCCGACACCTGTAATGAACCTGTTCACTGGTACCCTGCCACAGAATTCTCAGGCAAAGTTTTTATAAAACTTTTAATTTATATTTAATCCAATACTATCTTATTAAAACCTGGTTATCCAGGCCAACAAAGATGATCCTGGACAAGTTTGACTAATACTTTCCCAAACAATTTTCCCCTCCAATCATAGCCCCACAACTGAAATGAAGTCACAGTTCTTGCTGAAATCACTTTAAGAAGAAAACTAGGCGAGTAATCTAGAGTGAAATAAAGTGACCCAGAAATCATTATTACTTTTCAAATCAGAAAAGGTCAATTTTTAAAAGTGTAATCAAAAGCAAACAAAAAACTCTAGCTGCTAGACATATGAAATTACCACAGGTGCCGGAATACCTAGCATTAATGGAGAAAAAACCCAGCTATTCTGAGGATCATCAAACTGAAATGTTAACTGTTTCTCCACAGATGCTGACAGGCCTGCTGGGTATTTTCAACAAATTATTCAAAAGCATAATGCTGGAAAGAATGAACTTTCATTGAATTTCTCGGTCATTATATTTTGATGAGTTAATCCTGCATTACAATCCACAAAAGGTTGTTTTTTAAAAAAATACTGCAAAAGTTGTTACTTTCACAACGTAATGCCCTATAACAATGGCCGAATCATCTTCTTGGCAAATTAACATTTAATAGTCCCAATAACAACAGCATTTCCAAATTTAATGCAACAAGAAAACAGTATTCATCCGTCTATGTCTCCAACAATGTCAAATTGGGCAGGTATCATATCCTCCATTTTCTTCCTACATTGGAGGAAAAAGTAATACTGGACTGCTTTACATGCTCACTTGAAAATGCCACTTGAAAAACAGTGAGGATGTCATAGGAATGTGTACCAAGCAAGAGTACAATGAGAGAAGACATGGCAGTGATAAAATATGCACAAGGAAGAAAATAAATATCCAGTGCATACCAAATAATCAAGGGGAAAACGTTTCAGTAGATTGTCAGAACATAAATTTAAATGATGAAATGAAGATCAATGTTATTACAAATGAGTAAATGAGCAAAAATGCGTGATGCGGCCAGTCAAAAATACTAAGTTCATGCGGGCAAATTTATGTATATCATATGACCACAAATTAAAGAAAGCATTTGATTTGAAACGATTGTTCTATGTTTAAATTCTACACCCATATTCAATATCATTTATTCTCACATTCATCCCTAAATGAATATTCCATTCCATAACCTGAAGCAAACCAATTTTATTAATCAAACACAAGTCTGCAGATTTTCATAACGGGGATTACATCACACACTTCTGTAATAAAGACAAAGTGCTTGAAATATATAACAGGTCATGTAATATCTGAGGAGAAAGTAAGAGAGAGTTAATATTTCAGGTCAATGACTATTTATCAGTTAATGCTGAGTATTTCCTGCAGCAGGGAGCAGAAATACTTTTATTTCAGATTACATGCATCCGTAGTTATTGTTTTTTTTCAATTGCAGGTCCTCTCCGGTTACAAGGTTCACAGTCTAAGAACTTTTCATAACCCAAACAGTTCGGAAATCAAAAATGTAGCTGCCTGGCAATGTATTTAAATAACAACAATGCAAGGCCAAACCAGGACAATTAGCTCAACTAATCAGACGTTGCCACAACCAGAGATCACATAAGGCAGGATTTCCCTGCCATCCTGAAGCAGCCGGCAAATATATCCCTTTTAACTGCATTGATTCCCTGCAGAGGTTCATTGGATTTGCTATTTATTTATGAATTCCCACAATGTATCGGTATCATTACCAAAGCCAGCAATTATTCCCCAGCCCTGATGGTAAGTATCTTGTTCAACCACTGTGGTCCTTCTGAAGATACACACACACACAATGCTGCTAGGTGGGAACTTCCAGGATTTCGGCTCAATGAAGGAACTCCACCTTATTTCCGTGTCAGGAAAGTGTGCAACTTGGGAGAGAATCTGCAGGTAGTATAAATATAGACACTGCTGGAAATGCTCAGCAGCACAGGCAGCCTGAAAGCAAAGGGAGTTAACATTTCTGGTCAATGAGCCTTGGTCAAAACAGGGAAGGAGAGAATGCCAACTTATCTTCTCTCCTGCTGAGTGTTACTAGCATTTTAGATTATCAGCATCTGCACTTTTGATCTTCAGCCTGCAGGTGGCATCACCTTCATCTTTCGTGGGTTTGGATGTTCTGTAGCGAATAGGCTAAGTGAGTGATTACAGTGCATAATGCAGACCAAACACACTGTGAGCCTAATGCACCAACAATGGACAGAATGAATATTTTGTCTCATGTTTAGCATTTTAATTGTGTGTTTTTTGTTCTGTATGATGTTCTAGAAGCTTATTGTTGTTGTCTAGATTGTTGTAGGAGTTGTACATTCATCCATCACAACTCAGACCTGTGAACAGCAGGTGGCAGAAAGACTGGAGCAGCAAATTGTTTGCCACAGGCTACCCAGTGCCTGACCTGCTGTTGTACAAACTTTATATTGGTGACTGATGCAGTTGGGTTCTGATCAATGGTGATTCCCAGCATGCCAGTGGTGAAGAACTCAGCAATGATAATGTCATTGAATATCAAGGGCACTCGTGTGTTGGAGATGGTAATTTATTGGCTGGCACTTTTGTATTAAGAATGGTGTTTTCCATTTATCAGCCCATGGATTACAAACGGTTGCATGCAGTCACAGACTGCTTCATTTGCTGAGGAGTTATGAACAGAGCTGAAGATGTGCAATGAATGCCGTTTTATGACTTAAGGATGGAAGGAAATAATTGATGAATCAACTTAATGTCTATGCATCCCTTTGGAACTGGATCTTCCACTTCTCCATCAATAGAACACAATCTATACCAATTGGCAAAAACACTTCCTCCTTGAAAACCATCAGCACAGGGTCACCTAAAAGATGTGTGCTCAGCTCCCCACTCACTCATTCTATACCAATGATTGTGTAGCTGGACACTGTTCCAACTCCATCTTTAAATTAATTGACGACACCACCGGTGTTGAACGAACTACAGATAATGATGAATCAGAATAAAGGAGGGAGATCGATCGACTGATTGAGTGAGTAGTGGCAGAAAAACCACCCTGCTCTCAGTAAGTCAGTAAAATCATGGAAAAGATTGTTAACTTTCAAAGAGGAAGACCAAAGATCCACAAACCTGTATTTATCAACAGGGTGGTGGTGAAGAGAATTAACACTCCGAGTTCCTGGGCGAGCATCTCTCTGAAGAGCTATCCTGGACCCAGTACGTTGAAGCAATCATAAAGAGAGCCCATCAATGCCTTTACTTCCTTAGAAGATTGGAGAGATTTGGTATGTTGATGAATGCTCTCTTGTTAAACATTTCTGGTTAAAGAGGAGATTAATGCAATAGCAAGGAGAGACATTAGCTTGGATGCTGTAGAATCGGTATGGGTAGAACTGCGAAATAGCCAAGGGCAGAAAACACGTGTTGGAGTTGTATACAGACCACCAAACAGCAGTCGGGAGGTTGGGGATAGCATCAAGCATGAAATTAGGGATGCGTGTAGTAAAGGTACAGCAGTTATCATGAGTGACTTTAATCTACATATAGATTGGGCCAAGTAGCAGCACTGAGGAGGAGGATTTCCTGGAATGTATACAGGGTGGGTTTTTTTAAACCAATATGTAAAGGAACCGACTAGAGGGCAGGCCAGGTATAATGAAGAAGGAATAGTTAGATATCTTGTTGTGTTGAGCCCTTTGGGCAACAGTGACCATAATATGGTGGAATTCTGCATTAGGATGGAGAGTGAACAGTTAATTCAGAGACTAGGGTGCTGAACTTGAAGAAAGGTGACTTTGAAGGTATGAGATGGGAATCGGATAGGACAGACTGGCAAATTATACTTAAAGGATTGACGGTGGAGATGCAATGGCAAAGATTTAAAGACCGCATGGATGAATTCCAAAAATTGTTCATCCCAGTCTGGGAAAAAAATAAAATGGGGAAGGCGGCACAACTGTGGCTAACGAGGGAAATCAAGGATAGTGTTAAATCCAACGAAGAGGCATATATATTGGCCAGAAGAAGCAAACCGGACTGGGAGAAATTTGGAACAACAGAAAGCTTGTGGGGAATATAAAAACTGACTGTAAAAGGTTCTTTAGATATGTAAAAAAGAAAAGATTAGTCAAGACAAATGTAGGTCCCTTACAATCAGATACAGGTGAATTGATAATGGAAAACAAGGAAATGGTAGAACAGTTAAATGATTACTTTGGTTCTGTCTTCACTAAGGAAGACACAAACAATCTCCCAGAAATGCTAGGGGACTGAGGATCTAGTGGGAGGGAGGAACTGAAGGAAATCCACATTAGTCAGGAAATGGTGTTAGGTAAACTGTTGGGACTGAACGCAGGTAAATCCCCAGGGCCTGATGGTCTGCATTCGAGAGTACTCAAGGAGGTGGCCCTAGAAATCAGGGATGCATTGGTGATCATTTTCCAATGGTCTCTCAACTTTGGATCAGTTCCTGTGGACAGAAGGGTGGCTAATGTAACTCCACTTTTTAAGAAAGGAGAGAGAGAGAAAATGGGGAATTGTAGACCAGTTAAGCGCCTGTCTTACTTAGGCGATTTTTTAGGCAACTGCTGGTGACTGTCATAGTCATAGCAGGTTGCCGAAAAACCAGCGACTGGACCCCCCTACCACAATGTCTACAAGCTACAACAACCTACCACCTAGTCGACGTCAAGCTACGGCAAGCTACCGACATCCGGTGACCCATTAGGACGTCCACCTACGACCAAACAGGCGACAACCAACGACAACCGAAGTCAACCTATGTCCACCCGCGAAAAGCTTCGACAAGCTGCGATCCTGTTGGCGACAACTGAAGACAATTTAGTCGCCAGCACCTGTCGCCGATTGACGTAGGTTGTCACCAATGGAATTCACCAAAGTCAGCACCGGCGACAACCTACGTCACCTGGCGATAACTTACGACAGCACCTAGGTCAGGAGAAGTCAAGCTACGTTCATTGGCGTCAACCCAGTCACTGAATGTCGCCGAAAAGTTTTGAACGTTGACATGGATAGAGAACTGGTTGGCAGACAGGAAGCACAGAGTAGGAATTAACGTGCTCTTTTCAGAATGGCAGGCAGTGACTAGTGGGGTGCCGCAAGGCTCGGAGCTGGGACCCCAGTTATTTACAATATATATTAACGATTTAGACGAGGGAATTAAATGTGACATCTCCAAGTTTGCGGATGACACAAAGCTGGGTGGCAGTGTGAGCTGTGATGAGGATGCTATGAGGCTGCAGGGTGACTTGGATAGGTTGGGTGAGTGGGCAGATGCAGTATAATGTGGATGGATACATGTGAGGTTATCCATTTTGGTGGCAAGAACAAGAAGGCAGATTATCATATGAATGGTAGACCCAAAATGCTGGAGTAACTCAGCGGGATTATCTGAATGGTGTCAGATTAGGAAACTGGGAGGTGCAACAAGACCTGGGTGTGCTTGTACATCAGTCATTGAAAGTAAGCATGTAGGTGCAGCAGGCAGTGAAGAAAGCTAATGGAAAATTGGCCTTCATTGCTAGAGGATTTGTTTAGGAGCAAGGAGGTCCTACTGCAGTTGTGCAGGGTCCTGGTGAGACCGCACCTGGCGTATTGTGTGTAATTTTGGTCTCCTAATTTGAGGAAGGACATTGTTGCTATTGAGGGAGTGCAGCGTAGGTTCACAAAGTTAATTCCCAGGATGGCGGGACGTTCACATGTTGATATAATGGATCAGCTGGGCCTGTATACTTTGGAATTTAGAGGGTACTAGACCAAGTCTGTTTCCCCAACGGCGTTTGGGGGTGGGGGGGGGGGGGGGGGGGGGGGGGGGGGGGGGGTAAGAGGGGGGGGAGGGGAGAGGAGGAGAGGAGGAGGAAACGGGATAGATTTGGGAGGGAAAGGAGAGCGGGGTAGGGGGTGAGAGATGGGGGGAGAGATGTGGGGGAGGGGGGGGGATGGGGAAGATGGGGAGGAGGGGGAGAGGGGGGGGGGGGAGAGGGGAAAGAGTGGGGAGGGGGGAGGGAGAAGGGGAGGGAAAGGGGGAGAGAAGTGGAAGAGCGGGGAGGGAGGAGGAGGAGGGGTAGGGGGGAGTGATGGAAGAGGGACAGAGGGATAGGGGGAAGGGGGAGAAGAGGGGGAAGGGGGGGGTGGTAGAGAGGGAAGGGGGTGGGGTAGAGAGAGGGAAGGGGGTGGGGTAGAGAGGGAAGGGGTGGGGGAGAGAGGGATGGGAGAGGGAGAGGGGTGAGGAGAGGGAGAGGGGGAGGAGAGAAGGGGGAGAGAAGTGGAAGAGTGGAGAGAGAGGGAGGGCGGGGTAGCAGGAGTGGTGGGAGAGGGACGGCGGAGGGGTGGAAGAGGGACAGAGGGGTAGGGAAGGGGTGGGGGAGGGGAGAGAGGGGAAGAGAGAGAGGGGGGGGGTGGAAGAGAGGCGTGGGGTAAGGGGATAGAAGATGAAGAGTGGGGAGGGAGGGGCAGGGGGGAGTGGTGAAAGAGGGACAGAGGGGTAGGGGGAAGGGGGGTGGTGGTAGAGAGGGAGGGGGGGTGGGGGAGAGAGGGATGGGTGCGAGAGGGGAGAGGGGTGAGGAGAGGGAAACATAGAAGCATAGAAATTAAGTGCAGGAGTAGGCCATTCGGCCCTTTGAGCCTGCACCACCATTCAATATGATCATGGCTGATCATCCAACTCAGTATCCTGTACCTGCCTTCTCTCCATACCCCCTGATCCCTTTAGCCACAAGGGCCACATCTAACTCCCTCTTAAATATAGCCAATGAACTGGCCTCAACTACCTTCTGTGGCAGAGAATTCCAGAAATTCACCACTCTCTGTGTGAAAAATGTTTTCCTCATCTCAGTACTAAAGGATTTCCCCTTTATCCTTAAACTGTGACCCGCTTGTCCTGGACTTCCCCAACATCAGGAACAATCTTCCTGCATCAGACAAATGCAATTCAGGACTTTTCTCTTCACAAGCAAAGTCAGAATGACGGTTAGTGAAGAATTCGAATAATCGCTGAGCGTTCAGATGCTGCGTGCGCCTCCTGCACCAAAGGGGGGGGGGGAGCATGTGTCGTCACACACAAAGATCTTGTAGTGGAGAGCTCCGCTATAAGATCTTTGGTCACATACTAAGCACGCGCCTCCACAAACAGATGAACGTCTTCTTGAATGGAGAGCACGTGGCCGCCTCCACAAAGTCACACACACTGTGGACCCGCCCCCACAAAAATATTGTGTGAAGAAGGGGAGGAGCAGGGTGGAGACGGAGAGGGGGAGGGGGGGCGGGAGAAGAGGGTGGGGGAGAGAGGGTGAAGGGGGGCGGGAGGGGTTGGAGCGGGCGTGCATGAGTCGAGAGAAGAGAGAAGAGCAGAGAGAGAGGGGCTGGTACAACAACAAAAAAGCTGGATAAACTCAGCGGGTGCAGCAGCATCTATGGACCGAAGGAAAAGTGCAACATTTTTGGCTGAAACCCTTCCTTCGGGCTTCGGCCAAAAACGTTGAACATTCAACTCGCTCCATAGATGCGGCCGCACCCGCTGAGTTTATCCAGCTTTTTTATGTCTACCTTCGATTTTCCAGCATCTGTAGTCCCTTCTTAAAGACAGAGACTGTGCACGGTAAGGGAAGGAGGAGGGAGAGGGGGAAGAGTGTGGAGGGAGGGGGAGAGTGGGATGGGAGGGGGGGAGGGGTGGGGGGGGGAGAGAGGGGAAAAGTGTGTGGGGGGGGAGAGAAGTGGAAGAGTGGGGAGGGAGGGAGGGGGAGAGAGGTAGCAGGAGTGCTGGAAGAGGGACAGGGGGAGTGGTGGAAGAGGGACAGAGGGGTAGGGGAAGGGGTGGGGGAGAGAGGGGAAGGGAGGGGGGAGACAGGTGGAGGAGGGAGAGGGGTGGGGTAAGGGGAAAGGTGGGAGAGGGAGGGGTAGGGGGAGAGTGGTGGTGGAAGAGGGACAGAACGGAAGGGGACGGGGGGGAGAGAGGGAAGGGGGTGGGGTAGAAAGGGAAGGGGTGGGGGAGAGAGGGATGGGAGAGGGGTGAGGAGAGGGAGGGAGAGGGGGAGGAGAAAGGGGTGTGGGGCGGGAGGAGAGAGGGATGGGGAGGGGGAGAAACGGGTAGCGGGAGTGGTGGAAGAGGGACGGGGGAGTTGTGGAAGAGGGACAGAGGGGTAGGGGAAGGGGTGTGACAGGGAGGGGAAGAGAGAGGGGTGAGGGAGGGAGAGTGGTGGGGTAAGGGGAGAGAAGTGGAAGAGTGGGGAGGGAGGGGTAGAGGGACTGGTGGAAGAGGGACAGAGCGGTATGGGGCTGGTGCTGCTTCTATGGGTGAGAAGCCATTTTTTTTTTGATATATCGGGGGGGAGGTGAAGGATTTGATTAAAAACATGTACTTAAACACGACGAAATGTAATGAGGAGCGGATACTTAGAAAGAAAAGTGAAATCTCTACCGAAATGGAAAAGATGTCGGCGATTCTGCCTCTGGTTTCGGAGTTGCAGTGAATCAAAGGAAGAAATGCAGCCGGAAGCCGTACATGTAAATGGATCCATTCCGATTGGACATCTGCGAGCATTGGGCATTGTGATTGGACATCTGCGAGCATTGGGCATTGTGACATCACACGATGGAAAAACTAATCAAAACGGCGTTTGCGGGGGGGGGGGGGGGGGGGGGGGGGGAGGGGGGGGGGGGGACTGCGGCATCACACTCACATTAACCACCCCCCAAACAAACACAGGTGGGGGGAGGGGAAGTGAGAAGAGGGGAGGGAGGGGAGAGGGGGAGAGGAAAACGGGACAGATTTGGGAGGGAAAGGAGAGCGGGGTAGGAGGTGAGAGAGGGGGTTGGGGAGAGAGATGTGGGGGAGGGGGGGGGGAGGATGGAGGGAGGGGGAGGGTGGTGGGGGGAGGGAGAGAGGGGGAAGGGGGAGAGAGGAGGAGGGGGGAGGGAGGAGGAGGGGTGGGGGTAGGGGAGTGATGGAAGTGGGGTAGGGGAAGAGAGGGAAGGGGGTGGGGTAGAGAGGGAAGGGGGTGGGGGAGACAGGGAAGGGGGTGGTGGAGGGATGAGGAGAGGGAGAGGGGGAGAGGAGTGGGGAGGGAGGGGGGGAGGGGGGGTAGCGGGAGTGGTGGAAGAGGGAAGAGGGAGTGGTGGAAGAGGAACAGAGGGGTAGGGGAAGGGGTGGGGGAGAGAGGGGAAGGGAAGGGAAGAGAGAGGGGTGGAGGAGGAAGAGGGGTGGGGTAAGGGGAGAGAAGTGGAAGAGTGGGGAGGGAGGGGTAGGGGGAGTGGTGGAAGAGGGACAGAGCGGTATGGGGGAAGGACGCGGTGGGAGAGAGGGAAGGGGGTGGGGTAGAGAGAGAGGGAAGGGGGGGGGGGGAGAGAGAAGAGATGCGTGGGAGAGGGAGAGGGGCGAGGAGAGGGAAACATAGAAATTAAGTGCAGGAGTAGGCCATTCGGCCCTACGAGCCTGCACCACCATTCAATATGATCATGGCTGATCATCCAACTCAGTATCCTGTACCTGCCTTCTCTCCATACCCCCTGATCCCTTTAGCCACAAGGGCCAGATCTAACTCCCTCTTAAATATATCCAATGAACTGGCCTCAACTACCTTCTGTGCCAGTGTATTCCAGAGATTCATCTCGGTCCTAAAAGATTTACCCCTTATCCTTAAATTGTGACCCCTTGTTCTGGACTTCCCCAACATCTGGAACAATCTTCCTGCATCTAGCCTGTCCAACCCCTTAAGAATTTTGTAAGTTTCTATAAGATCCCCCCCCCAATCTTCTAAAATCTAGCCAGTACAAGCCGTGTCTATCCAGTCTTTCTTCATATGAAAGTCCTGACATCCCAGGAATCAGTCTGGTGAACCTTCTCTGTACTCCCTCTATGGCAACAATGTATTTCAGCATTGGGCATTGTGACATCACACGATTGGAACGTTCACCATTGGCTGGGGCTCCTGCAAAGGCATATGTAAATGGGTCCATTCCGATTGGACATCTGTGAGCATCGGGCATTGTGACATCACACGATGGAACGTTCAGCAGGGGCTGGGGCTGGTGCTGCTTCTATGGGTGAGAAGCCAGTTTATTTCTGAAATATTGGAGGGGGGGAAGGATTTGATTAAAAACGTGTACTTAAACACGATGAAATGTAATGAGGAGCGGATACCTAGAAAGAAAAGCGAGTTTCGGAGTTGCAGTGAATCAAAGGAAGAAATGCAGCCGGAAGCCGTACATGTAAATGGATCCATTCCGATTGGACATTTGCGAGCATTGGGCATTGTGATTGGACATCTGCGAGCATTGGGCATTGTGACATCACACGATGGAAACGAATCAAAAGGCAGAAAGGCAGCCGGACTGCAGGCACACAGTTTTATATATTAACTAGACCAATGGCAGACCCGTTGGGTCTGCTCCCCCAACGCAGCCGTTCCCTACCCGTAGCCGTTCCTTACCCGCAGCCCCCACGGGAGACGTGGTCCTCGAACTGAAGCCGTCCTTGAAAGGGCAAATTAAATGGCATCTCTTGAGGTTGAAATGCAGGCACCAGCAGCCGTTATGGTCGCTGACCAGCAGGAGGCGACAAAATGAGTGAGGGGGGGGAGCGGATACTTAGAAATAAAAGCGAAATCTCCATCGAAATGGAAAAGATGTGGGAGATTGAGCGTCTGGTTTCGGCATGGCAGTGAATCAAAGGAAGAAAGTAAAAGGATCCATTCCGATTGGACATCTGCGAGCATCGGCCATTCCGATTGGACATCTGCGAGCATCAGCCATTCCGATTGGACATCTGCGAGTATTGGGCACGAATCAAAAGGCAGAAAGGCAGCCAGTCGTCAGGCACAGAGTTTTATAGATATATAGAAGATAGATAGATAGATAGATAGATAGATAGATAGATAGATATTATTGAAACATAAAAGATTATTTAGGGTTTGGACATGCGGGAGGCAGGAAACATGTTCCCGATGGTGGGGAGTCCAGAACCAGGGGCCACAGTTTAAGAATAAGGGGTAAGTCATTTAGAAAGAAGATGAGGAAAAACTTTTTCACACAGATAGTTGTGAATCTGTGGAATCCTCTGCTTCAGAAGGCAGTGGAGGCCTTTTCTCTGGAAGCTTTCAAGAGAGAGTTAGATAGATTATCATTTCCTAGATACCCATGAAACATTGATGTCTCCAGTGACCAGAAACTCAACTGCACAAACCACACAAATATTAGGGGGATGGGGAGTGAGAGCGGAGCTGCAGGATATAGAGGAGACCATGGTGAGAGCCTCATCTATAATAGAAGAGGGGAACCCCCGTTCCCTAAAGAATGAGGAGATCTCCGATGCAGGGTCTCTCTATATCCCACAGCTCCGCTCTCACTCCACATCCCCTACTCGAAACAAGGAGAGTCCCCCTTGTCCTCACCTTCTACCCTACCAGCCGTCGCATACATTATATAATCCTCCAACATTTTCGCCACCTCCAATGGGATCCCACCACTGGCCGCATCTTCCCTTTCTGCTTTCCGCAGAGACTGGGTAGTTTACACCCCAGTGGTATGCACATTGACCTCTAATTTCAGGTAGTCCTTGCTTTCTCCCTCCTTCCCCTCCCATTCCCAACTCTCCCACAAGCTTACTGTCTCTGCCTCTTCCTTTTTTTCCCCAGCCCCCCCCCCCCCCGACATCAGTCTGAAGAAGGGTCTCGACCCGAAACGTCACATATTCCTTCTCTCCATAGATGCTGCCTCACCCGCTGAGTTTCTGCAGCATTTTTGTCTACCTTAGATGATAGGCAGTAATGATTTTCATTAGCATTAGTATACCATATTTTTCAATTAGAAGAGGGAAGAAAAGTGAATCTTTGGGAATTGGGGAAAGATATACCTGAAATTGATTGAAGTTGTTTTAAGATATATTGCAGTGAATGCTATACAAATTAGTTGAAAGATATTTAAAACAGCAAGATATATACTTAAGGGACAGCTGCCTAAAAAAGAGAGATCAGTGCTTATTTAGGTATTGAAATCTAAATGAAGTGCTCCCAAGTGTTTAGACAGTTGCTCTTAAAAATGAATGTTAGACCATAATCCTTTCTCTGAAATATTTTCCATTATTCAACCCTCAATTCATACACTTCCAGTTCAAATTTATTTTGCGAATTCCATGGGGTATATGAAATTAAAATTTCTACCCTGTTTAAGGTAGTTTTATCATTTTACCTCTTCCTGTTTATGATTTTATCTTGAACTCAATTATGTTATGGTTGCAGGCTCTGGTGCTTCTCTGATCTTAATGCTCAGTTGTCTAATGGTGTTTCCTGAGTCGAGATAAAACATTGACCCAGAACTAAGTACTGCAGACGCTGGAAATCAAACAGAAATAATGCTTGGGGAGAGGAATAGAAATCATAGAAATCTATGTGGAGAGAAATAATTTCAAATCGACAGAATACTGTTTCCCTCCTGATGGAATGAAAGCATTCACAGTGATGGTTTTAGTTTTTTGCATATCTTTCATTCATTTGTTCTACAATACTCTACATCACCATCTATATCTCTTGTTTCCCTCACCCCGACTCTCAGTCTGAAGAAGGTTCTTGACCCGAAAAGTTGCGGATTCCTTCTCTCCACAGATGCTGCCCGACCCGCTGATTTACTCCAGCACATTGTGTCCAGCATCTTTACCTGATCCTGTTCTTCCTCAGTGCCAGCTCCTCCTCCTCCTCCGTGCCAAAATCCAGGGACACGTCCTCCGTGTCGTCCACCAGCGCCTGCACACAACGGAGAAAGGGATTTAAAAAAATGAATGAATGGAGACAGGGGCTGAGACTCTTCGGGATCCTCACGGAGCCGCTGCTGGGCGAGACCAGCCAGACCCGTCCAGGGACCTCTACAATCCTGTCAGGTGAGGCAGAAATTAATTTGCACCTCCTCCAACCTCATCTACTGTATCCATTGTTCAAGATGTGGACTCTTATACATTGATGTGACCAAATGTAGACTGGGCGATCGTTTCGCTGAACACCTTCACTCAGTCTGCCTGGACCTACCTGATCTCCTGGTTGCCAAACACTTTAATTCCCCTTCCCATTCCCACACTGACCTTTCTGTCCTGGGTCTCCTCCGTTGTGCTAGCGAGGCTAAACACAAATTGGAGGAACAGCATTTCATATTTCGCTTCGGCAGCTTACAGTCCCGCGACTGTATGAATATTAATTTCTCTAACTTCCAGTAACCCTTGCTTTCCCTCTCTTTCTCCATCCCTCCCCCACCCAAGTCGCACCAGCTTCTCGTTTTCACCCAACAAACAGCTAACAATGGAAGATAGACACAAAACGCTGGAGTAACTCAACGGGACAGGCAGCATCTTTGGGGGGAAATGGGTGCGACGTTTCGAGTCGAGACCCTTCTTCAGACTGACAAACAGCTAACAATGGCCCTTCTCCTTTATCGTCGTTACGTTTTTGCATATATTTTATTCACGTGTTCAATATCTATCTACATCGCCGTCTATATCTCTCTATCTCCCTCTCCACTGACTCTCAGCCTGGAGAAGGGTCTCGACCCGAAACGTCACCCATTCCTTCTCTCCAGGATCAGGTAAAGATGCTGCCTGTCCCGCCGAGTTACTCCAGCTGTTTCTGTTTATCTTCGGTGTAAACCAACCAGCATCTGCAGTTCCTCCCTACGGGCTGGACTAGGCGGGACTGGGCCGGGCTGGACCGGGTTGGGCCGGGTTGGACCGGGTTGGGCTGGGCTGGGCTGGGTTGGGCCGGGCTGGACTGGGCTGGGCCGGGCTGGGTTGGGCCGGACTGAGCCGGACTGAGCCGGGCTGGGCTGGGCCGGGTTGGGCTGGGCCGGGCCGGGCCAGACGTTGCTCACCTGCCTCATGACGATTGCTCGGCAGCGGCTCCGCTCCCGCCGTCTCCGTCTCCGACTCCAGTGTCACCGTCAAATGTTTCCGGCCGAGGTATGATCTTTGGTCGCTACGGGCGTTGCATCACCTAATTCCTCCCCCCTGCTTGTTCTACACCGGGCCGACACAAAATGCTGGAAACAGACACAAACCACTCGTTTGCCATTCATGGCGTAATCCAGATCATTTTAGAAGCTCTCGTTAATAGAAAACGGTTAATCAGCAAAGAAGGCGTGTGGTATATGTAGGAAGGAACTGCAGATGGTGGTTTAAACCGAAGATGGACACAGAATGCTGGAGTGACCGACAGGCAGCATCTCTGGAGAGAAGGAATGGGCGACATTTCGTGTCGAGACCCTTCTTCAGACTGAGAGTCAGGGGAGAGAGGGGGACTAGAGATATGGAAGGGTAAGGTGTGAAAACGATAGATCGAAGTAGACGCTGCTTAAGGAAAGTAGAATTGTTCATTGTTGCTGGAGGCGCTCAACGGGCCAGGCAGCATCTGTGGAGGGAAATGGACAGGTGACAGGTTTCGGTTTCCGTACCCTCTGTGTTTAGTTTTAGAGATGCAGCATGGAAACAAGTCCTTCGGCCCACCGAGACCATGTTGGTTGCCCTTTCGCACCATTTCTATGTTATCCCACTTCCACATCCACTTCCTACATATTGGGGGCAATTTACAGAGGCCAATTAATATACAACCCCGCACGTTTTGGGGAATGTAGGAAGAAACCGAAGCACATGCAGGTGACGACAGAAAGAGGGAATGTGAAAACTCCACACAGACGGCATCTGACTGAGATGCTGACAGAGCACACAAACTGAGATGCTGCCTGTCCCGCCGAGTTCCTCTTGTAATTTGTTTACTTTGATTCATTCCCCAAAATTATCCTGTAAAGGCACAGCTTCTAGCTGCTGATTAAGATCTCATGGAGTATTAAAAAATTAACTAGCCTGAGGGAACTAGAATTCATTTTAAGAATCAGAATCAGAATCAGGATTCACATTTTTAAACCAGAGTAATGGCTAATATTTTCCTGGCACATTTGACTCAAGTAAGCTGTGTTTTGCCCACACTGGGAGGTGTCATGTCTCACAAATCTGATTGAGTTGTTTTAAGATGTAATCAAAAAGATTGATGAGGGCAGAATTGTAGAAGTATAGTAGAAACAAAGAACTGCAGTTGCTGGTTTATAGGGGGGGGTTGCACGGAAGGTTACTGGGTCAGAGGGCTCGACGCACGGAGCCGCTAAATCCAAATGGAAGACATCCGTCACTTCCGGTATATGTTATTAGTGCTAGAAACGCGTACTTTCCTACCTGTTAAAAACCGCCAAAATGTTGAATTTTTGCGCTGAAAAAAATTGTGGGAGTCGGGGTAAGTGTGAGAGACATGTACCCAACTTTAGAATTCCAAACGGAGGGAGGAAGAGGTCAAAGACCAGATGGAAGTGATGGAAGCCAGACTCGTTTCGGTGGAAACAAAGGCTCAAATAGAGGTGGACCCCATTCGCCAAGAACTCGATCAACACAGAATAGCGTTAACCGAGCTTGAGAAATGTGCGATGACGAGTGCAGAAACAGTAAATCAGCTCCTTACTGAAAACCAACGCCTCACAAACATGGTGAGCAAATTAAATGATAAATGTATCGATCTGGAGGGGCGTCAAAGACGAAAGAACCTAAGAATTGTAGGGGTGAAAGAAGGAAGGGAGAAGGAAATGGGTACTCGGGATTTTGTGGCAGACCTACTACATACAGTCCTAAAATTGGATCACAAACCTCTACTCGGCCGAGCCCATAGAGCGCAGCGACGTCGTACTCAAGATGATGTCCATCCAAGACAAATTATTGTAAAAGTCCTACAGGATCATGAATTTGATGAGATAATGAAGAAAAGTGTTCGGAGCGGTCAACTTTTTTTTGAAGGCGAGAGATTTAGCATCTACCGAGATTACTCGACAGAGGTCTTCAAGAAAAGAATGCTGTTCAACGAGACCAAAAGAATATTGAAGAGTGTACCGGATTTGAAATACAGCCTACTCTATCCCGCAAAGCTAAGAGTCACCTACAATTCCAATGTGTTCTTTTTTACAGAGCACGAAAAAGCACTCGAATACGCCAAGGTAGTTGGTAACGTGCCTACAGACTGAAGAACCCACACCACTCCTTAGGAGCCAAGGACTAAGATGACCATCAGATCTAAAAGGACCTTTAAAATTCGTTCAAGAACTTTATAGACACTTGGAAATCGAAAATGATGGAGGACACTGGACAAAAACTGCGATTTTTCGAGGGTTTTTCCCTCTTTTCTCTCTTTTTTGTTTTAGCTCTTTTTAGGTTACTAATCATTACTATTATATGTAAATTCATATTTAACTATATAGGTAACAACTAATACTTATTAAATATCCTTATTACAAATAAAATTATTAAAATAATTAATTCTTATAAAAGTTAAAACGGTATAAGATGGATAAAAATGAAAAATAACTAATAGTCTTTAAAAAATGAAAATAGGAATTACAGAATATAGTATATAGAAAGATATTTAAGAGGTAAATCAACCTATATGATAATTATGATTGACGGGTTTCCTTTTCTTTTTTTCGCTCTATCTTTCAATTTTTAAATCATTTTGCTGTCTTGAACCTTTCTGCAGGGTCGTGTTGACACTAGTATACATGTGGGTATGCATACATATATATATATATATACGTGTACGTAGGTAGGTGTATATATATTGTGTGGGTATAAGTATGACTAGGTAAATAAGTTTGATACTCCCAAAGAAGATGATTGAATGTTAAATATAATTTCCTTTTTTTTTTTTTTTTTCTTTCCTCTTCCTCGGGCACGGAGCTGGGAATTTTTTCGTTTTACAAAGGCTACGGAAGTCTTTAGAATTCTAGCCACGTTAGTGTGGCTATCACTAACTACACTAATTGTAGATGTAGTTCTTTTTTTCTTCACCCTACACTAACCAACCCTATCACTTTTCTTTCTTTAAATACTTCTTTAACTCAAGGTTTGAATGGAAAAACAAGACCAAGCAAGGAGATATGATCGGAGAATGATGTATTTGAATTTAAATTCATCTATCTGAGGTTTGGGAGCAGGGTCAGGTTCTATGTGTTGTTCCTTCTACCCGATTATAGACCACCACAAAAGCAATATGCAAGATGCTAACATGACAAGAAGGGGTCAGGGAATAACATTTTGTAGTTGGAATGTCAAGGGAATCAATGAACCAATTAAGAGAAGTAAAGTTTTGGCACACCTAAATCAAATCAAAACAGATATAATATTTCTTCAAGAGACACATCTTAAAAAGGAATCACAACACAGACTTAAAGCTAAGTGGATCGCTGAATCATATCATTCTTCTTTTTCCCACAAGTCAAGAGGAGTAGCAATAGTAATTCGTAAAGGAATTCCTTTTGCGACCTCCTCAATAATAGTGGATATGGATGGCAGATATATTATAGTGGTTGGAGAGTTAAATGGTGAAAAAGTGATCCTTCTAAATGTTTATGGGCCTAACTTCGATAACCCCACTTTTTTTAACAAAACATTTAATAAAATTCCTGAATTTGCACAATACAAATTAATAATTGGAGGAGACTTCAATTGTACATTAGACCCATACTTAGATAGATCATCAAGGCAAAAAAAATCAACATCCAACTCAAGTGTTTTTTTAAATTCATTTATTAATACCACTAATATTAAGGATATCTGGAGAATAGAAAACCCAACCGGACGGGAATATTCATTTTATTCACCAGTACACAAAACATACTCAAGAATAGATTACTTTTTAGTTGATTCTACGTTTATTCCATTTACTTATAATTCAAAATATCATAACATTATAATCTCAGATCACGCACCGGTAACATTCATGATTAAATTAAATGGAATGTCCGAGAAAAGAAACAACATATTGGAGACTTAACCCGCAAATCTTGAACGAAAGATCATGCCAGGAATATATTATTAAACAAATTCAAATAGTTTTTGAGGTAAATGACACCCCTGACACACCTGCTTCTCTTATGTGGGAGACGTTCAAAGCGTATGTTCGAGGTACATTAATCTCTGCCCAAGCATTTTATAATAAAGAAAACAGGATTAAACAAAAAGCACTGGAAAGTGAAATTAAGCAACTAGATACAGAAAACGCGAGAACGCCATCTACGTTAAAACATAATAAAATTGCTGTACTGAAATATAAATTAAATAAAATGTACTCAGAACAAGTAATAAAACTTTATCAAAAAACCAAACAATTACAGTTTGAATTTGGAGACAAACCACAAAAATTATTAGCACGCCAGCTGCGAAAAATGGAAGGGGAAAAAATAATTCATAAAATTAGAACAGAGACAGGAGAATTATTAAAAATGCCCAAGGATATAAATGATAGATTTCTACAATACTATCATAACCTTTATTCAACTAAAACTGTAGCACAATCAGAAGGAATAGCAGATTTTTTAATAAAATTTAATTTAAAAGGTTTAGATTCAAAGGATAGAGAATTATTAGAAAGGGAAATTACGATAAAGGATATTGAGGAGTCTATTGGCTCTCTTAAAAATGGTAAGGCAGTAGGGCCAGATGGTCTAGGTTCAGAATTTTACAAGAAATTTCATGATTTGCTGTGCCCACGCTTGCAAAGACTATATGATTATATCTACACCCAACAGAAACTCCCAGATACCTTAAATGAATCTATAATAACGCTTATTCCTAAAGCTGATAAAGATCCGGAAGATCCGGGATCATACAGAGCAATTGCACTTCTGAATACAGACCAGAAAATACTAACTAAAATACTAGCACGTAGATTAAGTACAGTGATGAATAAATTAATACACCCTGACCAAACAGGCTTTATTCAGAAACGGTATTCATATTATAACCTAAGAAGATTATTTAATATTATATATACCAAGAGAATTATTAATGAAGATTTAGCAATAATCTCACTTGACGCTGAAAAAGCATTTGATCAGGTCGAATGGCCTTATTTATTTTCGGTGATGGAAAAGATGCAGCTAGGGGAGAAATTTTGCACATGGATAAAACTGCTATACACAAATCCTACGGCCAGAATACTTACCAACCAAAGACTGTCATCTAAATTCAGTCTATCTAGAGGGTGTAGACAAGGATGCCCGTTATCTCCATTACTATTTGCACTTGCAATTGAGCCACTTGCAGAAAGAATTAGGGGGCATCCGGAAATATATGGGTATAACAGTAAAGACACAGTGAATAAAATTTCTCTATATGCAGATGACGTATTAATTTACATCACAAAACCAGAAATTAGTATCCCAAACCTATTAAAACTAATAAACCAATTCGGTGCACTTTCAGGATACAGAATAAATTGGAATAAAAGTGAAATTATGCCAATAAGGGAACATAATAAACAGATAATACAACAATTCCCATTTAAAGTAGTAAATGAAAAATTTAAATATATCTAGGTATCTATGTAACTAAGATATATACATCATTATTTAAAGCAAATTTCCCCCCATTATTGAATAAATTACATAAGAATATCCAATACTGGAAAACATTACCTATTTCAATGGTTGGTAAAATTAATGCCATAAAAATGATTTTTTTACCGCAAATATTATACCTTTTTCAGACGATTCCGATATACCTGGCAAAAAACTTCTTTAAAAAATTGGACTCTATTGTTAATGATTTTATCTGGGATTATAAGAATCATAGGATAAGCAAAAGACACCTGTGTAAATCAAAAAATAATGGAGGCTTGGTTTTACCTAACTTTTTGTTTTATTACTGGGCAGTTAATATTAAAAATATGAACTTCTGGTTGGGAGAAATAGACCAGCAACCAGACTGGTTAAAACTGGAAAGGGAAGATTGTATGCCTTATGATATTGGTTCGATATTATTTGCTACGTCTAAATTAAACAAGAAAATTTATAAGGAAAACCCTATAATATTTAGTGCTATAAAAATTTGGAAACAATTAAAAAAGACATTAAAATTAGATAACTTATCTCTTTTTCTTCCAATTGTGAATAATTCATTGTTTAAGCCTTCATGTTTAGACGGGGGTTTTACACAATGGAAGAATAATGAAATTAAAAATATAGGACACCTTTACAAAGAAGGCTCTTTTTTGACATTTCAGGAGTTGCAACAGATTTATGGACTTCGAGGAAATGATTATTTCAGATATCTTCCACTCAGAGATTATGTTAAATCGAATTCTAAAAATTTTCGAAATAGAAACCCAGAGATTCTTGATGAATGTTGGAATAAGCATCCTAATACAGAAAAAATAATATCTTATATATATAAATATCTTATTAGATAGTGACATTCCTTTGACGGACTTACACAGACAAGCATGGGAAAAAGAATTAAACCAGGTAATAACGAAAGACACTTGGGAAGAAAGTCTACAACACATACATCAATGTTCACTAAACGCGAGACATTCTCTAATACAATTTAAAGTAATACATAGGTTACACTACGCCAAAACAAAATTACATAAAATTTTTCAACATATCTCACCTATATGTGATAAATGTCAACATTTAGAAGCTACGTTTATCGCACATGTTTACAAACTGTACAAAAATTAAAAAATTTTGGGTAAATATTTTTAGTATAATATCCAAAGTAATCAACACACAACTGGAACCCAACTCAAAATTAATAATACTCGGAATATTAGAATCAAATCAAACACTTAGAATAACACAAAGAAACTTTATCGATTACAGTTTAATAACAGGAAAAAAATTAATCCTAAAATTTTGGAAAGGCCCTACGGCCCCCACAATCAAAATGTGGATTATAGAAATGACGGAGACCTTAAACATGGAAAGAATCAGATTTTCCCTGTTGGATAAACAGGAATTATTCGTTGGAACATGGTCTCCTTTTATTGATTATTTAAAGGGTTAGAATAGTTCAGCACAGGAACCTGACTAGCACCCGGACTAAAGATTGGATGAAATGCTATACTTCGAAATGTACGAACATATCTCGAATGATGTTTTTAAACTTTAACAAATTTTTCCATTCTTCTTCAACTACCTCTTTCACTCCTTTTCCTTTTTTTATTTTTTATTTTAGTTTTCTTTTTCCTTCTTCCCTCTCTCTATTTCATCTATCCCTTTAGCCCTATCTAGTTATAAAAAAAAAATGAAGAAAAATGCAAAAAGTATTGGAGACAATGTAATAATAACTGACAATATTATCAATTTAAAAATGATGTAATAATGATGTAATAGATGTAATAGATCATGTACCTATCTCCAATAATAAAAAATTAAATACAAAAAAAAAAAAAAAAAAGAATTCCAAACGTGAACCGAAATGAAGGTAAAGAGAACCGAGAGCTGAAGGGACAACAGCAGCTAAAGTGCTTGCTAAACATTGAAAATATTGGGAATTATCGCGTTTGCACACTGCATTTCATCGTAAGGCATTATTTGTGTTATTTCTTGATTCCTTTGGTATCTAAAAATTCTCAGAAGTGATAAATCTGGCTGTAAATTTTTCTTCAGATGCGTTATCATTTTGTATGTAAAAACCCACGAGAACCATGGGCGATTAAAAAAAATTACAGCCAAATTTATCACTTCTGAAACTTTTTAGATGCCAAAGGAATCAAGAAAAAACACAAATAATGCCTAACTGTTGATGAAATGCAGTGAGCAAACGGCCAATGTTTGCTAAGCACTTTGGCTGTTGTTGTCCCTTCAGCTCTCGTTTTTATTTACCGTCATTTCTCCTCACTTTTGGTATTCTGAAGTATGCTAAATGTCTCACACGCTTATCCCGATTTCCATAATTATTTACAGCGCAAAAATTGACAATTCCAGCGGGTTTTAATGGGCCCGCTAAGCTGGAGACAATGGTAAGTGCCTACCTGCAGTTCATCGCGTGTAATCCATTTGGAGTAGTCTAGCAACAGTACCGGGTCATGGGTCGTGACCCGACTGCCGTGAAACCTCCCTATACCATAGATAGACACAAAGTGCTGGAATAACTCAGCGGGTCAGGCCATTGGCAGAAATCCCGGGGGGGTGCTAGGGGGGACATGTCCCCTCCATGTTTTCAGATGTGGGGGACGGTGTCCCCCCCCCCCCCCCCCCCCCCCCCCCCTCACATTACAAGCTTTGTAAGGTATGTTGGTAATAAGTAGTCGTTCGTTTCGAGTAGTTCGGTTCGAGTCATTCGTTCATCACTTCATCCCTCGGACTCACAAAAATGATGTGTTAACTGTCTATGTCACTGTTAACTGCTACATCGATATCCATTCCTTAATCCTTAGTAATTATAAATGTGTCGCATCGTTTTCGTGAGTCAGAGGAATGAAGTGTTAAACGCCTCAAATCTTTGTACCCGCATCTGACAGTTTTAATTACATCTCCCGTTAATGTTATTCAAAGGAACGCGAAATACTTGATGCAAGGTCAGTTCACGAAAACGATGTGTTAACTGTCATTGCTAACTGCTACATCGATATCCATTCCTGATGAAGCCGAATTTTAGTTAAAAATATAAGAAGATATTAAATTGGCTTCTGGGCTAGCTTACAGCTTATATGTAGTGTCAAATTAGGCTTGCCTTAGGTTACGGGTGTGTGAGATAATAAATCCTATAACATTGTCTCCCAAGTGACAGGCAGAGAGGAGAAGCTAGAGAGATATCTTTGAAGTAAGATGCCATAAACCAAATGACCAATGTTTATGGGGGAGGAGGCAATAAAGGAAGAGAGACGTAGCTAGTCACATCTTTGTAAACAAATGGTCTATGTTTATGAGGGACCAAGTGACAGAGAGGAAGCAGCGAAAAGAGCTAGGGTGATCTCTTTGGAGATAAAATGACCTAAAGCAAATGGCCAATGTTTTTAGTATATCTTGTACCATGTAAACAAAAGGCCTTTGATGTGATGCATTCTGTGGAAACCTTTTCCTGTACCTCTGACCATGACTAATGTCTGTGGAATGTGCTAAGGGGACAAAAAAACCCTATTTAAGGCAATGTAATTCTGTTGTTCAAGGAAGGTGGCTGAGCACAGTTAAGTGTCTACATTGGTCACTTAGCTGGAATTCTCGCTCCCTTCCATCGGCCGATGTTAAGTAAAGTTTTGAACTGGTCTACCAAACAGTTTGTGTGGTGTCTGTTTATTAAGAAGCGAACCTGGTTTAGTAGTTAAGAAAAGTAGCTTTTTCAATCCTTAGTAAATATAATTGTGTGAACTGACCTTGCTTCAAGTATTTTGCGTTTCTTCCACCAGCTAATCACCATCTTGGCATCATTCTTAATTCCTATGTGAAACGCAATCGGCCTCTTGTTTTTGCAACGTGCTGATCGACAACCAGCAGCCAATTGACAGGAATGCACACACATCGTATTGAAGCTCTTAAGATTTAAATTTACTTGCATGCACCCTGAGGAAAATTTAGGCTGTTCCACACTTTATAATCATTTAAATTAGCTGGTCCCTTTTCTTTGCTAAACAGTTTTTTTTTTCTGAAATAGTTAAAACCTGCCAAGTTTTACTTTCTGCACTATGGGACTGGAGGCTTCAACCCAAGAGCCTGAAGCAGGGATTCCATGGCAAGTGCCAGAGGGAGCAGCAGAGGTTCCGTGTCAAGTCCTGGTTTGGATGCCCTTGCTTGTAATGCAAGAGCCAAACTTTCCACCACAGTGAACGTGGTTTGGTTTCACAGCAAAAGGATTTGAGTATAGGAGCAGGGAGATTCTACTGCAGTTGTACAGGGCCTTGGTGAGACCACACCTGGAGTATTGTGTACAGTTTTGGTCTCCTAATCTGAGGAAATACATTCTTGCCATAGAGGGAGTACAGAGAAGGTTCACCAGACTGATTCCAGGGATGGCAGGACTTTCATATGAAGAAAGACTGGATAGACTCGACTTGTACTCACTAGAATTTAGAAGAGTGAGGGGGGATCTTATAGAAACTTACAAAATCTTAAGGGGTTGGACAGGCGCTGTAATACAAGTTGATTTCCCCCCTGTGAAACCCGACACAGCTTCCTCCCACTGCCTTGCCTTTGGACACTGTGACTATGCCAATAATCTGCAAGGCAATGCCATGGTTTTTTCCACGATTGCATTGAGGCTGGGCATACCCTAGATGTTCGATGCAAAAGGAGTGGGCAAAGATAACTGCAACATTCAACTGCAGGAATCAAATCCAGTGAACATTGCTGCAAAAAGAATTGCGTGGGTGAATAGATCTTGAAATGCCACACCATTAACAGTATCACTAGCCTTAGATATCACTCAATGTACATATTCCCCACTCACCTAATTACCGTTCACAGGGCCCACGGCTGAATCCTCCGATGCCTCGCGTGTGCGCATGCGCGCGCAGCCGCCAAGAAATTGTGTCCCACCAGTCCCCCGGTCCCCTCCATGTTTTGATAGCGATATCCGTCACGGACCGTCAGGCAACATCTCTGGAGAAAAAGGATGGACCTGCACAGTGAACGGTAGAGCTCTGGGAAGTATTGTAGAGGAGAGGGATCTAAGAGTGCAGGAACATAGTCTCATGAAAGCCGTGTCACAGGTAGATAGGGAGAGGTAGAAAGCTTTCGGCGCATTGGTCTTCATTAGTCAGAGGATATAAGTTGGGAGATCATGCTACAGTTAGTTTAGTTTAGTTTAGTTTAGTTTAGAGATATGGCGTGGATACAGGCGCTTCAGCCCACCAGTCCACATCGACCAGCGATCCCCGCTGATGTACACTATTTAGGTATGTTGCAAAACTTACCTTCAGTGGCGCTGCAGTTCTGTCATTGCCCATGTGCGCGACTTTGACGCCTTTGAGAGGGGGGCGGGTTTAAAACGCCGTTTTCTCCAGGCTATTGAAATCGATGTTGTTCAGCCTGTTTAGCTGCTGACGAAAAATCGCTTCGACATTCATTCTCTGCAGTTATTTTTAAACTAAGTTAGATCATTTAATTGCTATAGTAAATTAAAAATCATCTTCTAAAGCCGCGAACGCCGACAACGGGACGGATCTCACGTAGGGGACAAGGCAAGATAGGCTGTTTATTTTTACATTAAAAAGTGCTTCTTAAGATCCCTTTAATCAAAATTTTAAGTTGCGAGAAGGTGACTTGTGGCCCATCTGAACCGGCAGTATTTTTCCTGCCGACATGGGGTTCAAATCGATGCAACCGCAACGTTCCAAACCATCGCGTTCCACAAAATCCCACTCACAAGATGATTTAAATGGCCATTAATTTACAGCAATTAAACACTAAATTCCTTCCATTTGGCCTATAAATTAATGACAATGAGATTTAAAAATCATGTTTTATTGTGAATTATTGTGTGAATGTTATTTGGACACTTAGGCTATTTAAAAATTTAGAAATAGATTAGAATTAGATTCCTTTATTGTCATTCAGACCTTTCGGTCTGAACAAAATTATGTTGCCTGCAGTCATACACAGAATCAATAATAACAAAACATACAATAAACACAAATGAAACATCCACCACAGTGAGTTCACCAAGCCCATCCTCACTGTGATGGAGAAAAAGTCTTAGTCTCCGTCTCTTCCCTCCTTGTTCTCCCTCTGCGCTGAGGCAATTGATCCAGGCCGAAGATGCCGTCCTCCAGTCCAGCGGACCTCCGTGGTGATGCCGCCAGAACGCCGTCTCCGCTCCGAGACGGCCCTCCAAAGCATCAGCTCCAGGCCGCCGCGCCCTGCTTCAGGCCGCCGCCCCAGCTCTGGGTCCCACAGTCTCCGTTCCAGGCCACCGCCCCAACTCCGGATCCCGCAGTCACCGCTCCAGGTCTCGCAGTGTCCGCTCCGGGCCGCCGCCCAGCTCCGGGTCCCGCAGTCTCCGCTCCGGGCCGCTGCCCCATCTCCGGGTCCCGCAGTCTCAGCTTCGAGCCCCGCTGCATCAGCTCCAGGCCGCCGCCGAAAGCCAGAACGCCGCACCAGCAAGTCGGGCCACCGCTGCCTTAGCCCCGAAGACGGCCAGCCTCTCGTTGGTAAGTCCTGGCTGGCTCTGCCTCCGGAGCCTCGGGGTCGGTCGCAGGTTGGAGGCCGCCAGCTCCGTCATTAGGCCTCAGCGCAGACGGAGGCAGAGAAGGGGGATACGACACAAAAAAGTCGCATTCCCCTGAAGGAAGAGACAGAACATGTTTCACCCCCTCTAACACAACCCAACAAACCAAAACTTAACCAAAACAAGACAAAAAAAACAACAGAAAAAAGTAAAGACAGAAGGACTGCAGGCAAGCCGCAGCTGTTAACAGCGCCGCCACTTCCGGATGTTAATCTTAATCTTTCCTTAAGAAATGGATAGATGTTTAGATCTAGTAATTGAATTTAGATGAAACTGATGATTTTCTTGTTGAGTATTTACTATTGGTTTTAGCGTTTAACTTTATAATTTCTACCTTTTTTTCTAAAACTGCAAATAATTACTTGTTTCTGTTAATGCTGTTCAGTGTTTTTTTTTAAATTGACATTGTAAACAGATTTCTCCAAAGAAGAAATGCATAATTGTTAATCCAAAAGCCCAGCTGTTATTGTCATTGCACGTCAGTGCAACGAGATTTAGTATGCAGCTCCAACCGATGAAAAAGAAAAGTAAAATAAATAAATAAGCTGTGTGGCGTGACCATCCGAGGGAGACAGTCCAGGGGGGGATGGGGGGGGAGGGCACTCAGCAGGGCCGGTTCAGAGCCGCTATAGCTCTTGGAATAAAGCTGTTTCTGAGTCTGGAGGTTCAGGCGTAGAAGGCCTTGTAACGTCTTCCGGAGGGAAGTAGTTCAAACAGTCCATTACAAGGGTGTGATGAGTCTTTATGGATGCTGACGGCCTTCCTGAGGCATCGTGTGTGGTAGATGCCCTCCAAAGCTGGTAGCTCTGTCCCAATGATCATCTGCGCTCTGTGGACGACGCGCTGAAGAGCTCTCCTCTCCGCCTCCGTGCAGCTGAGATACCACACAGAGATGCCATACGTTAATATGCTCTGTGTGATGCAGCGGTAGAACATTGTCAGCAGCTGTTGGGGCAGACCAGTCTGTTTTAATGACCTCAGGAAGAACAGTCGTTGCTGTGCCTTCTTGACCAGCGCAGCGGTGTTGGTGGACCATGTGAGGTCCTCTGAAATGTGAGTGTCCAGAAACTTAAAGCTGGACACTCTCTCCACACTTTCCCCGTAAATGGAGATTGGGGCGTATTCTCCATTATGGGACCTCCTGAAGTCAATAATCAGCTCCTTGGTCTTGGAGGTGTTTAGTGAAGGCAGCAACTCTACTGCTGAGCCACCATGCCACCATTAAACGGGACATTGATGAAGCCAAAAAATAAGGCCCAGTAGAAATTAAACAAAATAAATGACTACATTTTAATATTTTTAATCCACATTTTGTGCAGTGGTTAAGATATTCATTCAATGCAATCAAAACACATTTCACTTTGAGCAATGCAGCACAGGGAAAGGCACTTCAGCTCACAAATGTTTGTGTTGGGCATGATGTCAAGTTAACATCATCTCCTTTGTTTGCATGTGATCCATATTGTTGCATTCCCTGCATATCCATGTGCCTATATAAAAGCCTCTTAAATGTCACTGTTGTATCTGCCTCCACCACCAATCCTGACAATGCATTCCAGGCACCCTATGCTCTTCGCGTAAAAAGCTTGCCCCACACATCTCATTAGACAATAGGTGCAGGAGTAGGCCATTCGGCCTTTCGAGTCAGCACCGTCATTCAATGTGATCATGGCTGATCATCCACAATCAGTACCCAGTTCCTGCCTCCACATATCCCTTGACTCCGCTATCCTTAAGAGGTCTAGCTAACTCTCTCTAGAAAGCATCCAGAGAACCGCCCTCTGAGGCAGAAATTCCACAGACTCACAACTCTCTGTGTGAAACAGTATTTCCTCATCTCCGTTTTAAATAACTTACTCCTTATTCTTAAACTGTGGCCCCTGGTTCTGGACTCCCCCAACATCGGAACATGTTTCCTGCCTCTAGTGTGTCCAAATCCTTAATAATCTTATATGTTTCAATAAGTTCTTCTCTCATCCTTCTAAATTCCAGAGTATACACGCCCAGCGATTCTATCAACATATGACAGTCCCGCCATCCCGGGAATTAACCTTGTGAACCTTTGCGGCACTCCCTCAATGGCAAGAATGTCCTTCCTCAAATTTGGAGAACAAAACTGCACACAATACTCCAGGTGTGGTCTCACTAGGGCCCTGTACAACTGCAGAAGGACCTCTTTGCTCCTATACTCAACTCCCCTTGTTATGGCCAACATGCCATTCGCTTTCTTCACTGCCTGCTGTACCTACATGCGTACTTTCAGTGACTAATGAACAAGGACCCCCCCAGATCCCATTGTACTTCCTCTTTTCCCAGCGTGGTTTCTTGGTTTCTTGGTCCTCCAAAATATTCCAAATGGAATTTAAACTGGAGGTGGTGAAGGGAGGGCTTAAGCCAGAAAGGGCATTTGGGAAGAAAGAGCTACTTTCAATTTAGTTGCATCTGGTTGGGTAACTATAGTTGGGTGGAGATTATTCCATGCTTTAATTGTGCGGGGGAAGCACAAATTGCTGTATACATCTGTCTTTGTAGCTGGGATCACAAATTGGATTGAATGCCCTCGTCTGCTCCTAATTGGTTTGGGTTTGGTGTAGGTCTTGTAGTTGAGCTGACCATTTAACATTTTGTAAAAACAGGTCAAACGGTGAGCTTCACGTCTGTCTTGGAGAGGGTTCCACCCCAGAGAATTCAGAAGTTTGGTGACACTCGTTTCTCTCTCATAGGTGTTAGTAACAAATCGAGCTGCCTGTCTTTGGACACGTTCGATGGAAGAAATGTTTTTATTTGTGTATGGGTCCCATGCTGCAACTGTGTAGTCCAAATGAGGTCTAACGAGGGTGAAGTATAGCTTCTCCTTGACAGAAGTTGAACAATGATGAAAGTTGCGCCTCAGAAAGTTTAGGACACCTGTTGCTTCCACCATTGCATGATGAGTCTGACCATTCCAACGCAGATCATTCTGCAATTTGATGCCAAGATACTTGGTTTGTTTGGATTCTTTAAGGGTGGCACCAAGTATATTGTAAGATGTTTCGCCTGCATTCCTCTTTCTGGTGACAACTTAGTTTCACATTTGGAAGGGTTGAACTGCATGCCCCATTGTTGTGACCACTCAACCATAGTATCAAGATCCTTTTGGAGAGCATCTTCATCATCGGCTGACTTAATTGGACGGTACAGCAAACAATCATCAGCGAAAAGTCTGGTCGTACTTACGATTTTTTCATGGATGTCATTTATGTAAAGCAAAAATAGGTGTGGGCCAAGTACTGTGCCCTGTGGTGTACCAGTCAACACTGGATGCCAATTGGAGCTCTTTCCATTCACACACACACGCTGAAGACGTTTTGTCAGGAAACTGGAAATCCATCGTTTCGTGTTGGAACGAATACCATAGAAGTCAAGCTTCCGAAGCAGTCTCTGGTGTGGGATGACATCAAATGCTTTAAAAAATCTTGACATCATTTAGATAATAATCTGCCTTCCTGTATTTGCCACCAAAATGGCTAACCTCACATTTATCCACATTAAACTGCATCTTCCCACTCACCCACCCTGTCCAAGTCACTCACAGCATCCTCCTCACAATTCACACTGCCACCCAGCTTTGTGTCATCTGCAAATTTGCTGATGTTACTTTTAATCCCTTCATCTAAATCATTAATCTATATTACTAAAAGTCTGATCTTGACCACTTCCTGTTGTTTTGTATATTGATTTTAGAAAAAACTTACGGCTGTGATTTTTTGCCACCTTACTCAGTCCCCCTCTGCTGCGCAGGACAAGAGGATTTTCCCAATCGATGAAAAATAAAAGAGTTATTAGTGTTTATAAAATGTTGAGATTCTTTCTCCTGTAGGCCACGCCCCTTCCGGAGGGACTATAAAACCCGGAAGTGTGGAGGTGCCTCAGTTCTCTGCAAAATGGGGGAGCGAGAGGTTGCAATTCTCAGTCTGAGCTGTAAATAACACTGAACACATATCTACTAAACTGAGTGGTTTTACTGACCTGTCAGTGTCCTTAATGTGGTTTCAAACGTAGTTTGAAAATGCAAAAGTGTGTTTTGGATTGAAAGTGCTAAAGCTGCTTTGCCTTTGGTTTTGAAAGTGCTAAAGCGAGCTGCCTTGCCTTTGATTTTGAAAGTGCTAAAGCGAGTTGCCTTGCCTAATTAGAACTGCCTTGCCCAATTAGAGCTGCCTTGCCTAATTAGAGCTGCCTTCTTTATAATTCTAAGTCTAATCTTGACCACTTTATATTGATTTTAGAAAAAAAGCTTCCACGTACGGCTGTGATTTTTGGCCATCTTACTCAGAGTCCTCCTCCGCTCAGGTGCCGAAGATTTTTCCCATCGATGAATAAAAAAGAGGTTATTAATTTTTTTTAAATGTTGAGATTGAAATGTGTTCCCCATAATGTTTCTTTGTGTGTCTTGTGTGGGGGGTGATGTGGGGGGATGAGGGGGAAACCGTTTTGGTCGCCTCCTCCACGGAGAGGTGACTTTTTCCAGGTCGCCTCCCTCGTGGCCTAACAACGAGGATCTGGCGGCCTTTCCCGGGGACGCGCCCGAGGCTTAAGTAGCGGGCGCAGCGCAGACTCTCGGCGTGGAGCGGGCGAGCCCTCGCCGGAGGGGAGCACTCCGTTTCGCTGGCCCGCGGCAGCCGGCAGCCTGAAGTCGCAGTCTGCAGAGCTCCAGCTGGCGCAGCGTCCGCAGCCTGGGATCCCTCGTGGGGGACCCGGGAGAAGAAGAAGCTTCCACCGCCGATCCGCAGCCAACTTCTACCGCGGGCCTGGCGTGGACTTACCATCAGGAGCGGGGTCCCTCGCCGGGGACATCCGGAGGGAAGCTGCAACTGCCGGCCCTGCGGTCCGCCGTGCTTCTGGCTGCGGCGCGGCGGGGACTTTAAATCTGCGTCCTACACCAACCTGAAGCCGCGGTCTCCGGTGAGGAAGGGCCGATTCTGGACTTACCTGGACTCTTACCGGTCTGTACATCTGGTCGCCCGCAGCGGCGTCTGCGGAGGGTTGATGTCCCGACCACGGGGGAAAATGGAGGAGGACTGGCCAAATTTTGTTCCTTCCACCACAGTGATAAATGCTGTGGTGGATGTTTGTGTTCAATTTTTATAGTGTTTTTGTGTGTTCTTTATCATTGCACCGCTGCTGGCAAATTCATTTCACTTGCACTTTATGTGCAATGTGACGAATAAAACTGATTGTTGTTGAGATTCTCTCTCTTGTCAATCAGGAGGGACTATAAATCCCGGAAGTGTGGGCGTGGCTCAGTCTCTGCACGATGAGGGAGGGAGAGGTTACGACTCGCTGTCTTTAGTGGACTTGCACCCTGCTTGAAATGGAATTTCAAGGAATAGCCGTGAGTCAACTGCGAGCCCACCAGCCGTGAGTGAGTGAGCTGCCAATTTTCTATCCATGTCATACCCGCAATACCATGTGCTCTAATTTTGCCCACTAATCTACTTTGTGGGACCTTGTCAAATGCTTTCGGAAAGTCCAGGTACACTACATCCACTGGCTCTCCCTTGTCCATTTTCCCAGTTACATCCTCCAAAAATTCCAGAAGATTAGTCAAGCTTAATTTCCCCTTCCTGAATCCATGCGGACTAAGACCGATCCTGCTGCTGCTATACAAATGTGCCGCTATTTCATCTTTTATACTTGACTCCAGCATCTTGCCCACCACCGATGTCAGGCTAACTCGTCTATAATTCCTGATTTTATCTCTCCCACCTTTCTTAAAAAGTATTCAACTCGTCTGCCATTTCCTTGTTCCCCATAATAAATTCACCCTTTTCAGTCTTCAAAGGTCTAATTTTGGTCGTGACTCAATTTTTCTTCTTCAAATACCTAAAGAAGCTTTTACTATCCTCCTTTATATTCATGGCTAGCTTACCTTCGTATATCATCTTTTCTCCCCATGTTGCCTTTTTAGTTATCTTCTGTTGCTCTTTAAAAGTACCCAATCCTCTGGCTTCCCGCTCATCTTTGCTATGTTATAATTCTTCTCTTTTTATTTTTATACTGTCCCTGTCAGCCACAGTCACCCCTTACTCCCCTTGGAATCTTTCTTCTTCTTTGAAATGAACTGATCCTGCACCTTCTGTATTATTCCCAGAAATACCTGCCATTGTTGTTCCACTGTCTTCCCTGCTAGGGTATCTTTCCAGTCAACTTTGGCCAGCTCCTCCCTCATGGCTCCATAGCCCCCTTTGTTCAACTGTAATACTGACACCTCCGATTTATCAATCTCCCTCTAAAATTTTACATTTAAACATCATATTAGGGTCACTACCTCCTAATGGCTCCTTTATCTCGAGTTCCCTTTTCAAATCCGGTTCATTACACAACACTAAATCCAAAATTGCCTTCTCCCTGGTAGGCTCCAGTGCAAGCTGCTGGATTAAACAACTTGCACCCTAATATAACAACCGTAGCATTACCTTTACGACATGCCAATTTTAACTCTTGATTCAACTTGCATCCTATATTCAGACTACTGTTTGGGGGCCTGTAGATAACTCCCATTAGGGTCTTTTTACCCTTACAATTTCTCAGTTCTATCCATACTAATTCTGCATCTCCTGATTCTATGTCACCCCTCACAAGGGACAAAATTTCATTCCTCACCAACAGTTACCCCACCCCCTCTGCCCACCTATCTGTTTTTTCGATAGGACGTATACCCTTGACTAATCGGTTCCCAGCCCTGGTCCTCTTGCAGCCATGTCTCTGTAAGTCCCACAACATCACACTTTCCAATTTCTAACTGAGCTTCAAGCTCATCCACTTTATTTTTTATACTTTGCGCATTCATATACAACACTTTCACTTAGGTATTCACCTCCCCTCTCATCCACTCACTATTGGCCCTGACCTTACTCTCTTATCCCTTCTTGAACTTTCCTTCCCATTAATTCGGGAGTCTTTTGTAACTTTTCATGTGCTCACTTCCCCTTTAACTCCATCTTTATACTCCCAATTTGTCAATCCCTCCCCCCCACTATTCAGTTTAAACCCAAACGTGTAGCCCTAGCAAATCTGCCTGCCAGAACGTTAGTCCCCTTCCAGTTAAGGTGCAAACTGTCCCCTTTGTACAGGTCACCCCTACACCAGAAGAGATTCCAGTGGTCTATAAAGCTAAATCCTTGCTCTCTGCACCAGCCCTCCAGCCACACATTCAGATCCCCTATCTCCCTGTTCCTGCTAGCACATGGTACTGGAAGCAATCCAGAGATAACCACCCTAGAGACCCTGCTTTTCAGTCTTCTTCCTAATTCTCTAAACTCGCTGCAGAACCTCCTTCCTCTTCTTCCCGACATCGTTTGTGCCCACGTGCGCAACTACTGCCAGCAGTTCACCTTCCCTCTCGAGGATGTTCTGAATTTGGTTTGTGACACTTGAACCCTGGCACCAGGGAGGCAACACACCATCCTCCAGTCTCGCATACCGCCACAGAATCTCCTGTCCATACCTCGGACAATGGATTCGCCCGCTACTATAGCTCTGCCCGGCGTCGGCCTAGTCAGTCGAGTCTCATCGCTTGGATTAGAGCCACCAACCTGTCTGCCGCTCGGTCTGGAAGCGTTGTCTGCCCGACAATTCCCAAAAGGGTATACCTGATTCCATTTGGTACAGCCACTGGGGTCTCCTGCACTCCACGGTTACTCCCCTTTCTCACAGTCACCCACCTTCGCTCTCCCTGTATCCTTGGCGTGACAACCTCACTGTAGTCTTGTCCAGGAAACTCTCATTTTCCCGGATGGCCCTGAGGTCATCCAGCTGCTTCTCCAGTTCCCCAACACATTCGTTCAGGAGCTGCACCTGGACACAATTTCTGCAGGTATAGTTTCTAGAAGCACCAGCAGTGTCCCTGTCTTCCCACATCCTGCAGGAAACACACTGCTCCAACATGCCTGCCATTTCTTCAGGTCAAAAGTCACAATTTCAAACAAGTGTAGCCTCCTTGCCACAGCCTCCTCGCCGAAGGCTCTTGAGCCAAAGGCTTGCACTTTTCTCAGGCTAAAGACTCATACTTCCCTCGGCAAGGCCGCTCCCCAACTGGCCGCTCCCCTAGAACAACCTTGCTTATATTGGCTGATACATTGCCTAATTCGCCAATTTACCAATTTGTAGGTGTATTACAAAACTTACCTTCAGCGGCGCTGCAGTTCTGTCACTGGCCGTGTGCACGACTTTGGCACTTTTGAGAGGGGGGCGGGTTTAAAATGCCGTTTTTCTCCAGCCTGTTGAAGTCGATCTTTGTCAGGCTGTTTAGCTGCTGAAGAATAATAGCTCCGACATCCGTATTATCACGTTTCTTTTTAACTGCGCTGGATAATTTAATAGGTAGAGTAAATTAAAAAATCGTCTTCTAATGCCGTCAACGTCGACAACGGGACGGATCTCACGTATGGGACAAAGCAAGGTACGCCATTTATTTTTGCATATAAACGTGCTTCTTAGGATGCCTTTAATCAAAATTTCACGTTGCGAAAAGGTGACTTGGGCCCCATACGAACCGGCAGTATTTTTCCTGCCGATATGGGGTTTAAATTCACCGCAAATGCAACGTTCCAAACGATCGCGTTCGACAAAATCCCACTTGCAAGATGATTAAAATGGCCATTAATTTACGGGAATTAAACACTAAATTCCTTCCATTTGGCCTATAAATTCATGACAATGAGATTTAAAAATTATGTTATATTGTGAATTCTTGGGTGAATGTTATTTGGACACTTAGGCTATTTAAAAATGTTAATCTTTTCTTAAGAAATGGATAGATGTTTAGATCTAGTAATTGAATTTTGTAATTAGCTACAATTAGGTAACTAACTAATTATATGCTTTAATTTCAGTTCATCCAAGTAAGATTGTTTCATATTTGTTTCAGAATGTTTCAATCTATAATAACTGAAATTTTATTTCAGTCTTAATTTTTAAGAAAGTTAGGGGCTTTTGACTGTCCTCGATCACAGCTTTTGTGTTAAGTCAATGGAAAAGCAATAGGGAACAAGATGCTAATTTCCGAGTATGAAAATGGCTATAACTTTTTTACTACTGAAGATATGAAAGTGAATTAGGTGTCAAATTAAACTTCTTTTTATGCTTTATCTGATGGGATAAATTGCAGACTTGATTTTTTAAATCTCAAAATTTTGTAACATTGCTACAATTTGCGAATTAAATTCCTCAGTTTTAAACTGTCTCCCTCTGACACCTTCTTTCTCACGGACTTTCAAGCCAATAGTCTCTTCTCTCTGCTTCTGCTTGCTGCTTCTCCGAGCTCCACATAAGGACTGGCCCTTTATTCTGAATAAAGGCTTCTCACTTTCTCAAGAAGGTGCTATGAGAATGGGAATGGGTGTTAGTGAGATGGAAGAGGGAAGCAGGAAGTTGCATTCCCTTCAGTACCTTCTGAATGTTGAAATAGAGGGGAGGGAGATATGATGGTCCTGATATGGGGAACTCTATCCTTCTCTAGATGGGAGATGACTTAAAAAGACATTTGGATTGATTCATGGATTCAAAAAGGTTTATAGAGATATGGACCAAATGCTGACGTGAGATAAATATAGATAGGCATCTTGGATGGCATGAACAAGTTGGGCCAAAGGGCCAGTTTCCATGCTATATAACTATGAATCTCTGTGATACACTCCCTTTGACTATGGGAGGGTATCAGGAAGTGGTATTCTGTTTATGCATGGTAAAGGTCAATTTGCTAAAGAACAATTGCTTTGCTATTGTGGCAATGGCTTAATGGCAAAGAAGAAATTCATCCACAGAGAAGATAATTATAGTACTTTAAAAGGATTAAGCAATAGGGGAAAGTACTATTCTCACCTACCTTCTTTGAAAACCATGGACAAAAATCACCAAACCCTGCAGAATTGTCACCATCTGCCATCATTTTCTCAATCACTGTCATTTTGCTTATAAAAAGTCCCCGAGGCCGATTCAATATTAATTTATTTTGGGAAGTCTAAGTGCAATTCTGCAGGAGTTTGCTGAGCCCAAATATGCTAGTTTGCCTTCAGAATCAGTTCTTTAAAAATACTTCCTTCTTAGTAAAACATTTTGAGATTTCATGGGTTGCGTAAGAAGCTTCATAAATGAGAGGTTTTCCAACACCATTGTGAAAAATACACAGTGCTATTTTGGTATCAAATTTTAGATCATGCTGTTTGTTGCTCGGGGGGAAATCCAGATTGAACCCACACATACATCTGCAACTCCAAGGGAATAATCAATGAACTGAATCATTTGTGATTAAGGGCCACCAGAATTCATTGCCGGCAATGAAAAAAATCCCCAGCACCTCCTCAGTAACATTTACTGTCATATTCATAAAGCCGTGGCCAGAACTTGTTAAAAAAAAGTGAATAGGTGTTTTTGTATCAGAGGAGGAACACCTTAAACCGCGTAAAAATGTGTCATACTTCTTTAAAACGTTTACATCTGCCACAGAGGGTGTTGTGCTCCTGTTGTGAATTGGCTGTTTCTCTTTAGCTTTCAGTCAATCTTCATTGGGGTCTGGGGAGTGTGTGGGGCAGCACATGTTTCCCCAAATATAAACTTTATTCGGAATAAAAACAATATATAAAAACAATAACAGTGCAAACACTCTTTGGACATTCTCAGCGTCTATCCATTCATTAGTGTTATATTCAGAAGAGCACACAAACTATCTCTATACCCAGCACCTTGCCACTCTGTGGCCCCGTGGGCTGATATCCCATTCCTTGTTGGATGGGTGTCTCCACCAGACCCTGCCCTCAATGTCCTGCCGAAGAAGGACCCTAGACTGTGGTTCTCCCCCATAGAGCCTTGGCGTTGGCTGCACCAAGCTTCAGCCAGTCAGCACTTGGCTCTGATGTAGCAGAGTGCAAGATACTGCTTCACTCCCACATGCACCTGGACTGTAAGATCCATTCATTGCTCCTCACCTAAGAGTTGGGAGAACTTTGTGAAACCTCCTGTGTAGGAAGGAACAGCAGATGCTGGTTTAAACTGAAGATAGACACAAAAAGCTGGGGTAACTCAGCGGGACACGCCGGTGACATTTCGGGCCGAGACCCTTCTTCAGACTGAAAACAATATATACAAAACAAGAAAAGTGCAAACACTCATCGGACATTCTCAATGCCTATACATTCATTCGTGATATATTCGGTCGTGTACACAAACTGCCTGAAGAAGGATCTCGACCCGAAACGTCACTCATTCAGAGATGCTGTCCATCCTGCTGAGTTTCTCCAGCTTTTTGTGTCTACCTTTGCTAAACCTCAGTTGGCAGTCAAAAGGGGCCACCATTCTTGCATTTTGAGACACACTAGGTCAGCGACCCTCCTCCACACATTCCACCACCATCCTCTCCATGGCATCACCCTCCGTCTCCCCCCTTTCTGGTTGAGTATTCATAACAGAGACAACCAGTGTAGACAAGTGAGTGAGGAAGAGACGCTAGGTGTTGGGGGTTGATGAAAGCACAGTGAAAGCACAATGTTTTGGAATCCACAATCCTGCAAACTCGCAATTTAATGAAAACATGCTCTTCGGACCACTGGCCACAGATCACCCGTTCATACTAGTTCTAAGTTATACCACTTTCTCATCCTCTCCCTACATTTTAGAGGCAACTTACCGAGACCAATTAACTATACCAGAAGATCAGAAACCCACACGTCTTTGGTCTGTGGGAGGAGAAACCAGATTGCCCGGAGGAAACTCACACGGCCAGAGGGAGATCATGCAAACACCACACAGAAAGTACCCAAGGTCAGGATCAAACCCTGCTCTCTGGGGGTGTGGGGCATTAGCTCGACTAGCACCCTGCACCACTGCACCACTTCATCGAGGGCTGGAACAGCAACATTGAAATATTAACACAATGTTGCCAACACTATAATGATTAATAAATATATTGTACAACAAGATGTGTAAGAAGAAACGGCAGATGCTGGTTTGCACCGAAGATAGAGGCCCAATAGCAGAAGCGTTCATGTCACATAGAAACATAGAAACATAGAAATTAGGTGCAGGAGTAGGCCATTCGGCCCTTCGAGCCTGCACCGCCATTCAATATGATCATGGCTGATCATCCAACTCAGTATCCCGTACCTGCCTTCTCTCCATACCCCCTGATCCCCTTAGCCACAAGGGCCACATCTAACTCCCTCTTAAATATAGCCAATGAACTGGCCTCAACTACCCTCTGTGGCAGAGAGTTCCAGAGATTCACCACTCTCTGCGTGAAAAAAAAAGTTCTTCTCATCTCGGTTTTAAAGGATTTCCCCTTTATCCTTAAGCTGTGACCCCTTGTCCTGGACTTCCCTAACATCGGGAACAATCTTCCTGCATCTAGCCTGTCCAACCCCTTAAGAATGTTGTAAGTTTCTATAAGATCCCCTCTCGGGGCTGGAAACTGGAAGTATCCCGAGCTAATTCTGCTACCACCATCATCCATTGCAGCAAGTGATGGCTCCCACTGATTGTCGCCAGAAGCTTGTGTCCTTTTCAGGAAGGACGATGATAGCGGTATCAACATTTGAAACATGGAAGATGGACAGGAAAGAAGAAGACCAAAGATAGACACAGAATGCTGGAATGACTCCACGGGACAGGCAGCATCTCTGGAGAGAAACATAGTATAATTTGGTGAGACATACATTTGGCATTGGTGAGACCAAATCTGGAGTATGGTGTACAATTTTGGTCGCCCAATTATAGGAAGGATGTCAACAAAATAGAGAGAGTACAGAGGAGATTTACTAGAATGTTGCCTGGGTTTCAACAACTAAGTTACAGAGATAGGTTGAATAAGTTAGGTCTTTATTCTCTGGAGCGCAGAAGGTTAAGGGGGGACTTGATAGAGGTCTTTAAAATGATGAGAGGGATAGACAGAGTTGATGTGGACAAGCTTTTCCCTTTGAGAATAGGGAAGATTCAAACAAGAGCACATGACTTCAGAATTAAGGGACAGAAGTTTAGGGGTAATATGAGGGGGAACTTCTTTACTCAGAGAGTGGTAGCGGTGTGGAATGAGCTTCCAGTGGAAGTGATGGAGGCAGGTTCATTGGTATCATTTAAAAATAAATTGGATAGGCATATGGATGAGAAGGGAATGGAGGGTTATGGTATGAGTGCAGGCAGGTGGGACTAAGGGGAAACAAATTTGTTCGGCACGGACTCGTAGGGCCGAGATGGCCTGTTTCCGTGCTGTAATTGTTATATATGGTTATATGGTTATAATTTGCCAGTCTATCCTAGCCAATTCCCGTCTCAAACCTTCAAAGTCTCCTTTATTTATATTCAGGACCCTAGTCTCTGAATTAACCATGTCACTCTCCATCCTAAAGCAGAATTCCACTATTTTATGGTCACTGTTGCCCAAGGGGCTCTGCACAACAAGATCACTAACTAATCTTTCCTCATTACACAATACCCAGTCTAGGATGGCCTGCCCTCTAGTTGGTTCCTCTACATATCGGCTGAAAAAACCAAGCCATACATTCCAGGGAATTCTCCTCCTCAGCGCTGCTACCAACTTGTTTGGCCCAATCTATATGTAGATTAAAGTCACCCATGATAACTGTTGTACCTTTGCTGCACGCATCCCTAATTTCCTGCTTGATACTATCCCCAACCTCCCTATTGCTGTTTGGTGGTCTGTATACAACTCCAACAAGTGTTTTACGCCCTTGGCTATTTCACAGTTCTACCTATACTGATTCTACAGCATCCAAGCTAATGACTCTCCATACTATTGCATTAATCTCCTCTTTAAACAACAATGCCACCCCACCTCCTCTTCCTTTCTGTCTCCTTCCTGAACATTGAATACCCCTGCATGTTTAGCTCCCAGCCTTGGTCGCCATGTCTCCATAATCCCAACTATATCATATCCATTAACTACTAACTGCGCATTCAATTCTTCCACCTGATTACGAATGCTCCTTGCATAAAGGCACAAAGATTTCAGGTTTGTTTTTCTTTTCTCCCTTCTACCTTTTGCTTCTGTCCTCCTTTTATGTCCCTCTGTCTCCTTGCATTGGTTCCCATCCCCCTGCCCTATTAGTTTAAACGTGACCTTTCCTACACTCTCTTTCCCGTTAACTGCACGTAAACGCTTCCATGTTGTTGACCTCACCCCCCCCCCCACTGTTTAGTTTAAACCCACCCATGTAGCACCAGCAAACCTGTCTTCCAGAAAGTCAATCCCACTCCAATTAAGGTGCAACCGATCCCTTTTGTACAGGTCACCCCTTCCCCAGAAGAGATCCCAGTGGTCTATAAATCTAAATCCCTGCCCCCTACACCAACTCCTCAGCCACACATTCAGATCTCCTATCTCCCTGTTCCTACCTTCACTAGCACGAGGTACTGGAAGCAACCCAGAGATAACCACCCTGGAGGTCATGCTTTTCAGTCTCCTGCCTAGTTCTCTATACTCACATTGCAGAACAACCTTCCTCTTCTTACCCATGTCATTTTTGCCTACATGCACAACTACTTCCAGCTGCTCACCTTCCCTCTGGAGGATGTTCTGAAGTCTGTCTGAGATGTCTTGGACCCTGGCACCAGGGAGGCATCACACCATCCTAGCGTCTCGCCCGTTGCCACAGAAGGAATGGGTGACATTTTGGGTGGAGTCAAGACCCTTCTTCAGACTGAGAGTCAGGGGAGAGGGAAACTGTAGATATGAAAGGCTAAGGTGTGAAAACAATAGATCAAAGAGGACGCTGATCAAGAAAGATGTAGAATTCGATCGTTGTCAGCTGAGGGGAAGGTGTAAACTGTATTTGTCACCACAAGATGTTAAATTTATTGGCATAAAATGCATGTAGCAACCTAAACATAACTTGAGTGGAGATGGGTAAAACTGGATTTGAACAATTTGCGGATTTCCTTCAGCGACTTTGGAAGTTGAGGATTTCATTTCTAATACAAGGTTATCGAAACATATACTGGCCAATAAAAGTAGAACAATGACTAAGAGGCGTTTACAGCGAGTTGGGAAATCCCGGCCCACATACCAACAATGTACGCAGCCAGTATCAAGGCGTTTGCAAGCACGGGTTAGCGCTGGCATGAACCTTGGATGTTGCAGCGAAAAAAAGTAAGACTGGTTTTGGAATGACTATAATGGGCTGCTTGTTTTACAATTACTCATCTCCAATTTAATTGCATCTGAATCTGAAAAGTACAGAATAAACGGACTTCTGAAAATGTGTACTTTAAGCAAGTGAAGTATTGAATGGCGATAACGTGAGTAAACGAGGGGGCAGAGGGGTGTTAATGGTAGTCCAAAAAGAGGCACGTCTGTGCAGGTGAGTTGCTTGGAAAGAAAGAAGTTGAAGGAAACAAACCACCTTATTGAGTGACAAATCGCGACCAGTGTAACCTGTCTGGGATGCGGACACCGGCGTTCCAAGTGTTTTAAATGTCGTGGCCTCTTCTAGTTGCTAATCACGGCGTTTAGTATCTAAGATAGACACAGGATGATGGAGTAACTCAGCGGGGCAGGCAGCATCTCTGGAGCAAAGGAATAGGTGACTTTCGGGTCGAGAGCTTTATTCAGACCCAGTGCTATCATTATAGCGCTGACTACACTGGTTAAAGATTAAGAGCTTGACGCGGCAAAGAGAATGAGCTTGATCAATAGTGGATCGCGTTTATGTAGGGAATGGGCAAGATTTAGTTCCATACTCTTTCCCGAGAGTGGAGATGGGTAAGACAGACAACGTTAGCGTTTATTACCCATCTGTAATTGTTTTTGAAGTCCACTTCAGCCTTCCACCTTAAGGTAGTTTTACACTGAAGCGGGGTTTGGGACCCACCATGGCATTGAAGGAACACCAATATATTTCCAACTCAGAATGCAGTGTGTAGGAAGGAACTGCAGATGCTGGTTTAAAGATAGACACAAAAGCTGGAGTAACTCAGCGGGACAGGCAGCATCTCGGGACCCCGAAACATCACCCATTCCTTCTCGCCGGAGATGCTGCCTGTCCCGCTGAGTTATTCCAACTTTTTGTGTCTATCTTCAGAATGCCACTGTATGTGTCTTGGAAGTTGCAACTTTTGTATCATACCTAATGTTGGTCCACCGACGATAGTTGGTCATTTAGTATGGTCATCCATTTTGTTCCTTGTGACTAGCTGCTGGCTTGAGTTGCCTAAATGTTGGGTGAAGTAAGTTCCAAAAGACAAACTTCATAGAGGTGGACACTAAATGCTGGAGTAACTCAGCGGGACAGGCTGCATCTCTGCAGAGAAGGAATGGGCGACGTTTTGGGTCGAAACCCTTCTTCAGACTGAACTTCAGACTGAACTTCTTCGTGGTGTATAGATTAATGAGGGGAATAGATAGGGTGAATGAACAGAGTATTTTGCCTGAGGTAGGGGAATCGAGAACGTAAGGGCATAAGGTTAAGGTGACAAGGGAAAGATTTAATAAGAACCTGAGGGGCATTTTGAACACACAGAGGGTGGTGGGTATATGGAACGAGTTGCTAGATGAAGTAATTGAGACATGTACTAAAACAACACCTTAAAAAGCATTTGTACAGTTATGAATAGGAAAGGTTTAGAGGGATAGGGGGCAGATAGAGGGAAATGGGACAAGGTTGGTTGGGGCATCTTGTTCGGTTTGGACGAGTTGGGCTGACGGTGCTGTTTCCGTACTGCATGACTCTATGGTGGTTGATAAAAAGTTACTGTATGGGTGCTAGTGGTTCTGTAAACTGGTCATGCATAAAGTACCTTGTGGATGGTCTTTTCGTACTATCGATAAGAAAGTGAAAAGGGGAGATATCGGGACAGAGGGATATTTGCAGGTGTGGAGTTATATATACAGGCAAGAGTGCCAAATAAAATAGTTCACCCAGCAATTCTTGACCCAGGCTCTTTATACTTGCAATTAGAAAATAACATTTAATTATACAAACTAATTTCCTAAAAATAATCCTTTTTAAAAGTCCTTGCTCATATTTTTGTTCTTGCCATACCGATTATGCACTTCTCAAATTCACTATTTCATCAAACCCTCTGTTGAGTAAAACAGTGGACTGAATTATTTGTGATTTGTGATTTTTTTTCACCTTGGTAACTCATTAATGAATACAGATTATTTATTCACGTAGAAAAGTATTTGGGAGCATCACTCCTGAATCACGTGTTGCACATTCCATGGTGACTGATTTGGAAAGGGATCACTAGTAAAGTAAAGTATGATTGTGCCTTCTTATAGAAATATTGCATGAATATGGAAGACTGTCCATTTTCATTTATCAGTTTGCGCAACTGTTCACTGCGGGGCACTGGCAGCAATAGACTCTTCACGTTCATGAGATCAAGGTCTTGCTGTCGCTGCTAACAGATAGGATTCCTGCCTATATATACTAGAGGGAGGAACCCTCATTCACCTAGGAATTTTCCCTTGTAGAGACATTGAGTCACTAACAACAGCTTTGAATGCATCTTCCTGTATCAATTGTTAGCAGCAGTTAGCAAAGAGTGATCCTGAGAAAGAAGTCGGAGGGAGAGAGTTGCAGAAGAAAAATAAATGGGAATAAAGAGGAATAAGAATAAAAATGAAAGGATGAGGACTTAAATAGTTGGGAATAAAGATGAGCAGGATATGGGGAAAAGAGTTGAGGAATATGTTTCAGAAGAGAATGGGAGAACAGGATTTTTGTTTGGAGGTTAGGCATCTAATGGGTGAAAAGCTTTGGAAACTATTTAAGTTAGCAAAGAAATTGCAGAGAATTGTGAATGTAGCCCAGTCCATCACACAAACAACCCTATCACTTATTTGAATTGAGGATCAAAAAAGAAGCGTACATATAAGCTGATGAACTAAATGTAGAAAGTGTCTCAGAATGAAAGGCTGCATTAATACAGGATCTGCCTGAACCCTAGGCAAGAAGTGAGGCTAAGTGTGAGAAAGTGATGACATAACAATTGAGGAAGTGATATGTTGTAGTCAGTTAAAAAATGATTTCATTTGGCTCTCTATTTTTCTTAAATCTAAATGTATCATTGTAGAGTTTGCCTCAATGAAGTCCTTGGAAAGAAAATGTTTCAAGTTTTTCAAGGCTCTAAACCCTCAGCTCAACCCTTAGAATTTAGAATGGGGTGACACAGTGACATAACAGTAGAGTTGTTGCCAGAGATTCCGGTTCTATCCTGACTACAGGGGCTGTCTGTGTGGGGTTTGTACGTTCTCCTGGTGACCACGTGGTTTTTCTCCAGGTGCTCCGCTTCCCTCCCACATTCCAAAGATGTGCTGATTTGTAGGTAAAAATTGTAAATTGTCCCTAGTGTGTAGGATAGTATGGGTGATCGTTGGTCGGCGTGGAATCGGTGGGCCGAAGGGCCTGTTTCTGCTTTGTATCTCTGAAGTCGAAAATCCAAAGAGTTTAATGTAAATTGTATCATCAAGGATGTGCCTTCAATATTTGCAATTTCCTCCTGAAACTTTTATTTATCTATCTTTTCCACTCCCGGTGTTCTGATTACTTGGTGTATCTGGAGCTGCCTCAATATATGTATAATTTAGAGTCATTGAGCCATATGGCATGGAATCAGGTCTTTCAGGCCACCAAGTCCACGCCAATCATCAAATATCCATTTACACTAATTCTCCACCGATTTCTTCTACCCCTATTTGCATCTCAACCTTCTCATCCAGTTTCTACAACTTGCCTACACACTCGGGGCAACTTAGTGGCCAAATAGCCCACCAACCCTCATGCATTTGGGATGTGGGAGGCAGTTGGAGCACCTGGAGGAAACCAGCGCGATCGTGGGGATAAAATGCACACTCCAGACAGGCAGCATTGGAGGTCAGATTGAACAGTGCATCACAGTGTTCCACATGTCAGAACTGTATAACCATGGCTATTCTTCATATCTAAATTCTGGGGACTGCATCATCAACAAAAGCGGAGTAGTGCTATATTGTCAGCACCACTGTCTCAGTTGACATATTAAACCAATGTCCTAAGATCCCAAGGTACTATTTTGAAGGAGAGCAAGGGAGTTACATAGAGTCATAGTTAGAAAGAATGTAAACTGCTCAACCCATCCATTCCAGCTGATACTGTTCAAGTACCTCAGAGGAAATTTCATGCATTTACTACCACTACTTAATTATTCAATAAAGTATTTTCCACCAACTCTTTGTCACTACAAATAAGTTGTCTGGTCCTAATCACAACACTCATTGTGAAGGTTGTGCAGAAATTTGGTTTTGGATTTCCTGCATAACAGGTTACCTCCAGATTACACCCCATCTGTTCATTCACTGTCACTGAGTCTGAATCCTGAAGGTTCCCTATCCAAACGCAGTGCATGTACACAGTTGTTCTGGGAGGTAGTTCACCACATCATTCCGAACTGCCATTACGAATAACAAAATATTGTGGCAGTCTAGTGACACTCATCGTTTGACAATAAGTAAATAGGTACTCATGAATAGAGACATTCATAGAGAGAAAAAACATATATAATGGTGGACCATACTGAAGGGCACAATAAAAATGCCTTGCCTAGTGCTCACATTGGGCATTCAATTTTAAAGCTGTTCTTAAAACTCAGGTAGCTTTGGGTTCAGTTCCATCTTGATTTCTCTTTGTCTCATAAAAAGCACAGTGTTTGTTAAATGTTGGAATATTTTCACTTCTCACAAAGAAAGTAACATGCACTAATGCACTAAAATGTGTCAAATATTCTTAGGATTTAAACAGCCATACAGTTTACCCATTTCCATAAGAGCTCATGAGAACTGTTGATGTATGTATGGTATAGGGAGGAAGATGTACAAGTGGGGAGAAAAATATAATCATGGAAAGTTTGAAGTATTATGAAAGAAATTTTACAATTTTGCACCAAATAACAGAAAAATTGTTGGATAAGCAAAAAATTGCACAAAAATAAGAAAAAATCTGATCAAATCCTGTACATCATATTTCATATTGAAACCCTTTCCTCTTTTTTTTTGACGTGTTGGCAACTATTGTTTCAAAATAGAGAAGCTTTGGTCTAGCGTGTATGATTAGTAACTGAAAAACAAAATTACTCTGAAACAGAACAGGATACAGAAGATGATGTCTGAACCCTATGGAACAAAATTTCTTTAATGCTTCCGCCTTATGTTAAAAACGTCACAAATGGATGAAACCATGTACACCCTCCTTTGGATTCCTTCTTCATAGCTCGGATATAGTCAGCATTCCATAGGACTAACTCGCCAAACTATATAAACATTTCCATCTCATCTTCCGCATTTTAATTTAGTTTAGAGATACAGCGTGGGAACAAGCCTTTCAGCCCACTGACCAACGATTACCTGTATACTAGTTCTATCCTACATACTAGGGACAATTTGTCGAGGCCAAGTAACCTACAAATCTGCACCTCTGGAAGGTGGAAGGAAACCGGAGCACCAGGAGAAAACCCACAGGGAGAAGATACAGACTCAGTTTCGACAGCACCCGTAGTAAGGATGGAATCCTGGTCTCTGGCACTGTTAAGCCTCTGTCCCACTTTCGCGATCTGATTGGCGACCTCTGCCGAGTTTGCCCTTGACTCATACTCACAGCATGGTCGCCACGAGGTCGTGGGAGGTCTTTGTAACTCTTCCTCATGTTCATGAGTGGTCGCCGCGTACTCATGGCCTCAAGTAGGCGTTTTTTCCAGCCTGATAAAAAATGTCCACAAGTTAAAAAAAAAGGTCGGCATGGAAAAAATGGATACTTTGTACTCGTAGGTAAGTCATAGGCAGGTCGTAGTAGGTCGTGATGGTAGTCGTAGGTAGTCGTAGGTCGGTAACGGGCCAGAGGAAAAAAAATGCAAACATGACAACATTTTATCATGTGATCATTTCCACTCATAGCTAGTCATAGTTGGTCTTAGGTGTGGAAGACTGAGGTCGAGGGGGGTCGTAGGAGGTTGTCGACATAGTCGAAGGAGGTCGTCGACATAGTCGTAGTAGGTCGTAGACATAGTCGTAGGAGGTATGATCGTAGGAGGTCTTTTACTTCGGCGAGTCAACACGACCTTGACATTTTCCAACTCGTCTTCTAGGGTCTACTAAACCCATGGATTAGGTCATCCAAATGGGACAAGCCCTCTAGACAGTATCTCTACCGCTGTGCCACAGTGCTGCCACTGTGTTCGACAATTATAAGGTGTACATTTATTTGATGTTTTGTAGATTGCACAATATTTGTATTTTATCATTTTAATGTCTAATAAATCTATTCCCCAACACGCCTGACTGATTAGTCTTTGTAAATCTATTTAGAACTTTGCTGTGATATTACTCATATCGGCAAAATCTTAAATTAGAAGGCCTGGATCATATCTAACTGAGGATTACTTCTTTCCAGTATTGGATTACATTAATCAAGACAGTTTGCATTATGTTCCTATCTTCAGCTGCTGATTTAGATTGTTTCCTATCTACTCGAAAAGCATTCAGGAACATGTGTAAAATGTTTTCTATCAGCCTACTAAAATTTGTCCTGTATATTGTTCATTTAATCATACTACATCCTAATCTAAGCATTTCATTCTCCTTGGTGGTGTCTTAGTGATACTGAATGCCCTTAGACCGTAGAACAGTACAGCACAGGAACAGGCCCTTTGTCCTACAATGTGTACACCTGACATGATGCAATGATCCATATACCTCATATACCTCAGTTTTATGTGTATCCATCTAAAAGCCTCTTAAACGTCACTGTTGTATAGCCTCCATCACCCTCGGTGTAAAAAATAACTTGCCCTGCACATCTCCTTTAAACTCCACCCCCCCCTCACCTAAAATGTACAACCCCCTCGGTCTTTGACATTTCCACACTGGGAGCAACAGTCTGACTGTCTATCGTATCTATGCCTTTCATATTTTATATACTTCTATCAGCTCTCCCCTTAACCTCTAGTGTTTCAGAGAAAACAATCCAAGTTTGTTCCCACCTCTCCTTTCAGCTAACACCCTCTGTATACCAGACATCAGCAACATTGCTGGAGTAACAGGCCATGAGTTCACTCTGGGCAAGTATGAGGTGTTGCACTTTGGGAGGTTGAATGTAAGGAGAAAGTATACACAGTTAATGGCAAGACCCTTAACAGCATTGGTGTATAGAGGGATCTTGGTGTGCCTTGGGGTTATGGGGAGAAGGCAGAAGAATGGGGTTAAGAGGGAAAGAAGATAGATTAGCAATGATTGAATGGCAGAGTAGACTTGATGTGCTGAATGGCCAAATTCTGCTCCAATCACTTAAGAACTCCCTGAAAGTGGCAACACAACATAAAGAATAAATATGCTATATTGCCTTCATCAATATGGTGATTGAGTATAAGAGCTACTAAGTCGTATTGTGTGCTGTTCTGATTGTCCCACTACAGGAAAAAATAGGTTTCAGAAAGGATGTAGACAAGGTTTATCAGGATGCAGCCTGGATTAAAGAATATTAGCTTTAATGAAGAAGGGTCTCGACCCAAAACCTGACCCATTCATTCGCTCCAGTGATGCTGCCTGTCCCATTGAGTTACTCCGGCATTTTGTGTGTATCCTAGCTATAAAGAGAGGTTTCTCTGGAGTATCGGAGGTTGAGGAGAGACCTGATGGGAATATATATAATTAAGTGGGATAGATAGCATGGAAATGTCAAAGAATGGAGGGCATATTTTTTTGGTCAGGGGGGAAGGTTTAAAGTAGTTGTGCGGGGTAATCTATTTTACACAGAGAATGGTGGATGCTGGAATGTGCTGCAAGGGGTGGTGATGGTGGTGGTAGCAGGTATGATAGTGGTGTTTAAGAGGCTTTTAGATAAGAACATGGAGGGACATGAATCATGTGAGGCAGAGGACATTGGTTAACGTTATCATGTTTGGCATGGATATTGTGGGCCAAAGTTCCTGTTCCTACATCCAACGTTTCTCTTCTCTTTGTTGTACAGCAAATGTCCGACCTAATTATTTTTTCAGGTGACTCATTCACACAGTTTTTAGGTGGTTTGTAAACATTGATGTTTAATTCTCAAAACTCCTCTTGTATTGCCCCAATTCCCACCTAGGTCCCTCTACTTCAATGAGTCCAGTTCCTGTTATTTGAAACAATACTCCCACCACTGTTTAGTTATGCTTCTTCTCTTCCCTTTAACCCGATGTTGTGAGAAATACTCCATTTTGCAAATTGTTATGTTCATTACCACTAACAGATAAGCCTCTCATTTCATTCTGTGACCATGATGCAGTATAATGTGGATAAATGTGAGGTTATCAACTTTGGTTCTTGGTTTCTTGGTCCTCCAAAATATTCCAAATGGAATTTAAACTGGAGGTGGTGAAGGGAGGGCTTAAGCCAGAAAGGGTTATTGGGAAGAAAGAGCTACTTTAAATTTAGTTGCATCTGGTTGGGTAACTATAGTTGGGTGGAGATTATTCCATGCTTTAATTGTGCGGGGGAAGAACGAATTGCTGTATACATCTGTCTTTGTAGCTGGGATCACAAATTGGATCGAATGCCCTTGTCTGCTCCTAATTGGTTTGGGTTTGGTGTAGGTCTTGTAGTCTATGTCGAGCTGACCATTTAACATTTTGTAAAAACAGGTCAAACGGTGAGCTTCACGTCTGTCTTGGAGAGGGTTCCACCCCAGAGAATTCAGAAGTTTGGTGACACTCGCTTCTCTCTCATAGGTGTTAGTAACAAATCGAGCTGCCTGTCTTTGGACACGTTCGATGGAAGAAATGTTTTTATTTGTGTATGGGTCCCATGCTGCAACTGCGTAGTCCAAATGAGGTCTAATGAGGGTGAAGTATAGCTTCTCCTTGACAGAAGCTGAACAATGATGAAAGTTGCGCCTCAGAAAGTTTAGGACACCTGTTGCTTTCACCGTTGCATGATGAGTCTGACCATTCCAACGCAGATCATTCTGCAATTTGATGCCAAGATACCTGGTTTGTTTGGATTCTTCAAGGGTGGCGCCAAGTATATTGTAAGATGTTTCGCCTGCATTCCTCTTTCTGGTGACACGCATAGTTTCACATTTGGAAGGGTTGAAGGGTGGCAAGAACAGGAAAGTAGACTATTATCTGAATGGTGGCCAATCAGGAAAAGGGGAGATGCAATGAGACCTGGGTGTCATGGTACAGCAGTCATTGAATGTAGGCATGCAGGTGCAGCAGGCAGTGAAGAATGCCAATGGTATGTTAGCATTCATAACAAAAGGATTTGAGTATAGGAGCAGGGAGGTTCTACTGCAGTTGTACAGGTTCTTGGTGAGACCACACCTGGCGTATTATGCACAGTTTTGGTCTCCTCATCTGAGGAAAGACATTCTTGCCATCGAGGGAGTACAGAGAAGGTTCACCAGACTGATTCCTGGGATGGCAGGACTTTCATATGAAGAAAGACTGGATAGACTCGGCTTGTACTCGTTAGAATTTAGAAGATTGAGGGGGGATCTTACAGAAACTTACAAAATTCTTAAGGGGTTGGACAGGCTAGATGCAGGAAGATTGTTCCTGATGTTGGGGAAGTCCAGAACAAGGGGTCACAGTTTAAGGATAAGAGGGAAGTCTTTTAGGACCGAGATGAGAAAAGCATTTTTCACACAGAGAGTGGTGAACCTGTGGAATTCTCTGCCACAGAAGGTAGTTGAGGCCAGTTCATTGGCTATATTTAAGAGGGAGTTAGATGTGGCCCTTGTGGCTAAAGGGATCAGGGTTTATGGAGAAAGGCAGGTACAGGATACTGAGTTGGATGATCAGCCATGATCATATTGAATGGCGGTGCAGGCTTGAAGGGCCGAATGGCCTACTCCTGCACCTATTTTCTATGTTTCTATGTTTCCTCTACCAATAGGTGTGCCAGAACCTCCACTGTCACTACTCTGCAATTCACCCATCACTACACAATGACCTCAACAGGACCATATCACATGCAAAGCATATAAGGTTTAGTTATTGTATTGTGTTCCCTCCTCTCTCCAAGATGCCCCTTGATTAGGTCCGTATTTGTTGTTGTTCTATGATACACAAACCAAAAACAACTTAATCATGACACCGGAAGCAAATTAACTTGTTGTCCATCCGGGAATGTGACTCAAAAGAATAAAACAGCAGACACTTGAAATCTGAAATAAAATGGAAATATTCCTCAGGTTGGACAGCATCGATGGGAGGGAAATAGAATTAAGGCTTCAGTTCATTGACCTTTTATGAGAACTAAGAAAAAAAATAGTCCACAATATGTCTCCCCTTGACAGTGGAGCAAGCAAATGCTGGTTGAATGTGTGTTTTGTAGAACAATTTTGTTCATTCTGTAAGGGTGCAGCAGCTTCCTGCCCCTCTAATACTCTATCCTACTCACACCTTTCCATCTCTGGCTCTACTGCATGGAGGGTGCTGGTAGATATTTTCTGGAGCAAGAGGAAATACTGGGCCCCCTGTTGCAATTCTGAGCCTCCTGTATGATGAGGGTGGTCTGTCACTGGTGTGCACCCACATTCAGGTGGTGACTTTGGTGTGCTTCCAATACCCAGGTGCAACCTGCATAGGCTTGTTAAACAAGCCTCCTCCCACATGGCATGCACTGGTGATGTAGTGCTTCCATCTGGAATGCTGCCTTTCGATACGCCACTTGACTCCCGAAGGCAACCTTCAGCTATGCTGCTCTGCAAGCAGTGACGGAAATCGCTATCAAAATATGGAGGGGACCGGGGGACAGAGGAGGGACACAATTTCTTGGCGGCCACGGGCGCATGCGCACACTCACACTCACACACGAGGCTTCGAAGGCTTCTGCCGTGAGCCCTGTGAACGGTAATTACAGCTCAATCCAGCGCTAAATGCAGCTCAACTCTGCCTGTCTCGCCGGGTTAACCTACAGCCCTGCCTGGACTGACGGAATACCCGTCTGGAGCCGTGGAGCTAGCGCTGCTTCTCCGCACTGGCTGTAAACCTGGGCCATGTTTCCCTTAAGTCCAGGCAGGGCTGTAGGTTAACCCGGCGGGACAGGCAGAGTTGAGCTGGGTTTAGCGCTGCTTCTCTGCGCTGGCTGTGGGCCTGGGGGCACCGCGCCCATCTGATTCCCAACGTCTCTGGCCACCCTCAGGCATGGGGAGGGGGGGGGGGCACTCGGGTGGGGGTGATGAAGCCGAGTTTTAGTTAAAAATATAAGAAGATATTAAATTGGCTTCTGGGCTAGCTTACAGCTTATATTTAGTGTCAAATTAGGCTTTCCTCAGGTTGCGGGGTGTGTGAGATAACATTGTCTCCCAAGTGAAGGAGCTAGAGAGATATCTTTGAAAGTAAGATGCCATAAACCAAATGACCAATGTTTATGGAGGAGGAGGCAATAAAGGAAGAGAGAAATAGACAGTCACATCTTTGTAAACAAATGACCTATGTTTATGAGGGACCAAATGACAGAGGAAGCAGCGAACAGAGCTAGGGTGGTCTATTTGGAGATAAGGCAAATGGCCAATGTTTTTAGTATATCTTGTACCATGTAAAAAAAAAGGTTTGATGTGATGCATTCTGTGGAAACCTTTTCCAGTACCTCTGACCATGACTAATGTCTGTGGAATGTAATAAGGGGACAAAAAAACCCTATTTAAGGCAATGTAATTCTGTTGTTCAAGGAAGGTGGCTGAGCACAGTCAAATGTCTACATTGGTCACTTGACTGGAGTTCTCCCTCCCTTCCATCGGCCGATGTTAAGTAAAGTTTTGAACTGGTCTACCAAACAGTTTGTGTGGTGTCTGTTTATTAAGAAGCGAACCTGGTTTAGTAGTTAAGATAAGTAGCTTTTTCAGGGGCGGGGATGGTCCAGTGATGGTTCGGCAGCGATTGCAGCGCTGGAGAGCGGCCGGGATCGATCCTGGCTGCGGATGAGGCTCAGGTCTGTGTCCAGGGCTGCCATTGTGACCCTATGACCTGGGCACGTCTCCCTCCTCCAATCACCAAACTCTATCCTCAGTCACACCCCCCTACTTCCGCCTCTGACCGACACCTCCCTCCTCCAAACACCGCGCTGAATCATCATGTTTCGCCCCCAATGCCTGCTGACCGACGTCTCTCTCGTCCAATCGGCGCCCTTGATCAGCAGTCCCACCCCTACTGTCTCGCGGAAAGTGGAGATTTCACCGGGTTTTTAAATCAGGATTACGAAAAATGGGGAGGGGGGGGGTCGTCCCCCACCTCTCAAAACAGAGCAACCTCGACCCATTCTCGTGGCCCGCCATTGGGTTCTGGAGCGGCGTTTCCTGAGGGGACCAGCCAGAACCACGGCTTCGGCGGCAGCACAGCACTGGAGCGCTATCGCGGAGCGGAGCGGCGAAACCTTGCCCGGGTCGCCGCGCTGGAACTCCGGTGTGCTGTGCCCGCCGATGAACACCGCAGAACTGCGGGACTGTGGACTGTGGACGGCTGCGCTGACCTTAAAATTGTGGAGCCTGGGATCTCTTGCTGGGATCGCCAGTGATGGAGCTCCATCCAGCGTGGCCTGTTGGCTTCGGAAGCCGCGGTCTCCGGTAAGGATGCGGCCGTTCCAGGCATCCCAAGCCTCTGAGAGGGTTCTCCTGACGCCGGAGCACCATCACCCGGCAACAAGGGCCTGAAACATCGGGCCCCGTAGCGGCGACTGCGGAGGCCTCAATAGGCCCGACTATGGGTGCACAAGGGGATAGGGACTGAACTTTGTGCCTTCCCTCACAGTGGGAAACATTGTGGGGAGATGTTTTTATGTTTTATGTTAAATTTCTTTATAATGTTATGTATTCTTATTAATGTGCTGCAATGGCAACTTGAATTTCACTACACCAATTGGTGTATGTGACAATAAATGAACCTTATGCACCTTAAGACCTTATATCCATGTTTCCTAATCACCATAATCTCTCCTTTATAAAACCTGAGGAACTGCAGCAGTTCAGAAAGGATGTGGACCATTATCTTCTTAAGGATGGGCATTGCCAACAATGTCTGGATCTCCAAAAAACGAATAACATTCTGCAGACAAGCTTAAAGAGGTGGATAATCTTCCTCATCTATAAACAGCACTGACAATAACATGGGCTTGTACAGAAAATATTTTTTTTTTTGTTTACTGACTTACATTTGAGACGTGCTTTGATTAAATTGCCTTTGTCACTGAGATTATAGATATCATTAAACATATTTTATTTGCTAAATTGGCACAAATTACCATTGGTGCCATCGGGCGTGTCCTTTGCAAAGGCAAAACAATTCATTCAGCTTTCATGACATCAATGTAAACATTGTGCCAGGTGGTTTCTTTCCTCATACTTTAGACTTTCCAGTACCACACGTGATTTCCCGGCAGAGGTAGCTGGTGCTTAGGGTTTTCCCTTTGATAACTTATTAATTACTGCATGTTCCAACATGAATCAGCAACCCAACCTGTCCCTTACAATCTTGGCACCAAATTAAAAATTCACCAACATTGCAGACAACTATGGCTGATACATCAGCGCCCCACTTCAGTGACAGAGTGCTGCATTGACAGAGGTGCTGTCACCCACCCATTCACTCCTAGGTATTTGTACAATTTCCTAAAATGCTATTTCAAAGCAGAGCAAAGTTGTCCCTGGTCTATTTTGATATTAACCCTCAAGCAACTGTCTGAAACAAATTATCTCTCCCATATCACATTTCTGCTGTAAATGAAAATGCTGGAGATCTAAAGTTAAAAAAAAAATGCAAATGCTGGAAAATGCTCTGCAGAATATTTGAAAGAAATAGTCAACATTTCAGGTTTGAGACCATTTCTCAACCTCAAAACAATAATTGTTAATATTTCCACAGGTACTGCCTGACTGAGTTTTCCCAGCATTTTACGTTTAATTTTCCTTTTCCGTTTGTGGGAACTTGCTCCATGTAAACAGGCTTCAGTGTTTATTAAATAACAACTGTTACAAAATGTCAAAAGTACTTGTTCATCGTGAAGGTCTTTGGGATCATCTGAGAGCGCCGTGAAAGATACAGTCATAACTGCAAGTCCAATGTGTTATCAATTGAGCGGCCATTTTATGGTGCCTCTGATGCACGTCATGTTTAAAGGCGTGTTGATATTGCATAATCCAAGGAATATAATCCTTGCAAACATTGATTGGTATCATGAAAAGATTGTGACCCTGTTCATCATTTGGTGGTTTGCTAGGAGCAGCAGGATCAAAATATAGGGGGAAATCCCTCCATATCCCTCCAAACCTGTCCTATCCATTTGCCTGTCTAACTCCTTCTTAAATGTTGGGATAGTCATGAACTATTGGGACAATCCTAGGACTGTTTGTGTGTTGTTATAAATCAGATGACTCATTAGGCAAACTTTATTAATGTCATCTGTTTACTTATCGATTTACAACTTATTTCATCTCGGTATGTCAAAATGTGCATCATGGCTTATCAAAATAAACAAAAATAGTTGAATTTCCTGTTTAGAAATATTACACGAAGATGATGGGAACAGCTGTAGTCTTTCTATTTCACAACCAGTCTGACAGTCTGCTCATTCAGTCTTCCTTTCCATTCCACTCTCTTCCAGATATCACACATTACACTTGGTAGATACCTGCAAGGAAGGTATGAGCTGACCAGCCAGATTATTTTTTTAACCTCAAACTGGCAAATATCACTTGAGTATCAGAGATAATACATTTTGAAAATGAGCCCAAGATACCATAACTAGATTAATACCCAGTCAGTGAGGCTTGTAACCGCAACAAAAAACAAATTGATGGAGGGGGCAAAGGAATGGTTGGTGTTTCGGGTTGGGACCCTGCATCAGGATTCAACAGACTATCTCTCAGGCAAGAGTGCTCCCGTTGTCGGAAACAAACACTTGATCATAATATTTTCACCGACTTTAACAAACTGTCCTGATTAATGCATTATTATAATTATTGATAGAAAGATTATTGCTTAGCTTGTACTGCAACACTATTTTGGGCATTTATTTATTTGATTCATGCATTTGGTTGTGATTCCTGTTTAAACTACATGTGATTCCTGTTTAAACTATATCACAAGAGAACTGATACTGGTCAACTTGACAAAATAGCAATGGCTATTTAGAATAGGTTTACCTGAGATATATTTGGTAATTATCTCCGGACTTATTTTTTCTAGGTATGATTCACTCCAGAAAATTCCTACTTGGATTAATTAATGTACTCTCAAATGGACCTCCTTCCAAATTCCAAGCCTTACTGATTGACTTGTTGGAGAAAGGCCTTTTAACCAAAGATGGCTACAGACATTACAACCAATGTGAACCTGAGGATTTGTCACGGACTATCCTGGTGTCGGTTCTCGGCAAAGATGAAAGCTACTATCAAGCATTTCTCTCCATTCTCTGTGTCCATTTTCCATGGATTAGTGCGGGGTTACAACAGGTTTACAATGGCAGGGATCAAATGTGGGCGAACGGGCAATCTGACAGTAAGTGAATTCATTTTTGAATTGCTTTTGCAAGCTAAAGTAAATTAGATTATGAAGAAGTAAATGTGTTTTAGTTTGTAAGATAGGCTGACTGGTCCTACAAGTAATTTTAATTTAACGATTCAAGAATGAGTTTGCAGTCATGTTGATATTTCCCTAACAAGCCACTTATTTGAACAACATCCAGTGTAACATTACAACCAATATTATCAAAGATCCACACCACCCTCACCATCATCTCTTTTGTTTAGAGATCCAGCATGGAAACAGGCCCCTTGGACCATCGATAACTCATGCACATCAGTTTTGCACCCAATCCTTACACATTAGCGGCAAATTTACAGCTACCAATTAACCAACAAACCCGCGGGGGTCTTGGGGAGAACATGCAAACTTCACACAGACAGCAGCCGAGGTTAGGATCAAACTTGGATCTCTGGCGCTATGAGGCAGCAACACTACCACTGTGCCGCCCTTTCAAAGCACCAGGCTGCAGGAGCCTGAGAAACACTACCTATTGGTTCACAAATAACTTCCAACTCCCCTGCACAACCTGAATCACAACTCTACTAGGCACTGAACCAACGAACCACACAGATTTTGCCCAACTCGATGTACTTTGGTTATTCCACTATAATGGTCATGTTTACTTGGATTAACTGATAATTTACTGAATTATTTTTCTTGGTTTTATTGCATCTAATATGCTTGTAAAACTGATGCGAGTAGCAACGTAGTGCATATGGCAACTAAAAATACTCCTGATTAGAAATATAGAAACATAGAAAATAGGTGCAGGATTAGGACAATCGGCCCTTCAAGCCAGCACCGCCATTCAATATGATCATGGCTGATCATCCAACATTAGTACCCCGTTCTTGCTTTTCCCCCATATCCCTTGATTCCCCAGCCTAAAGAGCTAAATCTAATACCCCTGTCCCACGGTATGAGTTCATTCCAAGAACTCTCCCGAGTTTAAATAAAATCAAACTCGTGGTAAGCACGGGGAATGAACGTAGCGGGTACGTCGGAGCTCGGGGACGTCTCTTAGCGCTATCGGCAGGTACTCGGGAAGACCCGCTAACAGCAGGTAAGCAAGGGAAGACTCGTGAAGATTTTTCATCATGAGTCATGATGAAAAATCATGATGAAAAATATCCACGAGAGCCCCGAGTACCGACGAGTGGCCATTACCGTAAATCACAGAGTTTAAATCAGGGCAAACTCGGGAGAACTCTTGGAATGAACGTACCGTGGGCCAGGGCTTTAACTCTCTCTTGAAAACATCAAAGAATTGGTCTCCACCGCCTTTTGTGGCAGAAAATTCCATCGATTCACAACTCTCTGGGTAAAAATGTTTTTCCTCATCTCAAACCTAAATAGCCTACCCCTTATTCTTAAACTTTGACCCCTGGTTCCGGACTCCCCCAACATTGGGACCATTTATTCTGCATCTACCCTGTCCAATCCTCTAAGAATTTTATATGTTTCTACAAGATAGCCTCTCATCCTTCTTATTTCCAGCGAATACAGGCCCAGTCGACCCACTTTTTCATCATGTAGCAGTCCTGCCATTCCGGGAATTACGCTACACTCCCTCAATAGCAGTCTCGTTGCACCTCCCCTTCTCATAATCTGACACCATTCAGATAATAATCTGCCTTCCTGTTCTTGCCACCAAAGTGGATAAACTCACATTTATCCACATTATACAGCATCTGCCATGCTTCTGCCCACTCACCCAATCTATCCAGTCACCCTGCAGCCTCGTAGCATCCTCCTCGCAGCTCACACTGCCACCCAGCTTTGCGTCATCCGCAAACTTAGAGATGTTGCATTTAATTCCCTTGTCTAAATCATTAATATATTGTGAACAACTGGGGTCCCGGCACCAAACCTTGCGGCACCCCACTAGTCACTGCCTGCCATTCTGAAAAGGACTTGTTTATTCCTACTCTTTGTTTCTTGTCTGCCAACCAGTTCCCTATCCATGTCAATACCCTACCCCCAATACCGTGCTCTCATTTTGCACACTAATCTCTTGTGTGGGACCATGTCAAAGGCTTTTTGAAAGTGCAGATACACCACATCCACTGGCTCTCCCTTATCCATTCTATTTGTTACATCCTCAAAATAAAATCCAGAAGATTAGTCAAGCATGATTTTCCCTTCATAAATCCATGCTGATTGAGACCGATCCCATCACTGCTTTCCAAATGCGCTGCTATAACATCTTTAATAATCGACTCCAGCATCTTCCCCACGACCGATGTAAGGCTAAATCCCTATAATTCCCTGTTTTCTCTCTCCTTCCTTTCTTAAAAAGTGGAGTTACATTGGCTACCCTCCAGTCCACTGAAACTGATCCACAGCCAACTTTGGAAAATGATCACCAATGTATCCACGGTTTCTAGGGCCACCTCCTTGAGTACTCTGGGATGCAGACCATCTGGCCCTAGGGGTTTACAGTATCTGCCATCAGCCCCAACAGTTTACCTAACACCCTTTCCTGACTAATGTGGATTGCCTTCAGTTCCTCCCTCCCACTAGATCCTTGCCCCCTTAGTATTTCTGGGAGATTGTTTCTGCCTTCCTTAGTGAAGACAGCACCAAAGTACTCGTTTAACTGTTTTGCCATTTCCTTGTTTCCCATTATAAATTCACCTGTCTCTGACTGTAAAGGACCTACATGTGTCTCCGCTAATCTTTTCCTTTTTACATACCAAAATAAATTTTTACAGTCAGTTTTTATATCCTCCGCAAACTTTTTTTCATGCTCTTTTCCCCCCCTCTTAATTAACCCCTTTGTCCTCCTCTGTCGAGTTCTAAATTTCTCCCAGTCCTCAGGTTTGCCACTTCTTCTGGCCAATTTATTTGCCTCTTCCTTGAATTTAACACTCCTTGACTTCCCTCGTCAGCCACGGTTTAGTCGCTTTTCCCCTTTTATTTTTTCACCAGCCAGGGATGAACAATTTCTGGAGTTCAACCATGTGGTCTTTAAATCTTTCCCATTGCATCTCCACTGTCAAGCCTTTAAGTATAATTTGCCAGTCTATTCTAGCAAATTCCCACCTCATACCTTCAACGTCTCCTTTTTTTCAAGTTCAGGACCCTAGTCTCTGAATTGACCGTGTCACTCTCCATCCTAATGCAGAATCCCACCATATTATGATCACTGTTGCCCAAGGGTCCTTGCACAACAAGATCGCTAACTAATCCTTCTTCATTACACAATACCCAGTCTAGGATGGCCTGCACTCTAGTTAGTTCCTCTACATATTGGCTTAAAAAAACAATCTATATACGTTCCAGGATATTCTCCTCCTCAGTGCTGCTACCAATTTGGTTGGCCCAGTCTATATGTAGATTAAAGTCACCCATGATAACTGCCATACCTTTTTCTACATACATCGCTAATTTACTGCTTGATGCTATCTCCAACCTCCCTACTGCTGTTTGGTGGTCTGTATACCACTCCAACAAGAGTTTTCTGCCCTTGCCGATTTTGCAGTTCTACTCACGCTGATTCTACAGTATCCAAGCTAATGTCTCTCCTTGCTATTGCATTAATCTCCTCTTTAACCAGCAATGCCACCACACCTCCTCTTCCTTTCTGTCTATCCTTCCTGAATATCGAATACCCCTGCATGTTTAGCTCCCAGCCTTGGTCGCCATGTCTCCATAATCCCAATTATATCATATCCATTAACTACTAACTGCGCATTCAATTCATCCACCTTACTACGAATGCTCCTCGCATTAAAGCACAAAGCTTTCAGATTTGTTTTTGTTATCTCCCTTCTACCTTTTGCTTCTGTCCTCCTTTTATGGCCCTCTGTCTCCTTGCATTGGTTCCCATCCCCCTGCCCTGTTAGCTTAAATGTGAGCTTTCCTACACTCTCTTTCCCGTTAGCTACATGGATACGCGTCCATTGTTGTTGACCGTTTATACAACTCCACCAATCCCTCCTTTGGTTTCATTTCAGGAGCACTCATTGCAAGGTCAAAAAATGTGTTCCAAAATAGTGATATAATTTAAACCAATAACATGTGATAATGCCAGGTGGATTTATTATGTTTTCCTCAGCACTCACCATATTCCCTGGAATACTACTATCTTTAATCAGACTTCACTGGACTTTATCTTGCACTAAACATAGAAAACATAGAAACATAGAAAATAGGTGCAGGAGGAGGCCATTCAGCCCTTCGAGCCAGCACCGCCATTCATTGTGATCATGCCTGTGATCATACCCTTTATTCTGTATCTGTACACTGTGGACAGTTTGATTGGAATCATGTATTTTGCTAACTGTACCTCGTGAGAATAATAAATTAAACTAAACTAAATACCCCATGAATTCAATGGGATTGAAAATTTGATTTACTGTGTCCGTCTGCTCATAATACCGCAGAGCTGTGGAATCTGGGTATTTACATCTCTTTAGGGAGGTGTTCACACTTCAGGATGATTCACCAATGTTAACTGTGGCTACCAAGTCAGCCCTGACGGGTAGACACAGCTATCCCAACATAAGAATGGGTGAAGGTCATTTGTCTCCTTAGGTCTGTTCCGCCATTCAGTATGGTTATGGCTGAACTATAAATTAACTCCATCTGCAACATTTTGCACAATATCCTTGGTAAACAAAAGTAAATCAGTAAAGGAAAAATTAATATCAACTGCTTCCAATTTTCAGGCCAGAAACTCCAGCGACTGCAGTCTTTAGATGGTACATCCTTGACTCATATAAAACAGTACAGCCTAGGAACAGGCCCATTTGTCCAGCAGTGTCTGTGTTAAAGATTATACCAACCCTTCTGCTTGCTCATGAGCCATATTCATGCCTATCTAAAAGCTTTGTAAACACCACTATCATGACTACTTCCAATACTCCAATAGGTGCAGGAGTAGGCCATTCGGCCCTTCAAGCCAACATCGCCATGGCTGATCATCCAAGCTCAGTATTCTGTTCATACTTTTTCTCCATATCCCTTGATTCCGTCAGCCCTAAGAGTTAAATCTAACTCTCTCTTGAAAACATCCAGTGAATTGGCCTCCACTGCCTTCTGTGGCAGAAAATTGTACTGATTTACAACTCTCGGGTGAAAAAGGTTTTCCTCAACTCAGTCCTAAATGGCCTTCCCTTTATTCTTAAACTGTGACCTTTGTTTCAGGACTCTCCCAAAATCGGAAACATTTCTTTTGCACTACTTCAGATCGCACTGCAATCTTTCACCATTCTGCTGTTTTGCACTTGCTGCTGTGTTTGTTGCTGTATTTATCACTACCATGGATACTGTTTATTTTGTGAACTTGGTATGAACAAGAAATGCTATGCCACCCTGCTGCATATAACAGCCAAACTAACCTGCACCTCAACAGTGCCTGAATTGAGAGATCCACTAATGCCCCATGGTGCTGGGGGTTTTACACTCCCAAGTACCATTCTTTTTCTTCATCTGTGGCATTGCAAGTACTAACCTTGACAAATTCCTGCTTCTAATTTTAATTCATTTTCCCAGTATACACCAAATATTAGCTCTTTCCTTTACTTTAAATATAGACACAAAGCAATCGAGCAACATATCCTCTATTTTCTTATTTTAATTTATAAGGGACCATATTGCTCTTGGGGACGATCAGCCATGATCACAATGAATGGCGGTGCTGGCTCGAAGGTGCTTGCTAACCTTTTCCGAATACAATATTGGACAAATCATGTGGATTTGATATCCATTGCAAGGTTCTTTCCCTGCATCTTTTTAGTTTTATTTTGTTACCTGTTCTTAGTTTCTCTTCTGGCCATCAGAACGTGCAGGATTTTTTATTTTTAGCTTGCTTTCTCTTTCAGTTTTATTTCTTTTTCCTCTATAGACATACATGTTATGTTGGCAATGTAAACATTCCTCCTTAAATACCTCCCACTGCTCTACTGTGGTATAGAAGTTCAACCACTTCTCCGTATTTCATCACATGAAGTTTGCCTTATCCGAATTTAGAATTCTATTGACCATTTTGTGCTTGTTTACAAATACTATATCAAACTCATTAGGGAGAGCTATCAGGCTGAAGATAAAGGGGCCATTTTGCATTCCATGAGACAACATCAGACCCTGCCTTTAGCAGTAACCAACTGACCTTGTGCTCCAGCCAGTATTTTTTCACTTTGTCCATACCATTAAAACAGCTTGTCTGTTCATTACTTCAATGCCATTCATCAATGCAAATGAGCTTCTTTGTTTCCCACGGTGACCATGTTTCAAAAGAGCACCGTTGAATGTGAAAGAATGATGGCATTTTCTGAGATCAAGAAAGGCACTGAATAAATAGCAGCACAGTGGCACAGATGGAAGAGCTGTAGCCTTACAATGCCAGAGACTCCGGGATCAATCCTGACCTCGGGTGCTGTCTGTGTGGAGTTTGGCTGCTCCGGTTTCCCCCCACATCATAAGACATGCGGGGTAGTAGGTTAATTGGCCTCAATAAATTGTCCCAAGTGTGTAGGGAGGGGATGAGAAAATGGGATAACATAGAACTAGTGTTAATCATGGGCTGCGGAACCGGGGGGCGGGAGGGGTGGGGGCTGCAGCCCCTCTACTTTTTTGGCGAGACATGCTTCATAACCCGGGTGGAAGGGAAGGAGGGAGGGAGGGTGGGCCCGTCCCGGCCCGCCCCGGCCCCGAGAGAGATGGAGAGAGGGAGAGTCGGCCCCGAGAGGGAGGGAAAGAGAGGGGGATGGGGGATGGGGAATATATCCCCCCGCCTTTTGAGTTGGGGGATGGCCTATATTATCCCCCAGTTTTTTGGAGGTTGAGCAACAAAAAAAATAATAATTGTGCCACCCTCCCACACCCCACCCCTGCTCAGTCGCTCCCCTCCCTCACCGGGTACCCCCGAGACTAGTGATCAGTGATCGCTCAGCCCCCCCACTTTCAAAAACATTCCGCGGCCCCTGAATGGGTGATTGATGGCCAGTGGGCTGAAGTGCCTGTTTCCATGCTGTATCTCCATACAAGACAAAATTAAATGTTTTATAAAATCTTGATTTGAGCAAAGGTTGTGTATTCTTAGAGATTTTCCAAGCAAGCTGAACAAATGCACAGTGATTTCTATGTTCAGGATATTATGTTTTAACTTTCCGTCATCTCCTGTTCAGTATTGTAGACAAGTGCAATGTGAGGAGTTTACCCTCAGCCTCAAAGATGATAAGCCAACTCCTTAGTGCGTGATTCAGTCAAACTGAGCACAATATGCTCAAAAGGTTGTTTGCTAGCCATTTTCTATTCCTTTTTCAATGAAATATCACAACAACCTAAACGGGTGTTTCATCAGAAAATTCCATCTCTGTTATCAATAACATTGGATGGTTCTCATGGAGTCGTATAGCAAGGAAACAGGCCCTTCAGCCCATAAAGTCCATGCTGATCATCAAGTACTCATTTACACTGAGCCTACATTGAATTCCAATGTTAGACACAAAATGCTGACACAAAAAGCGTGAATTAAAAATGGGAAACCCTCTGGGTTTTCAGCATCCGATAGAGAGAAACAGAGTTAACTTTTCATGTTGAATACTCTTCATCAGTAATTAACTCAAAATTCAAAACGAGAAAAGTTGGTATTATGTTGCAGAGAGAGTTGCGAATGATAAAAAATGGTGTGATATTTCTAAGATTTTCTTTTTCACTCATCTGTCGGTTCTAATGAAGCCCAAATGCTAGTTTGAGGAGCAGCACCTCATCTTCTCTCCTGATACCTGCAGCCGTTGGGTCTCAGTACTGAGTTCAATCATTTTGGTTAACTTTTTATGGTTTGCATCAAAGTTGGCCAGGCCTGCTGTAAGGTTATCTATCTATAATATTAGCTCAACTTCTCTTCCTTCACATGCGCTGCCTGATGTGCTGGGCATTTCCAGTTGTTTACCGTTTAGTTTCGGGTGTAGCAACGGGTCTGAATACTTTTACAGCTTTACATGACATTTGTATTCTCATTCTCTCTTACTGTCTTCATTAATCTATTTAGAAATTGGAAACTCCCTTGCAACCCTGACCTCACTCTATGAGAAATATTCTCTTTGTCCTTTCATTCTACATCCTCTCTGCACTTTAAAACTGAACTTTCTTTCGCATTTCCCCAGTCTGATGAAGGGATTTTGTCCTGAAATCCTCTCATTTTCTTGCTATAGATAGTGCCTGCCCCACTGAGTAATATCAGTATTTTCTGTAAGTCAGTCATTTCATTAAAGAAATCTACAAAGGCAGTTCTCAACTGCTTAAGTTTCCCGTCTTCTTTTGTCACATAATTAAAATAGCAATGATGTCACCCCTGTAATAAACTTTAAAAAATCAAATCAATATCTAATAATTTTTCCAATACCAGATAAACTGTAAGTTTAAAGAAAATTACATCAATGATCATTATTTGTGCTCGCAGAGAAACTTATCAAGGATGGAGACTACTGCAAAGAGTAAAAACTAAGAGATGTGACCTGATCTGCACTATATTACTATCAGCAGCCATATTAAAGATACAGGATGGTAACAAGATCACAAGTGAATTAAACTTATTAATGAGACAGGCGATGTATATTGCAATAAATAGAGATTGTACATAAATATACTATAATGCCTGCCTTCAAAGTTACATGACTTTTTCTCTTTTTATTTTTTTTGCTTTATTTCAATTCAACTTGTATTTCAATTCATCTTTTCCTGTGCAGAATCTTTAACTTATGATTAAAAATATGTAAAAATGGTGGACACTGAAAGAACAATAGAAGCAGATCCAGGAGCAACATGGCCTCCCTTCTCGTCTGCTTATACTTATGGGATCTTTGTGACAGATTTGTTGTGTTTATCTTCAACTTTCTTCAAGTCTTCAACTTTTTCTCTTAGCTTAATGTAAGTACTTTGCAAGCTTTATTTCAAAAACTGCAAGTTATGATGTCTTCAGAACTTTCAAAATAATGTTGTTGCTCTTCTTCTGTTGCAAGCATGTCTTTTCTTGGGTGGGGAGACCAGTACCCTATGTTCCAGGTACTGTCTCTTGAGTGATCTCTTGCAACTGAAGCAAGACTTCTTTCCCCTTCTTGCAATATATGCTAATATACCATTGACTTCCTAACTGCTTATTGAACCTGTGTTTTACTTTCAATTATATTACTACAAGGCAACCCTGTGTCCATGTGAACCATCACCTTTCAATTTCCCACCATTTAAAAAGTAACCTATCTTTCTATTTTGCCATGTCCTTCTTCATTCATTTAGGCCTATGTCTGTAATCCTTTTGTCAACTCCTTTACAGCCTTCACTGCCTTCTTGCCTCGCATTATCACCAAACTTGGGTGTATTACACTTGGTCCCACATACAAACCATTGATCTGGATTGTGACATCACCCAATGGCCCCCTAAAGCTCACAGTCTCCCTATAATATAAAACCATTTATGCCTGTTCTCTGCTGCCTTCAATCCAGGTCAGAATATTAACCACATTACTTGATCCATTAAGAGGCCTAGTTGAAGGACTTCTGCGGAACCAAATACACCTCATCAACTAATTCCCTCATTATCTGTTCTGTTAGTTAAACATGGGTGAAGGAAATGTTTCCAATGACTCCTCAATTTCTTAGAATGCATCTTACCCAGACACATTGCTACTTGGTATGGCAAGTGCTCTGCCCAAAACTGCAAGAATCTGCAGAGAGTTGTGAATGCAGCCTAATTCATAATGTTAAAAAACTTCCACAGCCCAACCATGGACTCCATCTGTACTTCACATTGCCTTGGGAACACAGCCAGCATAAATAAAGGCCATTCATACCCCAGTCATTCTCTCTTTACCCCTCTATCATTTTGCAAACAATACAAAAGCTTGAAAGCACATAGCACCAAATTCAAGAACAACTTCTTCTCCACTGTTATCAGTCTTTAATCGATTTTAGTTTGATTTAGTTTACAGCATGGAAACTGACCAGCGATCACCCGTACACTACTATCCCACACACGAGGGACAATTAACCTATAACCTGCACATTTTTGTTTAATTTATTGTCATGAACTACAACAACGCCCCCATAATTCTTGTAACTTTCACATGCCAAGGATGAATTCCCAGTCATCCAAACTACCTCATTACACCCCTTGCAGTTTTTAATCTGCTCCCTCTATAATTATAACACTATATTCTTTACTCTGTTTACTTTCTCTTTTGCACAACCTAATGTAGGATTTGCCGAAATAGCACACAAAACAAAGTTTCAACAGATTTTCCAAAATTGATTTCTCATTCATAAATCTATGTTGATTTGAGTCCTTCCTGTAATGAGTTGAGTCGAACACACATCAAGATACAACACATGTTTATTAAATCTACTTACAGCAAGGATCTGAAGGACATTACATTTCCTAGCAGCTAGCTAACTACTAACTAGTGTAGGCCAGCTCTTGATAATATAAAGCACATGCGGAGTCACTACTAATAAGCACTATAATTGGCTAGTAGGAAATAGCCAATCTACATCGTTCCTTGTAGAAACAAAAGAAGCATCGGTGGCGAAGCAATATAGGTGGAACGTTAATAACAGATTTGGGGAAGTTTATAAAATTACACAAAATCACCGTATCTAATGGGTGGCCTGCAAACCTGTCTGGCCCGTGTGCGGTACAAGTCCGCCTCACCGCCATTCACCGGAGAAAATACCGGGGAGGGAATTGGTGAAATGACCGGCGACCCGACAGGCAGGGAGGATGATGAGAATGCCGCGGGGAGGCCGCGGTGGAAACGTTAGTTGGTAGCGGGGTCGAGGGACCGACCGTGCGAAGGTATACGAAACGCGAGACGTCTGGATACGGAGTCGCAGGACGCAGTTCCTTTACTGGAAGGATATGTTGACGGTTGCGTCTGTAGATGGCTCCGTCCGCTTCAACCAGATAAGAGCGCGGTTCTTTGGCAGGGCCGTAGATGTGATCTAGACGTGCATGGCGCTTGTTGGTCTGGAGACAGACCACTTGTCCACGTGCGAGAGGTTTAAGTGGTTTGCTGGATTTGTCAAAGAAGCATTTCTGTGTGTCACATTTGAATTGTAGTTGTTTCCGGACTACAGGCGGGGAACGAACTTGCGGCTGCAAAAGCTGCTGGGACACAGGCAGAGGAGCACGGGTTTGGTGAGACACTAGTCGTTGGGCTGGGGAACCCAGTATGGGATCCCGTGCAATGTTCCTTAGGTTGAGCAGGTCCAGGTGTACGTCTGATTTTGCAAGGTAGGACCGCTCCATTAGTTGTTTTGCGCTTCGGACAGTGCGTTGGGCGAGTCCGTTGGACTGCGGACACTCAGGGCTGTTGGTAATATGTCGAAAGTCCCATTGTTTCACAAAGTTTTTGAAAGCTTGGCTGGTGAACTGTCTGCCGTTGTCGGACAGTATACGTGCAGGGGAGCCGTGCACAGAGAGGTGATGCTGCACCTTCTCGATAACCGCTTCAGAAGTAATGGTTTGAAGTAAGTCCATTTTGAACCAGACCGAGTAAGAGTCAACAAGAACCAGATAGAGTTTCCCATGCCATTCGAATATGTCGATGGCTAACGTGGACCACAGGAGAGGAGGGACCAGTTGCGGCAGTAAAGGCTGCTTCTGCTGATGTGGTGTCAGGCTTTTGCAGACAGCGCAAACTTCGCCAGTAAACCATGCTTTTTTTTTTCGCCGACGTGCCCCTGTGGATGGCGTCGAAGTATTTGTCCCGGAGGACAGCCGGGGCCACTGCCTTGTGGCCCTTAACTATAATCCCATCCTGTAATACCATTCGTCGCAAACCAGGAAGTATGGGCGGATCGCTAGCAGGGTGTTATGTTGTTTATCTGACCAGCCGCGCCGAATGACTGCAGACAGCAATTGTAAAGTCTCATCAGCAGCCGTGTGTTCTACTAGGCTGCTCAAGCAATCAGTCGGAACATACAATACTTTCATTACTGCGAATTGGTCCTGTTCAGACAGTTGTTGTTCGTGGTTTTGCATGGCGCTCTTGATACCTTATCTGCTATGTGCATGTCCTTGCCTTTCTAATAGACCATGTTGAAATCAAATTGCTGCATCTGCATCATCATTCGTTGTAGTCGTGCTGGGGCAGCCTGGATGAGTTTGTTCAGCTGGTGGTCAGTTTCTATGGTCACAGACTTCCCAAAGATAAAGTCCTTGAATTTCGTGCAGGCGAAAACCACTGCGAGCAATTCTTTTTCGATCTGGGCGTAACGCTGTTCAGTGTCAGTTAGTGTATGAGAGGTGTATGAAACATGCTTGAAATCGCCGTCGGTAGTGGTCTGCAGGCATGCAGCGCCTAATCCGTACTGGGACGCATCACAGGTGAGCATTACTGGTAACTCCAAAGCAAAGTAGCCGAGAGTAGGTGCGCTAGCCAGCTGCAATTTGAGAGTGTTAAAAGATCTTTGGTGCTGCGGATACCAGGACCATGCAGCGTCCTTGTGTGTCAGTTCTCGCAGGGGGGCAGATATGTCGCTGAGGTTGGGAATCAATTACCGCAGGTAGTTGACCATTCCAAGGAACCTTTGTAAACTCACGACGTCAGCAGGAACTGGCATTTCGTTCATAGCTGCCGTTTTTGATGGGTCTGGTCTGAGACCATCACTGGTGAAAACATGTCCGACGTAAGTAACTTCTGGAACTCGAAAATTGCAATTCAGGGGATTGAGTTTAAGCCGAATGTCTTTGGCACAGTCTAGTACTTCAGATTGGCGTCATGTTCAGCCAAATCGCGTCTGTAAACGAGAGTGTCATCAACAATGATGGCGCATGGTACTCAGCAAACAATTGTTCCATCGTGCACTGGAAAACTTCGCTGGCAGAGTTGATGCCAAAGGGCATTCTCAGAAATTTGTATCGGCCAAAGAGGGTGCCAAACGTAGTGAGATTGGACGAGTCTGGGTCCAGTGGAATCTGCCAAAATGAGCTTTTGGCACTAGAATGGAGAATACTGATGCGTTGCCTATTTGAGCAGCAACTTCCTCTACTGTTCGCATTGGGTAATGCAGGCGTTGATGCAGTGTTAAGATCTCTGGGGTTTATGCAGATACAGATCTCCTCCTTGTTTTTCTTTGTTGCGACCACCATGGTGGAAACCCAGTCAGATGGGTCAGTAACTTCAGCAATAACACCCATGGAGACCATCCGCTTGAGTTCATTGTGAACTCTGTCACACATGGCATGCGGCACACGATGTGTTGCTCGGACCACAGGAGTGATTTTGGGGTCGACAACAATGTGGTATTTGATAGGCAACTTGCCAAGCTCATCGTTAAACAGTTCTTTGTATTGAGAGAGTACCTGTTGAGTGGGCCCGTCAGCGAGAAAGAGTTGATGGACAGCGCGGCCAAAGTATACCAAGCCTAGATCGTGGCATGCATTGATACCGAGCAAAGTCTCTGAATCCCCCTTAACAATATAAAACTTTAAGGTACGGGTCTGCACGTCAATGGTGCACTTTGAATCAGCTTGTCCAAGTGGGTGTAGAACATCTCCCCGTAAGCCTGAAGCATGGCGGAGGCCTTTTCAATACGTTCAGCATTACGAATTTTTTTAAACTCTGTTAATGAGATGACGTTGCATTTTGCGCCAGTATCAACCTTCGCGATCAAAGGCCTGTTATTCACAAACATGGTTACCTCAGGGTCAAGTTTGCTTGTTCGACGAAGGGAGGAGAGAGTGGATGGAGGAACTGATATCTGCATTTTATGGGAGCAGAGCGAGGGATGGCAAGTCAGGCTCTTGGAACTTATTATCAGCAAGCTCATTTTGTAGCAGATGCAGGCTCGTCCTTGAAGCTGCTTGATTCACACAGGAACAGCAGCATTGTGCAAAGTGGTTTAACTTCTTGCAGAAATTACAGGCTTTCCCATGAGCAACACAGAACTGACGACCCGTTTCATGGAAATAGTTGCAATATTAACACCGAACAGTAGACCCCGTACGGGTGTTACGAGGGGAGTAGTCTGTCAGATTAACACCATTCTGCGAACGGTGACCGAAGGGCACAGACTCAGTGTGGGAAGATGTTATCTCAGCAATCCGACAAGCATGCTCTGCTTGATTAAGGGTTAGGTCAGTATTACAAAGAAGTTCACCCCGTAACTTGCTATCAAGCATACCTCCGACAAGTAAATCACAAAATTGGCAGCATGCAGCCATGCGTTTTAAGCCACTAATAAAACGTTCAATTGGTTCATCGACCTGCTGTAAACGAGCATTAAACTTGGTCCTTTCAATAATGTAGTTTGAGGGCAGGTCACACACCTCTCTGAACTTTCGAAGCAAAACGGCAGGGTCGTCGATCATTTCAGCAGGCACCAGGACCTGACCGTCATCATCCAGAACAGCAGGCGCAAATGTGACGTTGTCGGCATGATTCATTGCCTCAGGTCCCGCCAAGTTAAGCAATACAGAGGCACACACATCAGGGGGGTCATTGGGATGAACGATGCGGGCATAATTAGTGAAGTCGCGCTTGTAAAGGCGCCAGCGTTCAGCAATGTCAGAGTCAAAGATCAGAGGACTAGGACGGCGACACGAATTTGCTATGATGGAGATAGTAGACACACAAACTAATCAAACAAAACAAAACCTGATAAACATGAACGAAGTGGGCAAGACTCACTCTCTGACACCATGTAATGAGTTGAGTCAAACACATATCAAGATACAACATGTTTATCAACTCGACTTACTGCAAGGATCTGCAGGACATTACATTTCCCAGCAGCTACTCATACTAACTAGGGTAGGCCAGCTCTTGATAATATAAAGCACATACTAGGCAAAGTCACTATTAACAAGCACTATAATTGGCTAGTATGAAATAGCCAATCTACACTTCCTATTATTATTTTTGAAGTATTGTGCAAACATTTCCATCATTTTAGATTCCAGCATTTTCCTACTGTATGACAGGATAACTACCCAGTAGATATTTTGTAAATGGGCGGATGGTTGTTGTTGGGTTACATTTGTAATCTACCAAATTGTTGGAAGCATTCAAGGATCTTTTGAACTTCAGTGATGACAACCCAAAATCCCCACAGCCACCACTTTCAATGCCCGAAAACACATGTTATCAGATCGTGGGGATTTATAATAATAATAATAATAATAATAAATTTTATTTTCGGGCGCCTTTCAAAGTCTCAAGGACACCTTACAGAAATTAACAGAAGAAAAAAAACATATAGTCGCAATAAAATAAATAATAAGGACATCACCAGTACACAAATTAAAGACAGAAATCGCTCCAAAGACAAAAAATCAAAAAACACAATTTATCATCTTCAAGTCCCAATAAATTATCCAATAATTATTTTTATCGCTTCTGCTTTCTCTGATTTGTATATTTACCCCAAGGCACGGTGGCGCACTGGCAGAGTTACTGCCTTACTGCACTTTCAGCGCTAGAGAACCGGGTTCGATCCCGTCTACCAGTGCTGTCTGTACGGAGTTTGTACATTCTCCCCGTGACCGTATGGGTTTTCTCTAAGATCTTTGGTTTCCTCCTACACTATAAGACGTACAGGTTTGTAGGTTAATTGGCTTGTATAAATGTAAATTGTCCCTAGTGTGTGTAGGATGGTGTGCGAGGATCGCTGGTCGGTGCGGACTCGGTAGGCCGAAGGGCCTGTTTCTGCCCTGTATCTCTAAACCAAACCAGACTATAATACTCCACTACCTCTGGGAGGTTTCTGTGTTGTCGGACACAAGGATTTACTAAACCTCTCTTTCATTTCCTCATTCCCTGTACAATATCTCCTCTATCAGCCAGTAAGGGAACTACATTAAAGTTTGCTATTTGTTTTTCTTTTTGTATTTCTGCAAAAGATCTTGCAACCTTATTTTCTTGGTTCCCATTTGTGCGTTTCATGAATTTTTATCCTCCGGAGGGAATATGCGCTGTCTGTGAGTAGGGAAAGTGGATGAAAAGCTGAGCAACCAATTGATTTGACAAACTCTGCGATAGATAGAAAGAAATAACAAACTAGGAAAATTAAATTACATTAAACACAAAAACGGTCTTTGAATTGACCTTGTAGCCACAGTATTGGTATAACTGATCCAGCTGAAATTCATATTAATGGTGTAATCCTGAATGTTGACTGTAGAGGGCTTGGCAATGATGCTACCTTTGAAAATCAAGGGTTGTTTGTTAGACACTGTCTGGAGATGGTTATGGAGATGAATATTGTGTGCAGTTTTGGTCCCCTAATTTGAGGAAGGACATTCTTGCTATTGAGGGAGTGCAGCATAGGTTTACAAGGTTAATTCCCGGGATGGCGGGACTGTCATATGCTGAGAGAATGGAGCGGCTGGGCTTGTGCACTGGAGTTTAGAAGGGTGAGAGGGTATCTCATTGAAACATATAAGATTGTTAAGGGTTTGGACATGCTAGAGGCAGGAAACATGTTCCCGATGTTGGGGGAGTCCAGAACCAGGGGCCACAGTTTAAGAGTAAGGAGTAAGCCATTTAGAATGGAGACGAGGAAACACTTTTTCTCACAGAGAGTGGTGAGTCTGTGGAATTCTCTGCCTCAAAGGGCCTTGGAGGCAGGTTCTCTGGATGCTTTCAAGAGAGAGCTTGATAGGGCTCTTAAAAGTAGCAGTCAGGGGATATGGGGAGAAGGCAGGAAAGGGGTACTGATTTGGGATGATCAGCCATGATCACATTAAATGGCGGTGCTGGCTCGAAGGGCTGAATGGCCTACTCCTGATCCTATTGTGTATTGTCTATTGTCATCGCAAGGCACTTTAGAGGCGTAAATGTTATTTGCCAGTGACATGTTGTCTTGGCCTTGGTGCATGTAGGTGGGGATGCTCGATTTGCTGAGAAGCTGTGAATAAAATCGGCCTTTCAGCAATTGCTCCAGATCACAGCATCTGCCATCTCTTATGTCTTCAGCAACTTGTTACCTCGTGTTGGGAGCAGTAAAAGTTAGTTGATCCCAAGGAACATCTCTAGTGATATCTAGAGCTTAGATGATTGACCACAACCATTCTTCTTTGTGTGAAATATGTTTCCAACAGTTGGGTTGGTTCCCCCATGATGCTCATTCACTTCAGTTTTACCCATTTTCCTTTATGCCTTTGAGGTGAATTCAAAAGGTCAATCACTCTAGCCTCTCCTCCAGCATTTCCTCCTCAGTCTATGTTTGGACAAGAACTATGATGAGATAGGGAGCTGGGTGCTTTTGGTGAACTCAAATGTGGGCAATTGTGTGTGGATTTTCGAGGTGTGTTACTTGGCAGCACAATTGGTGAGATCTTCATCATTTTGCTGATGATTGAGGGGTGACAATTTGCCAGAGCAGATTCTTGAATCTCTGAAATTGTCTATCCTGGAGGGTAGTGGAGATTGGATCACGAGAGATCATATAAAGAGGAGGTTGAAAGATCGGGAATTGAGGCCACAGAAGTGGAATTGAGGCCTGGTTAGATCAGTCTTAGTCACCTTATATGGCAGGGTAGTCTTGAGGAGTCAGGTGGCCTGCTCCTGCTCTTATTTTCTTCTGCTCTTAAGAGTTATTGTGCTATTTGTTAGCTGGATGTATCTTAGATTTAGATTAATTATGGTCATGTGTACTGAGGTACAGTGAGAAGCTTTGTTTTGCATGCTATCCAAAACAGATCAGATACACCATATATTAATATTATTATGTCAAACTCAAGTACAATAGATAGAGGAAATGGGAAGACACGGCATGCTGAATTTGGTTCTCAGCATTGCATCACATTGTAACACATCAGTTTCATAGACCATGAAGCTGGGGTAAAGGTGAATTGGACAGTATCCTAGGCCTATCTTTCATATTATTGGGTTGGAGCTGTATTAGAACTGCTTGGTCAGAGGAGCATGGTTTTCTGGAGTCTAGGTCATCAGAACCAGGATACCATCTGGTCCCATAACCTCCAATGCATCCAGTGCTCAGTAAATTCTTAATATCATATGTGGTTGAAGACCGGTTTCTGTGATGTTGCAGATTTTCAGAGGAGGCTGACATGAAGTCAGTCCTACCGGATAAACATGACTGCAAACATTTCAGCCTTCCTTTAGCACTCACATGCTGGGCCCTGCAGTCATTGAAGAGGGGGATGTTCTTGGAGCATCCTGCTCTCATTAGCTTGTCCCACCACATCCATGACTCTTCAATCTGCTCTGTTGGTGATGAAGTTGCCATCTGCTTTTAACCTGCGTGCAGTTCCTGTGTTTTAGCTTCATTTGCTTAGTAACTCATGTGTACATATATTGAAGAAGTCTGAAGAAGGGTCTCGACCCGAAATGCCACCTATTCCTTCGCTCCATAGATGAGCTACACACGATAAGTTTCTCCAGCATTTTTGTCTACCATTATATATATATCAGATTCAGCTATCGGCAAACCCATCTGCACCCATTTATGAACTAGGGTTGAACCCTGCCTTGAGAGTAATGGTAGACTGTAGTTACTAATTGTGCTTGTGTGAATTTCTGTCTTATCCACAGCTTCTTAATGATGCCCACTATTGTGCTACCAGACCTGTTGCAAGTCTATGCCATTTAGTAAGATTCTATTGCCACACAACATGGTAGAGAGTGCCCTTCAGTGTGAAGATGGGATCTTGTTTTTGCGAGAATGGTATGGTGGTCTTCGATCGGTTTTATGGGCATCTGCCAATGATAGTTGAGCACGGATGAGATCTACCTGTGGCACAGATAGTTTTGCTGTCTCAATCTCTGTCTCATCTGGCATAGTCAGAGTGGACGTGGCACGTTTTCACTATGACTGCATGGATTTTCCCCTGGAACTCCCCGTGCCAAACATGTGCTGGTTAGTCAGTAGGTTAATGCCTATCGTATATTAGCCCTAATGTAGGCGAGGGGTAGGTGAATGATGACCATATGAGAGGGTGCAAGTCACAAGGAAAAATAGGTGCGGGAATAGGATGATGGGATTGATCAGATAGTTGGCGTGGACTGAATGGGCAAAATGGGCTCGCACTACATTAGAAGGAAATAATGATGTGGATTTTATCCCTTGTGGGACTCACTCACTCCCCACAACAGAGCCTGAACGGCAGCCACTTCCTTCAGCATTTGACCCACTCAGTCAATCGTGGCACAGCCACGCTGCTGTTATTCTTGGGCATTGAGGTTCCCCAGATAGCGGGCATTCTTTCCACTATTTTCAAAAGTACACAAAGTGCTGGAGTGATTCAGCAGGTCGGGCAGCATCTCTGGAGAACGCAGATAGGTGACGTTTCGGACCTGGGCCCTTCTTCAGACTGAGGAAGTAAGAAGAGTCTTGACCCGAAATGTCACCTCTCCATGTTCTCCATAGATGTTGCCTGCTCCAGGTGAGTTACACCTTCACTTTGTACATTTTTTGTGTATTAAGTTCATGTCATAGGAGCAGAATTAGACTATTCGGCCCATCAACACTACTCTGTCATTCAATAATGGATGATTTACCTTTCTCTCTCAATCCCATTCTCCTGCCTTCTCTGTATAACCTTTGACATCCTTACTAATCAAGAGCCTGTCAATCTCCACCTTAAAAATACCCAATGACTTGGCCTCCACAGCTGCATGCGGCAATGAATTCCATAGATTAAACCCTCTGTTTAAAGAAATTCCTCCTCGTCTCCTTTCTAAAGGTACATATTTTATTCTGAGGCTGTGACCTTTGGTCCTAGGATCTCCTACTTGTGGAAACATCCTCTCCTCATCCAGGCCTTTCTCTATTTGGTAAGTTTCAATGAGTCCCACTGCCTCATCCATCTAAACTCCAGCCAGTACAGGCCCAGAGCCGTCAAACACTCGGCAGTTCTTTGTTTCTATCCTTGCTACTTTCAATGCCTCTTCTAAGTGTTCAGTCGGAAGGACCACAGGAGTATCACTGCAGGAGGAAGTTGGGTGCAGGGCCGGATTTACATATAAGCTTGACAAGCTTAAGCTAGGGCCTCGAGACCTAGGGCTGGGGTCCATACTTAAGAAAGGATGTACTAGCCCTGGAGGCAGTGCAGCAGGAGTACAAGATCACTGCAATGAGGAAGTTATGAGGAAAGGTTAAGCAGGGCTCGGGAGTTTACATCTAAACTAAGATCGTGAGACTTGATCGGGTGGATGCACCGAGGATGTTCTATCGGGGAAACTAGAACTAGGGGACATAGTTGCAGAATCAGGAGGGGCTCCTTTAACCCTGCGACCACGAACAACTTCTCCACCCAGAGGGTGGTTAATTTATGGAATTCACTGCCCCAGGGAGCCGTGCAAGCAGAAACTTTAAATATATTTAAGACTAAAGATGGTTTTTTAGCTGCCAAGGGGATAAGGGGCTACGGGGAGAAATATGGACTAGGTATGGTTAGTATAGTAAGACCTGAGTGATCTCCTGGACAAGTCGCAGGGAATTTCACCTGTTTTTTTTCCCGAATTGGACCTGGGTTTTTTATCGGTTTTTTGCCTCCCCCAGGAGATCTCTGGGGTGGAGAGGGGTGATAGCGGTATAAGGCCCTGTGTCCCTGTTTAGTGTTCAGCCATGAGCGAATGGCGGTGCGGGCTCGACGGACCTGGTGGTCTACTCTCGCACCTACTTTCTATGTTTCTATGTTTACCACTAGGCTTCATAGGCTGAAGCCTAGGGCCTCGAAATCTAGGGTGCCTCCGGCCAAGGCAGGGCACCTGTTATTCAACTCTGGGCAGGCCCCTCCCCCTCTCTCTCTCTCTCTCTCTCTCTCTGTCAACCTCTGTCTCCGCCCGCCATCTGTATCCGTGTCCGGGCCGTTTGTTTGGAAGTGGAATTAAATAATAGAAATTGCATTCATTGCAACGTGTAAAAAGAGTTGAGATACTGTATTATAGTTTAGCTGCATGTCATTGTGGTATATATCATGTCTTGATTGGTGAATATCTTTAGTTTGTGACTTTATTTGAAGCAGAAATAATATGTGAATGCATCATTGACCATAGTTCCGACTGGTAACTACGCACTTCGTCCGAGCACATTATCGCACGCGTCATGCAAGCCGTCTTAAATGACCACCTAAACTGTCATTTGGCAACTTAAAATGCTGCCAAGGTTGCCCGGCTGAAATCAGAGAAAAGAAATTAAGTGAGATCCCTGCAAGGTGTATAATATTTTTGACTGTCATAGGCCTTTCTTACATATGCTGTCACAACGCACTGTAGTCTCTAAACAACCCTTCAGTCATTTTCCTTCCCCTCAACTTTCAGAATAATAGTGTTTTAAGCCAATAACTCGACACTAGCACTGGCAATAAATAAATAAATTTAAAAAGCGCAGCTTTCCAGCCGCTTATCTCATTGGCCACACTCGGCTGCAAATCGGTGTCAATCTGGTGGACCATCTTCCTCAAGACGTAGGGGTGCAGGATTGGGAGGGGTCTCACAAGTCTCACAGCTTAGTTTAAATCCGGCCATGGTTGGGTGGCATTCTACTCTGTGGCTTCTCGCCTTTGCTTGGCCCGGTGCAATTTCACTTAATGGGTCTGAAAATGATTGTTGAGGATTGCCTGGGCTACCCTTCACACTTGAGAGAGAAACAATTGACGTTTCAAAGATGGACACCAAATGCTGGAGTAATGGCGGGTCAGCCAGCATCTCTGGAGAAAAAGGATGGGTGACCTTTCAGGTCGAGACCCTTCTTCAGACCCAAAACTGAAATGTCCATATCCTTTAATTCCAGAGGTGCTGCCTGACCCGCTGAGTTACTTCAACGCTTTTGTGACTAACCAGCATCTGCAGTTCCTCTCTGCACAGTTAAAGTTTCAATTGGACATTCTTGCATCAGTCAGTATCAGTTCCTTCCTGTAAACAAAAGTGTTTTTCTCTGCTTTAAGAGTCCCACGTGGATATAGTGCCTTTCAGAATGTCCAAGAACACATGAAGTGCAGTGGGCATGGTTTAAATGTAGGAATTGCATTCCTACTGTTAATTATTTCACAAATACAATGAAGTTATTAATTATTTGGAGGAGTGGCCAAGAATCTCTTCTGATTGTCAATGTCGACCATCCCGATGATGCTTGGCCCAATGAGTTCCTGCAGCAATTTGTCTTTTGCTTTTTAAACTCCGGATTCCTCCAACTGCAGCTTTCGGCGTCTCCTCCAACCCCTCCCCTCCCCCGGCGGATTATTTCAGGTGAACTTTCAGTCAAATTTTTGTGATCGAGGATTACGGCGCCTGCGTTGGAGCGGGGAGTTCCCCGGCTGCTCACTGTTCCTGGTGCTGATCTGGAGCTGGAATAGCGAGAGGGACAAAGCTGGCGCCGCTAGTGGAGGAGCTCTCATTCCTTTGGGCAGGTCAGACCCTCACCAACCTTACTGTCATAATCCCTGTGAAGCCTAGACCGGGCTGCCCTCACCCTGCTCTCTGGTTGCTTGTGTTTATGTAAAGTTTCAGTTTGTTAAATCTGATCTTTGGAAAAACAAGTTTATTTAACACAGAGAAACGGGGAACTGCAGATGCCGCTTTACAACAATTTATGTGCTAAACATAAATACAGTAAGCGTTTTTTTAAAAATAACTAAAAGCTGAGGCGATCCAAATGCTGTTGTAGCAATGGACCTGTGTTGGAGGGAAGCCAGCGTTCTCTGTGGGGTTGGTCGCTTCCCTTGGATTGCTTGGCGTCCCATAACAATCACAGATCAATGGTAACTTGGAGTAATCGTGGAGGCAGCAATGCCTGCACTGCTTCAGCCAGTTTCGACCCGAAACGTCCACTGTCCGTCCACCCCCCTTCCTCTCCACCCCCCCCCCCCCCCCCACCCCTGCCCCTTCCTCTTTCCCACATTTGTTGCCTGCCCGCTGAGACTCCTCCAGCAGTTTGCATAGGACGGGTGTCAGAACTAGACCGAGAGTTTACAGAATAACAATTGAAACAACAAACAGGAGATTGCTTCTTGTAATTCTCTGATTGTCGCAGGGATGATAAACGGGCAGGTGTGTGTGTGTGTGTGTGTGTGTGTGTGTGGGTGTGTGTGTGTGTGTGTGTGTGTGTGTGTGTGTGTGTGTGTGTGTGTGTGTGTGTGTGTGTGTGTGTGTGTGTGTGTGTGTGTGTGTGTGGGTGTGTGTGTGTGGGTGTGTGGGTGGTTTCCTTACTGTTATCCGTTTCGCACGCTGCGAAATAATGAATTGTGACAAAAAAAAACACACTTAAACGTGGTCCCGTGTGGACAGAAAACAGTTTACTCTTACATGTCGGCGCGTAATTGTTGATGGATACCGATTGGAGAAAAACACATGCTTTCCGGGAAACTGAAAGTAAGTTTGAGAGTACGATCATACTGGGATTATTAATAGCCAAGAAAATCGGGGATTTCGACAAGCCCTGTCCTTTCATACATGTGGAGTTACCGGTGGCTATTTGCCCATGTTTCCCTTTTACCTCGACGCCCCCAACAATTAAAGAAAACCATCTTCTCAGTTATATTGCAAAGGTGGAAACTGGTTAGCAGAAGAGGGGTGAACACGTGTTATTTTAAAATTGGACCCCGAGCCACCTCCTCCTGTACGATTAGAATATCGGCAGCATGGGATTGGCTTTGTTATTTTTTGATGTGTACGCTCATTAATAAATGGAGCAGATCAGGCAGCCGCAGTGTCTGTAAAATGAGAAAGTTAACATTTCAGATTGATGATCCGTCAATCTGGGAAAGAGTGTAATTGGGTCACTTTATATATTCCCTTCGTCCTAAAATATATAGATATGATCTCTGTCTGCTTTGATCTGTCGTTTTCACACCATATCCTTCCATGTCTCTAGTTTCCCTCTCCCCTGACTCTCAGACCCGAAATGACACCTATTCTTTCTCCAAAGATGCTGCCTGTCCTGCTGAGTTACTCCAGCATCTTGTGTCTGTCTTGAGTGTAAACCAGTATCTGCAGTTCCTTCCTACACACACACCCACGCACACACATTTGAATATGATGCAGACACAAGAAACAGATGCAAAAATCATAAGTGAAACACAAAGTACTGGAGGAACTCAGTAGGTCAGGCAGCATCTGTGTAGGAAACTGGACAAACATCCGTTTGGGTCGGGACCTTTCGTCAGATTCACTGTGGGGGAAGCTGGAAAAGGGAGGTGGTGGGCGGAGGGGGCAAGATGCTGCCTGGCAAGTGATGATGGATATAAGTGGGGGGGGGGGGGGGGGTAGTTGGTGACTGGATAGGGGGAAGTAAGTAACAAAGGCTAGAACTGAAAATGAGACAAAAGGGTGTCAGACAAGGGGAGAAGAGGAGTTCAAGATAGAGTAAGATGGAGGCATATAGTAGGAATGTTACAAAATGTTGAGATTTTATAAAAATCAAGCCTGTAATGTATCCCATCAGATAAAGCATAACAAGAACTTTAATTTGATATCTAATTCACTTTCATAGCTTCAGTATTAAAAAGGTTATGATCATTTTCATACTCGGAAATTAGCATCTTGTTCCCTACTGCTTTTCCATTGACTTAACACAAAAACTGTGATCGAGGACAGTCAAAAGCTCATAACTTTCTTAAAAATTAAGATAACTGAATGAAATTTTCAGTTATTATAGATTGAATTATTCTGAAACAAATATGAAACATCCTACTTGGATGACCTGAAATTAAAGCATATAATTAGTTAGTCACCTAATTATAGCTCATTACAAAAATGACCATTGTGACGGAAATAGTAATAAATACCAAGACTGCCTTGAAAATTCAAAATGTGATATTCTCAAGATCAGAACTTTAATATTATTGTATTATATACTGTAAGTCCACAACAGAAATCGTACCGAAATTACGATTTCTAGCAAAAGACCAAGTCTTTATGGAGAAGATCAGTTGCTAGCTGGTTCATTGGCATATCATAATTAGTAGCATCATCATACTCCTCAGATTGTAACCAATAAGTAACTCTGTACAACACCTGTCCCTTTACCTCCCCCCTCGACTCCATTCAAGGACCCACGCAGTCGTTCCAGGTGCGACAGAGGTTCACCTGTATCTCCTCCAACATCATCTACTGCATCCGCTGCTCTAGATGTCAGCTGATCTACATTGGTGAGACTAAGCAGAGGTTGGGCGATAGTTTCGCTGAACATCTCCGCTCAGTCCGCAAGAACCTACCTGACCTCCCGGTGGCTCAGCACTTCAACTCCCCCTCCCATTCCCAATCCGACCTCTCTGTACTGGGTCTCCTCCATTGCCAGAGTGAGCAACACCGGAAATTGGAGGAACAGCACCTCATAGGGGAGCCTGCATCCGGCAGGCATGAACATTAAATTCTCCCAATTTTGTTAGCCCTTGCTGTCTCCTCCCCTTCCTTAGTCCTCGAGCTGTCTCCTCCCATCCCCCAGTCCTCGGGCTCCTCCTCCTCCTTTTTTCCTTCCTTCTCCCCGCCACCCCCTATCAGTCTGAAGAAGGGTTTTGTCACCTATTTCCTTCGCTCATAGATGCTGCTGCACCCGCTGAGTTTCTCCAGCATTTTTGCCTAGCAACTCTGTACACCTTGTTTTTCCTCAACTTTTCAATTTTGGCATTGTAAACTACAAGTTTTTGCTTTTCAAACCATGCATGACATGCCTTTCTGCCCACTACTTTCCCATTAAGAATGCCCTGTAGATCATCACATTTGGAGTAGTCCATATTCAAGAAATCTCTGCGAATGCTCTCTAAATCAGTCTCTTTTGCTGGGCATTTAGATTGACAGTTTTGCATTTCTTCTTCGGAGACATCTGTTTAAAATGTAAAGAAAAAACCCACTGAACAGCATTAACAGAAACAAGTTATTATTTGCAGTTTTAGAAAAAAAGGTAGAAATTATGAAGTTAAACGCTAAAACAAATAGTAAATACCCAATAAAAAATGTGTGTTCATCAGTTTCATCAAATCAATTCATCTAATCAATCCATCAAGTCATCTAAATTCAATTACTAGATTTAAACATCTATCCATTTCTTTAAAAAAGGCGAACATTTTTAAATAGCCTAAGTATCCAAATTACAAATAACAAACTGATCCCATTCACACAAGAATTCACAATATAACATGATTTTTAAATCTCACTTTGTCATGAACTTATATGTCAAATAGAAGGAATTTAATGTTTAATTCCCATAAATTAATCCAGAAACATCCACTCTCAAGATAATCAGTCATTATTTTTTGCACAATGCATCTGACTAAAACTGTACTGTGGTTATTTAGTATGAAAATATTGATCATGGATAGACAATAACAACAAAAATATAGATTTAAGAAATGTCCTAATTCTTTAGGGGACGGGGGTTCCCCTCCCCTACCATAGATGAGGCTCCCACCAGGGTCTCTTCAATACCACGCAACACTGCTCTCTCCCCATCCCCCCCACTCGGAACAAGGGCAGAGTCCCCCTAGCGCTCACCTTACATCCCACTAGCCGTCACATACAACAAATTGTCCTCCGTCATTTTTGCCACCTCCAACGTGACCCCACCACTCGCCACATCATCCCGTCTCCCCCCCCATCCCCCGTCTGCTTTCCGCAAAGACTGCTCCCTCCGTAACTCCCTGGTCAATTCTTCCCTTCCCACCCGCACCACCCCCTCCCCAGGCACTTTCCGTTGCAACGCAAGAGATGCTACACATGTCGCTTTACCTCCCCCCTCGACTCCATTCAAGGACCCAAGCAGTCGTTCCAGGTGCGACAGAGGTTCACCTGCACTTCCTCCAACCACATCTACTGCATCCACTGCTCTAAATGTCAGCTGATCTACATCGGTGAGACCAAGCGTAGGTTTGGCGATCGTTTCGCCAAACACCTCCGCTCGGTCCGCATTAACCAACCTGATCTCCCTGTGGCTCAGCACTTCAACTCCCCCTCCCATTCCGAATCTGACCTTTCTGTCCTGGGCCTCCTCCATTACCGGAAATTGTAGGAACAGCACCTCATATTGACTTCACCTTGAAAATTGACTTCTACAATTTTTGGTAGCCCTTGCTGTCTCCTCCTCTTCTCAGCTCTCCCTCAGCCCTCTTGCTCCTCCTCTCCCTTTCTTCTTCCCGTCAGTCTGAAGAAAGGTTTCGGCCCGAAACGTTGCCTATTACCTTCGCTCCATAGATGCTGCCTCATCCGCTGAGTTTCTCCAGCATTTTTGTCTACATATAGATGATTTAGATGTTCTTATGACATGATTGTGCAAAAAAATAATGAATTTGATTATTTTGAGAGTGGATATTTCTGTAATGTGATCGATTGGAATGTTGCCGTTGACATAAATTTTAAGCCCATATCGGCAGGCAAGACACGGCCAATTCGTATGGGGCCTACAACCAATACAAACAAGCATTTTAATTCCCCCCCCCCCCCCAAAGCCTCCGGAATTGCACGCACATGCAGTGGCAGATCTGTTGCACCGCCGATGGAAGGTTTTGTAACAACTCTACATATAGGTAGAAGGGGGGAGTGAGGGAATGAGGAGGGATAAAAGGGAAATGGGAATAGGGATGATAGATGATAAGGGAAGGAGACATCTTTGCCAATGACACAAAGCTGGGTGGCAGTGTGAGCTGTGAGGAGGATGCTATGAGGCTGCAGGGTGACTTGGATAGGTTGGGTGAGTGGGCAGATGCATGGCAGATGCAGTATAATGCGATAAATGTGAGGTTATCCACTTTGGTGGCAAGAACAAGAAGGCAGATTATTATCTGAATGGTGTCAGATTAGGAAAGGGGAAAGTACAACAGGACGTGGGTGTCTTTGTACACCAGTCACTGAAAGTAAGCATGTAGGTACAGCAGGCAGTGAAGAAAGTTAATAGAATGTTAGCCTTCATTGCGAGAGGATTTGAGTTTAAGAGCAAGGAGGTCCTACTGCAGTTGTACAGGGCCCTGGTGAGACTAGACCTGGAGTATTGTGTGCAATTTTGGTCTCCTAATTTGAGGAAGGACATTCTTGCTATTGAGGGAGTGCAGTATAGGTTCACCAAGTTAATTCCCAGGATGGCGGGACTGACATATGATGAAAGAATGGGTCGACTGGGCTTGTATTCACTGGAATTTAGGATGAGAGGGGATCTTATAGAAACATATAACATTTTTAAAGGATTGGACATGCTAGATGCAGGAAAAATGTTCCCGATGTTGGGGGAATCCAGAACGGCGGTGTAGCGGTAGAGTTGCTGCCTTACAGTGAATGCAGTGCCAGAGACCGTTCGATCGCGACTACGGGTGCTGTCTGTCCGGAGTTTGTATGTTCTCCCAGTGACCTGCGTGGGTTTTCTCCAAGATTTTCGGTTTCCTCCCACACTCCAAAGACGTACAAGTTTGTAGGTTAATTGGCTTGGTAATTGTAAAAATTTCCCTAGTAGGTTAATGTGGCGCTGGTCAGCACGGACCCGTGTGGCTGAAAATGTTTCCGCGCCTCTAAACTAGGAATGGGCTGTTTAAGTGCGGGTAGATTTAGGATGGTCAGCAAAAACATTTTCACCCGGTGGAATCTGAATTCTCTGCCTGTTTCCGCGCTTTCAAGAGAGAGTCTCAGGGCTAAACTAAACTATGGGGAAAAAAGCAGAACAAGTACTAATGATCAGTCATGATCATGGCTCTTGAAGGGCGGCCTTTAAGCAAAAGGGGTTCAGCAAAAGGATTTGAGTTTCATAGCAAAAGGATTTGAGTATAGGAGCAGGGAGGTTCTACTGCAGTTGTACAGGGTCTTGGTGAGACCACACCTGGAGTATTGCGTACAGTTTTGGTCTCCAAATCTGAGGAAGGACATTATTGCCATAGAGGGAGTGCAGAGAAGGTTCACCAGACTGATTCCTAGGATGTCAGGACTGTCTTATGAAGAAAGACTGGATGACTTGGTTTATACTCTCTAGAATTTAGGAGATTGAGAGGGGATCTTATAGAAACTTACAAAATTCTTAAGGGGTTGGACAGGCTAGATGCTGGAAGATTGCTCCCGATGTTGGGGAAGTCCAGGACAAGGGGTCACAGCTTAAGGATAAGGGGAAAATCCTTCAAAATGAGCAGAACTTTTTTCACACAGAAATCTCTGAAGCCACAGAGGGTAGTTGATTCATTGGCTAGGGGACGATCCCTTGTGGCTAAGGGGATCAGGGGGTATGGAGAGAAGGCAGGAACAGGATACTGAGTTGGATGATCAGCCATGATCATATTGAATGGCGGTGCAGGCTCCAAGGGCCAAATGGCCTACTCCTGCACCTATGTTTTCTATGTTTCTAAGTGCGCCTGGGTGGCGCGGCGGGGGTGGAATTACTTGAAATTGGGTTTTCAATGTTCATACAATGGGTTCCAAGCTACCCAAGCGGAATACGTAGTGCTGTTCTCCAAATTGCATGAGGCCCCACTCTGGCAATGGAGGAGGCCCAGGACAGAAAGGTCAGTAATAATAATAATAATAATAACTTTATTTATAAAGCACTTTAAACAACTGCAGTTGCCACAAAGTGCTGTACATGAGAACTCATGGACAAGAAGTTATTACAAACCATTAAAAACTGTAAAACAAAGGACTATAAAACAATAAAAATTAAAAGACATTAAAAGCACTAAAAACAGGAGCAATGTCTCAGCCAGTGTCGAAAGCCAGAGTATAAAAAGGAGTTTTTAGGGTGGATTTGAAGATGGACAGTGAGGGGGCCTGTCTGATGTGCAACGGCAAGGTGTTCCAGAATGCCGGAGCAGCAACAGAGAAGGCTCTATCCCCTCTGAGCTTCCGCTTAGACCTTGGTACCTCAAGGAGCAGCTGATCAGCTGACCTGAGGCACCGGGCAGGAGCGTATATGGGTGGAGCAGCTCAGAGAGGTAAGGCGGGGCGAGCCCATTCAAACGATTTAAAAACAAATAAAATAATTTTAAAATGAACTCGAAAGTGCACTGGGAGCCAGTGAAGGGAGGCCAAAATTGGCGTAATGTGCTCCCTCTTTCGAGTTCCGGTTAAGAGGCGAGCGGCAGCATTTTGAACCAGCTGGATACGAGCCAATGAAGCTCGTGAGACTCCAGAGTAGAGTGCGTTACAGTAATCCAGCCGAGATGAAATAAAGGCATGGATTACTGTTTCAAAATGCTGCCGCTCGAGAATGGGCTTCACCTTTGCCAGCTTCCTTAGGTGAAAGAAGCTGGACTTAACCACCGCGCGCCTATTTGTTTATCTAGTTTAAAATCACCGTCCATCCTAAAACCCAGGTTTAAAACTGTTGACTTTACAGACAATGCCAGTGGACCCAAGTCAACAAAGGGAGGTTCACGGCAGCCATTGGTGCCAAACAAAATCACCTCTGTCTTTTTTTCATTAAGTCCCAGAAAGTTTAAGGCCATCCAGGACTTAATGTCCTCAAGACAAGACAGAAGTGATTTTAGAGAATAGTCGTCTTCCTTCCTGAGTGGCATATATAACTGGCTATCATCTGCGTAAAAGTGAAAGGAGATGCCATGCCTTCTTAAAATTGAGCCCAGAGGAAGTAGGTATAGAGAGAAGAGCAGGGGCCCTAAAATTGAGCCCTGTGGAACCCCATATGCCAAGGGAGCGGAGGAGGATTCAAAGCCAGCAAGGCTTACACGCATGGTTGTGTCTGCCAGATAGGACCTGAACCATCCCGGGGCACTGCCACAGTATGGGAATGGGAAGGGGAATTAAAATAGTTAGCAACCAGGACATCCAGCAGACAATAGACAATAAACAATAGACAAAATAGGTGCAGGAGTAGGCCATTCGCCCTTCGAGTCAGCACCACCATTCAATGTGATCATGACTGATCATCAGCAATCAGTACCACGTTCCTGCCTTCACCCCATATCCCTTGACCCCGCTATCTTTAAGACCTCTATCTAACTCTCTCTTGAAAGCATCCAGAGAATTAGTCCTCCATTGCCTTCTGTGGCAGAGAATTCCACATTTTCACAACCCTCTGGTTTTTCCTCATCTCCGTACTAAATGGCCTACCCCTTATTCTTAAACAGTGGTCCTTGGTTCTGGACTCCCCAACATCCTCTAGCGTGTCCAATCCCTTAATAATCTTATATGTTTCAATAAGATAGCCTCTCATCCTTCTAAATTCCAGTGTATACAAGCCCAGCCGCTCCATTCTATCAACATATGACAGTTCCACCATCCCGGAAATCAACCTCGTAAACCTACGCTACACTCCCTCAATAGCAAGAATGCCCTTCCTCAAATCTGGAGACCAAAACTGCACACAATACTCTAGGTGTGGTCTCACTAGGACCCTGTACAACTGCAGAAGAACCTCTTTACTCCTATACTCAACTGTTCTTGTTATGAAGGCCAACATGCCATTAGCTTTCTTCACTGCCTGCTGTACCTGCATGCTTACTTTCAGTGAAGGATAACAAGGACCCCCAGATCTCGTTGTACTTCCCCTTTTCCTAACTTGACACCATTTAGATAATAATCTGCCTCCTGTTCTTGCCACCAAAGTGGATAACCTCACATTTATCCACATTAAACTGCATCTGCCATGCATTTGCCCACTCACCCAACCCTTCCAAGTCACCCTGCATCCTCATAGCATCCTCTTCACATTTCACACTGCCACCCAGCTTTCGTCATCAGCAAATTTGCTAATGTTACTTTTAATCCCTTCATCTAAATCATTGATGTATATTGTAAATAGCTGCGGTCCCAGCACCGAGCTTTGCGGTACCCCACTAGTCACTGCCTGCCATTCTGAAAGGGACCCGTTAATCTCTACTTTTTGTTTCCTGTCTGCCAAACAATTTTCTATCCATGTCAGTACCCTATCCCCAACACCATGTGCTCTAATTTTGCCCACTAATCTCCTATGTGGAACCTTATCAAAGGCTTTCTGAAAGTCTAGGTACACTACATCCACTGTCTCTCCCTTGTCCATTGTGATAGTTACACCCTCAAAAAACTCCAGAAGATTAGTCAAGCATGATTCCCCTTCGTAAATCCATGCTGACTCGGACTGATCCTGTTACTGCTATCCAAATGTGCAACTATTTCATCTTTTATAATTGACTCCAGCATCTTCCCCTCCACCGATGTCAGACCTTGGCAGACAGAGCTCAAGTGTTTGGCGAAACAATCACCTACTCTTCGTCTTGAGAGCACTGAATGTAGTGGATGAGTTTAGAGGAGGTGCATATGAATCTCTGTCTCACCTGGAAGGGCTGCTGGGATCCCTTGTTGAAGGTGAGGGAGGAGTTATAGGATCAGATTGGAGGGGGAAGCGAATGGGATGTGACAAAGGTTGTCATGTGTGTAAACTGTAAAGTAATGAACTCTGCAAGTTTAGATATCTTGGTTTCACACTGTGTGTAGCAGAACACTCCATTTCTACTATGAAAGATATATGTGTGACATGGCCTCAGTTTTCGTTTTCTGTGGGACGGCACGGTGGCACAGCGGTAGATTTGCTGCCTTACAGCGCCAGAGACCCGGGTTCGATCCTGACTACGGGTGCTGTCTGTACGGAGTCTGTACGTTCTCCCCATAAGCTGCGTAGGTTTTCTCCAGGTGCTCTCGTTTCTTCACGTACCCAATGACGTACAGGTTTGTAGATTAATTGGCTTTGGTAAAATTGTAAATTCTCCACAGTGTGGAGGATTGTGCTAGTGTGCAGGGATTGCTGGTCGGCGTGGACTCGGTGGGCCAAGGGACCTGTTTCCGCGCTGTATCTTTAAACCAAACGAAACTAATGTGCAATCTAGCCTAATGCACATGTCCTGTGGCCATACATTTGGCAATTTGTAAGTTCCTTTCTTTATGTTCTCATTCTATTGCCACCTCATGTCATCGTATCTTTGTTCCTTTTTTCTCTCTCTCACTAACTGCATCCATTAACTAATGATTGGATGACCGCTACAGTTATCCCTACAGCATCCCTTGCCTCACTCTGTCAGAGGCGTTCCCTTTGCTCTCTCCACACATGGGTTGCAGGTAGCAATTATTTGTACCTTCTCCCCCAGAGTTTTTTTTTAATGTGCTTACATGATCGAGGCTCCAGTGTTACATTTGGATATATCTCATCCTTGATAGTATCATAAATTAGAGCCACTGGATGATACTGCATAGAAAAAGTCCCCCAAGTCCATGCTGACCATTAAGTATCCAACCAAACTAATCCTATTTATCTCCCCACATTCAATCCCCTTCCCTCCCAATTCTACCACTCACTTGGTAGGAACAATTTATCGTGGCCATTTAACCAATCAACTAAATATCTTTGGGATGTGGGAGGGAACGGGAACATCTGGAGGAAGCCACATGGTCACACAGGATGTGCAAACTCCGTAGACAGAACTGAAGGTCAACATTTACCTGGATCACTGCAGCTGTGAGGCAGCATCTCCACTAGCTACGCTTTTATGCCACACTACTACTAATAGGCTGTGGCCGAGCATCAAAAATGTGTCTAGAAATAGGATTTTGTGACCCAAGTCACCAAACTACATGAAATTTTTACATATTGTGTAAATTTTTTTTATATAAATCACCCCTGAAACTCGATATGAAGAAGACTTGCACATTTTTTATTAAATTAGAGAAAATCCGGAAAAATGTCGGGAATTTTTTAGTCCAATGAAAGCACATTTAACATTGAGTTGTCTGCCAGTTGGCCAATCACGCGCTTTGTTTCAGGCTAGCACACAAAATGGCTGAGGGGGCTTCACAGGTGCCTTTTACTGGAGATTCCGATTTGTTGTTCTGTGGAATAAATGTCGTGGAAACTTGCAGCAGGTAATTGTATTTAGTGGGAAAAGCATTAAAAAGGCTGAAGAAAGTGCTGCGAAGTGGATTAAAGTGCAAGAAAGCCTTCAAAGTCCCTGCTGATGTGCTGGAACACAAAGAAGGCCCCCATGAATCAACTCTAACTGAAAGGTAAGACTAAAGTCTGAATTTATGAAAATCTATCTGTATGGACTTTAATTAATTTAATTGCACCCTTTATAATGTGAATAAATTCATTAATTCATTCCTTATTCATTCATTCACTCACTCACTTACTCATTCATTCATACATGAAATTGAGGGCCTAAACTATAACAGTCAATTAAACATTGTCACTAATGCCAGCCTGTTGTAGAGTAATAAGTCTTTAACAAATAATCTCGGAGCTGCCTGCGAAAACTTACCGGGAAAAAGTGCTCCGATCACGGGGCCTAGGTACTCGCGGTAAAGTGAAGCCGCGGTCTCAATTAATAAGTTCCGATTCGCGAAAAAAACGCCGAGCCGCGGATTTTCCAGGATGTCGTCTGCACACCAAAGGGGGCGGGGGGGGGCGCCAAACTTGGGGAAACGACCCACGGTCAACCCAGGTCTGTATACTGTCTGCCTCCAGACCCCGATAAAGGGGAAAAATTGTAAATATCGATCGCTATTTAACGTTAGTCCTAGGTCCCGCGATCGGAGCACTTTTTCCCGGTAAGTTTTCGCAGGCAGCTCCGAGATTATTTGTTAAAGACTTATTACTCTACAACAGGCTGGCATTAGTGACAATGTTTAATTGACTGTGTTATAGTTTAGGCCCTCAATTTCATGTATGAATGAATGAGTAAGTGAGTGAGTGAATGAATGAATAAGGAATGAATGAATGAATTTATTCACATTATAAAGGGTACAATTAAATTAATTAAAGTCCATACAGATAGATTTTCATAAATTCAGACTTTAGTCTTACCTTTCAGTTAGAGTTGATTCATGGGGGCCTTCTTTGTGTTCCAGCACATCAGCAGGGACTTTGAAGGCTTTCTTGCACTTTAATCCACCGCAGCACTTTCTTCAGCCTTTTCAATGCTTTTCCCACTAAATACAATTACCTGCTGCAAGTTTCCACGACATTTATTCCACAGAACAACACATCGGAATCTCCAGTAAAACAGGCATCTGTGAAGCCCCCTCAGCCATTTTGTGTGCTAGCCTGAAACAAAGCGCGTGATTGGCCAACTGGCAGACAACTCAATGTTAAATGTGCTTTGATTGGACTAAAAAATTCCCGACATTTTTCCGGTTTTTCTCTAATTTAATAAAAATGTGCAAGTCTTCTTCATATCGAGTTTCAGGGGTGATTTATATAAAAAAATATACACAATATGTGAAAAATTAATGTAGTTTGGTGACTTGGGTCACGAAACTGCAGAATAAAGCTCCTCGGCCCACAGCCTATAACAACATTGCCTGAAATCTGCAACATCCAGGTTCAGGAATAGCTTATTCCCCACCACCATCAGGTTATTAAACTCAACTCAAACAAAACTCTGAATATTAATAGGCCATTGCACATTATCTGTATATTTAATTATGTGTGTATATATATACCGGTGCACAACCTTTTATCCGAAAGCCTTGGGACCGGCCACTTTTCGTAATTCAGAATTTTTCGGCTTTCGGAATGGAAGGTTTTTAGCGTAGATTTTAACCGCTGGCGGAGTGGCAGAGTGCTCGGCTCATATCCGCAAGGTCGCGAGTTTGCGCCTCGATCCCGGCAGTTACTCGATCGCGAGTTTGAGTCTTCAATGTAGTTTTTTTCTTGATTCGGAGAGAATCGGGAGGGTTAGGCTGGGATCATTCTCTGCGGGCGATGATCTTAGTGGGGGGGGGAGGTGTAGGAGTGCCGTCTGTAGCACTGTTTTCAGACCCCGATAACTTTGGAAAAACGGAGATATCGATCGCCACCATTACCAAAGGTCCCGCTGTGTCTCCCTGTCCCTCCAACTCCAGAGGAATCCGCTCCCCGATGGGCCGCTACGGCAACAAGTGGCAGTTATTACCCACAGCAGAGCTGCGCCCCCTCATGACCGCATGTTTAATTCCTCTGGAGTTGGAGCGTTTGGGCTCAATTTCATGCTATGAATGAATGAGTAAGTCTGGATCTGTGCTTGCAATGAATAAGGACGAATTAATGGCCACCCCCCTTATGGACATTATAAAGGTACCGCAATTAAATTAATTAAAGTCCAAACAACTCCAGATTTTCACAAATTCAGCTCCTGTACAGGGGGTTACCGGCGACAGCCCGAGCTGCGCCCCTTCATCCGCTAGCACATCACCAGATGCACTTTGACACCATCAGCTTCGGTCCCTTTAATCCACCGCAGCGTGTTTCCTCAGGAATTTTAACGTGGCTTTTCTGCTGCTGGCTAAATACTCTGGGATCTCCGTGCTGCAGTGGGCCTGGGGGCCGGTGTTCCACAGAACCTGACGTCTCCGGTGACTGGCACTGGCTCCGAAACAGACAGTACAAAGCCCCCTCAGCCAATGGGCGGCTAGCCTGAGGGGAGGGAAGGGCACACATATGGCCCGGGAAGCAGACAACTCAATGTTAAACGTAAACTGAAGGGGCGACAATAAAAAAATTCCCGACATTTTTCGGTTTTTCCCAATTTAATCAAAAATGTGCAAGTCTTCTTCATATCGAGTTTCAGGGGTGATTTATATAAAAAAATATACACAATATGTGAAAAATTCATGTAGTTTGGTGACTTGGGTCACGAAACTGCAGAATAAAGCTCCTCGGCCCACAGCCTATAACAACATTGCCTGAAATCTGCAACATCCAGGTTCAGGAATAGCTTATTCCCCACCACCATCAGGTTATTAAACTCAACTCAAACAAAACTCTGAATATTAATAGCCCATTGCACATTATCTGTATATTTAATTATGTGTGTATATATATATATATATATATATATATATATATTCAATGGTATATGGACACACTGATCTGTTCTGTATTTATGCCTACTATATTCTGTTGTGCTGAAGCGAAGCAAGAATTTCATTGTCCTATCTGGGACGCATGATAATAAACTCTCTTGATTCGTGATTGATTCAAGAATCAAGTCTAGAACAAATAGACTCAGGAATAGTTGTTTTCCGAAAGTCATAACTACTCTTAATTCACACATGCACTGACTTCACAGCCCAACACCCGGACTTCCATCTATTCTATCCATGTACTGAAATTTGGAACTGTAATGTGTATTGTAACTGTAATTTTTAATATTAAAAAAAAAAGGTTTTAATATTTAATATAATTTTTAAACATCTGCCTAAGAATACTACCTATTCATCCTTCACCATTTTGCCTTTATAGATATGTATATAGCGCCGCAGAATTGTGCACCTATCCCCTCCCCCCCCCTCTCCCTTTTGTTTTGTTTTCTGTTTCTTGTTTTTTGTACTAAATTATATGTATGCACTGAGTACGAGCTGCTTTTAATCTCATTGTACATGTATAGTGATAATAAATGGCATATCTATCTATTATTTACAAATTAGTATAATAAATTACTAACAAAAGTAGTTAAAGTATTTGCAGCTAGGACTAGTTTGGCCTACACTAAAATCTTTACCTACACCATCATGAGCCTTGCAACACAGGTGAATCTGTATGCCAACACTGAGCCTTTGATAAAGCTGTCCATTTTTATCTGCACCCCACTTTTTTTTTAAATCCAATTACTTTTCTTTACGAACATGACCTTTTGAAAGTTTATGTTAAATCTAACTAAAGATTTTCAGAACATAGACTGTTAAACTGTTGCAGGATTAAAGTCACACAATCCGCTTTAGGACTTGCATGTTGGGTTTCATTTTCAAAGGTTTGTGCACATATATATTTGTGGCTCATTGTTCCTGCTGTAAGTGTGGTAAGGGAACTTTGCGCACCACACTTTCATTTGCTGCTTGTTTTCTCAGTGAGGCAACCTACTATACTATGAGTCTGAAGAAGGGTTTCGGCCCGAAACTTTGCTTATTTCCTTCGCTCCATAGATGCTGCTGCACCCGCTGAGTTTCTCCAGCATTTTTGTGTACCTCTGAAAACTGCTAACTCCAGGTTCCAGAACAGCCTCCACCACCAACCATCACTCTCTTGAACCACCTGCACGATCCAAACAACAACCCTTCCTCAGCACTGAACCACAATGGAATTTGCACTGTTACCTTGGCTTCCTGTCCCATAGTCTGGTTTACCTCAAATTATTAGTTTAATAGAAAAGTTACAGAATGTTTAATCATAATCATATTTTATTAGCCAAGTATGTTTTGCAACTTACGAGGAATTTTATTTCCATACAGTCATACTAATAAAAAGCAACAGAACACACAGAATACATTTTAACATGAACATCCACCACAATGACTCATCCGCATTCCTCACTGTGATGGAAGGCGAAAGAAAGTTCAATCTCTCCCTTCTTTATCCTCCAGCGGTCGGGGGGGGGCCTCTAACCTTACGTTGACGAGACGATCTTACTCCCGTATCCGGAGGCGGGCCTCCTCGTCGGGGCGATCAAGCTCCTGCATTGGGGGGGGGGAGGGGGAGGGGGGAAATCTCATCTCCCCCGCGCCGGGCAATCTACCCTGGGTCCGGGCTAGTCGAACGTCGTGCGGCTTTAGGAGCTTCCCGACGGTCTCAACCCGAGACTGCGAGCTCCTTGATGTTAAAGTCCACAGACCGCGGTGGGGCTCAAAGTCAGTCCCGAGCAAGACCTCCAGCTCCACGATGTTAGGCCACAGAGAGACCGGACATACGACCCGGAAAACAATCGCATCTCCGGCAAGGTACGAGGTTGAAAAAAAAGTTTCCCCCGACCTCTTCCCCCACCCCCCAGATAAAACAAACCAGGGAACATTAGTTGTGTTGCTACGTTTCATGTCCCTGCAAAGCTGCAGCAAGTAAGAATTTCATTGCTCTTGTTGCGATACACACGGCAAATAAGCACTCATGACGTTGTGTGAGGTTAACACTTTCTCACTTACACAGTGTTTACCTCTGGTTGCTCTGGGGTTTTCCACATCATAAAGATACACTGGCTGATTGTCTACTGTCAATTTCCCTTGATGTGAATTGATGACAAAAGGAATCAAAGTGGGGGGGGGGGAGGCGGGTTGCTGGGCAAGAATGAGAGATGAAAAACCGTAGGCGTACACAGAAATAAGGAGGGAAGATTCGAACAAATGGGCTTGGACCTAATAAATTGCCTTTTCAGTATAATTACAAGCATAAACTAAGTTTTGTGTAATCTGCAATTTTGAAATGTAATCCTGCTCCACCACACCTGAGTCATTACCACACATCCCAAACATTTGGGGACATGGAACTCAATTTTGGTCACCACCTACTTATAGTTCTCAATAGGCCTGTAACTCAAAACTGGAACAAAGACACTGAAGGCATCAAAGATCTAATGAAACAAATATTCCACAATACTCACATTTGTTCTTAAAGGGACAAAATGAATATTGCTGACTGATGTTAGCAATGCCGATGAACTTTTGTAGCCAGTGAATGATTGAAATATTTGTATATAACGCACATGTGGAGATTAATCACTGGGATTAATCTCTCCATTTAATTGAGGCCATGGTTATTTTCGCCACTGTATACACACAATAAAGCAGGCAAAATTGTGTCAATCTGCAAAATATATATATTTAAAGTATTGTACTATCTTTTTTGAAGCTTATTTCATATTTTCTGAATTTTTGGCATTTTATGCCCTATTTCGTAATTTCAAATTTTTGAATTTCAACCCATGTCCTCTGCATCGTTCCCCGGGCAAAGGATACAAAACCCAGATTTGTTTTTGCATCTCACCGAGTTAGGCTCTGTCACCGATCAGTTGGAAATGTGAGAGGGAAGCTGAAATTTGTGTCTGATTTGTCCTGGACTGGTGCTACTTAAGTGTATTGTTGAGGTGAAGAACTCAGGGAGACATCACTCGGCTTGTTTGCACAGTATTACCCTCCTAAAAGCCAATTGAATGGAGGAGATGGTAATAAAGATAGTACCAATAGCTTAAGGTCCAGTCATTATATAAATAGCACTTAAGGATAACAAGGAGACCAATTGTTTTACAATGAAGTGACATTTTGACACCTTAATCCTTTCTGAAATAATTGCATCACTGTTGATTCAGGTTGAGATGCAACGCCATATTATACATATGACCAGTACAGTTCTCTTCCAGCGTTTATCATGTACAGATGGTGGACAATGCAAGTTGAGTTCATTTTTGACCATGTTTTCCATGCAACTGGCAATTAGCTGATGAAACTCCAACTGCAGTTACTAGATGGAAGTTAAGCCACTGTCCCACTTACATGTCCTTGGCATGCT